>NW_026294595.1:70496104-71100390 GCF_007827085.1 Peromyscus californicus insignis
ACATATATTTGTATGTATACATATAGATGGATATGTATACAATAATAATCAAAGTAAAAGAGACTATCAGCTTGAGAGTGTGGCATGGGAGGTTCTAGAGGAGGCAGCTGGGAGTGCCTGGAGGGAGGAAAAAAAGAGGGAAAGTGGTGTAATTTTATTTCAGGTAAAACATATTAAAAATGTACCACCTAAAATGTTAATTTAAGAAGAACCACCTAAATCCCTTGTAAGTCTGTCACAGAAAAACCAAATAAGAAAAAAAAAAGCTTCTCAAATTAGAAATCAGCAAAAGTAACATGGTCACAGGCATTAAAAAGGATAAAAGAATAGTATTGTATTTTAAATTGTGGGATTTAGAATTATGGGGATATTTTGAAAGTCTAGAGCAAGAGCTGGAAATTTATGATATATGAGGAAATATGGCCATTGTCTAGGGTAATTAATACTCACAAGAAAGAATGATATTTTTTAAGGAGGATTTTTTTTCTTTGTGACCCATGGGGTTCCTCAGGGCTCCTCCCAAGGGCATAGGTGTGATACTATCCACCTGAGTGAGGGTAATTCATCAGTAGCTATAGTATGAATCCTAACTGATCTTGATAATAAAATCCCAGAGTCAGATATAGGGGTAAATGCTGAAAGATCAGAGAGGTAAAGGAGCAAGCCACAGCCACTTCTTACCTCTACTGATCCTAAGACCCAAAGGACCAAGCTCCTGTCTCCACCCCACCTTACCACTTCCTTTCTCTGCCCAGCCATATCACTTCCTGTTTCTTCCTCCCAAGTGCTGGGATTAAAGGTGTGTGCCTCCCAAGTACTGGAATCAAAGGCATGAGATCCCAAGTGCTGGGATTAAAGGTGTGTGGCACCACTGCCTGGCCTCTGGTGGCTAGCTCTGCACTCTGATTTCCAGGCAAGCTTTACTTGTTAGAGCACAAACAAAATAGCACCACAAGTAGCCCCATCACTGAAGACAGTTACTTTCTTCCCTCCAACAGTCCTTCACCACCATTGGCTCCCTAAGTGTGTGAAGCTTAATGGAGGAATGAGAGCACCAGAGCCATGCTGAGGCTGAAGGACAAAGCTTTATTTTAGGCATGAACTGCTGGTCCATTTCCAAGAGAAGGGAGAACAGCCCACCAAAAAGGGGGTTTGGGATTTTATAGGGTGGTTTTAGTTGGGCAGGAGGGTGGTACTAAGGGTAAAGGAAATGCTGTAAGCAAATCTTCTTTATGAGAGAACTTCTGGTTGTTAAGATATCAGAATGTTGTGGTTAAGCTGCTCTGCTGAAATAAGAGTCAGATGACTTCTGAGAAGTACAGAACATTCAGTTTCCATTTCCTCAAAGGGGCTGTATCCCACACAGGTTGTTCATCTTGGTGTCTTATGTGACTCCGTCTTCTGCCAGCCTAACAACATGGAGTTGGGGGAGGCCATGATCCCTTCCTCCATCTATGACAATATGTCCACTGGTTCAGTTTTGTATGGGTCTTAGGCGGATGCAGACAACCACAGCTCTTGCGAGTTCATGAGTGTCATGGCCATATCATGTCCATCACAGAAGAATTTTAATACCACACCTCATAAAAGCAGTTTGACACCAACACTACTTTGAAAGGCAATGCAAACATTCTGAATAAAATATTAGCAATTAGAAGAGTGACATAGTTCTAAAAATAAACACAGCAATCAGAGATGGTCTCCTCCTGGGGACCCAAAAGTTATTCAACAGGAGAAAACTTACTAGAAAAAAAGTCTTTTTATTAATATATTGAAAAAGAACGTGATAAGCACCACTAACATTTCTATTAAAAATAGGAAGATTGTTGTTTGTCATTGTTATTGTTCAATGTTTTCTTAGAATATTGAGTCGTTTCAATGTAATGAAGGCAGTAAGACAAGAATATTAAGTACCTTTTAAAAATAGTAAAATAAAGGAATAACATCTTAGAGTCTCACTGGATAATGTTTTCCTCATTAAGGTGACCGGCTACGGCAAAACCATTGGTAAAGAAAGTTAATTGAGTATTGAAATAAGTCTGTAATGCAATCAGCTATTCTCCATTTTATCGACAACCAATCAAAAAGCAAAGGAAAAAGACCCCCAACAAAAGTATAAACACTAGGAAGTGCTTATAAACACAAAAGTAAGTCAAATTTCCCTAAGTTTAGGCAGCTATAGGTTCACCTTAGAGTTGGCTCTGTTAAGCCTTTGACTACATGTAAATAAGCAGAGTAAATAATATAAAGTTCTATGAACAATTTGTCAATAGACAAATGGCAACATTACAGAACATAACTGTAATGTTGATGAGAGATTCCTATTTTAATAAACTGAGAGCTTTAAAATGCATAAAATAGTACAAAAGATGCAAAATCAAAACCAGAAAAAAACAGGACTATCTGGTCCAGAATTCAAGTCCAAATGTCCAACCAGCACATGAAAAAGTCAAACCCAACAGCACCCAGTGAAGTCATGAAAACAGCAATCAGCTGTGCTTCTCAATGGTCAGATAACTGGAAGGATAACATTGATTATTGATATGTGAAGGATGGGTATTCTCATGCAATGCATTGGTATGGTAAACATTATGATCTTTTAAAGAGTCGTGTGGCAAGGTTAAATTAAAAACACAGACAGCCTTTGAGTCTAAGATTTCATAGTAGGAAACCTATATTTAGCCACTGAAATTTCTACCCTGCAATAACATATGGAAATATTATCTATTGCTACCCTCCAGGTGGCGAAAATTTCAAAACCAAGTGAATGTTCATTTATTTGGGGACTGGATTCATATATGATTGTAGGTTCACATGATAGGTTGCTAATTAGCTTTTGAGAAGCATGGATAAAATATGTTCTTTTTGAGAGAGAGAAGATTAACTAGTACACATCAAAGAAAATACCGTATTGGAATTAACAAAAAACTATCTACTTACATCTCTTAATGTGGAAGAATTCACAAGAAATTGGAGTAAAGCAAGATTTGCCTGTGATAGTCTATGCATTGGTATCTGGTTATATAAACACTAAACATGAAAAAGACCATAGGACTACTAGCCTATTTACCCACACGTTCTAAGTGAGAGGACAGAGAGGAGACAGGAGTAGTAAAAATGGGTAGAGGAAAGAACAGAACTAATACACTTTTCTGTTTATGCATGTTTGGACAGATATGTTACATTTTAAAAGAAATCACAAAACTGGAAACAGAAGGTGAATGTGAATAGTCAACATCCTACCTCTTCTGTGCCTGTATTTAAGTTCCAAACTCCCCAGCTGGCATCTGATAATGGTTCTAGCTAAGGGTGCAGTTCTGGGTGAGCCCTGATGACTATCAGTGAGGGCACAGTGTGAACTTTACTGCAGCCTAGCACCAGAGATTACAGATGCGCAACCTCAGAACATGCCATCTTCAGAATGGGATTTAGACTCACTCCCTTGGACTTGCTTTGTCTTATTGCATTTGCTTTGCACGTATCCCTTCTCTGAAGACTCATAGTCTGATGGGAAAGGAGTTCAGGTTACTCACTTACTGTCTTTTTGGTGATTCTCAAACTCGAGCACATGCCAGGACCATGTGGATACTGTAAAAACACAGATTTCTAGGTCCCCCCTCCCGACTCTTTGATTCTGTAGGTCCTGAATGGGATCTGATAGTCTGAACGTCTCCTTGCAGGTGCTGCTGCCTGTGGTCCAGGACCAGTCTTTAGAAACCACCTAATTCATCTACTCTAGCCCTTGAAACTTCCTTTTTGCCTCATAGGCAAAAATGAAAATAGTAAGAGGCTTATGGTCTATTGGAGTTGGAAGGAATTACTGTACAATCTTCTTTTGCAGACATTGAAACAATGGTTCAAAGAATTGAGGGGACCACTGCTCACTGACTGAGTCAAGATAGAAACCAAATGACCCTCTGAGTTCTGGTGCAACTATTTAATCTTGTCTGTGTCTAGTACTTTGGATGCTGAATGTCTTATAAAGATCTATGTGCTGAAGACTTGGATCATAGGGTGAGGCTGTTGATATTTAAGATTGGAGCCTTTCGGGTGATCTTCAGGTCACTGTGGCATGTCCTTGAAGTGGACAGTGGTAGTGGGACCCTAGTACCTCTGTGTGCCTTTGCTTTCTGGATCCTGACATGGGCAGTTTGCTCCACAGCATACCCTCCACAATTGCCTTCCTGAACACCCTCCAGGCTTCCAGAGAAATGGGTTCTCCCAGGTTTAAACTGGAGTTTCCAAAACCATGAGCCAAATAAATATTTTTCTCTTATAGGTTAATTATGTCAGGTATTTTATTATATTAATATACTCTTGCCAGTACCACAGCTTTATTAGGGCATGAAATAATGCTCATAAAAGGACTCTACTAAATTCTTACAAAGCAAAAATGATAGTTATTTTTCTTACTGAGTCCTAACAGTTAGTGTGAAGAAGGGCTTTAACTATCTGATGAGCGATGTTTTTCTTTCATGGTTCTGTTCTAAACTAGTTAGTAAAAACACAAAACAGATGCCAGATGAAATGAAATGAACGGATAAGTACCATAAAACAGATGCTAGGTGGAAATTTGATTGTTGACAACCATAGCTTGAAGGAGGGTGGCATTGTTATCTAATGATACGATATTTAAAAATGCTAAACCCAAGGATTAATGTGGAAAATGAAGGTTTTTCTCCATAATGCTTTCCCTTTAAAGGACTCTGCTTGCATTTTTGATCTCATAACCATTTTCCCAACTTCAGGAAATACATTATATTATTATCATTATTTTTGGCTGCTGAGGAAACTGGGTCTTGGGAAAACTAAGCCGCATGTCTAAGGTAGAACTCACACCAGATCAAGAAGCAGTACTAAACACTGCTTGTCTGCATTACTTCCTTTTTTGGGAGAGTAGATTTTCACTAGCCCTAGAAGGTCTGGAAGCCATCCTATAGACAAGCCTAGCCTCGAACTCCCAGAGATTCACTTGCCTCTGCAGCTAAAGTGCTAGAATCAGCTGTGTGCCATCACACCCTGCTTGACTAGTTTCTTTTCCTGTTGCCATGGAGACAGCTGACAGAAGCAACGCATAGGAGGAAAGGTTTATATCATGGTTTCAGAGGGATTTCAGTCCATCATGGCAGGGAAGGCATGGGAGTCGCACTGTGATAGTAGAGCATGTTGTGGGTACTGTGCACATCGTGACTGAATACCAATGGCAGAAAAAGTATGAATAACTCAAATGCCCCTCCCCTAGTGACTTACTTCTACCAGCTACATCCTATGTCCCAACTGAGGACCAAATGTTCTAACAGTCAAGTCTGCAGAGAACATTTCATATTCAAACCATAACATTTCACTATTTCCTAGATGCTCATAGACATAACACAAAATGCATTTAGTTCAGATTTAAGGCTCTCATAGTTATTTTTACAAGTCCATCCTTTTATTGGCATAGATTAATTATATAAAATGATAGGTTTCATTATGACATTTCCTAAATGTATATAGTGCTCTGTGATCATATTCATTCCTCATTAACCTCTTGTTCTTCCTCCTATAATTCCTTCACAGTATCAACATTGTTCAAAACTTTGAGGTCTTTCTGAGATTCAGAGCAATCTCATGGTTGTGAATCCCTGTTACATACTTCATTTGGTCAGCACAAATTGAACTAATTGCTTATTAAAAGAAGAAGGGATGGGGAGATGAAGGGTGGATTTGGGACAAGTTGGTGGAGTAGTAGAGTGTGAATACCATTAAGTTGCACTGTATAAAATTCTCAATCAATTAACAGAAGTATTTTATTTAAAAAAGTTATAAGAGCTGGAAAGATGGTTCAGTGGTTAATAATACTTACTGCTCTTGATGAATTCTCCTTATACATATCAAGTGGCTCACAGTTGCTTGTAAATCCAGTTCTAGGGGATACACACCCTCTCAGGACTCCACCAGCACCTGAACACATGTGGTATACTATTTCTCTTACAAACACACATGAATATAAATAAATCTTTAGAAAGTTATTATACTTTAGAAATCTTTATACTATCAATCTACAATGGCGCAACATAAACCTTTCCATTCTAAAAGGGAAGACTGGGGCATAGCAAGCAACGAGTGGAACAAAGCAAGAACTCCACATAGCAGAGACACAATAAGCCCTGAGCTCGTTGCCCAGCATTCATGGTGGGTGATGGTAGCATCTGAGCTCTGAAGGGCTTGACCCTGCCAAACACGTGTAGCATCTCTCTTCAGCTATTTCTGTTTGGTGCCTGAAACTTTCCTTGGCAGGTTTTTCATGTTCCTGCTATCTCAAGCACACAGATACCTGTATTTTCACATAGGCTGCTCCTCCACAGGTTCACACACAGCTCATTCAGGAGTTTCATGCAGGGAGTGCTACACTGTTAAATATCATCTACCCTCATAGGCTTTTTCTTTGATCGTTGGCAAAAGTTTCCATGACCCCATTTTTCTTACATTCTATATTCTTATAAAACCTTACATTGACATCATGAAATTTGCAGGCAAATGGATGGAACTAGAAAATATCACCCTGAGTGATATAACCCAGACTCAGAAGGACAAAAATGGTATGTACTCACTCATAAGTGGATACTAGATGTAAAGCAAAGGATAACCAGACTACAACCTACAGCTCTAGAGAAGCTAGCTAACAAGGAGGACCCTAAGGGACAAATGGATCACTCTGGGAAGGGGAAATAGATGAGTTAACTGGGGATGAGGGGTGGGCAATGGAGGGTAGGGGATTGGGGATGAGAACATAAGAGAACATGATGGTGGAGCTGGAACAGAGATGGAGTGGGAGAGCAATGAAAGAGATACCATGATAGAGGGAGACATCATGGGGATAGGGAGAAACCAGGTGCTAGGGAAGTTCCCAGGAATCTACAGGATGGCCCCAGCTTAGACTACTAGCAATAGTGGAGAGGATGCCTGAACTGACTTACCCCAGCAATCAGATTGGTAAATACCCTAACTGTCATCGTAGAGCCTTTCTCCAGTAACTGATGGAAGCAGATGCAGAGATCCACAGCCAAACACCAGGCTGAGCTCCAGGAGTTCAGTCAAGGAGAGAGAAGAGTGATTCTATGAACAAGGGACATCAAGATCATGATGGGGAAACTTGCAGAGACAACCGAACCAAACTAGTGGGAACTCATGAAATTTAGATCAACAGTTGTGGAGCCTGCATGGGACTGGACTAGGGCCTCTATATAACGAGACAGTTGTATAGCTTGAACTGCTTAAGGAGTCCCCTGGTGTAGGATCAGAGTCCATCCCTAATACATGAGCTGGCCTTTTGAAGCCCACTTCTATGATGGGACACCTTGCACAGCCTTGAGGCAGGGGGAGGGGCTTGGACATACCTCTACTAAATGTACCTTCCCATGGGAGGCTTCACCTTCTTGTAGGAGAGAATAGGGGGGTGGATTGGGAGGGGGAGGCTGGAGGGGCAGGAGGAGGGAAGAGGGGGATCTTTGGTATGTAAAATGAATTAAAATTTTTTTCTTAAAAAAACCTTACATTATAAAATTGTACATTCTATATTCTTATAAAAACAGATGTAGTTGCACCCCTTTGGACAATGGCTACTGGGACATCTAACTGCCTATACATCTGAACCTTGGAAAGAATGGCCCTAGGTTAAGTTGTCCCTTTGCAGGAGGGACCAATTCAACTATACTATTTTATGTCTTTTTAAAAAGTCTTTCATATGCTTTTGTATTTTATACCCTAGAGCCTTTGATAAGGCATGGTCTCTGACCCATTCAGTGTACAGTGTTCTCTCTAATTGTCCTGAATCCTGAGTATTTAACAGCTACAGCTTTATCTCCTTCTGTGGTGGTATTTTACTTGTACTGAAATGTGATTTTAATTGTATGTTAATAAATAAAGTTGTCTGGGGGTCAGAGCTACTAGAGCCATAGCAAGCGCGTGACGGTGGTGGCGCATGCCTTTAAGGACCTGGAGGGCGGTACATTCAGGCAGTGACAAGGAAGTCACATGTTTGGGTTTACAACCAATGAGAAGGCAGAACAGCTAGAGTATATAAAGACATACACACAGGAAGTAGGCCCCTTTTTCGGAGAGCTCTCTTGGCTGAAGAGGATCCCTGAATCAGAAAGGGTGAGGCTCTTAGCTCTGACCTCTTGGCTTTCTTCTCTGAATCTTCTCTGTGTTTCTTATTTAATAAGACCGTTGGTTACATCTACATCCTTCATTCATTCTGTCCACAGTTTTCAACGCACTTCCAAACAGCACATTCCAAAATACCTTTCGGCTCTTCCTTTTGTTTTGTGTTCTTACTGTAAATCTGGCTTGGATGCAACCAGCAATAACCACACCACTGCCTGAATGTCATGGCCTATTGAGATTTCCTCCACCAAAGTCACTACTTTTGAATTCAGCCTCCCTCACTTTTTCAAGACACTAACAAAGCATAGCTAGTTTTTTGTTTTTTGCCAGAATGTTACATGAATGACATCCAGTCCAATCTCTAATATAAAGTCCTCGTATCTGTGTGAAACCTCACGAGCACAGCCATCACTGTCAGCATTTTTATCATCATTCTGGAATTCCGAACTTCTACTGTAATAGCTCATCAAGTCTGCTTACAGCATCCTAGGGTTTCCATACCTGCATCTCCAAACTCTTCCACATTCCTCCTGCAATTTATTTACAAAGGCCTAAGAACCTCTTGGCTAGTTTTAACTATATCAACAGTCCTACTTATGGTATCAACTTCTCTATTAATTATGTTTCTTGTCACTGTGACAAAATGACTAACAAAAGAAACTTTAAGAAGGAAAGAGATCTTTTTTTTTTTTTTTTTGCTCATGATTGCAGGGGGATTTTAGTCTGCCATTGAGTGGATGGCATAGTAGCAGGGATATGTAATGAAGACTTGTTTACACCATGACTGCACATCAGGAAGCAGAGGATGCTGCTGGAATCAGAAGTGAGTATAATCTTCCAAAGCCTGCCCCTGTGCCCTCCTTCTGCCAGTAAGGCCCCATGTCTCCAAAGTCATACAACCTCCCACAACAGTGTCACAGCTGGGAAACAAATATTCAGACACATGGGGGACATTCCACATTGGATCCTAACAAAATTATGCTAGTATTTTGTTCCCTCCTATGAGTATTCACTGCTGGACACATCTTATCAAAGCCTCCATGGACCATATGCAATTAATTACTGAGAGTAATTTTACACAGTGTAGGAGGCAGAGAAGCAGCTTCTTGGAGATCGATGTCTCTGTTGTAGATGGTGGTTCAAAGTCACTAAATCAGCAGGGTGGACAGTTACAAAGAAATATTTGTAAAGTGTGGGGCAAACTAGAATCCCACCTGTCTTTGAGCCACATGCTCCATGGAGGTGTGGGTGAACTATAGAAGGGCTGAAATATGCCTGAGAATCAAAGCTGAATAAATGAGCCCAGCTAACAAAAAACATTGATGCTGGCAGAGCAGTGAGCACATGTCTGGGCTTCAGTGTCTGGCACTTTACATTAACTCCCAGAGCTTCAGCAATTCCTGCTACTTTGGCTTTCCAAACTTCACCCAAATTTCTTTGTCCAAGACATCCTTACCCAAGACTATTCAACCAGGGCATTTTGAGAAATGTAGTTATGGCTTGACCAAATTGATCATACCAAAAGAACACATACAAAGTATAGGTGGATTTTGCTGTTCCACCAGCCAGCTCCCTTATTAATTATGAAACTTGGCCTGTAGCTTAAGCTTGTTTCTAACTAGTTCTAGTAACTTAAATTAACCCATTTTTATTCATTTACATGTTGCCACATGGCTCATGGCTTTCACCTCTACGTCTGGCTGGTGACACTACCATCTTCTTCCTAGTGTTCTCTGAGCCCCCCAAAATCCTGCCTAGCATTGGCCATTTAGCTTTTTATTAAACCAGTCACAGGGACAAATCTTCACACAGGGTAAATGAATATTCCATAACATTTCCTCCTTTTTGTTTAAATAAAAAGGAAAGGTTTTAACTCTAACATGATAAAACCATAAACAATAAGAAAAATTACCAGGTAAGAATTACATTTACAGTGTCCAGTTCATTTGTATTTGGCATGTTTGGAGACAACACTCCATTATTTATTCTGTCTTGACGAGTCCAAAGCTCTGTACCTAATTTGCCTTATATCATAACTAAGGAAAATTGCAACTATAACTACCTAGTCTTCAACTCTATCAAAGACCCCAGAAGGATATAATGTTACCTGAGTAAACAGGAAGTGCAGTGCAAACCACTTCCAAAACTAAGAAACAACAGAGATATCTGGCTGTCTGGACAGTCACCCCAGGGTTCCTCTGTAACATTGGGGCATCCATCTTTGGCCTACAGGCCTAGAATATCTGATAGACTTTTCTGTGAAGCAGGAATTTTGAAGGACTGTCCCATCTTGTTTTGGCAAAGTTCAGTAGTCTTTTTCCTTTGTGTCCTGCTTGTCCAGTTTGTACAGCATATTATCACCAGTCAAGACAAGTGAAATTTCTTTCCCAAATGACTAGTTTTGCCACATTGAAAGCAAACTCCATATGGTGTTTCCTCGATGCCCATTGTTGTCTCTGATGTCAAGTAAATTGCTGCTGTCAGGAGCATATGTCTCATTGTCATGAAAAGCCCTGTGTTAACAAATAATTTTAAACGCCATATTCTATATGTCATTGAAGTATTTGAAGACCATCTATCTATTTAAAATATATCTCTGTTTGACCTTGAAAACATACCTAACATGACTACAAGTTTGGTTGTTATACGTGACTAACTACTAACCTGCGTTTCTTTATTTTCCTGAAGAGTTTGTAATAATAACTTTTAAGAACTAGAAATTTACACTATATTGTTAAATGAACTGCATAGGTACAATTCTTAAATAAGAGTAGAAACATATGTACAGTGTGTTCTAATAAAAATAATCTTAAATTTGTATCAATATACAAAAATCCATACCAGTGTAAAATATTTGAGACTAATGGTTATTCAGAAGTAGACTCAACAATCTACCCTTTTATCTCATCATTTTTATATTATATCCCCCCACTTTTTTCTTCAGAAAGAGATTTCTGAATCTAATCTTCTTTGTTTAGTTTTTTTCATGAGCAATAACAATTTGTAACCAACCCCCAAAACAATGACAAATATCCATAACCCACTGAATGACCAAAACCCACCCATCCCATCTCTTAGGAATGCGGGCATTGTGTTCTCTAGAGTGCTTCCTGTTGTTTGGGGGCACTGGAATCTTTAAGGGACCCTAAAAATTAGCATAATGGTCAATCCTTGCCTAGGATAGTCTGTGAAGCTGGACCATCTCAGCCAGCAGCCTTGAAGTTGTTCTGGATGTAGAACTCTGAGGAAACTGCAACAGAGGCACTCTGAGAGGCTGGATCACCTGAGCCACCTGTTTTCATTGGTGTCTGGTCCCCTTGGTCCCCTTGTTCTGAAAACATACAAACTTTCAAAGGTAACATACATATCTTCATTAATACAAATATAGACTGTGCATTGTACATAAGCCAGCCAAAGATGATTTTTTTTGTTTTATGTTTGAGCAGATAAAATATATGTCTTGTATCTTATTTTTTCTCTCTATAGCCAGGATTTTCAGGAGGTCTCCCCTGATCAAACCTAATTCTCTTTAACCTTGAATGAATTCACAGCTTTTCATTTTCTGTGGAAACAAAAATCATAACCTCTTTTCCAACATATCATATTTTTTGACTTCCATTTTGAAATTAAGACATTTTAAAAACATATAGGTTGGTTTAATTTAGCAGTTTTCATAGTCCAATCTATCTCAGCAGCTATTGTTTATTCATCAGCAAACAAAAAAGTCAAAGATAACACAATAATATACAGGATCTAGACTCCTTGTGTATTTCTCATCTCTATGTGGCTTATTCTATTTTTATCACTTTACTCTTTCTTTAAAGACTTTATTCAATTATTTTTAAACTATTTATTTATTAAATTTATTTTTATGACGGTCTTTATTCTTTTTCTTCTTTTTCTTAAGCCTACAAACATTGTTAAACACACTGTAACCTGTTTTGAGGTTTTCCTGTCTGAACCTGCTTTAATTTTTTTTTTTTTTTTTTTTTTGTTTTAAAACATCGTTCCAGGCTGGTGGGGAGTTTTATTAGCAATTAAGACAGAGGTGATTACTTAATTATATCACATTATACCAGCTTACCTGGTTTACATAATCTAAGGCAGACATTAACCATTCTTTTTTTTTTTTTTTTTTTAATTTATTTTGCAATACAATTCAGTTCTACATATCAGTCACGGATTCCCTTGTTCTCCCCCCTCCCGTCCCCCTCACCTTCCCCCCAACACCCCCCCCCCCCATTCCCATCTCCTCCAGGGCAAAGCCTTCCCCACAGACTGAGGTCAACCTGGTAGACTCAGTCCAGGTAGGTCTAGTCCCCTCCTCCCAGGCCGAGGCAAACAATCCTGCATAGGCCCCAGGTTTCAAACAGCCAACTCATGCAATGAGCACAAGATCTGGTCCCACTGCCTGGATGCCTCCCAAACAGATCAAGCCAATCAACTGTCTCACCCATTCGGAGGGCCTGATCCAGTGTGGACCCCTCAGCCATTGGTTCATAGTTCATGTGTTTCCATTCATTTGGCTATTTGTCCCTGTGCTTTATCCAACCTTGGTCTCAACAATTCTCACTCATATAAACCCTCCTCATTCTCGTTAATTGGACTCCCAGAGATCCACCCAGGGCCTAGTCATGGATCTCTGCATCCAGATCCCTCAGTAGTTGGATGAGGTTTCTAGCACAACAATTAGGGTGTTTGGCCATCCCATCACCAGAGTAGGTCAGTTCGGGCTGTCTCTCGACCATTGCCAGCAGTCTGTTGTGTGGGTATCTTTGTGGATTTCTGTGGGCCTCTCTAGCACTTTGCTTCTTCCTGTTCTCATGTGGTCTTCATTTACCATGGTTTCCTATTCCTTGTTCTCCCTCTCTGTTGTTGATCCAGCTGGGATCTCCCGCTCCCCCAAGCTCTCTTTCCCTCGACCCTCGCCTTTCATTACCCCCACTCATGTCCAGGCTGTTCATGTAGATCTCATTCCATTTCTCTGTCATTGGGCGATCCCTGTGTCTTTCTTGGGGTCCTGTTTTCCGGGTAGCCTCCCTGGTGATGTGAGTAGCAGACAATTCATCCTTGTTTCATGTCTAGTATCCTGCTATGAGTGAGTACATACCATGTTTGTCTTTCTGAGTCTGGGTTACCTCACTCAGGATGATTTTTTCTAGATCCATCCATTTGTCTGCAAACCTCATGATGCCATTGTTTTTTTCTGCTGAGTAGTATTCCATTGTGTATATGTACCACATTTTGTTTATCCATTCTTCAGTTGAAGGGCATCTGGGTTGTTTCCATGTTCTGGCTATTACAAACAATGCTGATATGAACATAGCTGAACAAGTGCTCTTATGGTGTGGTTGAGCATTTCTTGGGTATATGCCCAAGAGTGGTATAGCTGGATCTTGGGGGAGATTGATTCCCAATTTTCTAAGAAAGCGCCATATTGATTTCCAAAGTGGTTGTACAAGCTTGCATTCCCACCAGCAGTGGAGGAGAGTTCCCCTAGCTCCACATCCTCTCCAGCATAAGGTGTCTTCAGTGTTTTTGATCTTAGCCATTCTGACAGGCGTAAGGTGGTATCTCAGAGTTGTTTTGATTTGCATTTCCCTGATGATTAGGGATGTTGAGCAATTCCTTAAATGTCTTTCGGCCATTTGAGTTTCCTCTGTTGAGAATTCTCTGTTTAGTTCTATAGCCCATTTCTTAATTGGACTGTTGGGCATTTTGATGTCTAATTTCTTGAGTTCCTTATATATTCTGGATATCAGTCCTCTGTCAGATGTGGGGTTGGTGAAGATCTTTTCCCATTCTGTAGGCTGTCGCTTTGCCTTGTTGACCGTATCCTTTGCTCTACAAAAGCTTCTCAGTTTCAAAAGGTCCCATTGATTGATTGTTTCTCTCAGAGTCTGTGCTACTGGTGTTCTATTTAGGAAGTAGTCTCCAATGAACCTGCTTTAATTTTTAACATTTTTTGTCTGCATGAGCAAATCTTAAATGACCATGCAGCATAGTTCATGTCGAGCTGATGACTCAAGCCCACAGGCTGCATCAAGGAGACACATCTCTGTACCATGGCACGCATGAGAGATCATGGGACTAGGAAGCTGTGTTTGGCTTTGTTTTTGTGTCTTTGGAACACTTTTTAAGCTTTCTCAGGTCTTATGTGGAAATATGTCCTTGGTTGTTGGGCATCATTTGTATGTGTATTTTTCTGTTCTGCTCTCAAATAAACAACATGGAGACTTCTTATTAATTATGAAAGCTTGGCTTATAGATTAGGCTTATTTCTAACTAGCTCTTATAACTTAAATTAACCCATTTTTATTCATCTGTGTGTTGCCATGTGGCTTGTGGCTTTTACCTCTTCTGTATGTCTTGCATCTTCTGCATCTGGCTTTGTGACTTTGCCTTCTTCTTCCCACCTTTCTCTCTGCCCTGAAAATTCTGACTAGCTAATGGCCATTTAGCCTTTTATTAAACCATCACCGTGTAAAGGAATCTTCCCACAACAAAGAAATAAAACATACAAATCAGCGCAATGTGAAGTCTCTTTTAACCATCAGTTTTACAGAGATTTTATTAACAAATATAAATTTAAATTATAAAAATTTAAAGCATATAATGTTAACTTTTTTTTCAGTTTTGAGAGTCTAGTCCAGAGTTTCCTACAAGCCAGGCACTCTTACATTAAGCTACATTCCTAATTCAATAGTTTGATAGTTTTGATATGTATACATTACAAAATCAATATATTTATCACTCCATGCATTGTGTGTGTGTGTGTGTGTGTGTGTGTGTGTGTGTATGTGTGTGTGTGTGTGTGTGTGTGTGTGTGTGTGTGTGTGTGTGTGTGTATGTGCTGTAAATATTTAAGGTCTATCCTAGCAGCAAATTCCATATACACAAGTGTGGTGATATTGTATTTCCCCAATGTATTGTGCACCCTAATAAACTTATCTGGGGTTGGAGAACAGAACAGCCACTAGATATAGAGGCCAGAAAATGGTGGCACACACACCTTTATTCCTAGCATTCCAAAGGCAGAGATCCATCTGGATCTCTGTGAGTTCAAGGCCACACTGGAAACAGCCAGGCATGGTGACACACACCTTTAATCCCAGGAAGTGATGGCAGAAAGCAGAAAGGTATATAAGGCGTGAGGACCAGGAACTAGAAGTTTTTTAAGCTTTTAGGCTTTTGAGCAGCAGTTCAGCTGAGATCCATTCAGATGAGGACTAAGAGGCTTCCAGTTTGAAGAAACAGGATCAGCTGAGAAGTTGGCGAGGTGAGGTTGGCTGTGGCTTGTTCTGTTTCTCTGATCTTTCAGTGTTCACCCCAATACCAGGCTCTGGTTATTCCATTTTTAAGACCATTGAGCAATTAGTCTTACATTTCTTTGACTTCAAACTGGTCACAGTGGTGCCTGCTTGTAGTATCAACTGTTGCATGAATCCTAATTGGTCTTATAATAAAGAACTGGAGTCAGATATTGGGGTAAATGCTGAAGGATCAGAGGAAACAAACCATAGCCACTTCTCACCTTACCAACTCCTCAGCCAAAAGGAGAAAATCCTGTCTCCACGAATCCTCAGACTGCATGCCCGAGTCCTCAGCCAAAAAGACTGAGTTCCTGTTTCTTCCCACCTTATATGCCTTTCTCCACACATTCACATCATTTCCTGTCTCCACCTTCCTAGTGCTGGGATTAATGGTGTATGTGCTTCTCAAATACTGGGAGCAAAGGCATGAGATCCCAAGTGCTGGGATTAAAGGTGTGTGCCACCATTGTCTGGCTCTGTTTCTCTTTTAGACTGGATTAATCTTGTATAGTCCAGGGTGGCTTTGAACTCATAGAGATGCAGACATAGATGTCTGCCTCCCAAGTGCTAGGATTAAAGGTGTGTGCCACCACTGCCTGGCATCTATGTTTAATCGAGTGGCTGGCTCTGTCCTCTGATCTCCAGGCAAATTTGATTTGTTAGCGTACAAATGAAATATCACCACATTCAACTACATAGAACTAGGGGCAGGAGGATTATTTGACATCAGGCTAGACTTGAACATACCAAGATATGCTTTCCAACACCAACCCAAACAGAGAAAAGCTCTGAACTGTTAGTCAGTGTGTGACTTTGAACATAGAATTCTCTGTGTGTCCCACTGTGTTGTGTGGTGGTATTGTGTTCCCCAAAATATTGTGCACCCTAATAAACTTATCTGGGTTCAGAGAACAGAACAGCCACTAGATACAGTGGCTAGAAAATGGTGGCACTCATGCCTTTAATCCTAGCATTCCAGAGGCAGAGATCTACCTGGATCTCTGTGTGTTCAAGGATACAGCCAAGCATGGTGACTCATGTCTTTAATCCCAGAAAGTGAGCCTTTAAGCTCAGGGAGTGATGGCAGAAAGCAGAAAGGTATATAAAGCATGAAGACAAGAAACTAGAAGCTTTTGGCATGGTTAAGCTTTTAAGCTTTTGAGCAGCAGTTCAGCTGAGATTCATTCTGGATGAGGACTCAGAGGCTTCCAGTCTGAGGAATTGGCAGGGTGAGGTGGCTGTGGCTTGTTCTCCTTCTCTGATCTTTCAGCGTTCACCCCAATTCCTGGCTCCAGGTTTGTTTTTATTAATAAGACCTTCTAACAATTCGTGTTACAGTGTTGCTTTAATGGGAGCAATGCAATTAATAGAAAGTCAGAGTATATGCAAGATTGGTTCTGGCATGCTTAGACATCCCGTTTCCTCAAAATGTTTTTCTTAGCTTTATATTTTTTAAAAGTGTGTGTGTGTGTGTGTGTGTGTGTGTGTGTGTGTGTGTGTGTGTGTGCACTTAAGTGCAGGTGCTTTAAGAGGCATCCAATTCGCCTGGAGCCACTTGATATGGGTGCTGGGAAGTAAACAGGGGTCATCTGCAAGAGCATCAGGTGATTTTTTCACAGTGGAACCATGTCTCCAGGCCCCTTTCTTATTTTTTCCCATTCTGTAGATCAGTACTTCCTACCCAGGGCACTGTGAGTAGATGGTAAGTCTGCTGAACTACAGACCTAGCCTTCCCATTGTGTCTATCTTTTGATACATCTGAGATGGCAGAGGACTCTGGGAAGGTGCCTCCAGCCTCAGCAGTGCCATCCATGAACTCTCTATGTACCATGGCTCCAAGGTGGAGAAACACTACAGTCTCTGAGAAATGACTCACCTTGCGGAGGCATGCTTCTTTGGCCCCTGGGAAATGAATGTGAGAGAGAAAGGAGGAATCAGGATGTGCACCTCGTTAGTGTGAGAGCCAGCGGAAGAAAGTGCTCATTGATGCTGTCAGGCTTGCAGGTAGCAGCTGGGTGTCTTGGTTTTGATTTCTGTTTTATAAACATTTTCTCTGCCTGTCAGTTCTCCAAATGGAGCTAAATTCATCTCCGTGTCAGCTGAGGTGTAAGAGCCCCAGTAAATATGTCAAAGCTGAGAAGAAAGCTCCAGTCAGAAACTGGCATAAAAGAGAGAAAAGAAAGTGCTTTATCCTTATCATAGAGTCTGGACCGTACTGGGGGAGGCATCGCCTAAAGGAATGTTAAATGGAAAATGTCTCCCTCTTTCTGGAGTCCTGAAGCTGAAGACACTGGTTGATAAATGCTTGCTATCTCCATAAAGAAAGCTGTCAATCACTTCTCTATGCAAGGCTTGCTAAGAGATTGCCACTGACTCCCATCCCTCTTCTCCTGTGCATTGAAGAATGCCTTAGAAGTTCATTATGGCAAAACAAAACAAAACTTCAACCCAAGGTGGGGTTCTCCCAGAAGTAGACCCACAGCCAAAGTAATTTCCAAGTAATTTATTAGGAATGTACTCTTAGGAGAAGACAAGAGAATGAGAAGGTCCTCAGGAAAAAGGAAGACCCAGATGAGGGTGCTTTTTAAGGGCAAGTCTCTGTGTCAGACTGATGGATCCCTACAGAATTTATTGGGGAAATGACCTCTTAGATCTGTTTCTAGGCAAAGGAGCTGGTATTAGCAGTTACTCACACACAGGGCCTTCTTTGCTCTTGCTGCTCAAGGACAAGCCTCAGGTTGACATTGATACTGGTTTTATGAGGAAAGCATTGCAGATACCGAAGGATAAGCTAATAACGGGGATCTCAAGGGACTTCATCATGGCAAAGCAGCAATGTTTTTTACAGACGGGGGTTGTGGAGTAGAAGGCACTTCTACCCACTCCAGTGCTGAGGTCAAAAGAGGCTGTGATATGAGCACTGCTCATGGAGTTTGGGCTATCTGCAGCAACCGGGCCTAGCTTCTCTCACATTGTTCTGCTATGGAGCATTCTCGCTAAAGTGCAAGAATTTTGAGGTACAATTGATGTTGCCACTAGGTTAGAGAATCACCTCCTAAGAATTCTGGGGATGACTTGGATTTTTGTCTCTGAGACTCTGGTGTCAATTACTCAAGTTTGAGTCACAGTTCTGCTGTTCACTAGCTGTGGATTCTTAAGCAGTTTTCCTGTTATCTGCGTTTCACTCTTCCTTTGAGTAGAGTGGAGATGCTGCACCATTAGGGTTCTTTTGAGATGCAAGTCCTTAATCTGCCATATATTCTCTACACACAAAACATTATATCACACAATACACCTAATATATAACTCATATCATGTAGGTTAGACACAGATTGTTCAAAGACATTATGTTACTAGGCATCTTACTCCAGAGATATGGTTTCAACAACTATACAATACTTTGAATGCACAGTGTGTGTATTTTTTCTGCATCATCTTTTAGCCCAGGCTAGCCTCAAACTCCCAATCTTACAATCACTTTTAGAGTGCCAAGATTATAGGTATGCATCACCATCCCTGACATATACTCTAAATAATAAACAATAAAAAAAATCATAGGGGTCATCAGCAGGGCTCTATATCCTAACTTAGCTGATATAGTTATCTATATGGCATTGACAAATGGCTGACACTTTTCAAGATTAGAGTCATATCTTCATTATAGGTTATTCAAAATAACATACTTAAAAACTACAGCAGAATGTCCAGTACAGAAAAAATACTCAACAAAATACTACCATAGCACTCCTCAACCCCTCCCAGATCTTATATTATTTCCAGCTCTTCTGTGATATTCCTTGAGCCTCAGAGGGAGGAGCATGTTATAGATGTTCCACTTAGGATTGAGTACTCAAGGTCACTTACTCTTAGTGTTTTGACTAGTTCTGAATCTCTACATTAACTGCTGCACAATGCAGAAAGAAGCTTCTCTGGCTGGGTTTGATAGCAGCTCTAATCTGTGGGTATAAATATAAACATCCAGAAGGCAATTGAACAGCATGATCATCTAGAAAAGCAATGGGTTCCCCTCTGCAGCCTATGACCACCTGTGTCATGGATTTTTGACAAAATTTATAGTACCTGGCATAAATTCCCCACTATGAGACAGATCTCATCGCAATTCAGAAAGAAGTTGGTTACTTTCATCAGTATTTGAATTGGTTGCTATTATATCTCAATTTGTCTATAAGCTAACCATCAACCAGAGCAGTTTGAACTGGTGTTACTCATTTAAGAATTAGTACAGTTGTGTAGATTGGTCTGTTTGTGGGGCCCCTAGCAGTGGGTCCAGGATCTGTCCCTGGTGCATGAGCTGGAATTATGGAACCTACTTCCTATGGTAGGATGCTCCAATCAGCCTTGATGGGGGGGGCGAGGAGCTTAGTCCTGCTTCAACTAGATATGTCATGTGTTGTTGACTCCTGTGGGAGGCCTTACCCTTTCTGACGAGTAGATGAGGGTGGGTAGAAAGGAGGTGGGGGAAAGGAATGGGAGGAGAGGAGGGAAGGAAAACTGTGGTTGGTATGTAAAATAAATAAAAATATTATGAAAAGAATTTGTATTGTTTCTATCATGTCAGGCAGCTCTGGGCTATTTGGTTCTTATTTCTATTTCATGAAAAACCCAATGACCAGCTTGCTTTCCCCCTTGGGTGACTGTTTAGCCTTTACTCCCAGCTGTAGAAATCTCTCAGGTTGTTCCATGGCCACGGGATGTCCCATTTTATTTGCTTCTTGCTGCTTCCTGTCCTTTTTCCCCTCTGCCTCCTCCAACCCTGAGAATTAGAGGGACCCCAGTGATGTTCTCCAGGCATGACAAATTATGTGCAATCATGGAAGTCTTTAGACAGTGGTTATTTGCTACACAATGCAATTCATGCCTGTAGATATTTATTGATTCCTTTTTCAAGCCAATACCTTAAAAGATTTATTTCTTTGTCTCTGGAATACAGCAAATAAGCTAGCTCTGTTTTAGCACACAGCACAACTCCAAGTCACAAGCATTCTAGTAGACAATAAGGTAACAGCTGCCCTATAACAAGTACTGTTCTTCACGTGGACTTTACTGGCTCTTTGGAAACTGCCAAGCAACAACTATGGTTATTTTCCTAATTGCGTTGATAAAGAAACCAAGTCAGAAAAATACTTTACTCTGTAAAGCTACACACATGGCAAGAGCTGGGGAGACTGATCAGTGAGCATGAACCCTTGCTCTGCCAGCATGGAGACCTGAGTTCAAATCTCCAACACCCATGTGAAAAGCTGGGTATGGCTGTGTATGCCTGTAACCCCAGGATTGGGGGATGGAGACTGGTTGAACCTAAAAGCTTGCTGGTCAGCAAGCTATGTGTGAGCTTCCAAATTAGTGAGAGTCCCTGTCTCAAGGAATAAGGTGGGCAGCAATGGAGGAGGACAGCTAATGCTCTGTTTTGGCATCCTCATGGATTGGCACATGTGGGCATATATTCCCACACACTCACATCCACACACACACACACACACACACACACACACACACACACACACACACACACAGGAGCACACACACACATACACACACATGAGAACACACACTCATACACACACATACAGGATTTGAACGCAGGCATGTCTGCATCTAAAGATTCTTCTTTGAGCATTTTACCTTCTTGTATTGCTTAAAATTTTTTTGTGTAACAAACCATTTTAAAATAAAGAGACTTAAAACAGTCATTACTGTATGTGGCTCATCTACGGTCTTTTGTGTGAAATGGGAGATTTTCTGATCTACTTCTATTTTCTGATCTTTACATAGCATCTCATGTTTGTGGTCTGTCTTCACCATTAATCTAGATGAACTAAGATGGCTCACTTAACATGAAGCTTGACTGGCCATTTGTTGGGGCTCCCTGACTCCCTAGCAGGTACTCCAGGATTAGTCATCTGGTGATCTTAAGGTTCAAACACACCAAGGAAGTAGCAGAGAATACAATATCACTCAGGTATCTATCCTGCAAACCATGCCTCTTGGCTAGGGCAAGTCACATGGCCTACCCAGATTCACTGATCACTGGTAGACAAGGTACTAGGATTTACTAGTTCTATCTGGTGAGGAATAGCAAAGCACAAACTGACAAATAGCGGGATACGTTAGATCTGCTTATAAAGTGGTGGTCTCTTTCACTAGCATCTAAAATGCTCAGGCAACATAGAGCTTGGGATTGACCTCAACGGCATGAGGGTATTTTTGGGAAGGAGCTAGGTGGGTTCAGAGGGCATGTGTCTTCATGGCTGTAGTGACCCAACCTCTGAAGCCCTTCACAGTTTTCTGAGTAAGACTTCACATAACCTCTGCATCACTGCCCTACACCCTGTCCCAAGGATTCTGGCACAGCTGGAAGCCCAGCAGGGCATCTGTTCCAGGAAACACAAAATTAGCTTTATGGCCAGAAAGTACCAAGCCTGTGGTACAATGCAGCTTCAATCTACTTTGGGTGTTTAACATCCTTGGACCCAGAACCACTTATTTTGTCCTATTTGGGAAGCTGTGTCTTTTATTGCTATGGTCTTAGAGAGCCCATTTACCTAAACTTTGAACAGTGTTCTCACATCTTTCTATAAGTGAGCAAGCGGCTGGTGGGGCACATGGTGGGAAGTCAGTTAAGGTTTTATTTAGGCAGTGATGATGCAGCTCTGTGTGCCTTCCAATGGGCTCCAATCCACCCATCACATATCTGTCATTGGAAATGAAAACAGACAGTGCAGTTTACTGTGTGTGCTGAGAAAGACTGCGTTCAAATTCTTGGTCTAGTGTGACTTTTATCTGTTTCTCTCTAAGTTTTTAGTCAGTAAAATGAAGACAATCACAAGGTTATTATGAGCATTAGATGACTGAATGTGTTTTAATCAACTTACAACTAGGCTAGGTATACAGTAAGGACAGATATAGCTGATGTTACCAATAACATTAAAAATTCATACTAGCGTTCACATTAGTGTTATTCAGCAACGGCTCCAGCACCTGGTAGCTTACCAGCACTGTCTGAGAACTTGTTCAAACATTGGTGTCATATTCCTGGAGGTTTTGATTACAGCATGCCCGGGCATGCATACATTTTACCAAGGTTCATTTGAAGGCAGCTAGTGTTCAGAGCAGTATGTGATAATCATCATTTATCTTGTAAGGCTGGGCACATCTCTCTTAACACTCAACATATGAGGATAGTGAGGTTGCTTAGAGAGTCTGTTGGGAAAGACATGTATGAACCAGTCTCTTTTCCTGCACCTCCAGACCCCAAATACAGAGTGCACTCACTCCTCCAAGAGACTTTACAGGAGCCATCCTTGCCTTCAAGACGTCTAGAGTCGAACCTCCTACTAGGTCCCACCTCTGAAAGGTCCATATTATTTTCCAGTATTGCCGCTCTGGAGATCAAGTCTCCAATCATAGTGGGCTTCGAGGGACACTCAAATCACACCTGAGCCATAGAAATATTTCTGAGAAGGGGGAATCTAATGTGGACTCAACTCCCTATTGATGTTAGTCAAAGTTTTGAAGTTACTAAGTACTTCCTGGGGGCCCAAAACTATGTTAAGAAATATTCTTGTATTAGCATTTTAAATCCTGCCAATAATCTAATGAAATTGGTAGTGTGTAAGGGAGCAGCAACTTTGTGAATCAAATATCTTTGCCAAGGTCATCTGATGAAGGATGGTTTATCTAGAACCTAAGTCAGTCTCTCAGCCTCCAGGCCCTTGTTCTTAGCTAAACTGCCTTCTTGGCAGAGAAGCCTGTTTCTTCTCTGTCCTCAGTTAATTATTGTAATGAAAGAACTCTGGAGTTCAGCTTGGTATCATCATTCCTCAAGTAAAGACATTTCTTAGTGTCCATATGGCTAAGTCCTGGTTAGTGGGACAGACAAAGATGAAACACATCTCAATCATATTCTTAAAGGGAAAGGGTGTGCTTTTCCTCCCTTTTAACTTTTTTTTTTTTGCAGGAAGGAAGTTATCATGGTGCACTACCATGAAACTTAGACACGATGGTGATATTTTAACAAATGTCAGGGACACATGCAGAAGGAGCTTGGGCTCCTGATAATACAGTGGGCTACATGTGCACATGTAGATTATTAAAAGAGAGAGAAGCAAACTCTGAGACCAAATTTTGTCAGCAACAATTTGACCCATATTAAAGTTGGAAGGTCAGTCATACTGCTCTTTGATTTGGATCCAGAACTGTACAAATGAAGAAAGGGGACTGAGCAGTGGCTTGCGTCCATTGCTGTTTGTTCCTGACTGTGCATGTCATGTGACCTGCCATTACCTTGACTTCTCCATCACGATTGAATCTTGAGCTAAAACAAACCCTTTCTCTGTGAAGTTGCCTGTCAGGGAATATTACCACAGCACCAAGAAAAGAAGCAAAGACAGAGCTTACTAGCTAGAAAGTTACATTTAACTAAATCTGGGGAAATACTAAATATGGTCTAATTTACTTAATAAATCCATTTAGTACTCAGAGGATTCAAATACACACATTAAAAAAAGTCTAGCAAGAAAAAGGCAAGATCCTCAAAAGGGATAAATTAGCAGAGTCTTATGTAGAATTCACAAGTTGATAAACACTCATTAGAAAAATAAATCTCAGGCAGATGTGCCCTTAAACTAATTGAACAAAAATCCTTGAAAAGCTCAGTGGTAGTCGTAAGTGGAAAAGACAGCTGAAAGAATAAAAAATATGACACAGAGGAGACTATTACTAATGATTAGTATACAATTGGATTGCATTCTTTAAACACTTAGGGGGTATATAATGCCTTATATTGACATTGTATAGGGATGCTCTCTGATAAACTGATAGCCATTGAACAGCACAGAGTAAGCAAGTGAAGTCTAAAGGACTGAACTTCGTCCGAGTGGGCTGAAACTGTTACATTGGTTTTGAAATGCTCCTGTGACATCAAAAATTTAAACCAATGTAGCATGAGAATTGAGTTAAGTCAGCAGTTTATCCTTCCTGCTTATCCACCTCTCAAATCTGTGCTCAGACTTCTCTCATCCAGGTTGACTCTCTTTGTTCATCATTATAATGGTTAAAAATAATCTCACAACACCCAAACAAAAGACATAAAACAAAACATAAAGTAAACTACCAGAAGTCAGGGACCACCTTGTACTCTTCGATTCTCATTTTTCTTTCATTGTATGCTGGTGATTATTTCCCTATCTTACTTTTTATTTCATGAGCAATAAGTGAAATTATGCACATAAAATGCCAAGCATAGTGCCTGGCAAAGAATACAGAATAAATGTAAGTTCCCTCTCAGTTTCTAGTCACTAAATTGACTCTGAAATCATCAGCATAATGATTTTTTCTTGGGTCATTAGTCCACTTGAAAAGCTGTGGCAGTTCCTCCAAGCCTCCTTACATAGTTGGAAAGGCACCCTGTGAAGTAATTTCATTCCTTAGTCTCAGCTACCCTTCTTTGGGAAGTTGAGAAAAATACTGTATTTTGTTGTTGTTGTTGTTGAGATTTCCAATAAACAGAAATGTATTTTTACATTGATAACAGAGGAAGCCTGAGCCATTCCCAAATTGTGTTTGGTACAAGTATTGATCCTTTCCTAATGGCCCTGGAAACTATAGCTATTTATCCATTTCTCATCGAGACCAAAAGTTGTTTTGCTCCAGGGGTGGTCATAGCTCATTTAGACCAAAAATTCAGACTTTAAACTAGGAATTGCAAGATCACAAGGTATTGGAAGATCAAAATACTTGACTAACTTCCAGTTTCTGCCTTCATTACCCAACCTTGGCATTTATGTTCACTGCTCCCCGCTTACCTAATATCAACTCAGTGGTCAGCTCAGCTATATTGAAAACTGCAGCAAAAACAGCACTTCAGCAAATCTCCCCCAAGTATTCAAGATGAATCATTCATCAGCATGCACTGGCTCTCTGCCCTGGTGGTCTTTCCATGGGTTATAAGTGACTAAGCTCAGGGGAAGACCTCTCCCTAGGATAATTTGTCTTCCTTCAGCTCCAGTGAATTAGCATATGTATCTTATTGGGCCATTGGGTTGCAATGACTATTAAGTTACAAAATAAGCAAATTATGATTGCAGGTCTGCAGCAGATTATTCTGAAGCCCCTGTTGTTTTGAGGAAGAGGACTTAACTCATCAGGGCGGTTTGACCTTCAGTTTCTTGATTGGAGGAATAGTTATTTTTTTAATTTTCAAAAATGAAAATAGCCTTATGTTTCTTTCTGTTCACAAAGCTAATAAATGTGCATGTTTAAATGTCAAAGAATAGAGAAAACCATAATGAAGAAAGACAGCAGTAATTAAATCCCAATACCCAGAGACAATCACCGGTAACATTTTCTTGTGTGTGGTCCAGACTTCCCCTTCCGCTCATTCGTATAAATGGAACTATTTTATAAAATTATTCAATAATTACAGAGTATACTTTTTTATTATCAGTTTTATGACTATATAGCATTGTTTTGCATGTGAGTTACAGACTTTATCCTCAGTTGCTTCCAAAGCACTCCCATAAGCAATGAAACTGCAGTGAGGGACCTTAGTCACGTAGGTATTAGCTTATGTCCTTAGGATACAATTCTGAAACTAGAATTGCCAGGCATACCAGAAGGCTTTGATACTCAACTCATGCCAGTGGTTTGCAAAGGATATCTCAGTTTATAGACTGACTAATGGTTCCTGAGAGCAGGCAAGAAACAACGAAAGAATCTACTGAGGGTATGGACGTCCAGGTCCTAAAATGAAGTGACCTGGAAACTAATTTTAAGATCAAATTCGAGGATCTTTAGAAGTAAGGAACCAAGGTGGTAAATTCCGGGAAACAACAAAGCTTTGGGAGCTCTGGGGGCAGAAGGCCATCCTGAGGGAGAGTGTAGGATGTGGGCACAAGGGAGATTGAATCTAGAGGAAGTCTTTACAGGGTCAGCTCTTACCTTGTCTCCCTATTGTTTCCACAATCCAGGCCTGGTACTGCTCCTGCTGGGCTGCCCTGTAAGTGAAGGTGAGGAGTTGATGAAAACAGGCTTGGGACAAGCTATGCTGGGTATTTGGGCCTTCCTTTCAACACTCCTCACAGAACTCTGGAAACTAGTAGTCTGGAGAAATGGCAGCAGACACAGACTGACTCTGTTGGTGTTTTCTGCTTTGCAACTCATTGTTTGCCTTGTCCTTAATCCCTGCATATTGTGACAATGAATAACTTCATGGCTGATGCTTTTATCAGTTCATATGATCAGAATGACTCGCTAGACCTCTAGGGAAGCACAATCTTACAAGCCAAGATAACTAACTGCACACTCGAGGCATGCAATGTCCTCAAAAGAGAGCTGTTACAAAGACGTTTCACACTCATCATCTAAAACACAAGTGTTAGAACAGACAGCAAATGAATCTACCACATGCACAGAAAACATGGTAGGGTCTAAGCACATGGAACCAAATGAAAATATCAGACTGGAAAAAATAGTGTGGCTGAAAAGGGGAAGATACAACTGCCTTAAAAAAAACAAACAAACAAACCAAAAACCAAAACCCAAAGCACAGAGCATGCATATGGCTATAGTCCGAAGAGCTTAAGGAACTGGCACACAGGAATCCCGGTGGGCAGTTCAGTAATGCTTTTGCTGCACCCTTCTCAGGCAATTTAGGCACCTCTGTCTTGGAACAATTCAAGCTTTCACTTAAATAGACAATCTTGGCTAAGTTTGGAGACAAGTTGGCTTGCCCCTTCTCCCACCCCACCCCCTCTCTCTGTTGTGTGAACATGCCCATGTGCATCTGGTGCCTTCCTCTACTGTTTTTCACCGTTTCCCCCCTGAAATGGTCTCTCAACTGAACCTAGAACTCAGCCAGAAATCTCCCTACCTCCAATCCCCAGCGTGGGATTCCAGGCACCAGTGCCAGTCCCAGCATTTATACCAGTCCTAGGAATCCAAATCCATGTCTTTGTGCTTGTGTGCCAAGTATTTTACCAGACAAGTCATCCCTCCAGCCCCTCACCTCATTTTTTTATTGAATTTATTATTGATTCCAAATAATATTACCTTGATTAGATATACTTTTCTCCTTATAATTGCTTTATATATTTTACTTTGGTTAACTTATCAGTGAACAGGAAAACACTTATAGATCACAAATGTTATTGATTTATTCCATCCAGACACTCAACATTTATTTGATGAGTGACAGCCACAGCAGGGGCTGGTGAAGATGTAAAGAAAAGAAAACATTGTCTCTGCCATCAAGGGTATATTTGAGTGACAGTGTTTAACATGCACATGAATGTGCCATGATGATGTTATAGTCAAGATCACACAGATGACTACTGACAGGGTTAGGACTCAAGCCTGGTCTATTTTAGCCTTAAACACTGTTCTTTCTCAGGTGTAAAGTACATTATGTGTGTATTTCAGGAAGGATGCACACATTTGTGCATTTCCAGTATTATGCAACCCAAAAGAAAAACCTGAAGCATGTGTATTGCTTATCTTACTAAGGGGCAGCTCTCCATGAAGACTCATAAGACCTGTGCTATCAGTCTTTCAAAGTTATGGGCACCTACAGAGAAAGCTACTCCATCACAGGAATTTTAAAACCAAAGGGGCAATATTTGAATTCCTGGGACAGAATCAACACTCTAAATGCCAATGTATTGTAAAAGTAAATCAAGTCCAAGGTCATACACGATTTGGCTTCAAAATCATAATAAAGACTTAGTGTCTTCTCAGGGCATACATGACAGCAGAATTTCTACAGCCTGGTGATGGCTGCTCTTTATAATCTTGAGAATTTACTTCTGTTTGAAGAAGATGGATTCTTAGCTTGAGATTGGGGAAAGTTGGGATTACAGGTCCCTTCTGCTTTCTTTTCGGTAAATTTATATTTACATTTCCATCCTTCCATAATATCACTAGACCTCTTCTTCAAACTTTCCCAGACATCCAAGAATATCTGACAAACCTCAAAAATTTGTATCAATGGCATATTAAGTTTATTTAACATATATCATTCTGTAAGACACATATTTCCTAACACACTTGTGTATCGCTTTGGTTGGAGTTGTCTTTTTCCCATTTATTTCCTCCATGACTAGCTTCTCCCTCCATCTTTCAGGTGTCTGTTCAGACACGACTACCGACACTGTTCTCAGACCTAGTTAGTGCTCCTTCTTTTAGCTCCTCATTCTTGTATGTAACTCTTTATGGACACTTCAGCAGCTCTACGCCAGGTGCTGTTAACTACTTTCTTAAGGTGCAAAGTGATAGTAGAGGAGAATAGTGCCACTAGCTAGGTGTTGAGTATTCAACATGTGGGATTGTGGGGAACATTTCACATGCAATCTCTAACATATGACGCTGTAGGGACTCAAAGGTCATGGGCATCTCATAATGAGAAATGCGTTCAGTCCATCTCCAAGAGTTCTCAAAGTGTTAATAGTCAACATCTTTTCTAAAACAAAGACTAAGTTTAATGATAAGCCCACAAACTCAAGGCAAATTCTTAGTTGTGGGCCCTGTTTAAAAAAAGATTATTTGCTTCCAAGATAGAATGACACAGAGTAAATATCTCTATTCCAAAGTGGAGGAATTGGAGAACAGAAGGAATGGTGGGACCAAAGAAAGACTGAATTCCAATGAAGCAATAATAAATCCCGTAGCTCCATGCTTAGCCTCTGGGATAGATAATGGCATGATGTGATCTCCAGTGGGGTTGGCTGTCTACCTCTTCACCCGTGTAATCTGCAGCAGTCATTGTAGAAGAAACAGCTCTTTCATTAAAGAGAATTGATTCTGGAGCCAAGTTTGAGTGACCATGGGTTGGGGGACACAGATTTCAGTTACCTCCAATTCCATGGCCCAATGTGGTCCAGTTTCATAAAGATTTTATAGTTAGAGAATAAAGAAAAACATAAAGTGAATATTTCCAAATACCTTGATAGGTGCTACCTACATCAGACAGATGGGTTGGAGTAAAGTGAAGGAAACTGCTCTGGGCTTCAGATGCTATCTGATGCTCTTTAGTATTTGGGTTGGTGGAAACTAAGGTCTGTTAATATATTCCAAATAATTTCCCTCATAGTCACAGATGTTAGGTTACATA
Organism: Peromyscus californicus insignis; assembly: GCF_007827085.1. Classification (NCBI taxonomy): domain Eukaryota; kingdom Metazoa; phylum Chordata; class Mammalia; order Rodentia; family Cricetidae; genus Peromyscus; species Peromyscus californicus. The sequence goes on from NW_026294595.1 coordinate 70,525,691, forward strand.
TAGAGGTAGGCAATAAACTTGGAGGGACAGTCAGAGGGTAAAATACCCTAAGAGAATTTGAAATTTGTTTCTGCACTTGTAATGTTTCAATCTCTCTACAATCAGCCTCAGTCAAATTATGTACTGAATCTGTGATGTACTTTACACGGCCACTATGAACTCTCTCTGGGGATGGATCTTCTCATTGCCGTTGGCTCTCCTTGGCAGATGTTTCATGCTCCTGGTGGCTCCAATATCCTGGGTCTCTATTGCAGCTTAGACTTTACTTTTTCTGTATTTCCCTCTCAGAGATTGCTGAAAGGGTCTCTGATCCTATGGCTAATTTCCTGGCTTCCCCCGTCTTTTGAAATCAGCACAGAAGACTTCATGATCTCACAGCTCTTCTATTCTACACACCTGGCAGGACTGCATCACATGAACAATGGCAAGGTCCATTGCCAACTTGTAATTGGGCCCCCAAGCAATCCTCCTGCATCAGCTATCCAAGTGCTGGAATGCAGATAGAGCCTGGCTTGCCTTCTCCAAATAAATTTCATTACGAAAAATCTCTAACATCTCTATTCCACATAGAGAAGTATTATAATGAATTCCCGTGTACTACTTTAACTCATGTGGCCATTCTTACATTACCTACATTCTTAGATGAAGATGTACTTTCTGTTGACAGAAATCATCTCAATTTTCTTTTTAAGCCCTATCATCTTCCAGTTAATCTGGGTAAAAGTATTTTCTGTCGTTCTGTAGTGACATCTAGGTTCATATGTTCTATTTATTTTACTTTTTTACTTGAAACATAAATGCAATAAAACTTTATTCACTGAGCTTAATTGCATGAGGTTGGAATCTAATTTAATAGAAATTTGTTAGCCATTTTAAGACAATTTAGTTTTGTTATTTTTAAAGATGTATAATAAACTAGTTATTGGGAAGCCAATGTCTTTTGGGATCAGTTTTTAAAACTATAGAGATATTCAGGAGGCTGCCTTAACCATCTATAAATATATGGTTGTAAAAATCATGCTGTTTTTAACTGGATGTCATTTTGCTTTAAAAATTACATTGTGAGGAAATTCTGTCACTTCAGGTTGTCAGAAGAACTGAGGGGATGGTGGTTTGAGATGAAATGGCCTTTCATTCACTTAACAGCTATGTAAACATTTGAAAACTTTACCAACTATGTAACATCTGTATGTGTTAGTGCTCAACATCATCTCATTAAGACTTTCACTACAGTCTCCCTTACCTTGAGTTTTTAACAAGGTAAATCAAACTCATAGAGGTTAACTAATTTGACAGCTTATACAGGTAAGAACAGAACAAACTAGAATTTGTACCAGTTTTTGCTAACATCAAAACTCATGTTTTCCCTTGTCTTGTTCAACCTAACAGTAAAGGAAGCCTCAAGGTGGCTGTTGGTGGCCAGGTGCAGTGAGAACTTAGGGAGTGTAAGTACAATGTGCTATGGGACCACAGAGGAAGTAAGATAGCATTAGCGGAGCCTAGCACTGATGTGAAGGCTTCCCAGCGAGAAGGATGATGAGCCTTGAAAGATGGGAGGTCTCTTACTGACCTGGAACTCACCAAGTAACCTTGGTTGACTGGTGCTGAGGAACAATCTTTGCATACTGTAAATATGTATTACTCTCATTTGTTAATAAAGAGCATAGCTGGGTAAGAGTGATTGGGTGGGAAAGCCAGACTCAGAGAATTCTGGGAAGAAGGGTAGAGACAGAAGAGTCTCCAGGAGATGCAAAGGGAGCAAGGCATGCTGGGGGACAGGTAAAGCTATGAGCCACGTAGCAGCACATAGATGAATAGAAATGGGTTAATTTAAGTTGTAAGAGCTAGTTAGTAATAAGCCTGAGCATGCTTTCCCTCTTGTTGAGCAGGTCTTAAGTTCAGTTCAGCTGTTGGTTACTGCAAAGATATGAGTGTCGCTATTGCATCATTAGGGGCATTTTACAGGATGTCACAGCTAAGTAGGACCATTGGTCACATCCCCCCTTTGGCAGCTTACATAGCACCTCTGGTACTGTGAAAGTTAGTGCTATTTATGCTTCCTCTCTCCCTCTCACTTCCCAATTAAAATCTCTCTCCTCATTTTTTCCATTTCTCCTTCATATCACTTGTATTTTGCTATTTCTGTTTCTAGGGATCCCCAATCCCATGGTTCCTTTTTACTTTCTTGGTTTATAATCTTAATGAGGTTCATATCTTTCTGTCTTCTGGTAAACCTCATCATTGTCTTCAGCTTTTCTAATCCCCTTGACACCTTTGTATCATTTATTCAACTTTTGAGACACTGTCAAACACCATCCCATCTATGAATACTTTCCTAAAGCTACATGGATGGAACAGAAAAAAATTCCTGCCAAAACCTGAATCCGGGATAGCATACAGCTTTCAGTTTGAATGCTGACTTTAACCAATTGCTTGTGGCTCAATCTTAATGTGATGAAAGATGTCAAATCTGAAACCTATTAGAAGCAACAAACCCTTCCCTGGAATGGGTAGGAGTATGGCATGTGAGTCACTCGTGAAATATTCTTACAACAAAGAAGCTCATCACAGCAGCTATATGACATTAGTCACACTCATTTGCTATTTATTCATTTGATGAATAATAATTGAACAGTCAGTCTTTCATAATTGCAGGTTCCCCTTCTGTGCAATCAACCAACGGAGGAATGAACATAGTATTATTTTTATGATTTGTATTTCTATCAAAATAATACATTATATAAAAACATATTACTGGGATTATTATTATATCTTATTATTTCCTAAATTACATAAAAAACAAGTATTTTAAAATCTTTAGTATTAAATTTATGTATAAATGACTTAAAGTGTATGGGAGAATGTGCATAGGTTACTTAAATGCTATGGTATACCATATTGTAGAAAAGACATTGTACATTGAGCATGTAAGGATTTTGACACCTTTAGAGGTCCTGAACCAATTCTTCATGGGAACCAAGGAATAGCTATACATACTTGCAAGGCTCAATGTGGTGTTTTGATACACATCTACAACAAAGAAAGAATAAATCCAAGTAGTTCGCATATCCATCACCTTACCAATTTATCATGATTTGCTTGCAGATGTATCTTATTTTACACACATAAGGCCCTGGAATAGTTCGCTAGCTTATTTGACTTTTCACTCCAGCATCAAACATAATGTTTTCACTTGTAGTGACTATACAGATTGGTTTTGTCAACTTGGCACAACCTAGAACTGCCTGGGAAGAGGGTAGCTCTGTTGAAGAATTGCCTCCTTCAGATTAACCTGTGGGCATTTTATTGACTGCTAATTGATGTAGGAGGGCCCCTTTCACTGTGGATGGCACAGTAGCTAGGCAGATGAGCCTGGGCTGTATAAGACAAGTGGTGGACTGTGAGCCAGAAAGCAAGCTAGGAAGGCAGCATTCTTCCATGATTTCTACTTCAAGTTCCTGCCCTCCTGGAGTTCTTGCCCTGCATGAGCTCTTGCCCTGATATCCATCAATGAGGAACTATAACCTGTGAGATGAAATAAACCCTTTCTTCCACAAGTGGCTTTGGTCATAGTGTTTACCACTGCAACAGAGAGGTAGAACAGTGACCATTTAGCTTGCTGTATGAATGGATGCTTTCCTCAGTCACCCTTTCTCTCTGCCTTTAATCTGTACAATCGCACATGTTGACACAAGCTGGAGAAATTGTTTTCAAACTGTGTTTACTACTGGAACCTTGATCCAAATGAAATTTCACACTGTGATCAGATGTGTGAAGTGCAAAAAGAAAAAAAAATCTTGTTTTGGTTGAAGGAAGAGGAAGAATGGTGCCAACCTTTGCCACCTTGTGCTCTTCAACTTTCTGCCCCTTGAATTGCCTGGAGTCAGAGAAGGGTTCTTCTCAAAGTGTCCTTAGTTCTAGCATGATTAGCATCATGTTGCCTGGGAAAGTCCATTCTCCAGCCTTCATTTACTAAGCTAGAATCTGCATGAATAGGATCTGGTGGCCTGTGTTTAAATAATAACCTGTGCAATTCTCAGACATGTTGAACTTTGAGAACAGGGTGTGGGAGCACTTGGCAGCTTCCTGGACACATCTCCATTCAGGAAAAATTGCTATTTCTCTGAGAGGTTTTATTTTTCCTGAGCTTACTACAGAAACATTCTTGAAACAGGGACTGATACCCTGCCAGGTCTATAATTATTCAGTGGTTATCAGACAAGTCACTAAATTTGCCATCTGTTTAAGAATTGGCTCAACAAAACTGGGGGTGCTGGAGTATAACTATAACCCCAGCACTTAAGAGGTAGAGTTAAGAGGACCCTAAGTTCTAGGCCAACCTGTGGTAGAATAGCAATACCCTTGTCTCAAACCTCAGCCAGCCAAACAAACAAACAAACAAACAAACAAACAAACAGAATTTCCCCAAAGGAGCCTCAGGGAGCACATACTGTGCTGCACTCCGAGTGCGCTGTGTATGTAATTGGGATCACAGGTATACACTGTCACAACCATCTTGGAAACTCTAATCTGACACCCATCATTTGGCTTCCTCAGATCCCAACTCCTCATGGGCTGCAACACTGGGAACCAGGAGCAAAACTTCTCTATGAAGTGGTGCTTCCAAGCCCCAAAGCTGCCATAACCTCCAGATGGCACCTTAGGGGGTTAAACCATGACAGGCCACTTAGAGTGGGAAGACATGGAAGGTTTATCTGAGGTTCAGTAGAATCTTAGCCTTTGAGAGTAGGTGTGTACATTTCCTCATATCACCACCAGAGAACTCTGACCCATGTATTAGCAGAAGACCTGAAACATGCCAATCTCCTGGCTTTAAAGATGCCATAGAAAGCAGTGAATAATGTGGGAGAGTTCCCTGACTTTTATCTCAGATTCCTGGAAAACATTTTAAAAAGAGGCCACTTACCCTGTAGATCAGAACCCTCTGTAAAGATTTTTGAAGTGGTGTGTGTCAGGTGATACAGAGAAGGGGAGAGGAAAATAGAGTTAAGTTTACAAGGAAGATACCATTCTAGAAAGTTCCTTGCTGGAGAGTATCTGTAAGAGCTTCAGGAAAATGCCTCATGGAAAACCTGAGGCCTGTGCCAGTCTTTGTAAGAGAGGCGAAAACTCAGGAAACAAGAGTTCCCAGAAGTGAGCACCTCAAAGCTGTGATGCTTGTTTCCTGTCACTCACGGAAAGTACACGCCCATTCTGTGCTAGCCTTGGTTCAACCTGGTTATCCCTCCCCTTCCTTTCTTGTTTGAAGTTTTTAAGCACTATTAAAGGAACTGAAAATGTCATATTCTTAGTTAGGGAAGAACTTCTTGAAATAGCTCAGGTCTTTTCCAATTTCCTTCCAGAGAGTGTACCATTTCAGCCAGCCAGGACTGACCCTGGCCATTGCCTCCCTCTCCTGGAAGTGAGATCTCTTTCCAAGCTTTGCCCAGAAGACCTATAGCCAGAGATTCTTTCAGCTGTGACATATGTGGGCAGTCACAGTTGAAAGTTCATTTGTCCTGTGCATCCTTCTATAGCCTTGTGGGGCTCCACTCACAACAGATCCTAGATTTCCTTTGTGTCTTGCTGCATAGTCACATGCAATAAATCTGCTTCATGTAACTTGTTGCATACAGACGTGTTTTGTCTTACAATACTCATACAATTTGAGTACCAGTGAACAGTAAAACTGCTTTCTAAACAAAGAGTATAGGAAGCCATGGCAAGTTCAAGTCAGTCTCTAAATCATTCAGTGAGACGCCTTGGCGTAATGCTTTTTGGTGTTTTGGACAGCAAGTCATTAGATCTTCAAAGGGAATCTGAGGAAGCCAAATGATGGGTGTCAGATTAGAGTTTCCAAGATGGTTGTGACAGTGTATACCTGTGATCCCAATTACTAATGAGGCTGAGGCAGAAGAATTGCAAGTCAAGGGCTCCTGGGTTGCAGAGTGAGTTCAAGGTCATTCTGGAAAATTTAGGGAGACCTTGTTTCAATTTAGCAATTAAAATAAGGGTGGGGCTGTAATCCAGTGACAGAGTGTTCTATGAGATGTACGAGCAGTTTTAGACGGGGCATTCCTAACGCATGAATTTCAAGATTAACCCCAAAGACAATGGGGATGCAGAAATATCTTATGAACAGAAGCAGAGGAGAGAGCTTGTTCTCCTTGTGTTGCTTCAAGGGTACAAGAACTAGTGGGGATAGGACAGTCCCGAGAGAGTCCCCATTAGTGTGTCTGAATTCCTGTGTGTGGCTATTTTCTATGGATAATCTCCAAATTCTAATCTCAGGAGAAAAAGTTGTGAAGTTCCTTTGTGGGAGAGATCCTCATGTGCATCTCCTTTGCTTTTCCCAGTGACTCTCTTTTAACCTTGACAAATACGCATCTAACATGGAGGGTCTCTCCTTACCATGTAGAGTTTCACTTACAAGAACTGGAACAAGAGTCAGTATAAGAAGCAACATGTAACTTCCAATCAGGAGATCATTTTTTTCTATGTTCAGCATTACATACAACGGGGTTTTATTTTCTGAAGGTCATAGATGGGCAAGCCAACTGCCTCTGGGAAGATTAGTCACCTGCTAACTTTCTGGGCTGAAGATGTCAAAGTATTGTGGGCCAGCTGGAGCCCGGGGCACCTTGGAAGGACAAGTGTTAAAGCCATTTCAGGGCAAGCACTGGCTTGGCTTTGAATCCTTGCTCACACATTTTAGGTGATAATTCAGCCTGGCTTTGGATTGCCTCTGAGTCTAGGTTTTCTAAATCAGGATCACTATGTGGAAAAATAAAGTCAGCACATTTTTGATTCATAAGGAAGAAACAAAATTAAAAAATCTACCAACAACATGAAATTCTACTAAGCAGTCTGATTTGTGTTTTCAATTTTCTCTTCTGGGGAGGGGAACTGCACTACCGTTGGAAGGAGAGAGTTGCACATAGCTGGTGACAGCATCCTGGGACCCTGGCAGTAGAAGCTAATGGGGAAAGCAGAACCAAATTAAATATAATGCATGAAAGGATGTGGCTCATGTTAAGCTTGGCAGCTTGTCATTTAAAAAGATATTAAGGAAAAAAATTAATTGGTTGCAACTCTGGTGACACCTGCCCGTGTCATTCTCAGTATTAATTGAGTTAACACACTGTGCCCAATAAAGTTTTAACAGAGCGAAGCATGGCAGAATTGTAGGCCCAGCAGGTTGCTTACTGGAGCTGTACAACCAGGCCTCTGAGATGAGTATGGAATGATGGGTGATCAGCTTTACATCTACCCTCCAGCTGGGCTCTCAGGGGTGTGGAAGAGCTGTGAGCCAGGTGACTAAGCAAATCTCATGCCCATTAATAGTGAATGAGTGCTTTAATAAATTTTGGGGAGGGCTAGTGACCAATTGAGAGACAGTAGGCAAGAACCTAATGGACATCGTGAGGCTCTGTGCAGAGTTTAAATTACTGTTCCATGAATAGCCTCTCATTCTTTGGTAGACCAATACTAGCAGCAGGTTTCCCTTGCACCCTGATGTTGGGCTTAATTATGTGAATTGTTTTGGGGCATATCAGCACAAGTGGTAGGAACAGAGGTTTGAAATATGCTGATTGTTGGGCTTGCCCTTTTGTGCAATGGCTATCTACATAAGAAGAGGTCTAGAGTGGGAGGTATAGACCTACAGTTTGTAGCCTGAAACAAAGTCATCCAACTGAGAGAAGCCAAGACTGGCTGAAGTACCTTACCTGAAGGTTCCTGAGAGCAGACATAAATGATGCCATAAGTCTCTGATCACAGACATGGTCTGTTATGTGGCTGCTGTAGACAATTGAGTACAAATAGTCCTTTTGTTGATGTCTGGATGTATAATTCTGGAGACATACCCTGTACCAGGCTTTTTCTTTTGGGCCACCAACTAGCTCCCAAATCATGAGATGGGGACTTCTTAATAGTGATGAATGTTCAGCCTTAGCTTAGGTTCATTTCTGGCTAGCTCTTTTAACTTACATCAACCTTTAAGTTATTTATTTACCTTTTGCCTGAGGGCTTTTTACCTTTCTTCTTTCTGTGTGTCTTACTTTCCTCCTTCCTCCCGTGTCTGGCTGCCTGGCTGCTGACCCTGGGTGTGGCCCTCCCATTCTTCCTCATTCCCTTCTCCTTCTTCTCCCCCCTCTCTCTCTAAATTCTTCTTCCTATTTATTCTCTCTGCCAGCCAACTCCACCTGTCCCTCTCTTGCCTAGCTTTTGGCCATTCAGCTTTTTATTAGACCAATCAGGTGCCTTAGGCAGGCAAGGTGAAATAAATACAACACATCTTTACACAATTAAACACACATCCTTACACCATTAAACAAATGCAGCATAAACAAATGTAACACACCTTTACACAGTTAAAGTAATATTCTGCAGCATAAACAAATGCAACACATTTTTACATAGTTAAAGTAATTTCCACAACACATACTCTTTTTAGGCCTTACCTACATTATCTGAAAAGTGAGCATTATAATTACTTCCATACAGATCCATTGTATTCACTAAGCAGTAACTGTATATTGGCTTCATTTGAGTGTGTGGCCTCCAAAATCCATATTAAAACTTGGTCACCAATGTCATAGAATTAAGAAGTGGGGTATTACAAAGTTTACTCAATTATGAGGATATAGCTCCGTTACACGAGATTAATGAATTTACAAAAGAAATATGAGGGAGTTCTTGGTCCCTAATGTCCCTTCTGTTGTTTAGTAAGACGAGACAAGCCATCTCTAATACTGAACGCCTTGCTGGACTACACAGCCTCTAGAATGATGAGAAATAAATCCCATTCTTTACAATTTATCCACCCTCAGCTGTTTTGTTACAGCATCAGAACAATAACTAAGGCAGACCTATAAGCAGCATAATAGCTATAATTTACTAAGCACTCTGTAGCATGTGTCTGGAGCCAATACAGATATTTTGTCTATGTCATTTTGAGATTTATCCAACTCCAAGTGATTGTTATAAATCAATCTCTCTCTCTCTCTCTCTCTCTCTCTCTCTCTCTCTCTCTCTCTCTCTCTCTCTCTCTCTCTCCAGCTTACAAATGATTTTTCAGAGAGGTTAAATAACATGAACAAAATTATAGCTCATCAGTTGCAGATTGGGCTTATTTTTCTAGTTTCCTTATCTTGTGGCTTATGTTTTTTTTTTCACTAGGCTAAACTACTTCATCCATCTTTCTGAACTACAGCTACTGACAGAATAGTGTGTTGTGATTAATGAAATATTTTCACATTATGGCATATGATATTTTCAGTAATAAAGTTGGAGATATAGGTGTGCAGTCCATAAAAGATTGTGGGTTTTTTTTGTCTTTTCTTTTCTCTGGGTTCCAGGAAAATCACACTGGGGTCAGAGAAGTCAGGTCACCCGCAGTCAGAGGATAGGTGTGATCCCTTTAGCATCACTTAGGGAATACCCCCTTTGAAGGGACGAGTCCCCAGGGCCAAGTCCTTAGAATGGTAATATTTCCTCCCTCAAATATTTGGGTGGCCACTCCTGGGGGATGAGATAAGAAACTCTGTGTTCCTGTGTGGGAGCACTTATTCAGACTTTTTTTTTAAGCCTTTAGAACCCTAAAAGATAAACACCTTGCTTACTAAGACTGAGGGGAAGATGGATGAATGACTCCAGGTCTGAGAGGCAAAGGGTGGTGAACGAAGCACAAGCCAGTGCTCTTGGGGCCTTGAAAAGCAGGACCATTAAGTACATGTCTGTGGTGGTTTGAATGTAATTGGCCCCCATAAGCTCATAGGGAGTGGCACTAGTAGGAGGTGTGGCTTTGTTGGAGTAGATGTGGCCTTATTGGAGGAGATGTGTCACTGTGGGGGTGGGCTCTGAGGTCTCATGTATGTTCAAGCCATGCCCAGGGTCTCAGACCACTTCCTGTTGCCTGCTGGTCAAAATATAAGAACTCTCAGCAACCTTCTCCAGCACCAAGTCTATCTGTATGCTGCCTTGCTTCCTGCCATGATGATAATAGACTAAACTCCTGAACTGTAAGTGAGCCGCCTCAATTAAATGTTTTCCTTTATAAGAGTTGCTGTGGTCATGGTGTCTCTTCACAGCCATAGAAACCCTAAGACAGTGTCCTTCAGAGGCCCACAGGTATGGGTCGATAGACTTGTAACTGCCAAAAGCTCAACTTGGGGCATCACTGACTGAGTCTAACTTTGAAGGGTCTAGGGTTCACCTTCCTTGAAACATCACTGTAGTAATGCTGGGAACTGGAGCAGTGAAGAACCACAGAGCTGGATCTATGGAAGCTTTGGTAAAGAGCCAAATGCAATAGAGAAAGTATAGCAGAATGGCTGGTGGATCAGACTCTGCTTTCCACACCTATGAGTGAGAAGGATGCTTTTAATGTGTCTTGAATCCCTTGGGTTTCTTTTAAAAGTAACTTTATTGTCAATTATTTGAATGCTTCATACATATTTACAATGTACTTTTATCATATCAACCACTATGTCCCCTTCCAACTCCTCCCTGATGTCTTTTCATACCACCATGTCTCCCTAACAGTTTCATGTCCTCTTTTGTTAGACCACTAAGTCTAGCCAATGTTGTTCATATGTGCATGGGCAGATTCACTGCAACATGCACAACTTAATAGGGGCCCAATCCCTGAAGAAAGCTGACTCTGTCTACTCTAGAGATATGGGTGGAGCTTTGTGAACTGTCCTGTTTATGCTATAACTCCATTGAGTTTCTTCAGTAATTCCAGAGAACGGGCATTTTAATAGCTTGGGTATTTTAGGTTTTTTTTTTTTTGGCTGATAAAGCCAACAAAAGTGGCATGGCTACGTTTGTATCTCTACAGTGTTCATACATCTTATGTAGGGTTGTGGCAATCAAAGCTTGGAGACCTGTAAGGGACTTAGAAGTAATAGGTGCTGAGATTCTGGTATTTGGTGGTGGTACCTTGAAAATGTGAGAGCTCTGCAGGAGCAGACCCTGAATCATTTGCAATGTGTGGATTGTTTAGAATTACTTTTTGGCTTTTAGCAAGGCGTTGTCTTCATGGTGACTGGGAGTTTGTAGGGCTGCAGGACAATAGGAGGGTGAAAATAATTGTAAGACATGCCAGAAAGTTCTGCCTCTCTGAGAATGTCAGATGGGTTTCAATTCTGTTCATCCAGGTAGTGGGGGATTCCTTGAACAATTGTCAAGCCGTTAATCTGCACCCTGCACTGATGTTCCAGAAGATACCAAATGAGACTGTATATTATCTAGAGATATTTGTACTTTAGTAGGGTTTAGGACATTAAACTAAAGAGATTAATGAAAATAAAATTCCAGGGCACTGGGAGTGTCGCATCATGTACCCTGAGAAGGAGTGTATTTAGTACCCTAAAGGACATATGCTCTCAGCTTGGGCATTTATTTAATTGAAGCACTTCAAAGAAGCTATAAGGTCCAATCATTTCTAGTTATATATTTAATGAGAAGCTTTTACTTAAAAGAATAAACTGCAAGGAATTGGCAGTCTTCCAAAAAACCTGGGGTACATGAATTTCTGATTTTTGACAAGCATCTTTCTGTTAATTTTTTATATGCTGTATACTAACCATAAAGGCTAAATATTTCTTGGTTTGGAACATTCAAAATGACTCATCCTTTCCTCAAATGTCTTTTACACACCTACACACTGTTCTAGGTACTGGGAGTTTAGTGATAAAGGGTTAGAATTGGATCTTGCAGTCCTTACTTGGACAAGGAGATGGTTGTGACGTGATGTGTAATTGGCTCAATGTTTTCCATCTCTATTCTCTGTTGTATTAGTAACTTTTCGCATCACTGTGACAAAATACTGGACTACTGCCGATTCAGGAATGAGTGGTTTACTTTGGCTCACCGTTTGAGGGAGTATAGTCCATGACAGAGGAATGCCATGGTGACAGGAACTTGAGGCAGCTGGTCACACTGTATCCATGGTCAAATAGCAGAGAGGTGAGTTCTGTGCTGACATAACTTTTCCTCCTTCTTGTTCAGTCCAGGCCCTTATATTTATGGTGGGTCTTCCAATTTTAATCAACTCAATCTAAAAATTCTCTCACAGATATGCCTAGGGATTTGTCTCTTATGTGAGTTGAGATCCTATCAAGTTGATAATGAATCTTAAGTTTCACAAAGTCTAACACAAAGTACTCTTTCTCCATGTAGACACATACTTCAAGAAAAGCTGATATTACCTTCAAGGGCAATGGCTCCCTTTCTTGCCAGTGGTGGCTCAGTGTGCTTAATTTTGTTCACTGAGACGTGAAACAGTCTGAAGGGAGCTTTGAACTAGACTTCCCTTTTCTGAGAGAACCTCAGGTGTAAAAGGTCTATTTTCTTTTGCTGGGTAACACTGTAAATGAATGTGAGGGGCATTTGAGCTTAAAGCCTGTGCTTAAGGCTGTGGATGATAGAACATAAGGATGCAGGATTCTCAAATTGCTTTCATAATATCACTGGCTGATGTCACCCAGTCCCCAAGCTCATCCTATGTCTATATAGATATGACATCTCTTTATCATTGCATTTTAGAACAGCACAGGTCAGTTATTTGCATCAAAATAGTCTTAATTTATTCTTACATATTATGAAGGCTATTTTCTGAAAGAGACCTGAGAAGTAGACTTGTGAGTATTCACAGTGAAACCCACTGTGAAAGTCTCACAGAACTGCAATTTCACACATTCAGGAACCCCTTTTATTATAAATCCTGCTTCATTGACCTCTTTCCTCCTTCTCCTCTCCTTTCTTTCTCTCTCTTTCCCATCCTTTTCTTCTTCCTCCTCCGTCCTCCCCTTCCCAATATCATTTCACTTTCTCTTCATCCTTCTCTTTTTTCTTCTTCCTCCTGTTTTCCACTCCTCTTCTTCCATCCTCCTCCTCCTTCTCTCCTTTCCTTCCTCTTCCTATTCCCCCTCCTCTTCTTAATATTCCCTGTCCATTCCCCTCTTAGTCCATCCCCTCCCTCCTTTTCCTCTTCTTCCTCCTTCTCTATCCCCCTCTTCTTCCTTCTTCTTGCTCTTATAAATATTCCTCCTTCTGGAAAATTCTTTGTTTTGAACAGCATTTTTCTCTCTGTGTCATCTTGGGGAAGCTTTCTGAACTCATTTAGCCAAGTGCGTGTGCCAAGGCTGTGCTCATGTCCTGTATTCTGCAAGAGGCTGGCCACGTGTTTCAGGCTTTGCCAATTGTTATACTCCAGTTTTCTCATCAGTGATTGTCTTTGGTTGAGAGTAGGCAATAGCTCAAATATTTCTATTTTTAAAAAATAGATTCAGAGCTACAGAAGATTGCATCCAGCCACTGGGATCACAAAGCCAGAAGGAAGCGAAGCTGGAACTGTTGTGACAGCATTTGCTACGGTCAAACATCCCAATCATCAAGACGAGCTTGATAATTTATGGGTGGGTAACTAAATGCTGCTTGTAGGAAAATTACACATGGTAGGGAATTTGCATATCAGTGACAAGTAGGGACAAAATCAGGCTTCCCAGGCAACTTTGTGTTCCCTCTCTCTTTCAAACAACAACAACAACAACAACAACAAAATCCCAAACCTACAAATCACATAAATGAAAATCAAAACAAACAAACAAACAAACAAACAAACAAACAAACCCATGGAGTTAATTTTTGGTTGGCCAACTACTCCTAGGTATAGGGGAGACCCAGATGTTTTATTCATCCATGTATCTATTAGGGCCTTAAGTAATTGTGGAGCTGTCTAGTTTGAAACCTTTTAGGGTAGTCAGCACTTTGGAAATGTTGTCAAGAATTAGCATTTCTATCGACTCTGATGTCTGCCAGGAGGCTTGCAGGTAAGAGACTCAGGGTTTCTGTGTCGCAGTCTGGAGGTTGACTTATTTTTCTCCATAGAGTCTTACTCTTCGCTCTTAAGGTCCTCAACTGATTGAATGAGGCCCACCCACATTGTGGTGGGTGATATGCTTAATCAAGCCTACGGATTGCAAATGCCGCCCCAAGCTAAAAAAAAAAAATGTCTTCACAGAAACATCTGGATGGTTGTCTGAGCATTTAGGCACCTTACCTAAGTCAAGCTGTCACATGAAACTAACCGTTCAATATTTTAACAACTGGAAACTGTTGTTGGATGGGTGGACACGAAAGGGAGAAAGAGAAGCCCTCCGCTTTGTGTGCTTGATACAATATTATTTTCAGAAACGCAGTGTGACTTACTCAATGACTGACTGGATACTGCATGCTGTCTCTCCAAAAGTATTAAAATCGATTATTGCAAAACTGAGGCCATGCTTTTCAGTGCTCGGGCTTAAACTTGGTGCATGCAATACAGGTGCCCTGTCCACGGAGATACACCCCTCGTCTTTTCGGTTTGTTGGTTTGTTTGTTTTTTGCTAGAGGGTCTCACAACATAGCTCTGGCTGGGCTTAAACTCACAACTCCCGTCTCAGCCTTCTGAATGCTTGCTTAGGGTCATGTCCTGTTGTGCTTGGTGTCAACATCATTGTTAAGAATTGGATAGTAATTGGATATCTACCACATAAACTCAATATAAATTTATTAGGCTTTGTGGTGTACCTCAGAAGAACTGTGTTCTGGTGAGTGGTTGGAGGGGGCAGAGGAGAATTGTTAATAACATCACCAAGATAGTTTGCTCAATGTTAAATGTTTTATGACTGTGTTATATAAAAAGATGCAATATCTTAATAGCCCAGGTGGTTATCTAATTATTTTACTTAAAAGTTACAGATTATGCCTCTTTATAACTCCCAAACTTTTCACATATCAGGACTTTTTTTAAATGTAGAAAAACTCACAGACTCTTTTTAAAAATAGTAGTTACAGCTTTAGTTTTTATCGATTGAAGTAATACTCAATGCCCCAAATGTCATATTCTGGATTTTAAAAAGCCATTTCTTTTTTTCTGTTTCCACTTAAGTCTTCATAGAGCTCAAATACCAGCTCAGAAGACCCTCTGCTCTGTGATGTCCAGATAAAATTGGCTCAAATTCACTGGTAATCAGTCCCTTCCTAGGACTGAACATCAGGGACCTGAATGTAAGAGCACCTGTGTTAATGGGAACACACGCCGTTCAGAGCTTCCTGAAGCTCGGGTTATTCTGTAAACGTCATCATTCTCTTCTGCCCTGTGTTGTCCCAGACAGAAACGTCAGCCCCTATGTTTAACATGAACTTAGTTGTTTAAGCAATGGTATGTAATACGCTTGCACACAGAAGGAGCCTAGGAGGTTCAATGCAACAACTTTGAAGGGGTATTATACAATGCTTATGCTAGGTTTTACTTTTCACTGGCTTCCTTGGCCTTCCTGTTAACTGTGCTCCTGTCAACACCATTTTCTAGCTACCCTATAACTTAGCTATTCCCTTTGCCACTCAGGGACCAAATGGATGCCTCTTATTTTTTCACGGTTCACCTCTCTGTTCTTTTGGTTCTTGTTTATACTCATGCCTCCAACACTATGTCTTCTACCCCTAAAGTCTTATCAAACCACTATATCACTCCATTAATATGTATAATCTAATGTATTTAGATATCCATGAAAACAAATTTAATTTAAAATTAATGGTATCAATACCAATGAGAGTATTTTTACCAATAATGTTACTTTTCTTCCTAAAAGAAATTCTGCTACTAGTTTTCAATGCCTATATCAAGTGGCATATGCATTTTATTTATCGAGAGATTGCTTTTTGCCAGGGACTATTTTAGGTGTTGAATATGTGCCAATGAGGAAACAAAGCTTGTGCATTTGTGGAGAGAAAAGCATTTCAATCTGTAAGATGGAAAAACTGCCACACAAGAATCACAAAGCAGGATAAAGGATCTGAATGGGAGTTGTTATTTCACATGTTATTTTACATAGGAAATGACATGTCACCGGGAAGGGAGGAAATCAGTCATATTGAGAACTCAGGAAAAAATGTTCCAGAAAGAGGAAATAACAAGAGTAAAGGACCTGATGTAGAAATTTGTTTAGCTATTTCAAGGGAGACCTGAGTCTAGTGTGGCTATAAGGAAGTGAGAGTAGGGAAGATGTGGGGTGTGATGGGAGTAGATGATATCCCAAGGAACTGTATAAGCATTGGAAAGAGTTTTGTTTCCGTTGGTGGTGGAATAGGTAGCCGCTCAATCATTTGGAGCTGGAGGCAGTAAACTGACTCCTGATTCTAGAGGACTTCTTTGGTTATTACCTGGAGAGTAGATACTTCAAGGTCAAGGACAGAACTAGGGGGGTCAATTGGCAAGGAAGTGATTATCATCCAGATGTGAGTCACAGGTCACTTGGTCTGGAAGGTTGTGGTGGCAATGGCTGGATTCTCTGTCATTCGAGGCAATGTAGTTTTAAAGTACATTGGAGGCATATATTTTAGAGGTGTAACGTTCTGACTGGTCCTTGTGGTTAAAGAAGAAATTATCGAGACAACACAAGATTTTTGAATGAGGACCTTGAAGGATGGAGTTGCCCCTACTAAGTGGATAAGTCTATGGAAATAGCATGGCTAGAGGAGGATTAGAAACTTGGGCTTGGGCCCCTTTTGTTTACAGACACTAGAATGGAGCGGCTGATAACAGAATGGAGTGTTCTGGGCCCAGGCTCAACTGGCAGGCTTTAGTTAGAGCTGCAGACTTGGGGTCCACCTAAAATTGATGACATCAAAAACACAAGGTTAATTTTTATATCACCTGGAGAATGACCATACTTTGGGAAGAGTTTAACAGGGTGGACATTCATTGTAGAAAGATTGGAGAGATGAGGAGGAGCCAGCAAACGAGTGGCCATTTGCCCTTGTTCTTTTCAGAGTGAGTATAGATTACTCGCATATGTGTATCCTTCAGTCTACCAAAGTACACGGGTTGAAAGGTCTTATTCGGTAAATCAAATTTCATTTTATCATTATTTTTAATACGACTTTGAAAATTTCATACAAGTGTATAATGTATCTTGATTTTATATACCTTTACTCCTCGCCTCAACTCCCCTCTGGACTCCTAATTACATCTCCCTTCCAACTTCATGTCCTCCTTTTTAATGAAGTTATTAATTAACCCACTGAGTCCAATTAGTGTTGTCCATATGCACATGGGTGTTGGTTATCCCCTGGGGTATGGACAACCTACCCGTGACTAGCTACCTTCCCTAAGGAAAAAAAAAGATGACATAAAGTTGGGGGTGTGTGGTGAGATGGGGGTAGACCAGAGAGGAGCTCTTGGAGGAATGGGAGATGAGTATGACAAAAAATACATTGTATGAAATCCTCAAAGAATTAACGAAAGCATTAAAAAATAAAAATACGTACTTTAAATAGCTTTAAAAAAGATATATGTTCCAGTATCCCAGCAGTCATCAACTGTCAGTTGTTCTCAGCTGATGGTGGGGTGTCAGAAGATTCCTTCCACTCTCCAGGCTGGAATTTGTAACTGGTTTATCTCATGCAGGCAACAAGAAGTGTTGTGGCCCATGTGCAACAGCTGTCCCTGCCCTGTCCTGAAGGCAGCTCTTCACAGGCTACCCCTCATTCTCCTCCTCTTACAGGGTTTCCCACCTGCTCTTCTGTGATGCTCCCTGAACCTTGGGGCAGGAGGCAGGGTGGAGGGTTGATATACATGTCCCTTCCACAGCTGAACATTCTAGTCACTTATTCTGAACACTTTAAACAGCAATGAGTCTCCGCATTAACTGCCCACTGCAAAAAGGAGTTTCTCTTTGTCTGACCAAAGTTGGGAGCAACACACATTTATGGATTTAAATGTATTTGAAGGCAGTTTAACAACATGACAATTCAGCAAAACAAAACCAGTGAGGTCCTCTCTAAGGCTAATGATTTTTCCAGCCATGGGTTTTGACCTTGTTTATAGTACCAGGCACAGACTCCCCCACCTAGAATAGCCCCAAATCTAATCAAGAAAGCAGTTTGTTATCTTCATAAACAGTCTCCCCACTATGCACCAGTGGGGGTATTTCTTGTCTTGCAGGTCAGTATTGCAGCATGCAGGGTCCAGTGCTGGATAAGGCCACTGAAGTTATTTTCCCTTAGTAATAACTATTTAAGCTAGCCAGTAGAGAGAGAGAGTCTTAGTCGGTTCAAAATTGATTTCTTTACAACCTGGAACCAAACTGTGATGTCTTCAATAGTAGATAAAAGACCTTTTGATTAACTATAGATACATAATAATATTCATTCAGGAAATACAAATAAACACATTAATGAATGACTTCACTATATTTCCTCCAAGTATGGAGCCCATACTTATTTTTGTTATTTTGATTTTGAGATGTTTGTAATTCCTTTTGCCCCGAAATACAGTTCAAACTACAGAAGGAGAATCCTCCCCCGCCCCCCCCGTGTGTGTGTGTGTGTGTGTGTGTGTGTGTGTGTGTGTGTATGTGTGTGTGACTGTCTCAACATTCTGCAGATTTAGGGTGACATGTTAAGGCAGAACTCTGTGCACAAAACACCTTCTGGAATGAATTATATAATTCTTTGGGCAAACAGTAGGACAAATAGATAAGACCATAAAAATCAATCCATAGATAGGAGTTTTGGGGGGAAGGGGTCAATTAAGTTCTGTTGTTGGGAGTCCTTGCAGTTTACTTAAGATAGAGCCCACAAAAGGTCATTGTTCATCCTCACTTAAAAACTGGCCTTATTCTTCTCATCCATCAGAATAGATGGTGGCTCTGAACACCTCCCCATGCCTTCTGTCAACACGGCACCACTGGCCATGCTGATCACTTGTTCTCTTCTGATTGCTGTTGGGGTTCCATCTCTCTCAGCTTAGAAATTTCAATGTAGAAGTAAAAGGGAATTAAAAACAGAATTCTCATTATTTAGGGTTCTAGATATCACAAAGCAAACTTCCTCCTGCTTTCCCTGCTGACTACCTCTGAGATTTTTATTTATTGTTGTAGTCATTGGCAACTCATAGGAACTGAGCTCAGGCAGGTTATACCTATAGTCTATGGTCAACAAGTAGAGGAGAGCCCTTCTCTTTCTCACTCCACATTCTAGCTCCTCTCACAGGAAGAGGAACTCACATCAGCATGCCCCCCGCCTGAAGGACTGGGAGGAACCTTCTGCCACCACCCCCAGCTTCCTTCCTTAACCCTTTTCTTGGGATAATACATGGCTAATAAAGTTGTTCCAAGATTCAAGTGGGACCTCTCAGAATCTTCTAGAGCCAGGCTCTGCTCTATTGCTCTGTGTTGGAGTTGTTGCCCTTAAGGGGTTAGGCAGTCCTTCTTACCGTGTTCACCAGTGCTGGGTGCCCAGAGAGAGCCTGCTCCTACTTAGGCTGTACTTTCTCTGACCTGTGCTGTCTGTACAGTCAAGTAGGTAAATTCAGAGCTGAGGTAAGTGGGGAGTCATGTCTTGACTTCCCTCCTGGTATACTAGCAATAAAGCAGACAGACTAGGCTGAGGATGTTTTGTAACGTCTCCTGGTCTCAGTGGGATAGAACGTGAAGAAGAGCAGTTTATTATTTTTTTTTCTGGAATCTGAAATATAGAACATCCCCCTTAGCCACAGTGGTTTCAACGAGCATTGAGAAACTCAGGTTGGGGCATATGCATCCCAGATATTGCCTTTTGATTGAGAGGATAACTTTAAAAACTGAAGTGATAGGAAGGAATTTTTTTCTCTGAAGAATTGAAGTAGAGCCAGGCGAGGTTTACCAAGAGCATTTGAATATAAAGGACACAGAATATCTAGGTCGAGGTAGGCACGATGGGATGCATGCCAAAACACGGAGGGAATGGGGTTGGGGTGTGGCTGGGAGAGGAAGGCAAAGCAAGGAGTCTTCAAGAGAGAAACAGAGAGGCAGGGAGTTGAGGGCATGATGGAGGCAGAGTCACTTAGTGGCCTCTTACAGTTTTGTTGCTGCTGAGGTAGGTTCACACATCTTTTCCCAGGTGGGGCATGGTGGAATATTTTCCTTCAAGTACCTCTTCACTTGACTTTGTCCAAGAGGTTTCCATTCATTCTTAGCATCTTGAAGTTTTCACTGAAGGACCCTTACAAGAAAAAACGGACTAAGAGCTTGAGCAAAGCCTGAGCAATGGCCTTCACCTCCAAGCAGGACCATCAGTCAGGATTCATCTAACCTCTGTGAAAGGTGAAGTTCCTAGCCGTGTGCTTCCCCTGCAACTACTGGAGGCACGAAAGCTACACCAATCAAAGTTTCCCAGCACTGACTCTTGCTCCCCCCCAGCCTCCTTCACTGCTGTCTCCACACATGTAAGAACTCCCTGAGCGTCTCATCCACAGCAAACGGAATTCTAATGATTAATTGTGGTCACTAGATTTACAAGATCTTGTCATCTGAAAGAGTGATGCTAGGTTGTTGGGCCCTTGAGGATTGTGTGTGACCCCCTCTGACCTCCCACTTCAAATCATAGCCTCGATACAGCAGCCAGATGTGTGCCTCCTGACTGACTTACACAGACCCAGGCATTGGCACTTTACTCCATGTCCATAACATGGCCTCGTGGTCACTGGAGGTGTGAGGTCAGCCTCACTTCTGTGGGTGATGTTAGCTAGCCCTGTAGAAAAGTGGTCAGTATCGAGATCCACAGCCATGTGGCAAAACTTTGAAACAATGTTAGAAAAAGTAGGGAGAAATAATGTGTATCTTATGCCAGACACTGATTGTTTATAGTTGCTTACAAAACCATTTTCTCTTTTTTCTAAGCTGCAATCTGGTTACATGCCTAACCTTCTATGCAGTTATGAGGGGCTGTATGACTGCGTCGCTGGATTGGTGCTAGTTTGATAAGTGAGATTGTAGCTCCGGCACACCTTGTATGAGTGGTTCTGTTCCTTGCACCCAACTTATAGCTGAAGTGGGAGGACCTTAAGACCTTAGGGGTCAGTGAAACCCCCAGATGGACCAGACGGAAGAGTTCTCAGTTCATGAATGGCCTGTGTTCTCACAGCTAAGCCCTCTTGCTCTGTTTCGTTAGAAATTGTCTCTTGCTCTGTTAACCCTCTAACAATTTAGCATTATTATATTATTTGCAGCACCCCCACTGACTTATTGTGAAGTGTTACACAGGTGGTAGCCATCAACAAAGTATTTCTCTCTTGTCTTCATAATCAATACACATGGGAATGTCATCTGGGGAAAATGGGTGCTGGAGAGGAGAGTATCTATGTATGTAACAAGTGGAAGCAGTTCGCAGGAACCTGAAAAGTCCCTACAGACTCATATTTTACACTTATGTTCCCCAGATGGTAGCACAGTTGGAGGCTTTAGTAGGTGAGGGTCTTACCTGACAGAAGTATGTCCCTGGGGTGGGTATTTGGAGGTTATAGCCCGGCTTCTGGTTCTGGCCTTGTTCTCTGCTTGCTGACCCCTCTGCGAAATGAAACTGTAACTATTTTGCCCATTCTTAGTTTCTTAAAAAAATTATTCCCAGGAAAGAAGCCAACCCAGAAGGAAATAGGGCTCAGTGCTGGCGAAAAGGGGGCCATGGGACATTATTTGAGCAGTAGTCTTTGCTTACATCTGAATCCCTGGGAACTGCAGCTTGTGTGCTGCCTGTGGAAATTTGCCTTCTGTTCCTTGTAGCTGAAAGCCCTGGCTAGGGCAAGGAGAGTTGCACATAAGTGAAGTGTTTTAGAAATCTCCTCTCTGCTTCTCACTTTATAAGCATTTGTATTTCATTAGGTGCAATGTGAAAAACTGGGTAGCTGGTCATGGGAACCCCTGATTTGGTGACCCTGGGATTGGTTTCATGAATCTCTTTCAATTTCTAAATCCTTGAAGGGCTTGCTTCAGTAGTAACTTGATATTGTGTCTTGATATTTCTCTATTTCCTAAAACGATCTGGGCCTGTTCCCGCCCTTGCCATTTTCCTCTAAGCTTGCCTTCTCTTTTTGTCAAGCCCCCGAGCAGCAATAAATTAAAGCAAGCATCAATAAACACATTTCCCCTCAACTTCTGTTTCTACTTGCCAGAAGTCATTTCTCTATGGTTGACAGCTAGCAGGCATGATTCCAGCATGGAATACACTGTAGAGTTATTGATTTTTCTGTGATAATAGTAATAGAAATTTATTAAACTACCACCCTGTTTTGGGACCTAAGCCTTTCTTGCAAAGATTACCTTCCCTTCAGTGCAGCTGCTAGGCTTCTTGTGAGTGTCCACACTAATTAAAATGTAAATCTCTTATCTTATTTGAAGCTCAAGATTCTCTACAATCTTTCCAATTTAATTTATATGTCTTTTAGTTAGGTTGTACTGTTTGTGCTCCTAGGACATGCATTCTACAATTCGGTTTGTTTGCTTTTGATTATGGTGTTTCTCTCCCCAGTAACTGCCTTTCTCTGGTCTTCCCACACATATTCATAACTTCTAGGCCAAGCTGATATGCCCACTTTCTTCATAAGACTTGTTTTAATAGTCTCAGTTGGAATGAATCTTTTCTTGGTTGGAACTTGGTGGCATGTTATACATCTTCCTCTCTTTGTGTGTATTGGCATGTTTGTGTGTGTGCAGACACATGTATGTGGGTGAAGATGTGTGTGTGGAAGCTAGAGGTCAGCTTCAAGTGTCATTTCTCAGAAACTGTCTACCTTGTTTGTTGAAACAGACTCCCTCAGTGTTGCAAAGCTCACTGATTAGGCTAGGCTGCCTGGCAAGGTCAGTAAGCCCAAGCTTACTTCTTCAGCACTGCTGGGATTAGAAGCGTGTGTTTGTGTGTGTGCACATGTGCTGTACACACTTGTGCCTGTTTTCACACCCACAGAGGCCAGAGAAGAACATCAGGTATCCTGCACTACAGGATACTATCCCACTCCACAGTATTCCCTTGATTCAAGGGTCTCCCACTGACCCCAAAGCTCACCATTTTGTTTTAGGCTGTATGGCCACAGGCTCCCATGACCCACTTGTCTCTACCTGACAGTGCTGAGGTTAAGGGCATGACAAACCACCTCTGAGATTTCCCCTGTTGTTACTGTCCCCAACTCAACAAGTTGAACAGCACGTGCTGTTACACATAGAGTCATCTCCCTAGTCTATGCCTAGCTTTTGATGAGGGTGCTGGGTCTCAACTCAGACCCTCATACTTGTGCAGCAAGACTTTTGCTGGCACAGCTCTCTCCTCAGCCCTCTATGCCTCTTTTCATTCTTTTCTTTTTTAAATCAACCGCCACCCTCTCCACGTTCTATACCACAGCCATGACCTTCATGACTCCCACAGTCACCCACCTAGTCCAATACTGCCTGATAATAACAGCTGTGGCCATTCTTCTCTCCTTACTTTTTAGCAGCAAAGCTGTCTGAAGCCAAAGCCAGAACCCAGCTCAGACTGCTGACTGAACAGCAGGAAGCTTCAGCTATTATGTGTTACTTCTTTTTCCTTCAGTGTATGACTTGGTATTAAAGAATATATTGTAGTTTCAAGACTGGATTACACATTTCCAAAAGGCAGCACATTCATTTAATTCTTCCATATAATTATTGTAGGGATAGGCAAATGGTACATGATTAATGAATATTTAGATGAATGAATTAGTGAACAGAGATGTGCATCTCAGCACTAATAATTTTAGCAGGAATTGAAAATTATTTATCATTGGTTTAGAATGCCATAGGCAATAGGAGTCTCCCTCCCTAGGTGTATGTGATGTAAATGTGATAATTAAATGATATTTAATCAGTAGTTGGAGAAAAAAAACAACAACCAAACACAATGAATATGAAGAGAAGGATGGTGTGAGCACAAAATTTGAAGCAGGGCGTACACAGCCTCAATAGTAGTTAACTGAATTATTGTGCCATAATTAGCAGAACAGCATGTGATATAACAAACCATGATGGATATGTATCCTGATTTTCTGGCTCAGGATAGACATCTTTTTCACTTTTTCCTCAAAGCTGCTGACCCAACAGATCGGTAATTTTCTGGTGTGACACCTACATTGAATAACTCCCATCTGAACAATTTCCAGTGGAAAGATCGTAATTCTACCTTTCTGCTATTCAGCAAAATGCACCAAAAAGCTAGCAGTAAGAGTGATGGTATTTTAATTGCTGTAATCACATCCAAGTTTATGAAAGAAGCATTGGGGGGCTTTTTGGCATTTTAACAATTATTAATAACAAGTAGGTGGTGACCTTATCTTCACAATGAATAGTGACATACTCTGTCTCAATGCTCCTTTAGGAGAGGATGAATTTGGGGATTACAGTCACAGTGGAAATGAGAATGAATAACACAGAAAGTTTGGGAAGTTAAGAAGAGAAAAGAAAAACTGACCCCTTGTATAATACATGTACATATATACAAGCATTGTGTGTGTATGTGCACATGTGTGTGCACATGCATGTGGAGGCAGAGGTCAGGATGCTATTTACCTTGTGTTTTGAGATAGTTTCTCTCACTAATCTGTAATTTTCCAAATAGACTAGGTTGGCTAGCCCATGGTCCTGCCTCTTGACCTCTAGAGGCCTGGATTATGAGCCTGAACTACCTTGCTTGACTTTTCTTTTTTCCCCAGCATGAGTTCTAGGGAGTCAAACTCAGGTCCTCATGATTACAAGGCAAGCACCTTATACGCTGGGATGTCTCCCCAGCCCCGATGCATTATAATGCTTCCAGGTGTAGGGGAAAAAAACCTAGGAACAAGCTCACCCCACTGCTTCATTTTACCATTGAGCTAACATTGGCATACAGAAAAAGGTCACATTATCATTCTCACATGGGCATAGTCTACGCAGTATTGTTGACATGCTCCTTCAGCATGAGGTGATAGTGTCTTTGCAAACTCCACCTATAAACCCAAGCAGTGTGTGCTTTGCTCTGGAGAGGTGGCTGACAGTGTCACTGGGGTCAACAACAACAACAGAAAAGCAGGCTGTATTTCTGTTGACTAAGACTAAGTCTTACAGCAAGGTTTTTTTGAATGATTTTTTTTCTTTAGAAGTTGGAAGTTGAGGAATGGAGAGCATTATACATGTTAAAGACCTACAAACAAGTGACTACATGGCTCATTGAGTCAAATCCTGCATTTATCCGAGAATGGTTTCCTAACGTAGCTGTCAAGGCTTGGCTAGTGAGGTTAGAATGGTCCCTCTCCATTGTGGGTAACATGAGAAAGGGAGTGCAAACACTGTAAGGTGAAGGCCTGAGCTGTGTCATTCTTTAGGTTTTTTTTTGGCACTGGCAGTTACACACTTCAGGATCCCAAATTTGTTAATGTCCTACTTGGGGTGCTGGGGAAATGGTTCAGTGGGTAAAATGCTCACCACACAAGTATGGAACCTATGCTTAGATCCTATGAACCTATGTGAACCTATGTGAAATTGAGATCTGCAGTACACATGTATAATCCTAGTGCTCTTATGGGGAAATGGGTGGCAGAGACAGAAGAATGCTTGGAAACTCCTGAGTCACCCAGTCTGCCATATGTATCAGACAACAAAGAGACATGTCTCAAACAAGATGGAAGATGAGACTGGCAGCTAAGGTTGTTTTCTTACCTCTGCATGTACAAATGCACTCACACACAGAAATGTGCACACATTTGTACATGCACAAACCTCACACACGCGTGCACACACACACACACCCCAAAAAGAGAAATCTTGAGTTGGGCTATCATTTGATGCAAATCTCTCAACAATTCAGTGAGGGAATTGCTTTTATCCATACCCTGTAGTGAGAATCTATAGACTGCCCTGAATTCCCAGATCTAGTAAACACACTGTATAAAAATAAAGGGGGCTGGGTGGGAAAGATAATGAGGTACAAATTAATACTCTGGAGGTGTTGCCAGATCCCAGGCTTCTGCAAGAAAGTACTTCTGGACAATGGATCAGGCAGACAAGGTGAGAATCACTCATCACCTGGGTAACATTGCTAATAGCATAGGTCAAATACTTATTATAATACTCTACACACATTTGCTAGCAACAGTAATAACTATGTTACTAATACTAACTGGAAGATCTAGGACATAATCTTAGGATTGTTTTTGAATTGAACTCTCTAGACTCCCACACATTTCCTGGATGACTAGATTCTCCCTAATAACTTATCCCAGCCCTTTTTTGTTATGAATGCACTGCTGTGAGTCACTCTAAGGCTAAATGTCTGGATTTCCTCAGTGCCAATGGTCTTTATTTACAATTGTGATGGATGAATCTTACTGATTCCTTTAAAGGCTGTACTTTAGAACCTGGATCTCTGACTGTCAGTTAAGAACAGGAAAGAAGCCCCTTCCCCCCTTTCTTGCCTCAGTAACTGTAGAACTTTGCCAATCATGCTTCATCAATGAGTGAGTATGGAGGATGTGTTGATTATATCGTTGCTGAGTCTCACTTGTCAGCTTTTCTTTTTTCTATTGAGAAATTTGAAGACCCATAGTTATTTGTCTGTATGGAGTAGAAACTTTGATGTTCTCTTATAGAAGAACCTTTCGGCCTTGAAAGATGAATATTGAATGAATTTATAGATAACAAAGATCTATGCTTTGATTTGTCCACAACACAAGGCTAAATTGATATTGACTTGTCTAAACTAAGATTTGGTGGCTTGGAGAATGATACTCTTGAGTTATAGTCTGCATTAGATTTTATCTGAACATTTCTTGGACTTGGGGAGGATCGAGTCATATTTTAAGAACTGTGTTTAATTCTTGACTAGTGATGACTGGAATAGTTGCTTATGGGGAGAGTAAGCCAGAGACCATCTGCTGTAATGATGAAGAGGGAAGACTTCGGGGTCAGGCAGACCTAGATTCTAATTCAAGCTTGGCTGCTCATAGGAGCTGAGTACACCCTGGGAAAATAAGTTAACCCATAGGCACTTCAGTTTTCCCTTCTGCAATGGAAATAAAAATAGTACTTATTTCTTGTGGTTATCATGAGTATTTAATGGGAAATTATTTGTAAAGCGCTTATATAATGCATAGGTCTTAGTAATTAGAAGCTATTGTTATGACTATGGGACACAGGAGACCATTATGTACCAATTACAACCCAGGACACATAACCTCTCTAAATTAACAAAGGCTTTTAAGCAAGTGCTAGGCTATTCTTATTATAACCTATCTTCTGCTTTTTGTGTGGGATTTTGGCATTGGGAGTGTTTCCCTAGGTGGTGGATCAGTTGTCCTGGTTTCCTGGGACTGAGGGGGGTCTTCTGGGATGTGGTACTTCCAATGATGAAATGCACAGACCTGAGATGGTCACTCTACAATAGAAGGCATTTATCAGTATCACTGGATCTTGGACATGGCCATCTTGCATTATCTATATCTTGGTTCTATTTTCTGCTTCACAGATTTCCTAACTTAGTTATAGTTACTTAACTTTTCTATTCTTTTACTAGATTTTAAAATAATGACTTGGTTCTGTGTTCTTCTCTAACATTTACTCAGGAAAATTTTAGCATAGAATTACCACTTCATGTATTTAAATGTACATTTGTGTTTAAAATAGTTAGTTATTATCTTTGTTGATGTTCAGTGATCCCATATTTGGTCAGTGGAAGCCTTTTCAATTTGTTTTCTTAGTCCCTTGGACATCATCCCTACATTTTTATAGTTTTAGTGACATGATAGAAATATGCCCCAGATCTAGACTCAGTGATTTCTCCATGGATCCCTTGCTTCTTATAGGATCCCTGGTTCCTTGTAGTATTCTTAGTTTTTAGGAGAACAATGTGGATATTAGAAGTAATTATTCTGACTGATTGGATTATTGTTTCTAAACATTTGCAGAAACATGGGGGGATATATAATATGTATGCATGTTAGACAGAAAAGCTAATTCATAGACTTTATTAATTATTTCAATTTGTATTTAGGATTACAGGGCTTTTATTTAATCTTATCAGTATTACATCTGTATATTTTAATCCATGATGAAAATCCCAGTACTTAGTGACACCAAGATGATGACTAGTGTGCTTTATACCATACTCCACATAAGTCAGTTTCAGAATGGCAGCACCAGCATCACCCTGTTGTGGGGTATCCAACGGAGAGGACTGCTCAGACATGAGTTCAAGCCAATAGAAAGTCTTGATTTGCCAGCCTGCCACTTGGGTGTTTAGGATCCCAGTGTAGGCCCAAGCCTTTCTCATGGTGAGATTTTAAACACAAAACCTATATCCTGGGTTGACATACCTCACTTAGCAAGAACAGTTAGTCAAAAGCAAGCTTAATACATATAGAAACTTTCCTAGAACTATGGACTTTGATGGATTAGGTCTTTGTTTTTGTTTTTGGCAGGTATCCTGCCTAAATGCTGAGTTTCAAGGCCTAAAGTACTTTCATCATGGCATCAGTTATGCTAAGGCCTATTACAAACCTTATAATATGATGATTCAAAATTATTTTGAAAAATTTTGTTATTTTGTTTATCTCTGTGGGAAAGAACCAAGTTACTATAATTCAAAGTCACTTGAAGTTATTCTTCCTTCATAATTATGTTGCTAACTTGATTAACATCTTAGCATTATTTGTTTCCTTTAATTTTGAATTTTAGGAATTACTTTGATTTTGCTTTATAATTGTATAAAATGTTTTTACTGTTATGAAGGCTAATACCTGACACAGTCCAAGAATGTTACTTTCAAATCCTATGTTTCTCCAACTTATTCCTGAGCCCAGAACTCATTGGTTCAGCTAGACTAATTGCCCAGAAAGCTCTGGGGATCCTCAGATCTTCCCCAGGGCTAGGAGTGCAGGAGTAGCTTGCTTTTTACTGAGCACTGGACATCTAAATTTAGGTCCTCATGCTTACATGGCTGTCTCCTGGCATGTCTATCTCCTCACTGTACTGATATCTTTCATAGCAACATTACTTGTCTTTCTTCTTTTGAAAATTGATTCTCAGCTATAAGAAATACTGAAAATAAGAACTAACCTTTTTTTCCCCCCACTCCTCTTTATATCAAGAAGTATTGATCAGAAGTAGTGTCCTCTCATTCCCAGTTGACACAAGGCAATCAGACCTTAGTCTATTTTTCAAATAGACTGTATCATAACAGCATGAATACTACTATCTATCTCCCTTATAATCTTCACTTAACCTTAGTTTCAAAAGTAGCTACACATTTATGTTTATCTTTAGGCTTTATGTCCATTTATTTTTAATTATTTTATGTCTGAATACTAGTTCATAAGAGATTTTTCAGAAAAGGAATATATTCCCATGAATGCTGTAAGATTCACTGCTTGTAAAAATAAATATCACCTTGAGGACTTAGCACTGTCCTATGCTGTTGGAAATACGATGACTTCTGATTCTCATTTTCTGAAATACTTCTGTTTGAAAATTTGGAGGATCTTTTCCATAAGCCTGAATTCCCAGTTTCACAGTGATGTGCAATTGTGACCATCTTTTTATTTATTATTCTGGATGGTCTGTGTCCTTTCAGTTGAAACCTCAAGCTTCTTTCTGTCTCTCTCTCCTTAGGTGTGTGTCTCTGTCCCTCTATGTCTTGGTCTCTCTCTGTCTCTGTCTCTCTCTCTGTCTCTGTCTCTCTGTCTCTGTCTCTCTCTCTCTGTGTTGGAGAGATAGACTAAACTTTTCTTGAAGCTGACTGGGATGGTTAATCTTCATGTTTAAACTGGATTGAAAATGCCTTGTTGCTTAGTAAAGTACACCTCTGGGCATGCCTGTTGGGGCATTTCCAGGGATGACAAAAGTAAGGGGAGAAAATCTGACTTGCATGTACACTGAATATTCAGATAGAACAAAAGTGAGGAAGGAAAGGCTTCCCAGGGAAGGGCTGACCTCCCTCTGCTTCCAGGCTGCCTTGAGGAGAGCAGCTTTGTTTCAACACTCTTGTTTTCATTACAGTACAGGCAGCTGGCCACAGACTGAAAAGTCAGAAACTTGGAGTCAAAAAGCATCCTTCCTTCCTCTAAGTTTGTCCTTCAGATATTTGTCAATGGATGTATAGCCAGTCTTCATGTCAAACCTGTGACTGCATAACATCTGTTACATCTGGTGACTCCAAACTTGAGCCTTTCTGGGCTTCAGTAAAAAGAAATGTTTTAGCAATGTCTCTTTCTTCTTTGTGCATTGGTGCTGCCTCCTACAGTCTGCTTCCAAAACTTTATGGCAATATTATGTTTACTGGCATTCCCTCTCTTATTCTCTTCATCATTATGAATTTATATTTCTTGATTTCTTTGCTATCATTTTTTTTTGGTTTTTTGAGACAGGGTTTCTCTGTGTAGTTTTACTGTCTGTTTTGGATCATGATCTGTAGCCCAGGCTGGCCTCAAACTCACAGAGATCTGCCTGCTATGCCTCCCGAGTGCTGGGATTAAAGGTGTGCACCACCACCACCACCACCACTACCACCACCACCACCACCACCACCACCACCACCACCACCACCACCCAGCATTCTTTGCTATCATTTTGAGAATTAAGGGAAGATAAATATTTAAAATATATGATCATCCGTGAATACCCTAACTGTTATCATAGAGCCTTTCTCAAGTAACTGATGGAAGCAAATGCAGAGATCCACAGCCAAACACCAGTCCAAGCTTTAAGAGTCCAGTCAAGGAGAGAGAAGAGGGATTCTATGAGCAAGGGGCATCAAAATCATGATGGAGAAACCTACAGAGACAACCAAACCAAACTAGTGGGAACTTATGAAATTTAGATCAACAGCTGTGGAGCCTGCATGGGACTGGACTAGGCCCTCTGCAAAGCGAGACAGTTGTGTAGCTTGATCTGCTTAAGGGGCCCCCTGGTGTAGGATCTGAGTCCATGAGTCCTGGTGCATGAGCTGGCCTTTTGAAGCCCACTTCTATGATGGGACACGTTGCACAGCCTTGAGGCAGGGGGAGGGGCTTGGACATGCCTCTACTAAATGTACCTCCCCATGGGAGGCCTTATCTTCTTGTAGGAGTGAATGGGGGGTGGGTTGGGAAGGGGAGGCTGGAGTGGCAGGAGGATGGAAAAGGGGGGTCTTTGGTATGTAAAATGAATAAAAAATTTTTATTAATAAAAAAAGATCACTTCTCCATACTTAGAAGTCCTAGGGGTTTGTGTGTGTATTTTGAAAGTCACAGAAAGACAAATCTTTGGTTGATGTCTACAGGTGAGAAAGCATTTATTTATATTAGCTATAATCTGGAAATAAAGGAAAGAGAATACAGCTCATTGCCAGTTGTTTAAAGAGACAATGGACAAGAATTGGATTCCAGAAGAGCATAAGTGAAGGGCTGGGGAGGGGGTTGGAAATGTGATTGTGTAAAATGAGCCTCGTAATGCTGTCTGGTGACTGCTTCCCAGGGGAAATTAACTCTCCACTGTACTGTCAGGCACGAGTTTCACGTCAGTGTCTGAAAATGCAGCCTGCTTCTTAATTCAGACTTAGCGTGTTGGTTGTTTATGTCAGGAATATAGCAATTGATGGTTCCATTATAGAATATTGATTGCTTTTAATGAGTATGAAGGAATAGGTTTTAGCTCCACAGGACAGTGAATACAGTGTAATTCAACTCAGTCTCATTCCATTGTGTCTGTGTTTTCCATTCTCAGAGACTGCTGGGCTGTTTTGGGGGAGAGATTTCCTAAAATGTAGCCAAACAGACCCTCCTGTCTCCTGGCATTCCTCTTCTGTTTACTCTCCTGCTGCCAGTCAACATGTTTTTTTCTTCAGTGAGAAATTTTAGTGATTGGCCTTTTTCCGTTCTTAGAAGCTTCACTTTGGGGAGCATAGATTTTAGCCAGGATAACTAAGAATTCTTACAGCTTCAGAGTATAGCAAAGAGGGTCAGGGTGGGTGTCATATGAACAGCAATTTAATGTTAGTATGACAGTTAATGTGAGTCTGCTTTGTCCCCAGTATGGCCATTAAGATCATCCAGTCATAGCCGGGCGGTGGTGGCACACGCCTTTAATCCCAGCACTCGGGAGGCAGAGCCAGGCGGATCTCTGTGAGTTCAAGGCCAACCTGGTCTACAGTGTGAGATCCAGGACGGGCACCAAAACTACACAGAGAAACCCTGTCTCGAAAAACTGTTAAAAAAAAAAAAGATCATCCAATCAGTTTTCACACGTGGCTCTCAAGTTGTTATTGGTTAGGACTCAGGGCAGGATGTAGTTAGCAGAGAGAATAGACTCTAATAGAGATTGATACTTCAATGAATTAAGTTATGATAATTTTATTTTACATCTTGTGTATGTATAATGTGTGTCTGTGTGTTCATACACACACATATTTGTGTACAACTGGAGGTCAAGATCAAGTGTCTGTTCTTGTTTACAACCTTATTTGAATAGTTTCTTATTCCCTCTTGCATATACGAGACTATCTGACCCTTGAGCTTCCAGAGATTTTCCTGAGTCTGTCCCCATCTCGTACAGTGGGAGGCATAGGAACACTGGGATATATAGACACATGCTATAGCACTGTACTTTATATGTATTCTGGGATCTGAACTCTGGTTCTCAAACTTGCACAGTAAGTATCTTATGCATGGAACCATCCACCAAGCCCAAATTTTAATATATATATATATATAGATAAATGTCTCCCTTGATTTCAAGAGTATAACAAAAGATTGACAACTATAAATTCATAATGGTATAAGAAAGGGATGGGACTGAACATAATATTGCAGCACATGTCTGGGGCAGAAAGAATTGGAGGTAGCAGAGGCAGGGTGTGTGAAGAGCAAAGCTTCACTGCACACAGAAAGTTTCGAGGCTTAG
Source organism: Peromyscus californicus insignis (assembly GCF_007827085.1). NCBI lineage: Eukaryota > Metazoa > Chordata > Mammalia > Rodentia > Cricetidae > Peromyscus > Peromyscus californicus. The sequence continues at coordinate 70,558,411 of NW_026294595.1, forward strand.
CCTTTCCATTTACAACCAATGTCAGAAAGCCACACGGCCTGCAAATAGGAAGATGGACTAAGTGTCAGGATGTGAAACAGGCTCCACCATTCTCAACCTTCGCACAAAGACTTACATGTACCAAGAAATGTTAAAAATCATTAGCTTAAATCATTAGCTAACTTAATCCTGAGGGCTTTCAGCATTATTATCAGTCCAATTTTCCACATAAAAAACAGATTCTGAGTGTTTACTTAACTTTTCCAACATGTAATTATGGGAGTCCAGCTCTGACCTGCTCCCACCTTTTGAAGGGTTCTTAGGTGGAAGAGAGAGGAATGAAGAAATATCAGATAGAAAGAGAAACATAGCCAATGAAAAGAAAGACAGAAGCACAGGATAGCTTCGGGAGGGCCTGGGTCAATACCTAACCAGCCTTGTACTTTATTCAAAAGGGCTTTTTATAATATGCCAAGGGGCGAGGCAAAAGACCTCCCCCTTGCAAGATCAAAGCAAACCACACAGTCAAGTGCAGACCCTTCCAAACACCTGGTAAACATGCCTGTGGTCAAATCATCTCATTATGCAGTCCTGCTGGGTAAAGCAAGCTCAGATTCTCTGACCCTGAGTAATTTCCTCCTAGGAAGCCTCTGTGGGCTCCCACATGTAATAGAGCTGGGAATGGCAATTAAGAAGCCTGCCTCCAGACTTTGCAGGGTGGCAAAGACTTGAACTAAACGTTAGGCAAATATCACGACTTCCTACCCTGTGGTGTTCAGTGTTTTGCCTGGGATCTGTTGTGTGAGGTTGTATTTACCCAGCAGAGTTTCTGATCTGACAATCCTTGCGTTTTGGATTTTATAATGGAGAAAATATAAAACGGCAGCCTTAGAAAGTTGAATACAGAGCTGTGTATTACCCAGCATAGTGCTTGTCTAGGAGGCATGAAGTTGTGGGTTTGACCCCTGTACCTCATACACTGGGAATCTTAGGGTTTAGAGACAGGAAGACCAGAAGTTTAAAGTTACCTTTGGCTGTACAGTGAATTTGAGGTCAGTATGGGCTACATAAAAAATTAAATATACAAATGCATTTGTATATACACACCCATTGCTATCCAGCTACCAGAAGTAGCTGATGCTCAAGGCAGATTTCATTTCATATAAAATGGCCTCTTAACACCTGCAGTAAGACATGAGCAGACTCTAGAAGAGGACAGTAGTGATGCTCTGGAAGACGATATGGCATTCCAAGTTATGCCCAAGGAATATGGTTAATTCCGTGGCTTTGGATCAGCAGCATCCTCTTCTTGGTCCTTTGCTCTTTCCATTTATTCAAGAATGACATTGATTTGATTATTTATAGCGGTTGTTAACCTATTTCTATGGATCACTAGGGTCCTGGGACACTTCTTGTCAGGCTCTTAAGCTGACCACGAAGAAGCTGAACAGAGCTAGTGTTCTTTTCCTCTAATTTGCATGAATAAAATGATTTTAGAGCAGAATCAAGTGGAAGCTTGTGGATAATTTCATTATCATTCCAACATAACAATTTCACCAAAGTTGGTCTTGGTGAGCCAGTACATTTGTGTAGATTACTTCTTAGAGTGTGGGTGATGGGGGGGCACTCACAGAAGCATGGATGACTCAAAGCCATTTGCATCACCAAAAAGTTCACCCCAGCACGGGCAGAAAGCAGCAAAAGATGCATCTTTGGAGCTCCAGCATCTCCTGGCATCTCCTTCCGGGTCGGGGACAGGGATGGGTGTCTGTGTCACTCTTCTCAACAACTGTTGATAGTCAGAGCCTCTCCTCCCACCTCCAGCAGGGGGTGTTTCAATTCAGAGGAAGTTGCTACACAGTTATAACGAGAAAATTTCTCTCCACTATTTTCCCAAGGTCTCTTACTGGAGTTTGTTTTTAGGCAGTTAACTGTTATGTGGTTTAACCTGTGCAGCATTTACTATCTCCCCACGGATTTATTTAAAGGTTTATTTTCTTCTCTGAAAATTTTAAATGTGTATACCTCTGTTTGGTATATATCTGGGTGGCCAAGGTGTATTTATTGAACTAATAACTTTTACCCACAAATTAATAATTTACCCATACATTCTAAAGTTAGAATTAAGGTCATTTCTCTCTGTTGTGCATTTATTATTCTTCCTGTAAAATTATTCATATATATGATTGTATATATAATTATTATATATATGTATATCTTTACATATGACAGATGTAATAGCAAAGCCAGGCGTTGAGTCTAGGTCTATAGAATTTCAGAATACCAGTGTCCAATGACTTTCAGGTTGCCTAGTACCTGGGCTAGCTTCATCTGACTAGGCAATTCCAGGATTTGGCTTCAGTAAATCACAGAGTATTATGTTGTTAATCAAGGCAGCAGGAAATGGCATCACCTATATGTAGACGAAATTCTAAACAGTCTTAGTAAATAAGAAACACAGAGCCAAATACAGGGGTAATAGCCAAAGAGATCAGATAATTAGCGAAGAACCACTGACTACCCTTTAGTTTACCACCAAGCTGTAGTTTCCCACACGAGAGCTTCTTCCTGCCTGACCTGCGTTTTTAATTGCTTTCCTGTTCTGCCTTCTCATTGGCTCTAAGCCCAGTCACATGACTTCCTCGTCACTGCCTGTCTGTACAGACCTCCAGGTTTCTATGGTTGGTACTGGGATTAAAGGCGTATGTCACCTTGCTTGGCTGTGTTCTTGACCACACAGAGACAATGCTTGCCATGTGATCAGTTTAAGGGCATTTGCTACCACAGCCTGACTTCGGTTCCTGGCTTGCTATGACCTCTGATCTCCAGATAAACTTTATTTATTAACATACAAATAAAATCACATTTGAGCACAATCAAAATATCACCACACCTATAAGATCCATTTGTGTGTGTGTGTGAGTGTGTGTGTAGAACCACGATGGAAGGGGAGCAATTACAATGGCATAGGAAAAACAGAATGTTTATCTGGAATATGTTTCCCTCTTACAAAATAGCATTGGTAATGGCAAACTGACGTCTAACAATAATCCTAGCAGTTTAAAACTCATTGAACACAATAAGACAAACATTTAGCCGTCTGGAGAGCTTGAGCAGCATGATGGAAAGAGAAACTATTTAAGAATATGACCATTAAATTTTTTTGTTTGTCTCTCCTCTTTTCCCATCAAGTAATTAAAGTTCTTCACTCATTTGAAAATGGCTCAGATTTAATTTCTTTTTGTTAAGCACCTCTATTTTTCAGCCCAGAAAAAAAGGCTATTAACATTCACATTATCCATTACAACCTCCTTTGTAATATGAAATTTATATGGGAAATGCTAATTGGACGTTCATCATTGTAAAGATAATGATTTCTGTACTTTTGGTGGTGATAATGAAGATGAAAGATGAAAATGATATACAGTGAAAGTGGGACTTTTTTTCATTTCTCATTGAGCGTAGGCCGGGGAAGGCATTCTGTTCCTGCCTTCAGTGACAAAGGAGGGCAGAGACAAGAGCCCAAGGTAGGGTATAAATTATAAGGACCTCGGTGTCCATCTGGGAACTCTACAGTTACCTAATTCCTGTTAATTAATCTAGTTCCAGATGAAGGACTTGGAAAAAATTTGTCTCTCAGAGATGGGTGTATTCCAAGACCGTTTGCAGTCCTGCCTACTACCTTGTGGGTAAGAGGCTCTCTCTCATTCATCCTGTCCCTTCCTCTGTGGTGGGACAGCTGAGCTGACTACATATGAAGAGTAATGGGCATGCTCCAGGGACCTTTTCCACCAAGCTCTGCTGATTCACTGGGCTTTCTGATGTAGTCCAGATTAATTTATGTGGAATTGACTCCTCATGAACATGGTATGGCCAGAGTGAAAAGGGAAAAGAAAAGATTTTAAGTGGAAGGCACTGACTTTTCTATATGTAAGGGACTAGAAAGGCATTTAATTGCATAGACTTGATGAAAATAACATACTTATCCCCTTTTTATTTTATGGTTTTATTTTTTGAGACAGGGTCTCATGCATTCCAGGCTGGCCTGCAACTTGAGATGTAGCTGAGGGTGACCTTCAACCTCTGAACTTTTTTTGTGTCTGCCTCTCACTTGCTGGGCTTATGGCTTGTAACACCATTCCCTGGGTTTTATGCAGTGCTGGGGTGTTGAACCCAGTGCTTCATGTATGTTAAGGAATCACTGACCCAGCTGGGTTGCATTTGCTGCCCCACAAGCATTCTGAAAATAGAGTTCCATTTACATGTTTCTCAACTAACCGAGTAAGCATTTTTCCTCACCTAAGAACTATATTGGTCAAAATTAATTTAAAAGATGTCTAGTCAAGTGTTGGTCTTACACCTGCAGCTATAACTTGGATTCCCTGTGCTCCAGTAAGGGCAACCATGGAGTGACTTTGAACAATGGCCTCACATAGCAAATTCCCAGCCACACTTTAGGCTTCTTGATTCTACTGTGTGGCTTCTTCTGGGGTTGCCCATGTATTCATTTATTTGTTCACTCACTGTTTTACCAGCTATATCTTGCTCTGCATTCCAGACATTGAGTTATGAAATTGTTTTATGAGATATCCTACTCTTTCATTCCCTACTATTTTCTTGACCTACTAGATCTCTTTTAATTTAATGCCATTTCAAGACATGGGATTTTTTTTTTCAAATGGCATAGACTACTAGGGTGTCATGGCCTGATGCAGGTTAAGAAAAGTCCTGAAAAAAAAAGAACCATAAAAATTGGTGATATAGCTATTTCAGAGTTTTCCTGCATTGGAGAAAAAATACTACTTCCAAGGTATTACATTAAGTGGAACCAATGCTTTATTGTGTCCAGGATCTAGCCCCAACATGAGCACCAAGAAATTAAGAGAAGTAGATAAAATTAAATTTAAAAACCAGGGGCTGAAGATGACTTAGAGGGTAAGAGTGAATACTGTTCTTTCAGAGGACCTGAGTTCCTGCACCCATGTAGAACAGCTCGCGATCTCCTGTAACTCCAGCTTTAGGGGATCTGGTGCCCTCTTCTGGCCTCTGAAGGCATTTGCACTCAGATGCATATAATCACACACACACACACTCTCTCTCTCTCTCTCTCTCTCTCTCTCTCTCTCTCTCTCTCTCAAACACACACACACACACACACTCATGCATGTGTGTATGTGTGTGTGACACAATTAAAAAATAAAATCTTCAAAACATTTTTTGAAAAACAAGAGGTAGATGGAAGTTCTTCCTATTGTTTTGTGTTCAGGCAGATTTTTGTAAAGGTCAGATTAAGGACTATTTGCTGTATCGGGCAGTTCTGACAAAATGCACCGCTGACAACAGTGGTCCCTTCACCATTCCGTTGCCTTCTATCTACCTTTGTGTCCATTCTCTCTGCAGCAGCCATGGCATTAATCATGTCTGAGTAGGTCCTTTTCTTCAACCATTGTTATGCTTGGGGGCAAACCCTCACCTTTGGCTTGTTTTCTGACTTCATCTTTCAGTACACTCTTGTTTATGTAGTTGAGCCAGTCTCCAGCAGGCTGAGCATGCCCCTGCCTGGGGATATTTTGCATATTTTCAAAGAACACTATTTCCACAGGTCATTGCAGCATTCACTCCTTCATTCCATTCGAGTCTAAACTCATATGTCACTTCATCAAAGATTTTTTTTCCCAGCAACACTAATGATGTTCCTTCCCAGTATTCTAAAGCCTATAGGCCATCATCTCACCTTGCCACATTATGTGACATGTATATTCAGTTACATGTTTATTGTCTATATATTCTGTTAACATATTAAGTTCCTGAAGGGATGAAACTCATTTCTTTTTGACACTCTCTTCTAGAACCTCCTGTTTGGACCAAAGTAGATACTCCCTAAATAGTGTAGGCATCATTCTTTCCCACTTTACAGAAGAGCTCCTAAGGCTGGATGCTAAATGACTTACTGCCAGGTAGCAAATCCAGGGTCCAAACTCTAGTTTGCTTCAAAGTCCAGACTCTTGTCCTTTCTCTGAGATCATATCTCACGATGCCTCTTAAGGGCCAGGACTGCACTGTATATTGTCTGTATTCATAGGTGGGATTATCTCTTAAATGGATTAATAATAATAGCATATGTTTATTGAGTCCCTTTATTAATAAGGTAATTTTGGTATTTTAAGGCAGCTTAGTTTAACTGAAATATCTCGGAGACGGTACAGATATTAGTTTCTCTTTTCTGATGGCAAAATTAAGGCACAGAAAGGCAGAATAAACCATGGAAGTCCAGGGCTGCAGTTACAGTTCATTCAGTAAATTGCTTCTTTTACAAGCACAAGGACCTGAGATAGATTCCCAGAACACATATTTCAAATACCAAGCACAGTAGAATGTGCTTATAATCCTAACCCTGGGGAGGTGGAGGAAGCCAGATCACCAGGGACTACTAGTCAGCCAGCCTAGCCTACTCATGGTCTCAAGATAGATGAGACCTTGCCTCAAAAAACAAGGTGGATGACATTTTAGGAACAATAGCTGAGGTTGTCCTCTGACCATCGAGTGCACACACACACACACACACACACACACACACACACACACACACAGAGAGAGAGAGAGAGAGACAGACAGACAGAGAGACAGAGAGGCAGAGACAGAGAGACAGAGACAGAGAGACAGAGACAGACACAGAGACACAGAGACACACACACAGAGTCTTGCTGTGGAGCAATCTTTGTACACTGTAAATATGTATTCCTCTCATTGGTTAATACAGAGCTGATTGGCTGATGGCTAGGCAGGATTTTGGGGGCAGAGAGAATGCTGGGAAGAAGAAGGGAAGAGTCAGAGAAGACACCATGAGACACAGAGCAAACATGATAGGAGGAAGTATGTACATGAGGTAAATGAGCCGCGGGGCAGCCCATAGATTAATAGAAATAGGTTAGTTTAAGTTATAAGAGCTAGCTCAAAACGAGCTTACGATATTGGCTGAGCAGTTATAATTAAGATTAAGTCTCTATGTGGTTATTTGGGGAGCAGCTGGTGCGACAGAAACATCTACAGCGTCTCCAAAATTAGTATCTTAAAAACAAAACAAAACAAAAACAACAACAAAAAATGGGTGCTAGAGTTCAGCCTGACTTGAGGCCACTAAGTGCAGTGATCATCAACCTTTCTTTTTCTTATTGCATCTTTAAGAAACTTCTGTGGGATTTTTTCCCCCCAAATGTCCCTCTTCCCATGAAATCTTAATGCCACATGTGTTGCATGCTTATCTACCACAGGTATATCTGTGTTTTATACACAAACAGTGAGATTATTTTCCTGCTGTCCTCTAAGAAAAACATTTTACGTCATGATCTTGGCTGCTCAGCCTCTGCTGCCTGTTCCTATAACCCCTGCACAGCCTAGGCTTGGAGTTCCAGGATTAAGTTTTTGTTCTGCCCTGTTGTTGTTTGATTTAGTCTCCCCTTGGTCCACTGTGAATTCTGTGAAGGGCAGGGCCTGCGTATAGAGTCAAGCACAGCATATGCTCCTGTGGGGAGATTATCCGATGTACTGCCCATGCTGTCCTACCCCTTGCTGTTTGTCCTGCAGACCTTCGTCTGAGCTGCCAGAGCAGAGCTGGCTTCAGCACTCAGTTCAGGTGAATGCTGTCCACCCCGTTCTGACCATATGCATCTGCAGCATCAGCATCCACCCTCCGTTTCTTCCCAGATCATCTGGGGACAGCCGTGACATGGGTGCTCACAGACACTCCAATCTGCAGCAGGTTTCCTGGCAACAGAGATGAGGTCAGCAGTTCTGGGAACACAATAGCTTTTAAATATCCTGGAGTGCCTGAAGGATGTGCTCATGGAAGGTTTCTGTAGGAAGGCAATAAATGAAATGATGCCTGTATCTTGCCATGCTGTCCTACATTTGTGTTGAAATGAAGGAAGAAGAGAAGGGATGGAGTGGAAAAATAAATTCCATCATCATCTTAGTCTGCTCCACCTCCAGGGAATGTTCAGCCTAGTTTCTCTTTTCTCCCTTAGTCAGTCATTGTAGCCTTATGTGGTACAGCTGCAGTGTTGGGTTGGGTGTGACGGTAGATTCTTTTTGTCTCTTCACACACCTCACATCTCTACCTTGTGTTCTGCATGGACTACAGCAAGGTCTCCCTTGTCTTGTGGATTCAATGGGATTCTGTCAATGGGGAGCTCTGAGAAGACATTTGGGGGAAGGGACCAAGACAGCTAGGGTATGTATTTTACATCCTCACTCCTTTTATGTTGGGCCACCATGGGCTGAGTCACAGTTCTAAATGCACACCTCTGTTTTGGGTGGCCCTCTTCCTGTGAATCTGTCTTGAGCTTATAATAGTCATTTTCTTGGTCTTCTTTCAGACCAGCAGTATATACTCATCCTGTTTTTTACTCACCATATCTTAGTATCTTAGCATCATGGTATCTCAGAGCCTGGTGAACCCAGGGAGAGAGGCTTTCTCTCAGAGTTAGCTGACACTTAAAGGCAGGTGCCTTGCCATGAAGCACACCTGTGATAGTTTGAATGTAATTAATCCCCATAATCTCACAGAAAGTGGCTGCATTAGGAGGTATGGCTTGTTTGGAGTAGGTATGGCCTTGTTGGAGGGTGTGTCACTGTGGGGGTGGGATCTGAGGTTTCATATACTCAGAATACCACCCAGTGTCTCAGTCAACTTCCTGTTGCTTGAAAGATGCAGCACTCTCAGCTCCAGCACCACATTTGCCTGCATGACATCATGCTCCCTGCCATGATAATAATGGACTGAACCTCTGTAACTGTAAGTGAGCCACCCCAATTAAACATTTTCTTTCTAAGAGTTGCTGTGGTCATGGTGTTTCTTCATAGCAATAAAAACCCTAAGACAACACCTTTGATATGTAAGGACACTATACCTACTCCACATTCTTTTTTTTTTTTTAACCCTCACCAGGTTGTAACACGCTTTTATCAATGATGCATGGGGAATTATCAAAAAAGAACTGTTGCTAAGCTGATGACTTTCAATGAACTAGCATTTTACAGGCATTTTAGGAAGGTATTGCGGTGATAAGTTAAATTGTCTCATTATTTGGATCCTCTTTGAAAAACCACATCTATATATCTTCTGGCTCATGAGCAATTATACTTGAAAACAAAAACAAAACAAAACAAAAAAACCTAAGTGGGGAAATAGTGAAACTCTAACACAAACTTGAGGGATATACTTAGAGGGAAATGTATCCCCGATGATGCTTATGGCAGGGAAGAAGAGAGGCTCAAAGTATAACCTGTGCTGATAAAAATTTAATTTAGATGAAATGGAAAAATTCCCAGGAAAAGAGGACTTGCCCATAGATGCTTGATGTTAAAATATTACATAGAATTGGTTTTTTTTGAATATCATTTTTTAATTGGGTTATTTTTTTATTTTTTATTTTTATTTTTTTTATTTTGCAATACAATTCAGTTCTACATATCAGCCACAGATTCCCCTGTTCTCCCCGCTCCCGCCCCTCTCACCTTCCCCCCAGCCCACCCCCCATTCCCACATCCTCCAGGGCAAAGCCTCCCCCGCGGACTGAGATCAACCTGGTAGACTCAGTCTAGGCAGGTCCAGTCCCCTCCTCCCAGGCCGAGCCAAGCGACCCTGCATAGGCCCCAGGTTTCAAACAGCCAACTCATGCAATGAGCACAGGACCCGGTCCCACTGCTTGGATGCCTCCCAAACAGATCAAGCCAATCAACTGTCTCCCCCATTCAGAGGGCCAGATCCAGTTGGGGACCCCTCAGTCATTGGTTCATAGTTCATGTGTTTCCATTCGTTTGGCTATTTGTCCCTGTGCTTTATCCAACCTTGGTCTCAACAATTCTCGCTCATATAAACCCTCCTCATTCTCGCTAATTGGACTCCCGGAGCTCCACCCGGGGCCTAGCCATGGATCTCTGCATCCAGATCCCTCAGTTTTTGGATGGGGTTTCTAGCATGACAATTAGGGTGTTTGGCCATCCCATCACCAGCCTACTCCACATTCTTGATTATCTCTTTGATCAGGGGATTGCAATCAGAGACAGAGTCCCCTGACCACATCACCCTGGGCAAGGTACTGGGATTCCCCTTGTTCTTATATCCCAGAGGACACTGAAAATCCCAGCTAGCCAATCTACCATGACAGCTTATTCGGATTTAACTACTCTTCCTTGAGGAAAACAATGAAAAGTTCAGGCCCACACCCCCCCACACCCCCCCCCCCCCCCCCCCCGCCCTTCTCTCTGCTCTCTTACTGACTGTGTTTCCAAGATGCTCCTGTGTGGTGTGGTATACTCCTCCCACCCCACTGCTTAGGAACTGTGAACAATGAACTATCTTTTCAATGGCTGCCATCTCCTGATTTGTTGATCTCACAACGCTAGAAAGAAAACAAAATCCTTGAGGCATGTGAGATGACTCAGTGGGTAAAAGCACACGCCACCATGCAAATTGAGTTCAATTCTCTGGGACCCACATGGTGCAAACACCACCCCACCCCCCAACACACACATGCACTCACATTCGCACACACAAAATAAGGAAGAAAGGAAGGAAGGAAGAAAGAAAGAAAGAAAGAGAGAAAGAAAGAAGGGAAAATATCCTGGGTACATTTTAAAACTCAGGGCAGCCAGGAACTCCCCCAACAGCCAGGTATGGAGAGGTAACAGCTATAGCTGCAACCACAGTGCCAACCCAGGGCCATTCTGACCCAGAGAGCCAGCAGGTGCAGTGGGGAAGAGTAGGAACAACATATTCCCTTGGCCCTGGGTAGATCTGAGTAAATTTAGTCATGTCCACTGAATTCATCAGGTGTGGAGAAATATAAGGAGGCTCTGTGGAAGAGCTCTTTGGAAACATAATAACTCAGAGAGAGTGACTGAGGATTACAGGGAACTAATTAAGTTAGTGCCTCCTATCCATGCTTTGTACACAACCCTGATCTCTGAGGAGGAAGCAATTGATACAAATGGGTGGAACCTTTCCATGCTTTATTAGTCCTTTCTTACCTGCTGTTTTAGTGTCTTCTTAGTTGTGACTTTCTGAGACCACCTGACGCTTGCTCAGAACAGATGACAACAGGCTTCCCGAGGGCTTCACCAAGGTTATCCTTGTTATGTTACAACGACTTGTTATGAGATGGTGGTTCAGGATGTGGCCTTGTCTCATCCAGCCTCTGGACAAGATTTTGTTACATGGATGACATAACGCTGACCTCTGAGTGGTTTGCATGTTTGGAAAGCCATTGGCGAGACAGCCGGTTACAATGGTACCTTCACTTACCTTGCACATCAACTGGGGCTGGGTTAACTGAAAATAACAACAACAAAAAAAGGGTATTCTACATGGATAGAAAAGGACATTCCCAGAGGCCATAATGTTACTAAATGTAAACCTCAGCTACCTCCTTGTGAGTCGTTGTCTAGAGAAACCCCCAATCCCTATTGAAGATCTCTACTAGGCCCCAGCATGGCCAACATGGCTCTGGAAGGCCTTGTCTATGGTGATATATTGTGTACCCTAATAAAATTTGCCTAATAAAAAAGATCAGAGAACAGAACAAGCCACTAGATTAGACATAGACGCCAGGCAGTAGTGGCACACACCTTTAATCCTAGCACACAGGAGGCAGAGATTCATCTGTCTGGATCTCTGTGAGCTCAAAGTCACCCTGGACTACATGAAATTGACTCAGTCTAGGAGAGAAACAGAGCCAGGCAGTGGTGGCATACACTTGTAATCCCAGTACTTGGGAATCACACGTCTTTAATCCCAGCACTTGAGATCTCATGCCTTTGCTTGGGAAGCACACACACCTTTAATCCCAGGAAGAGGTGGGTGGGCAGAGAAAGGTATATAAGGCATGAAGAGACAGGAACTATAGGTTTTTCAGCAGAAACAGCCCTTTCTGCTGAGGCTGTTTCAGCTGGAGGCTTTTTCAGGCTAAAAAGTCCTAGAGGTAAGAGGTGGCTTGTTCCTTTGTCTCTCCAATTTTTCGGCTTTCACTCCAATATCTGGCTGTGAGATTTTTATTAAAAGACCATTTTAATATTCGTGTTACATTTGTCCTTCCACCATTCCATGTTCCTTGCTAAAAACCATTAGATTACATTCCTAAAGCTAGTCACCAAGGTCTATTCCCTTATTTGGCCCCTTCCTTCTCCTGAGGCTGACCACCAAGGTCCAGCCGTCAAAGTGTTGAAGTCTAGCAATCAAAATCCCCCTTTTGGCTACCATAACTAACATCCCTAATCAAAATTAACACCCCATCCTAACACTGGATCCCCCCTTTACCTTTATAAACTGCCATTTGCCTATGGGCCACATCTGTTTCCAGAGGCAGTTCTTTGTCCGTCTGGGACAGATACCCCTCCCCTCTCTCCCTTGTTCCCTTCTCCTTCATCTTGTCTCCTGTCTTTGTCTCTTAGTCCCTGCCATTTTTCACCCTGGGGCAAATAAATCTCTTCTGTGGTGAGAACTTGGTCTTTGGCTGTTCTGTGCCTAAACCGGTCCTTTCACTTACAAACCATAAAGGTTGTTGTTACTATTGTTTGTTGTATGCCAGAATTGGACAGTAAGACCTTACTGGTGAAAACACGGCATGCTTTGACGGCAGGACACAGAGAAATTAATCTAGGACTGAACTGGAAACTCCCACCCTGCAGGCTGGCTTCTGTAGTGCTAGAGGAGACCGTGCAGGTTGCTGGTAGGGAGTGGTCACCAACATTCCAGCTTGGTTATGGATCCTGCATGCTAAATGCCAGGCAGATGTGCCTGTAATAGTAGCTCTGCTATCATGGGTAAGACCAACAGCCTTCTGACTGGATTTAAAGCCCACTCCACAAGAGGGAGTTCATGTTTCATACTGTAAGCCAGGACAAAAATCTGTAGCTGTGGAGGTCATAGGTCCCAATGGGAAAGCAACTTCTATCGTTTTAGGGAGGACATAGGTCCTAATGGGGAAGCAACATCTATCGTTTTACTAGATGGATGTGACGTGACTGTCAACCTGTCTTCTAAATGTGTGTGTTCATACTCATAGGTCACTGTTGTTGTCAGCCTCAACTCATAACCACTGGTGATGCTCCTGAGAACAAGTGACTGTTGCTGCGGCATGATGGCCTAATTCTTAGCTACAGGCAGGCATCTACAGCCAACCCCTTCAAAGTTCAGGGGTCATTATAGAAGATGAGGTAGAAAGATATAAGAGATTCTGCTGTGGGATGTTCTGTATGGCAAATGTGTTGCTGATTAGTCAATAAATAAAACACTGATTGATTGGCCATTGGCTAGGCAGGAAGTGTAGGCGGGACAAGGAGGAGAATAAAGCTGGGAAGTGGAAGGCTGAGTCAGAGAGACACTGCCAGCCGCCAAGATGATAAACAGCATGTGAGGATGCCGGTAAGCCACGAGCCATGTGGCAAGGTATAGATTAATGGAAATGGATTAATTTAAGCTGTAAGAACAGTTAGTAAGAAGCCTGCCATGGCCATACAGTTTGTAACCAATATAAGTCTCTGTGTTTACTTGGTCGGGTCTAAGTGTCTGTGGGACTGACAGGTGAGAGAGATTTGCCCTGACTGTGGGCCAGGCAGGAAAACTCTAGCTACAAGATTCAGGAAGGGGTGGAGTGTTGTGTGGCAGTTTTCTATGGGACTGAAACATTCCATCCTGCAGGGAAGCTCCTCAAGCCAGAAGACAAGCCACTCAAATCAGCTTCAGGAAGTCCTTAAAACTGACTCGATTCTCCAGGCCCCTCCTTCCCACGGATAACTAGCAAGAGAGCAGACCAACTGCCTGGAAGAAGCAGAAACCAGGTGAGCTGCCTGGAAGAGGTTGAGACCATGTGCATACCTTGAAAGGAGACACTTCTACCTGTTGAGCTGCCTGCAGGCTGCTCAGTGCTCCAAGTTCCCAGCTTTTGTGAACTGTCATGGCACTAGGGTGGGCTATGGTGGGGCAGCTGTCTTTGAGTCATTTCTGCTCTTGTAAGTAACTGCTCCTCCATATTCCTGAAGAGTAACCCCAATAAAACTCATTGGTTCACCAAAATAAAACACACACACACACACACACACACACACACACACACACACACACACAACCTCAAGGTCCTTTTTGTTTTCCGACACAATGGCCCCTTTGTAAATAGTCTTCCAGAAGATCCCTCCTTCATAATCTCAACATAATTGCCACCCCATATTCCTAATGTGCCTGCTGTACTTTGCATGTCTCCTGATCCAGAATTTGTGAAAGACAGGTCAACACAATGGGGAAATATCTCTCAGTATGCTTTGATATCATTGTATTTCTTTTATGGACCCTGGCAAACAGTGCCTAGTGCAATGCCTGGTATCTATTAGGTGCTCAATAAAAACTTAAATTAAGATCCCTTCCCTTCATGATATGTTCTGTGCCATACTGTGCATGAATAAATCACACAGAACTGAGCACAACAAGAATGGCTCATATTTTAGTGTTTGAAGGGTCTTTAGAAATGCTTCAGTGCTCCCCTCTTTTCTCCTGGTTGACAGATGAATACATTTGAATATAGAAAGGGAAAATGCCCTCAGATTGGAGGCAGATTCAAGACTAGAATTCCAACTCCCTGTTCAGTATTCTTCACACTGTTTAGAGGTAATAGCTGTAGCAATATGCCCAACATTTCTACTCAGAGATATATGCTAGGCCCTAGGTTAAGCAGCTCTTTATCCATTAGCTCATTTAATCCTCATCCAACCATTTCAAGTACCTATTATGATTAGCAGGAGCCTTACCTTATGTTCCAGAACCTTGACGCACAGAGAGACTAAGCAACTTATTCACAGACACACAGCTGATTAAGTGGTTGACCAGGGCAAATTAGAGAATTTGGCCATAGACACTTTGCCACCAATCTTTCTGGTTTATAAAATCACGTTTTGTGTGCTTCCCCATTTGTCCTGCTTCTTTCAAGAAGGAATACACAGAGTTGAGTCCTACTGTCATTCCCTCCTCACAAGGGGTTTGACATGGTACATGGTAAATGCCAAGTGCCCAAACCAATCGCTCCCACAGTCCTTTGGACTTGTCAGTTGAACTTACGGATGTATGCAGAAGTCAGTGCTAGCTCAGTGGCCTTTGTTTAGTTTCTGCTGCTTTCTACCTGCTCCAGGTAATCTTTAACCAACTGAGTGAAGAGGCCTCTCCGGAGAAAGATGCACGGCCGTCTGACCCAGGCCTCCTCCTTTCGCTGGGGCGAGGGTCAGCCTTCTAGTTGACTATGAGAATCCCTGAAGCAGTTGCTTCCTTTTGCCAAGGAGGGGAGACTGGCATTTTTTTCTTGCCTTGTATTATGAAACATGTAGAATAAGACAATTTAATTAGCACAGCAGTTTGAGATTTTAATAGTTACTGTATTTAAGCAATTTCCTCAGCACTCCTGCTGTTTTATGAAGCTATAATTTGGCTCCCCAAAGGAGAAACAACAAGGGCACATCAAGGAAAAGATGGCAGTGAGATTCTAGGGGTTACAGTCCTCTCCAGCCTGGGGCGAGGGAGTCGTGAGGCAGGATGCCCATCTCTGCTGGCTTCCTCTAGAGCTTTTCTAATCGTTCACTGTGCTTGCATGGAGCTATTTTGCTGAGAATTACACTGTGTGGCTGTTACATCCAAAACTGATAGAATAAAGGATTTGAATTCAGGTTGGTTTGCTTCTGCTTGACCAAACAAGACACTGTTGTTAGTAATGAGACGAAACTGAAAAACACAGTATTCACATACAAAAGATGGTTTGCGGAGCAGAGAATGTAGGAACCATACAAGGCCCTGGCAGACAATGATGGAAAGTGGTTATTATGGTGTACAGGATGGGGAGGTATATGTTACCTGTTCAATACAGGGTTGATTCCAGGTGTGTGTGTGTGTGTGTGTGTGTGTGTGTGTGTGTGTGTGTGTGTGTGTGAGAGAGAGAGAGACAGAGAGAGACAGAGAGAGACAGAGAGAGACAGAGAGAGAGACAGAGAGAGAGACAGAGAGAGAGACAGAGAGAGAGACACAGAGAGAGACACAGAGAGAGACACAGAGAGAGACACAGAGAGAGACACAGAGAGAGACAGAGAGAGAGAGGCAGCCATAAGGTATTTATTTGGGAAGGGTTGGATTACAGCTATTCTAGAGTAGTGGCTCATGTTAATGAAATGGAATAACAGCTTGTCAGAGACCCTGAAGTGGAGGATCATCCTAGATTCTTGGCTCACATAAACTATGAGGCAATAAGGTACATGTTGTTTCATCTGTTTTGTTTTGGGAGTAATTTTTTATGCGGCATTAGATAACTGGTACATGTACTATCATAATAGTGGACAAAAAGCATGAGTTACAGAAACCCATCTCTGATAAAGTTTTCCCTTTTTTTGTCAGACAATACTTTCAGAGAAGCCATACAATATTACTCTGAACCCCAGTTCAGTTTCCATGTTCTAGAATTGGATTTTCTCCTTTTCTGGTTCATTGACTATTTTTTTTTTGAATCAGGAGTGATTTTTTTAAAGTTCAGATAATGAATATAAATAGAAATTATACAAGATAGGGGCATATAATCCCAGCTTACCAATACACATGAAGAAATTGTATACTTCATGGCCTTGATCCTCATGACACCAAATCTTCTTTCCTCAACAGAGTCATGTTACTTGGAAGTTACATTATAAGCAGATCATCAGCAAGTCATTCAACCAGACAAATATTGACTATGCACAGTGCAGTGCAAGGTGTGTGTGATGTGGACTGAGTAGGACACCATTTCTGTTCTCATGAAGTCCATCCTTAAGTTTGAAATTAGAGTGTAAGGAACCTGTGTGATCTTTCTAGACAAACTCCAGGTGTGTTGTGTCAAGAGGGTGCTGTGCATTCATAAAACACATTGAAGAATTAAAACAGTCTTTCTCAACATGGAGTGAGTCGACCACCAGGGGACATTGGGAAATTCCTGGTGAGGAATGGTGGGTCTCTAGTGGGCAGAGCTCCAGAATGCTGCTAAGTGTCCTATGTTGCACCGGACAGTTTCCTAAAACTGCCCAGTGTGTAAGCTGATAAACACAGATCTAGAGAAATTGACAGAGGCTCTCTGAGTTTACTGTCTAGCAACTGGAGAGTTTTCCTTTCTCTTAAGACTGGAAGGGATAGTGGAGGGAGGGATTTCCAGAACCCAGAGAGTGACTGTAGGTGATGATTATAAAAAGTTGGCAAATCAGGCAGAAAGAAAGGGCAGAGGGATGACTATCTTGATCAAACTTTCCGGCTGCCTTTCTGTCAGTGAATAACCAGCGATCAAGTGTGCTCACTGCCAAAGTTCACGCAGGTTGATCTTGTATGGAATAGTATAGGGCAGAGAAAGACTGAGTGTATTCGAGGCATTCGTGGAAGAAGTCCAGCACAGACCACCTCCTAGGACCTTATCTTGGCTGTTAAAGGGATCCTCAGCTGAAGGATTGCCTCCATGAGATTGGCCTGTGAATATATCTTTGGGGCATTTTACTGATTGCTAATTGATGTGGGAAAATCCAGCATAGTTTCAGTGGTGCCATTCCTTGGCAGGTGGGCCTGGCTGACCCTGAGTCTGTGAGGCAATAGAATCCCTCTGTGACCTCTACTTCCATTCCTTCCTTGAGCTCCTGCTCTGACTTTCTTTAAGATGAAGTGTAATCTGTAGACTGAATTAAACCCTCTCTCCCCATAATTGGTTTTGGTTGATGTTTTATCCCAGTAACAGAAAGCAGACTAGAACAGGGCCTGAATTTAGAAAATGCTTGTTACTTGTTTATAGGATGATGCTTCTAGGGGTCCTAGCCACCTCTATGAAGGCTTAATTGTATAATATGAGAGTTATAAGCCAATTTTGTTTTCTTTCTTCTGGATGCTAGCAATGGATGTGAGACTATCATGGGCATAGGTACAAGTCAATATGGTGAAGATTCCAGATTTGAATGTACCTAGCCAAAGCACCCAGAGTACATGAAGACATGCAGAGAAGATAGAAAAAGAAATGGGAAGGAGTTGCATATAGCTTGCTGCAGAATTTATCTGGAGCTGGACCTGGGCCTTCCCTTAAAATTGAGGTGAAACTAGCTAATCTAACTCTTGACCTGGGACAGGAGGGAAACAGTCATGCCTGGGGTTTCATTAGACCTGGCTCAACGATTGAAACAGATTCCACCCGTGTAAAGCTAGTGAGAGGGGGCACAGAGGGATTGTTGGTGGGAAAAGGGGCAGACATCCTATTTTCTTTCTTTGTGTTTCAATCTTAAGATCATGTTGCTTATTCATTCTAGAAGGCCAGATCAGGTACTTTGGACATGTGCTTAATTGCAAGTGATTCTGGGGAAAATTGCCTGTAATTATTTATCTCTTTGAGGGCATGGGTCATCCATGAACCTTAGACTATTGTTTTCTCAGTGAACAGGAATTATGGGTAGTCAATGAGTATTGTTGAAAGAGTGTACAGGAGCTCGTGTGAATACTGGAAGAACAACACTGATCATTGATCTTCCTCCTGTCACGGATTGTGCTCTGTTAATCTTTTTGCTCATGTTCAGGTCTTTTGCTTCTCATTCTCATTTGCAGAAATAGACTTCCTATTCTCTCCTTCCTACCTACAGTGTTTCCTGCTTTCTGAGTGGAGTGTATGCTTTCTTCTTATTAGTGTTTTACTTTTGAGATTCTTCACCAGTGTCCTTTATCTCTAGAAACAAAGGAGAGCAGATTCTTTTTCAATGTATGTCTGAAGGACTGGTGTATGTTCTATACACTGTTGATCCAGGGATATTATTACCCAAACAAGAGACCTCTGGTTGAGGAAGACTTGGAGTTCAGGTTCAGCATGGTGGCAGATATGTCTTGTGAACAAGTTGTGACGCAAGATGTTAATTTTAAGATCTGTTTTTATTATTTTAAAATAGTGTATGTATCTATATCTGTCTGCCTGTCTGTCTGTCTCTCTCTCTTTTTCTGTGTGTGCACTTGCACACACACCCCCCTACTACCCTCTCCCACAACTGAATGCAGGGGTCCCTGGATCGGAAAAGAGGGTATCAGAGTTCCTAGAACTGAAGTCATAGGTAGTTGTGAGCAGCCTGATGTAGGTGCTGCTTAACTGTCTTGTTGGGGATGTCTTTCTGTATGCTGTGAATGTGTGTTGCTCTGATTTGTTTGATAAATAAAATGCTGATTGGCCAGTAGCCAGGCAGGAAGTATAGTATAGGCGGGATAAGCAGAGAGGAGAATTCTGGGAACAGGAAGGCTGGGTCAGGAGTTGCTAGCCAGACACAGAGGAAGCAAGATGTGAAGGCAGAACTGAGAAAAGGTACCAAGCCACGTGGCTAAACATAAACAAGAACTGTGGGTTAGTTTAAATGTAAGAGCTAGTCAGTGGTAGGCCTGAGCTAATGGTTGAGCAGTTTTAATTAATATAAGCCTCTGTGTTTACTTGGTTCCAAGCGACTGCAGGACTGGTGGGTGAGAGAGATTTGTCCTGACCATGGGCCAGGTGGGGCACAGGAAAACTTCAGCTACACTTTCTCTTCCAACCCCATTTGTTGTGATTCTTGTTGGGGACCCTGCTCTTAAGCTCTGTGACATTCCTGTTTTCTGCTTTTCAGACATGAACCTTGAAGTCTTCAGTAGTTTATTTTTTAATGTGTGAATTCCTAGAACCTTTCAAAAATTCCTTTTAAAAATGTGTGACAGTTTCTGCCACTCATAACAATTTTCACTAGAAGATACTGGGAAAAGTCTTGAGAATGTACCCAATATAGGAAGGACATCAAATACAATTTCCATTTGGTGATAAGGATCTTGTGACTGGACTCTTTTCCCTCTGAAGATTTGTTTCTTATGTTGCATGGATAACAGAGAGTAGGAAGTGGGGAGGGGGGAGTCTCCTGTGTATGAGGTATTACATAAGACAGCAGAACTGGCTCAGTAAGGCCTGGTTTCCACTTCACACTGGGAAAACTGGGCCTCAAGGGCAGTGATCACATTACACTAGTCCTTAAGATGGAGTAATGGTTTCTAAGCCAGGAAGTCTGTCCATGCCCCTTCTCTGTGCCAGTCCAGGTGAATGGTCAGTTGCTCTGTTGTGTCCAGCAAATCTGGCCATGAGGTCAGGGCTCTTGGGTTCTTGCATCTTCTAGGGTAAGCAAGTACGGTAGCAGACTGTGTTAGCTTCCTTTCCTTCATTCTCCTCTGGAGCTATTGGAAAAGAAGTATCTTCCTGTGGCACTGCTTGAAGTTTGCATGTGTGGTCTTTCCACAGCTGCTGGTGGTTAGCAATTCTCATAGAAAGGGATTTCAGATAAAAGAGGAAGTTAAGCTCTGGTTAGTAAAGGTGGTCCATGGCGGCGTTCATATTCCCCGCTTCACTTTCATGCTCTAAGGAATAGAGGAAGGATAAAGCAGAACACTTGGGGGCCAATGTTTTGCCACTTTGTAACTGTCAACCCTTGTGCATTTTTTTTCCCCTGAGACAAACGTTTCTAACCTTCATCAGGAATGTTTGATGCAGGCTAATGGTGGTAGTTTCCATTTCAACTACAAAAAATAAATTGGATTTTTTTTCTTTTGGAAACAGTAAATGATACTTACTTTGTTATCCTCAAAATCGAATCTCTGAAGTTTCAGATTTTGATAACTATCGCCAAGCAACCGCTGACACCAGAAATGTAGCCCCACAATGTGGCATGCATTTTATTCAACAAGCATTTATGTAGTGCATATTTTGTGTCAGGTCATGTGATATGCATGTTACATTTAAATATTACATATTATAGTTATACATAATTTAATATACATTATATAATGAACACTAATAACTAATACATTAACCTTAGTATTACATATAAAGTCCTTGACTATGTTGTGAGTCAAGGTCTATTATCCCCATTTTACAAACGAGGAAACCAAGGTACGCAGAAGTAAAAGAATGTGCCCCAGGTCTTGTGTCTCCTAAGCGGCAGGGACATAGCTCACACCAGGGTAGTTTATCTCCTGGGCTCACGCTATTAACTCTGTCCCCAGTTGCCTTTCTGATGTGCCACGGAATGAAAACAACACAGACTCTCACAGCCAGAGGGATTGCCTCTCATGATGCAGAAGCCAACCAAGCACATCATTCTTCTCATCTTGATTAGGATTCTCAGTTCATGCTTAGCTGCCTTTGGTAGTTTGGCTGTTTTTTGGGTGCGCTGATGTTGAAGGATGATTTGAATGAGTGAGCTCAGGCACTGCGGGCATTCTCCAGTGCAGACCTTGGTGTTCTAGAAGAGTTAAATAAGAAAACTCACAGATGTCAACATTGCTGGGCAGGTGATCAGGACCTAAAGCAGGGCATGGTAAAATTAGTCACACACACACACACACACACACACACACACACACACACACACACTCACATGTACATGTACACACACAAATGAAACAAAACCCAAATCGTCGTTTGGTTTGGTTGTTGACTTGACATGATTAAGAGGTGAACTAAAATAGCATGGGATGGAAAGAAAAGTGAGAAAGGAAAGAGGAAAAATTGGTCAAAATGCACCCAGGATGGCAAAAAAAAAAAAAAAAATAGCATGATGGACCTAAAAATAGTGATGGAGAAAATACCTCAAGTCTATCTGGATTTGATGGAGGTGACAGAATCTCAGTGGATTAAGCAGAGTCTGTAGACATAGGAGAGGATAACAAAGGTGAAGGAGACAGGTGCAGGGACAGCCAGGGGTGCATTTTACCTCACGGAAAGATGAAGTTGGAGTATCCCTTATGGAAAGTGGTGTAATTAGATACAAGGTTCTAAGGCATCTTTTCAGGTCTGTTTGGAGAGCTGATGACTGAAGGGAGGAAAGCATGTCTGCTCCCCACTGTACTTTATTCTCTGACTGTACCTAGCTTGGTACCCTTAATGGCCTCTAGGAGAAAGACGGAAGGTCCTAATCATCCTGCCTTCTGCACTCCAGAATAACACTGGCAAGGTTTTGTGGAGGGAGTCAGTCTGAGCAATGGTCAATTTTAATCCATGTGATAATTTTCTGACATTACTGAGCAATGTCTATCGATGTTTAAGATTCACAGATGTGGTCAGTCAGGTTTGTTTGGAACCTCCCAAATGCAGGAGTCTGCCAGGGAAATAATGAAGGGCCATTTATCCTGCCGAGAGTCTCCTTAAAGGGAATCAATAACCTCATTGGAAAGAAAAATTGCATGGTTTTGATGAGGCCCCTTCCAGGTGAGCAATGCTGTCCCAGTGCTTAGCTGTCATTTGTAGCATGCCTTCTGATGACGGGTCCAGTATGCTGATAAACAGGGCCTTTTTTCATCTAGAATAGGTTTCATCATGCCCATTTTTACATACTGAGATTCTGTGAATGTAAAGGAAATGTGCCCACTAGCACACAGTAAATGGTAAGGAATTTGAACCCTAAGTTTACCAAACAATAAAGATACTGAATATGTGTGTGTGTGTGTGTGTGTGTGTGTGTGTGTGTGTGTGTGTGTTGTGTTGTAAGCAACTTGCTTTTTTTAATCTTTGTATTAGTATCTTTACTTGTAAATTGGGCAAAAAGGTGCCACCTGCTGCTCATAGTTGTGTGTTAACAAAATAATGTACTTGAGGAGCATTTTATAGCATGACTTAGAAATAATCATACATTTTATCTATTGACTATTGAATTGCTAAAGGGGTAGGGACCATTACACTTCTTTACACATGTATGGATTTTGACCTAAGTAACTCTAAAGGAGGCTCACTGTCTGAGTAATTTTATTATTTTGGAGGGAATAATAGTACAGAGACTGTGGTTCTGGGGACATTTTAATGATTCTGCAGTGATTTTTTTTCCCCATACCAGCTAAGAGTCTGAGTAGCCTGAGAGGATTCTGAAAAGGTTAATCATCAGAGAAAGTGGTTCTGTTCTCACGTCACTGAGTCAGATCAATATACATTTTCTCTTGGATAATTCCGAGGGCTAGTTAATTTAGTGACACTAATGGTTTCTATGACAATCCTGAAGTTGAAGCTTGCAGATCCTCTACTGAGGAAGGCAGAAACCTGGGAAATCACCTACCACTCCAAAGGAGACCTGTAAAATTCTCGCCCATATAATTAGAGGATTTGCATATTAATTCTCAAGCCGAGGCTGAAGGTGGGGGGTGTTGTAGACTGTAGAAATGAAGATTAATCTGGAAGGAGCCAGAAGCAGGAAAAAGCTGGCTGCCTATTTCTACTGCTGGTTGAGTCTCTAAGAAACTGCCCTGAGGTCATTCTGAAAAGTAAAGAAAAGAAAAGAAAACAAAGCCCCCTAGTCTCATCCTTCATGTGCTGACCTCCCTGCCTCACATTTAAGCAGGACACACACAGCAGTTGGGTGGAATAGCCCTTATTAATAATGCTGATAATGGCTGCCATTATTTAGAACAACAACCGGGATCATTTAGAAAGGCCATTGTTAACCCTTGGCCTGTTCTCAGCATGGATGGCTGATCCTTAGAATTTTGGCCTGGCTTTTCTTGTCAAGGGAAATAGGAAGAGAAGGATTGAAGGTGAGGAGTTAGCACCATGCTCGCCTTTGCTACACACACCACTCATCGCCTCTGCAGACGGTGCGCTTGGAAGGAGTTTTGCAAGCAATTCTATGTGACAGTCATTCAGGGAAATCAGTAGGTTAGTCAAGTAACCTGTTGGATGGGGAAGACACAGTCTGTTTTGGAGCATACCTGAGGACAAGGTAAGTGAAGCCCTCTAAGCAGGGAAATCGGCGTTGATTTTCATTCGCACAGACACAGAAATGTACTAATAGTGGGACAGTGACTCAGTCACATGACCAGCCAAGCAGGCTTGACCAGCAGTACCAACATTGGTCTTTTCCCTTAGGCTCCTTTGGGCTCTAGCCGTTCTAGAAGCTTCTGGCGTTTGTGGAAAGACGGGACGCCTTCTGAGTGGCGAAGTGACAAAACCATTCTAGTCAACGAGAGAATTCTGGTGGCCAGAGTAAAGCTGCATCACACGTGGTCACTTCGTCCTGGGACCAGTTCTCTGACCCCAGCGTTGCATTCTAAGTCCAGACTCCACCTCTGAGCTCATGGTTGCCTTCCGTTCCCTCCCCGCTCACAAATCACAGGGGAGCTGTAGTGTGCAAACACTACAGGCATCTCTCCCTGGGCACTGGCTGTTTGTTTGGAGAATTAATTTATGTTCCTCTAAGAGACTATTGATTCGAGTTAGGTGATTAAAGGCACTCGATAAAGAACCCGCTAAATCTATTCACCTGTGCGCCACTGATTATGGAAAGGGCTATATCAATCTTTTCTCATCAAATGACTCTTCCTTTGCTCCAGCCACTCTTCTGTTTTTGCTGCCCTCGGGCTTTCAATTAGGCTAAGAGGCAAAATTCATAGTTTCCCAGGGAGACATGAGAGGGCAGCTGCCGCGCAGAGTGCTCGGGGAGGCAGGAAGAAGAACGGCTTAACCTTTTAACTAGGTGTACCATCGTGGAATACAAATTCCAGGTTTCTTCTTATCTCTCTCTCATCCAATCATTTTCTGATTCTATATCTAAAATGTTGCTCAAATCGGTTTTCTTTCCTTCTCTGCTTCTGCTGCTGTCTGGGTTCGGAGTCTAATTGTAGCACCCAAAGTACACACAGTCCCTTAAGTGAGTGACCTTCCCACCTCCTATCTCCAGCCTCCCCTCCGTTCTATCACTGGGCTCTTTTCCAAATGAAGTTCTGGGGATGTGGGTGAGATCTCTTGCTGCCCTATTTGAAACCTGCCACTATTATTTATAAATTTTCTTAACTTGTTCTTTCATGAAATACTTAATAACCTCAACTTAGCTTGTGGGGCTGATACCCTCAGCTACACTCACGTGTCCTAGGCTGCAGTCAGGCGATATGACCTGTCACTCACTGGGTAATTTACTACTGCAGTTGCCTATCCATCCTTTGTATTTTCTTCCTCTGGACACTCATTTATTTCCAAGGTCCTCCTAGCACACGCAAATGTAGAACTTTGGCTGATTCTTTAAACACAAAAATACAACAGATTCCTTTGTTTGTCCTTCCCACACAGTATTTTGATGTTTCCTTACTTAGCAGTTTTAGAGTGATCTTTCTTCCCCCCTCCTCATGAGAGGACAGAAATCAATTAAGACTTAATTCAGTTTAGTATTTTCAGAACATGCTGGGGGAGTGTAATGCATACTGAGTGGTAGACTAGATTGTTTTTCAGAAGAAATGTACTTTCTTTTTCCCCTCCGTAGGTGGGGTATACGTTCTTGGCTCCATGGGCTTCAGGCTTGGCAATGTGACTTCTGTTTCCACTAGAATATGACTGAGTGGAGTGTAAGCAGAGGCCTTGGGATACATGGATGACTTGTCTTACCCTGTGCTCTTGTGAGTCCCTGGAGGCAGTGGTCCAAAATAACTGGGCCACATAAGGAGTAGACAAGAACCCAGATCGAAGGCCTGACCTGAGTTCAGCCAAGTTTAAGATCTGTGAACCAGCATGTTGTTTTAAGTCGCCGAGTTTAGTGGTAGTCCATTACTCGGTATTATTTATTATTATGGGAATGGCTAATTAATTCAGGCCTTAAATGTTCCAACATAAATGCAGAATTAAATAGAGCGAGTTAAAAGGAAGAGAGAGGAAGAACTCTGAGGGCATGAACTCGGGCTGGGGAGGTAGCTCAGTCAGTGTGGTGCTTGCCGAGCAAGCCTGAGGACCTGAGTGAGCTCCTTAGAAGCCATGAAGAAGAGCTAATCACAGTTGTGCATACTGATATTGCTGGGGACGTGGAAACAGATGGATTCCCAAGAATTGCTAGGGAGCCAGTCTAGCCCAGGTGGCAAATTATAAATCAATGAGAAATCCTGTCTTGAAAACAAGGTGGATGATGTCTGAAGAATGCAAGCCATAGGTTTCCATGCACATCTCTATGCATACCCATATGCACACACACATACACATGCATATACAAGAAAAAAAAACCATGAGACTAATCCATGTGCATTTATTTTTGGGAAAGCATAGCATTAAGTCTTAGTCATCCATAGGAAACTCAAGATGAGGTTATGCAAAGTTATGGCAGTATCATAAATGTTAGTGGAAAACATTATATTTCAGTTCTGTAAGCCAGGGATGGAGGCTGAAGTTTATAAATTTTAAAACTTTAAGATGGAAATTAAGTTTTTTCCCCCTAATCGTTCTTTATGGAAAGCATAATCGAATGGGAAAATCTTGGAAGAAAGTCGCATAATGAATTTCAAGTCCTAATAGAAATTATTATTGGATTGTAAACTATTTTGGATTAACCATGCCACTGTTCCCCTTCATTAGTGTGGATAATTAAAAGTTAACCATGTATCATTTTTCTTAATATTTATGGATATTGCTGTGCCAATGATGGTGTGCTTTGGATGGTATACAACTATTTTCTTCAGTTGAGGCATCCATGGAAAGACTGTGTATTAAAGACTGAGACTTAATTGAGTATATAAACTTTTCTGTCATAATTTCCAATGCTTGTAAAGAAGACCCAATGGGACTGTGTGACTGAATAAACACTGATATTTAGCCCAAGAGATCTCAAGATCATGTAACACTAGAGACATAGGACCAAGTGCCTTACACACAAGAGATTAAAGTTATAAAGAGGGCTGGGGGCATGATTCAGTCAGTAACGTGCTTGCTCCAGCTTGAGGACCTGGTTCAGAACCTCCAGCACCCATGTAAAAAGCCGGGTGTAGTAGCACAGGTCTGTAACCTCAATGCTGGGAAGGCAGCGAAAAGATGATCCCCAGAACTTGCTAACACAGCCAATCAGTGAGCTCCAGCTCCAGAGAGAGACCATGTCTCAAAAAATTAAGGGCAAAGTGATAGAAGAAGACACCCAATGTCTATGTATGTATGCACGCACTCAAATAAATGAAATTATATAGATGCTGACAAGTGATCACTGGAAAACTGGATCAACTCATGCATAAGGGGCAGCTCCCAAGTTTACTTTTGGAGTGAATCTGGAAGGAGAATGAAGTTTAGCCAGCCACATTTGGAAACTTCATGATGTAGGAAGAACACTCATAAATCTAAATCTACTTTGTGTGTTTCCTACATCCAAAAACTCAGAGTTACTGAGCTTTGTAGGAGTGAACTTACAGATGTTTGAACTCAAGGTTAGAAATTTAGTTGTTTACCTGAACATTAATTTTGTAGATGAGAAAAAATATCCCAAATTGTTGGGTTGATTTGGACTAACAGTGTCACATTTTTGCTTTGAATAGAGAAAATTATACATTTAGAAGAACAAAGTTGTTTTTCCTGTTCTTGTTGGAATGTTGTGGCATTTAAGGATTTTGTTGACCTATCCATCTGATATTCTCAAATTGGCCTGCCGTTAATTTAGGATCTGGAAGTGTGTCATTGTTACTTCAGTGCTATTTTCTCCACAACAGGCACTCCCGGGCTTCTCTCCTTTCTGCCCATCTTGGGCATCTTTCCAGTGACACAAAGCAGCTATTTGTTTACTGAAAATACCACTGGGGACTTGAAGAAAACTTCGGTGAGGTCAGGGGCAATTGGTACTAATGATAATATTGGATTTCTTCCATTTAAGGGCCTGACAATAATCTGCCAAGATACTCATAATAAGTTTAAATATTTTCCCTAAATCTTTTTGTTTTTTATTTAATCAAAGATTACCTTTATTTTCATTTATGCACTTGTGTGGGTGTATGACATGGAGGTCAGAAGAGGGCATCAGATTTCCTGGAACTGAAGTTACACATGGTGGTAAGACACCGGATGTTCGGTCCTCAGTAAGCTGTCTTGACTACTGAGCCATCTCCACAGTCCCCTAAATTGCTTTAGATGATATCTATCATGTAATAAAGTGTTAGAGATGAATTCATGTGTGACTTAGTTGTCACCTTAAACATTGTGGTAATGCACAGAAGACAATAATGTGACAGACAGCACCTTAAGATACTGTCATATGTCTTCATAGAAACTGTGTGATGAAGGGTTACTATAAATCAGGATAGACCTGGTATATAGTATAGATTCTAATAGCATAACCCCAATAAGACGTCACACAAAAAAATATGTTCATGTGATGATTCACTGAGACAAAAGTTAACTCTCCATCCTCGGGAAATTAACATCCAAAAAAAGAATCTCTGAAAATCTGGGCTGCTGAAGACAGTGTGTATATTACACAATGCATTACAGATATTCTTTGCTTTCTTCTTCCCTTTGAGTACTGTGGAGGCTGGGCATCATTTTTCTATCTAACTCAGAGAGGACATAAAGAAACAGACAGTTTTCTCACTGGCTCGGGGTCTTTTGTAATGGGAGAGCTGGGGAAATGGACTGAAATAAACACATGTACTATTGTTATTGATGTGTGGGGATCATAAATACATTTCAACATTCTTTGCTGTCATTCTCTCCCTAAGTTATAGCTTGTTTCAAACACTGTGAAGATTGCTTATACTAATAACGGATACTTTACTGAATGGTTTCCTTGGCATTGCCCTACCTCCTTTCTAGGTTCCATGGATTTGGGCCTCAGTCCTGCGTGGTGGGAGTAAGGAGATGAAGTTTCTTCTTCCATGTAAGCGGTGGAGGTGAGAGCGATGCTACCGCTTCTTCCGACTCTCTATTTCGAGGGAACTCTTTGCACAGTAGGTGTAAGTTATCTCCTGCAGATGAATAGATGTTTATTGTACTTGTCCCTGTGTTGTGATGTTATGAGCATGAGCTCCGAATCAGGCTGGGTAAGTTGGAATCCTAGTCTGATATTTAGCAACAACATAGTCTTTGATAACTCATTTGTACCCAATCATTGTCACACTTGTAATAAGAGAATTAGAGTACTCAGCTCACAGTTTTTTTTTTTTTTTTTTTTTTTTAAACAAGTTCTCTTATAGCCCAGTCTGGCCTCAAATCCACTATATAACTGAGGATGACCGTGAACTTCTGATCCTCCTGCCTCTACCTAATAGGTGCTGGATTACAGGGCTATACTACCATACTCAGTTTTCTGAGCGCTGGGGTCTTTGTGTACACTCGGCAAGCATTCTATCACCTAAAGCTTGGATTCCAGTCCTCCCAGGGCTTTTCTGGATATTAAATTGGTTAATGTCAACAGTCCAATACATGCTAAGTACTACACAGGTGTTGGTTATGAAGATCTGTACACTCTAGTGATAACACTCATGTGTGCATGTAGTGATGGGGAAGACTGTGCCCATCAACTCCACCTCCCTCCAGAGCTGTTGGGTACCTGATAGGTATCTAGGTATCAAGCTGGCCTGCTTTTCCTCCCTCCCTCCCCGCCCTCCCTCCCTCCCTTATTCCTTCTCTCCCTCCCTGTTTCCCTCCCTATTTCCCTTCACTTCCTTTCCTTCTTTTCTACTTTATCGGAGGCCAGAGAGTCACAGTAATCTAGAAAGCAAAGCAATGCAATAGATGTTGTACACATGTATCTTTAGAATTAATAGTGGGGACAAAATCCCAAGTTGGTACTTTTTTAGTAATACGTATTTCTTTAAGGAAAACAACATAGGTTTTAAATTATGAAATATACCATCAACTTGTATCTGTTTTTATTTTTATCTTCTCTCTTTTAAGACAGTTTTAAAGAATGCCATAAAGTCTGATTGTTAGCTTGATACATTGTCTCAAAGCATCACTGCAGAGGGTGCTGAGAGGTCAGGTTGTGGAACTTTATAGTGTGCATGGAAAATGGAAAGGGTGACAAAAACCTGCCCTGATGTAGACAGAGTTGTTAATGGATGGATTGTTATTTGGAGAGGCAGGCCTTCAGAGTGTCTGAGACGGGTCTGGTGATTTGTACCAATTCCAAGATTGTGAGTATGGAGAGGTAGGCATTCTTTCTTCCTGATTTCCTGTGAATCCAGGCCTTTACTCCTGTAGGAGATCCTTGTTCATCTCCAGCATGTCTTCCCTCCGACAACTTCTTCACATCACAGACTGTCCTTGAACTTTTCTCCCATTGTTTTGCATTTTCACCACCATCATCATCATTGCCGTCACTGTAGTCATCATCATCCACAACGGCGATTACAAGCCAAACCTAACAAGCCCCCGGTACTGTAACCTCTGAAATCCTTGGGGGTGACCTATCCCCCTCACTGCTACACATGGCTGCACGGGTGCAGACCTCATGCATACACTTCTGGGCCTTCAATGTCCTTTCTGTTTAATGTCATGCTATTTAGCTATTCCACCATTTTTCATCCTTGAAGATATCAATGATTACCCTCAGGACACTCTCCTTCTTTCCCCATAACTTCAGTAGCTGCTTAGTCTTTTTTTTCTACATCTTCTGTCAGTCTGTAAGTTATTTTCTCTTTAATAAAGCAAATGTGATTGTCACTTTGATGAAAGAACAAATAAAATGAAGAAAAGTTTAAAAATATGTATGTAGTTCAGAGATAACCATTGCTACATCTCTCATCTACCTATATGTCCCATTTTTTGCTCATCTATCTCTGTGTTTCATTGTCTATCAATCATGTATGTATGCATATATGTATGTATATAACCATCTATGTATCTATCATCTCATAAAATGCTACTAAACTCATCTACCTTGTAAACTGTTTTTATTAAACAACAGACGAGTCTAGCTCCTCATATGGTTACATTTTGTCTCATACCAGATTTGGAGTGGGATCCAGTTCTGGTGGGCACTCTCCAGTGCTTGACCTTTGACATCTATCTTTTGGCATCATGATTGGTATTCATTTTCCCAAATACAAATTTCTGTTTTTCTCCTGCCTCATCAGCTCACTCCCTTGTGTAGTAGTTAATCTGACCCAGGAAACAGAGGGCTGATCGGGGTGACTGGCCACAGTTTACCGGGCACAAGCTTTCATTGGAGGAACAAGGACACAGGCATGCCTTTACCCTTTGCATTTCCTCTGACACTTACAGCTCAAGATGTGGGAGAGAGTCTGGGTATGAAAATACGCTTTGGATCAAACGTCCCAGACTGAATTTCAGCTTCTCACTTAACATGTGCTTCAGTGTCCCCATCTGCACCCCATGTGATTGCTGTAAGTGACAAACACATTAGCACCCATTGCAACCACTCTGAAACAGTTGTGGGGTTGACATCACTTCGATCCATCTTCTACACCTACATTCTCGTTGACATTATCTCAATTGAGATTCCTTGTTCCTCAAGCTGCCTTTTAACTGATCCTGCCTACACTATTTTATGCCCCTAATTCCTTCCTCATGCTGCAGCCAGAGTGGGTTTTCTAACATACAAATCTAATGAAGAGCCAGTTGACACCTTTCAGCAGTGCCCTGTTGGCCTCAGAGTAAAGGCTAATTCCTTTTCCGTGATCTATGATGCTCTTTAGGGTTTGGCTCTTGTCCCTCACTCCTGCCTCTCTCTTGTCATGATTTCTACTACCATTAAAGCTGTGCTCACGGGCTGGGGAAGTGGCCTAGTTGGTAAAATGCCCACTAGGCAAGCAGAAGGACCTGAGTTCAGATTCTCCCAAATCTACTAAAGAGCACAGCATGCGGCTGGGATCTCAGCCTTGGGTGAGTGGGGAGACAGGCAGAGCCCTGCTCACTAGCGAGTGAGCTTAAGGTTCAGTGACCTTAGATAAAGATAAAGGTGAGAGTGATCAAGGAAAGACACCCAACTTTGTGCAGATGTGTGTGCATGTATACACATATGCCCACACTGTGTTGGTGGGAGGGGAGAAAGAGAGAGAGAGAGAGAGAGAGAGAGAGAGAGAGAGAGAGAGAGAGAGAGAAAGAGAGAGAGTCAAAGAATGAGAAAGCTGTGCTCAGCTATGTGTCTCCAAACAGACCTGTGTGTTTTCTCTCCCATTGGCATCTCAGTTCTATTTCTGTTTTTAACTCAATCTAGACCATCCTTCCAGTTCTCCATACCCACTAATGGATGACTCCCAGACATTCTTCAGGATGTGGTAGAAGCTTCCATTCTTTCTAGAAGTTCTTCCTATCCCCAAGGCATCCCTCAGCCTACCAAGTTTAAGTCAGGTGCCGCCAAGTTCTCCATAGCATTCAGATCTTTAAAAATAGCATATAGTCCTTTAATCATTGGGCATTATTTTATATATTGTATAATCTGTATAATATAATGATGATCTTTATCTGCCCCCTTTTAATCTATAAACTTCCTGAGGACAGAATTATCCTGTAATTCTGTTATTTAGTACAGTGGCTGGACCATGATTCCCAAAAGGATTTAAGCTCACTGATCAGAATCAGTGTTTTCCCCAATGGCTGAAATGATTATTATGTGTTACCTTTCAACAGCTTCAGTCCTTTTTTTCTTGTGTGCGTGTGTTATATTGTTCATGCGTGTTTTGTTATGTGTGTGTTTATGTGCTTTGTTGTGTGTGGTGTATGCACTTGTTAGTAGAGGTGTGTGCACACATGCATGTGGGTTCATGTGCACTTGTATGTAGATGCCAGTGGACATCAGGTGTCTTCCTCAATTGCTCTCTCTTTTATTGTTTTGAGAAAGGATCTCTCACTACACTTCAAGCTCATGATGGCTGGCTGGCCAATGAGATTCAGAGATCTGCCTGTCTTTTTGTCCTTTCCTCCAAAGTGCTGGGGTTATAGGCTTATGCCACTATGCCTGATTTTCTTACATGGGTGCTGGGGATCCAAAGTTAGGTCCTCATGCTTGCATTGCAGGTACATTAGCAACTGAGCGATCTTCCCAGCCTCAGCCTTGGCCTTTGCAAGTCTATTCATATTGACTTCATTCTCACATCCTTACTTCACCCCCTTCTACCTCCAGTCTCTTGTTTCTTCCTGTTTGGAAACACTCACCACTCTTGTCTTTCTCTCTTACTAGGTGTTTGTATGCATCCCCATCACTTTCCTGCTCACCATGCTGAGGCGAATGAGCTGCTCCAGTGGTTGCTTTCTCTTGAGTTATGAGCCACATGAATGTAGAGACATTTCATCCTTGGCCATTTATCTTCTATAGAACTGTGGTACAGGAGGTTTTTTGACAGATTCAAAGCTTTGAAGGGGCAGGGCAGGAAAACACACTCTAGGATTCTTTTCTCTGCAATCCCATTATGGATGCACAGGAGAGAATGTTTGTAGAGAAGGTGCAAGGAGTGAGAAGGAACTTTTCACTTAGACTTTAGTTTTAATTATTGTTATCTTCTTCACCAAAAAGCTAGAAACCAGACCCCTCCCTGAGCCTGGGAAATTTAAATATGAATTAGAATCTGAATGTATATGGTAAATGTGACATGGTGATGGTTTGGGCTGGTTCTGTGTGACTGCTCAAGTCTATAGTCTTCCTCTGTAATGTGGATTTGGTTACTACACAGATTGTTCTGAGGATTTGAAATGGCAATTCTTATAAATTGTGCTGAAAAAGAGAGCATAGTCCATAGACAGCTTTCATGAAAAAGATAGCTGCTCTTACTGCATGGCAGTGGTGTTATCCACATGTTAACTTCAGTTTTCTGTTTACTCTTCTGAGGGCCACAGATGTCAAATAACTCTTGTGAGTTCATAGAGCAGCAGAGTTGCCCACTGTTCTGAGGTTCCGATTCTTTTGTTCACACTACTCTTTTAGAAGGAGAGCACGCTTGACTGTAGCATCACTTGGGACATGAATCTCTGGTTTATTTAGGCAACTCCCTGTCTCTCTATAGACTTCACTTTTGCATTTTGTGAACTCATATCAGAATCTGAATCTCACCCACTTAGGAGCACAGTTTCCTAGCCCCAGAGTTATTTGTATTTTGGGCTGGATAATTCTTGTTATGGGATCATCTCTTTACTGCAAGATGGTCAGCTTTATCCCCCATGTCTTCCCACTAGATGTTAATGGCATCCTCTCTCCCTAGATGTGACAACCAAAAATGTCTCTGTACACACATGCTTTTGGTGTCTCTTCATACCACACAACCTCTTCTTAACAGCACACAAAGCATATTGAATTAAGGGCCCACTTAAATGATCACATTAAACTTAATCATGTCTTTAAAGGTTTTATCTCCAACTCAGGTCATTTAATAGTACAGTAGGGGTTAGTGTTTCAGTATAGGACATTAAGGAGGACAAGTTTTACCTGTGACCAAATAAATACCTGACACGAAGTGATTTAGGGGAGGGAGTTTATTTTGGCTCATGATTTGAGGACATACAGTCCATTGTGGTGAGCATGACTTGGTGGTGGTGGTGGTGGTCTCCATGTGACAGGAACATGAATTGGCAACTGCTTTCTCATGTCTCAGTGAACTAGGAAGCAGAAGGAGGAAAGGAAATACAGGCAGACTATAAAACTTATGGCCTCCCTGAAAGAAAGATACACTTGCTACCCTAGCAAGGCTCCACCAGAAAAGCTGGGGAACAAGTGTACAAGCACATGAGCCAGTGGTGGTGGCACTCTCCACTCAAACCATAGCACCCTACATCTCTTCTCTACCATAGTATTTCTCATGGACATTTAAAATGCTGAGATAGTTCCTATTTTAATAAAA
This sequence comes from Peromyscus californicus insignis, assembly GCF_007827085.1. Taxonomy (NCBI): domain Eukaryota; kingdom Metazoa; phylum Chordata; class Mammalia; order Rodentia; family Cricetidae; genus Peromyscus; species Peromyscus californicus. The sequence continues at coordinate 70,592,969 of NW_026294595.1, forward strand.
TAAATAAGAAACAACTAAAGCTCATATTCTTATTTGATCATGAGTGCAAATCTAGCTACCACTCCCATTTACATTCTCTCCTTTACCACAAAATTCTCTGAAAGACTTATCAGTGCCCACTCTCTCCAATGCATCCCCCATCAAGGATCTGGTGGCACACAATGGAAAATGATTGCCCATAGCAGTGACGTCTATGATGTTATATTCAATTAGTGCTCATTTCTCAGTCATCATTGTATCTGCTCTGTCAAAGGCATTGGCAAATGTTCTCTATTTTCCTCTAAATGGTTTTTTTTATCATTTGCTTCTGAGAGTCTGTCCTCACATGGTTTTGCTACTAACTCACCTTTATCTTTTGCTGCTATAATCTAAAGATTTTTCCTGGCCTTTAAATTCTAGAGTGACCCAAGGCTCAGTTCTTAGGTGCTTCCTTTATCTGTATTCTTTCCTCTATGACCTCAGTAGATTTAAATACCCATTTATAGCAGTCATTCCAGTGTTGAACACTAGATAACTACTTAGGGTGCTGGTTTCTTCTCACTCAGAGATCTGAACTCGACTGCATGTCTTATCCTTCCTTGCATTTTGATATACCCATTTGATTGGTTTCAGACAAAGAACTCTGTGACTTGACATACCACTCCAGGCACATAGACATCTACCCTTACTCTTGGCCTCTTTCTTCACATCTCTTGCCTGGATGTAGCTACAAATGGAAGGAGGATAGATCCCTGAGTAATTAAACCAAAGACTGATCATCAATCAAGAACATTAGTTTGGACTTTGTTTAAAGTCACTGAGATTTTTGGGGGGATATCAGCCTGATATGTTTCCATGAGAGAAATCTAAACTATGTGGTGCTCATTATTATTCAGGTGTTGGGAAACAAGAGAGCTGATTTAGATGTAGGTGTGATGGCATCTGTATGATGAAGTAAAAACTGCATGCTTGAGACATTTTCTGTGATGCTTTTGGAGGCAGATTTACTGCTACTGAACGTGTACTTCTTGGGAAAGAGTTTGAGAAAGTGTGGTAGTGTATAGTGACTGTTCAGGGATGTTCTTAGCAGGATCCTAAGGGAAAAGGATCAGCATCAGGAGGAGCTCAAGGAAGCCTCTGATTTGTGAGCCCAGAAAAGCCCAGAAAGAACCCAGATATCCAATGGAAAGAGACAACGGTTTCTAGACCCCAAATAATAAGAGACAAGATTGAGCAAGTTTCAAGGGGATACAGGCCCATGATGATCAAGCTCTATAGAAAGAATATACAAATACAGTGCTCTTTCCTAACATAATCCTAGCTAGGTTCAGGTTGGCTTCTGGATGGGACCAATGCTTTGGAGATGAGATTATGCGTGTGTGTGTGTGTGTGTGTGTGTGTGTGTGTGTGTGTGTGTGTGTGTGCACTTGTGCATGTACACTCATGTTCATGAAAGTGAGGAGTTCTGGTTTTCTGGGAGCTAGGCAGGAGTGGAAGCTGGAAACCTCTGCCTTACCCTCTTTCAGTGAGACTGCTTTTGCTCATGTTGGACCTGTGTCCAGAAGACTGGAACTTCTTGTATATAATTTCTCTGGAGATTAAGAATCCAGCTCTCAGTAGTGGGGGGTGGGGCAATGTAGTCAGCCCCTGGGAGAATCATCTGTACTTTTCTTTCTCCCAACTGTCAACCTTTCTTTCCATGAGCAGCCCAGTCATAGGTGGAGCCCATGTGGGTCTCACTCTTTATTGAACAATTAAATGTAAATAGGATTTTTTCCTGAATTCTTCCTCCTCATTCTAAGTCCTCATAAATTATGTGCTCTGCTTTCCTCTAGTCTGCTAAGACATTAGTACTTTCCCATCTCTGCCACCATTCCCAAAACAATGCTTGTGTATTCATTTTTCTGCTATTTCAGATTCTCTTTTCTGTGCATTTACAACTTAAAAATCTCATGGCGTGTTTTTTGTTCTGTGCTTGAGAGGAAAGTACACACACACACACACACACACACACACACACACCTGGCTTGTTTTTCAGCAAGCTGCTTCTTCCTGACACTCTCAACCCACCTGACCTCCTCTGCTACATTGCTCTCCTCTCACTCTCCTTCCTGCCTCTGTTTCTCTGCCCCGCTCTTTTCTTTGCCTTTCTTTCGCAGGTGTGTAATTTGTATTTCCAGTCCATCTCCAGTGGGTTTTGCTGCAATGATTGTGCTGTCTACACTGAGAAGGTGGCCTCCATATTGTTTCCCAGTTTTAGTAGCCCTGTAGGCTAATGACTCATGCACATCCATTTCTTGTCTTGACTTTGTCCTTCAGTTGTACATTGCAATAGCCAAGCATTTTCTGGACACATGTACTAAACATCTTCCCATACGCATCTCCTCAAAATCCATGTGCGTGAAGCAGATACAGCATCGCCTGCCTCCTCATATTGACTCTCCCTACATTTAATTCCAAAGGGACTGAAGCCACAAATGGGGTGTCATCTTGACCTGCTCCCTTCTTTTCACTCCATAGACTCACCAAAGGCTGCCAATTTTCCCTCCTCCATATTTTCTTGAATCCCCCCCCCCCCCCCCGCATTGTCTCAATGACGGTTGCTCTCATAGCCTCTTTTCTGCTTCAATGCCACAGCTGCTCGGCTGCCACCTGCTTCTGTCTTTTCCCTTTTAAATTCACCCTCTGCTCAGGTACTGCAGTGACCTACACAAGCATAAATCTTATCATGTAGTTCCCCTGCTGAAACCCCTCCAATTGCTCCCCTGAGTGGAATGAAATCTATGTTCCTTGGCGTGGTGTACATGGCCTTCCATGCCTGGCCCTTGCTTGTCTCTCTTGCTTCGCTTCATTTCACTTCTGGCCTTGTGTGTTCAATCTTTTACTGAACGACTGGCTTCCCTCCCCTTGCGTCTCCTGCTTCTCTACCTTTGCCCCTGTGAGTTCCTTGGCTGTAGCCTTCCTTTGTTCTCACTGCTTCCAGCACATCCTTCACTATTCACTTCAAGGTTTAATTTCTATCCAGAAAGCAGCTTCTAATTTCTCTGTCCCCCCCTTATGCATATCCTGTGAGTGAACTATCACACACACACACACACACACACACACACACACACACACACCCCACATATGTTACTGAACCCCCCAACCCCACACTATACACAAACATTTGATGTAGTGACTCTGATAAGATTCTCTAGAGAAAGATTTCTTACAAAAAGAATATACCTTCTTCTCTTTCTTGATTTTGGAGCCTAGAACATAGTTGTAATTTGGTAATTAGAGAGTGAATGAAGAGTGTCTTTCATAAGATATTCTTCTTGTTATCTTGAAATAGCCAAGAGCTCAACTGTCAGAGAAGCATAGTGCAGGAATTACTGACCTCATGGTGATAATGGAGTTCCAGTTGACCTCTGGCTGCTTTGCACTGGTCACATGACACAGACTGCTTACTGATGTGGCGGTGTTGTACAGCAGGGAAGGGAGATGCATAGTTTGGATTCTTGATGAACTGGAATGTGCAAAGCAGAACTGGATGGGTCTTCAGTCATCATGGACTAAGTCAGATGAGTTTATGCTGTTGAGTAGTTTAGAGGAGGGTTGTGATGGTGAATCCTGTCAATGCTGGGCAAGTGGGACTGGCTTGGTGGAGGTCAGCAAGGCTTGAAATTGATGATAAGAGACATCTTCTCTCACCTTTTCCACATATAAAAGCTCTCCTGGTTTGACTTGAATGTCTCTGAGCCAGATCTAGTTTGCAGATGGCAATGAACATTCTAATGTCACATGTAGGCATTTTAAGACAGGCTCTCATAAATAGATCCTGTGCCCTGGGAGGCACGCCAAAACACATTTCTGTGTTGACTGCAGAGATGCTTGCTAAAAAGCAAACAGCACATTAGCGACCCTCTGAGTTCTTGTGCAAATGGACTGTGAAATTGTGCCTTGATGCTCCAAAGCAATAACTTTTTGTCTCCTTGATGATGATTAAGAGACACTGGGCTTGATTCAGTTAGGAGGGTGTGGGTGGGTGCAGGAGGGGCTCAGAGGGCATGGGTAGATGGAGGAGGCACTCACATGGGGCTACCTGAAGAACGGCCTGACTGTTGAAGAGCAAGGAGAGGAAAGAACATGCCCTTCAACCAAAAGCTTCATTTGACCTTCAAGAAATTGTCTTAGAGATCCCAAGACTTAATGTTTGCCCACAAATTAACTGCCTCTGTTTGTTCCAGGCATTGGGATTGATGGAATAGCCAGAGGATTCTGACCACAGAATTATAATAAAGGGAGATGTCTCATGCAGTTATTAAATATTTAAAGAATCATCTTGACATTAAGTTGTCAGATAGAATGAATGAAATTGAAGTGGTTTTTAAAATGTTCTTTCTGATGTCATGGGTAGAAATTCAGGTGTGACATTTTCTCTGTGGTGTGAAGAAAACACTGTTTTCAGGAGAGTGGTATCTCTGCATCATCTTTCATTCCAAATGTGAATTAAGGAACAGGACATCCAGGAGGTCAGTCAAATGCAGGATCTGAGGGAAATGGTTTTTCTTTCTTCACAGAATCATTAGTTGAAGATGTGCAGAGGACAAGGGGACATTAATCCCCCAGGCAGTCAAGATACTCTATTTTAAAATAAAGAGAAGTAAGATTTTTGTTTAGTTTTCATTCTTGTCTAGACTGGGCAATGTGAGATTTTAGATTGTAAAAATAGCATTATTTATAAGTGTAAATAACATTATTTATTGGTTAACAAAGAGGCTTTTATTCCCTGGATATATAATAAATGTCATGGATTCTTACCTAACACTCTCCATGGATCAGTCCTGGTACCAATTTTCACTTATTCATGCAAATGTTATTCGATTGTGAGGAGGAAAAGGATCTAGCTTAAAGACTCTGTTTCTCAGCCTTTTGTAAGTAGTCACCATACGACACAATTCTGACTGATGAGATAAAAGAAAATCAAATTATGAGACACTAGGTAAGCTCTTAAAATGCTAACAGGGCAAGTTAACTTGCATATTTTTTTCTTATTTCTGCATGAATTGTGGACACAGTAGCTGGAGCTGCAGTAGTCATGTCTTGTGATAGACAATGAAAGAAAGGCTATGAGTATTGTTCACACCTCTCTTGGCCATTGTATCCTTAAGCCTTTAAATAAATTCTGAACCTTTTCTAGCCACAATACAAAAGCAGAGTGGACTTCACCATTTTGTGTGGGTGACTATTATTTAAGCACTATGTTACACAAGATTAAATCCAGTCCCTAAAACATACTCCAACTACTGGAAGAATAGCTTAGGCTTATATGTGTGAATTAGATTAGAATAAGCAGTAGGAAATGTGATTCCATTGGGAGTATCTAGTTTAGGCATAAACATGTGCTGTCATCTGATAAAACTGACCAGTGATCCGTGCAAGCCAATGTGCTCTTCTCACAGGAAAAGTTTCTTCACTCTGGAAAAGAAGCATTTCAGAAGAGATGGTCTCCCTTCTTTTTAGACATTGCCTGGTTGAAAATACGATGTTGGAAGCCACTATCTTGCAACTCTAAGGGTAGCTAGTTTGGGAGGTGTTACTTGCATATGGATATGTGGTAAGAGCCAGCCTGTAGGTGATGTGGTGATATCATTATGCTGTCAAGTTAGAGAATTCTGAAGGTTGCTCATCTTTAGGCTTTGAAGTTAGTTTTCTTTCTTTCTTTTTTTTTGACATTTTTTTTTTCTGTAAAGGGCCATTCTAGGGTGTGGAGATATGGCTCAGTGGCTAAGAGTACTTGCTGTGCATGGTAGCTGGATTTTGGTTCCCAGCATTCAGCATCCACGTAAAAGTTTTGTGTAGCCTATGTATGCCTATAACCCTAGCACTGGTGGAGACACTAGGATCCCTGAGGCTTGTTGGCTTATTCCCCCTTACCAAAGAACAAGTGTCTCAGACTCAGTGAGAGACCCTTCCTGAAAGGAACAAGGTAGAGAATGATGGAAAACATGAGTCACTCCTTTGGCCTCAGCACACAGGCATGTGTGTGCCTGCAACTCCCGCCCCCCACATACACACTATTCTTTAGACTTTGTAGGCAAATTCTGTCATTATAGTATGGAAACAGCTATAGATAATGTAGAAACAAATGAGCATGCAGCTCTAATAAAGTTTTTTTGTTTTGTTTGTTTGTTTGGTTTTTTTGAACAGGGTTTCTCTGTGTAGTTTTGGTGCCTGTGCTGGATCTCTCTCTGTAGATCAGGCTGGTGTCAAACTCACAGAGATCTGCCTGGCTCTGCCTCTCGAGTGCTGATATTGAAGGTGTGCTCCACCACCGCCCAGCATAAAGTTTTATTTTACAAAGACAAGCAGTGGTGGGGATTTGCAGAACCCTGATTTAGCACAGGGATTTGTCTGCTGGTTAACTTATGCACATCTACCCTGGTGAGGGTTAGATGCTAGAATACATGAGGTCCAACACTCTTCCAACTCAATGACTTGGAGAAAGAAAAAGGGAAGTAGGCACGATAAAAGCCAGCTAGATGAGCTATTAATAAAGCAAAGGAATGCTTGCCTCAGGAGGACAGGGAAGAAAGAATAATCTCATCCATAGGAAAGGGCTCCAGGAAAAAGAAAATGTCATGGAATATAAAGGCATTTGTTGTGAAAAATTTAAATTTCCATCATTTATATGGAAGATAGATAAAAATTATAAATGCATATAATAAGAGTGCTTGATATATTATTGTCAAAATATGAATCTTCTCATGAAGATGTAAATATATATCTCCTCTTTTAGAAAATGCTATAATCTGACCCTTGTTAATGTAGTGTTGGTGTTTCTACCTTAACCTGGGATTCTGACCCATGGATGGGATTTATAAGCAGCAGTGAAAGCCTCGTTTTAAAGATGACATAGTGGCCTCTTGTATGTACCTGGCCTTCACTCTCCTTTCATTCTGACTGACTCTTCTCCTTTCTTCTATGAGTCCTGAAATGCTCTTCTTGAGTTAGGGAGTTCTATCCTCCTTCCTAAGCCCTGTGTTTTTGTTTTTGTTTTGTTTTTCAGATGATAATAACAGGCAAGTGATAAAGAACAATATAAAAAATCAGTTTAGCAGTTAGACACCTCATCTTTTAGTCTGTTCTTATGAAATCCTGAAGAGGTCCTTTCCTGGACAGGAGACTTCAGAGTGTTCAGGAGTTTTGATGTGTCTCTGCCATTACATTTAGATGTCGAATGCTTATTCTCCCACTGTGCTTAATCCTTAGGGAGTGACCCAGAGCTGCCATGGTCATAAGCAGGGGCAGTACCAAGCTCCACGTCTTCCTCCTTGCTTTCCTTTCCACCACTCTTCCTACATCTGAAACTGACAAATCACCTTCAGACATGAATCAACTTATGCTGTTTTAGTCCTAAATGCTCTGATCAATTTGTGTCTGTCACTTAGTAAGTACAAATGTTCACTGGGTTGGCTGGAACAGAAAGCCCATGTCTTTTATAATTAGATGATACAGGAATTCTCTAGTTTATCTATCTTATCAGGAAAGAGGAGTAATATCAAGAATTCGAATGTCCTTTGCATTTATTTAGGCTCATAATGGTATCAGAGATCCAGAAAGAAAAGGACCTTGCCAAATGATGCATAAGTCAGATAGAAATGAGGTTAGGAAGGAACAGTGGTTTCCGAGGACTCATCACTACCCTCCAATGTTTCATAATACACAGAAAGTACCTTTTGGGCAGTGCTCATCTTATGTCCTAGAGATAGAGATCAGGGTGAAAAAGGAAAAATAAGGATAGAGTAGCAGATGTTCTGGGGAAAAACAGAAATAGCAAATATTATCAAGTTCAGTAGATACACATTTACTAACATGGAAAATCTACATAGTAGAAACAAACACATCTTATTGGTAACCAACAACTTTCTACTTGGACTTAAGACCTGCTCAACAAGAGGGAAATGATGCCTTGCTGGAAACCTAGCCAACTACCTAGGGCCAGTGAAGCCATGAATCTTTGAAGAGAGCCTACAACTACCACTTTACCAAATAAGCATAATCTCTAACTACACACTAAGTATTTATCCTTAAACCCACAGGTAAGTATAGTCCTCAACCCTTATCAAGAAAACTTCTCTTTGCAACAGAGACCATTACAGACCACAACCAATCAAAATGAAGAGTTGTGGGAGCCTAGTCCCAATGGACACATCTTCAAAACACTCTTGTATCTAAGATTCAGGTAATATTGTAGAAGAGTGTGCAGAAAGATTATAAAAGATGGAGTACCAGAGAGTTTTCTGTGAAATTGTGTCTTTTAGTAATACACCCAAAAAGTCTGTCTCAGTAACGTGACTGTCTAAACATGAGCTAAATAGGAATAATACAACAGACATGTTAAAGTGGACAGGGAAAAACCCAGGAGGTATCAACCCAAAGAGCTAAAGGCAACTAAGAAATGTTGAGAGTGGTAGAAATCTTCTTCCTTAGTGTAGAGCACACCAATTGGTGATCCAATACCAAATAGTCAATTCTGAAAACATAGCCATACAAGTAACATTTTCAGATTGAGAAGATTGTATTTAGGAAACTATATGCACATCCATAACCATATCCATATGTGTATGCAACAACAATTAATAGGAAACAAAGCCATGAATTTGAAAGAGAGGAAGGAGGGGTAGATCAGAGGGTTTGGAAGGAGAAAAGGAAAGGGGCAATTATGAAATTATGTTATAGTCTCAAAAATAAAATACTTAATTGAAAATCTCTTTTATAATAAACATGTATAGTTTTTCTAATAAGGATTGAATATAATTATTGTAAAAGGCACTTGCATATAATTTATAAGTATGTGAATTTGTAATTCACATACTTAGACATATGGAGAGTGTTATATCATTATTTTCTTTGGGCATGTTTTTACTATTTAGTCCCAGGCTGGTCTTGGACTTATTATCCTCCTTCCTTAGAATTCTTGAATTCTGAAATGAGGGGTATGCACCACTGTACTTGGAACACTATTACTTTAAATGAAGAATTAACTGAAAGCCCCTTTCACACAGTCTGATTCCTTCAAAATCCTTCTTATTCAACAGCCTGGTGATCAGAAGCATTTTGCTTTCTTTGAATGAACGAATAAGAAAATTGAGGCTAGGGATATATCTCAGTGGTAGGACAAAACCTTATGTTTGATTCATTGTATGGACAAATGCATTGATTAAGGCATTAAAGATAGCATTAGAAAGTGGATTGACATTTCATTCAGGAATGAAAACAAAGCAACTTTCTCTTGGATGAGTTTAACCAAAAGTGAGCCCAAATTTTAATTCTCCACTTCTCTCCTCGTTCCTTCTGTCTGTCTGCTGTTTGTGGTTACTGGTTTATCTCTAGCCTGTCTGATGTGTGTGTGTGTATCTGTTCCTGTTCTAACAAAGGACTTTGCTCTGTATTGGTTGAACAGCACAGAAAACGTGGTAGGGAGAAGGAATGATGAATATTTTCAGAAATCTTTAACAGTTTCAGAAGGTATGACACTACTTTACTGACCTTAGCTGACTCCAAATGGCACTTAACAATGCAAACAGATGTTATCAACGTATATCCAGATGTTCCTTTCAACAATTATTCAATATTTGTCTTGTTTAAGGTTACTTTCAACATGTTGGCTGCTTTCAATAAATGCTAACACAACACATACATACACACATATTATTTTGTATCAGACATGAGGAGGAGTATATAACAAAGTTAAAGGTATGCATTTAGTTTAGGTTGTAAAAGCTGATTGAATGGGAAATCTAAGTATAGAGGTTGGTTACATTTTTCTCTTAAAGTCAGGTTAAACTTAAACTGGCTGAGTACACAGTAGGATCGCAGGCTAAATACACAGTCTTAAATGATCTAAAGTCATTATTAACTTGGTGTTCAGGTCTGGAAAAAAATTCAGTCTCTTTGACTGTAAGAGATATTTTCAGAAAAAAATGCGTCACTATAGTCAAGCAACAATTATAGGGATGAGGGTGGAGGGTGATAGAACACTTGTAATATAAAATGGGAGGGGCCGGGGGATACATAGAATGAGCAGTACAGTAAGGGCGGAGCCCAGGGAGATGGAGAAGAGGAACATGAGAGTGATGGGAGCAACTAAAACTAAGTCTGTGTAAATATGCTACAAGGAAACATACTATTTTTAATGCTAATTGAAAAATAAGAAAATAAAGAGAAACTTTGAAAAATATTATTGAATATTAATGAAATTAAAATTAGCCTATAAAATGGTGTCAACAGAAGGTCAAAAATGAACATAGGCGTGATTCTTAAATCTTGGAAGCAGAGTGGGAAAGAAGGATTACTAAAATACTTGGTTTAATTTTCCTCTAGATTACATGTAAATAGGAAATGATCCCCAATCTGGCTGAGCATCAATAAATATGGAAATAATTCAGATACATTAGGACTTATGCAGATAATATGGAGTTGAAAGTGCAGTTATGAGCATGGCATGTTCCAGAAGGGCTAATCACTCTAGATGCACAAGGGAGAACAGGAAAAATGAGTCTGGAGAAATGGAAAAGGAATATTTTGAGAGCTAATGGGAACTTCATAGTATCCCTTGTCATGGGCCATGCATGAGAAATGTTCAGCAGAACTCAAGGAAGTTGAAGAAGTTGGGTTTTCTTCATTTATCTACTTTTAACCTATGCCTGAGTTGGAGGCAACTAAAGGAGAATTGGGATGTCATCAGAAGTCGGGGCCCGTGGCAAAAAGGACCATGTTTTAGTGTTGTTTTTGTTTCTGTGATCAAATACCCTGACAAAAAACAACTTATGGGAGAAAGGATTTATTTTAGCTCACAATTCCAGGGTATAGTCCATTGTTGTGGGAAAACCACAGTGGCAGGAGTTTGAGACAGCTAGTCACATCACATCTACAATAAGATCAGAGAGAAAGGAAATGCATGCATGGTTATGATCAGCTAGGTGTCTCTACTCTCATACAGTCCGGAGTCCCAAACTGGTAATGGTGCAACCCACTATTGAGCTGGCTCTTTGCACATCATTAATGCAATCCAAACACTCCACAGACCGGTTCCCAGCAGGATTTAGATAATCCCACATTGAAGTTTATCTCAAATGATTCTAGGTTGTGTCGAGTCGACAGTTAAAACCAACCATCTCAGACTGGAGAGGTGCTATGTAGAGTTCTGGGAGCAATCGCGGGAAGGATTAACTCTTAGATGTTTGCCACTCAGGCCCTTGTCAGCAAATAGTATTGATACCAGTAATATCCTCTTGAGCTCACTTGACATTTGAAACAACATATACCAATTCCTCACTTCCACACCTCTGCAAGGCTTTGCATAATGTGCCAGCACTCCACCTCCTCTGGCCCTGAGCCTTCTTTGTGGTTGAGCATAGGCAAGATCAGAAAGAGCTTCTCTGTCATCAGATCTTAGTCCTTCTTAAGTCCTCTATCCACTGGATAATTTGCATAAGTATTATCTCAGTTAATTTACACACTTTGAAAATCTCTGGAGCTTAATTCTGGATTTGGGAATGTTTGGGATGAAAAATGTCTGACATGATGGATTTGGGTGGATTTTCTGAGGCAGGAAGGGCTCTAAAGTAAGAAGCAAAAAACTCTAAAGTTAAAATTATCAGCTTGGGTTTCACTATATCATAATTGCTTGGTGCTCAAAAATAATTTTGGTAAAATTAGAGATTTATGTGCATATGTATAGATGTGACAAGAATAAAAACTATAATAAGGGAAAAGAAGTTGCCTAGATTGTCCTCAGTTTGGGGAATTGCTACTGGTTTCCTCTGTCTGGGTACCCATGCCTTAGATCTCTGTTTCCTGGCATGTGCCCTGATTTTCAAGTCACAGCTTAAAGTTCGCCCCTCACCTCCCTCCAGAGAGAATTTCTTCATCTTCTTTATCAACCAGGCTAAAATATGTCATATTGTTCTCCTTATTTACAACAAAACACTTTTTATTACCTATCATTCTATTTGTGTGTGTGTGTGTGTGTGTGTGTGTGTGTGTGTGTGTGTGTGTGTGTGTAAAACATACTTACCTCTGCTAGAAGATTATTCTCAGAGAGAAGAGATGGGGTCGGCTGTAGTGTGAGATGTGTCCTCAGCACGTGGATGGCACGTGATGACATGTGTGGAGTCAATGAGTAAGCATTCTGCATGATATCCATCCTTATTCCAGAAAGTCCTCTGTGTGCTTCAGGCTGACCTTGCTCTCTTTCTATTTTATTTCCAGCACAATATCTATTTTTGAACTCAGAATCCAGCTAAGCTATAAACTTCTCCAACTCAGGCTCAGTGTCTTTCATTTTACACTCTTGTTGCTCTGGTATATGTGAAGAACATGGTGCTGAGTGACTAAATGAGTGAATGGATGGATGCTGTGCTATAACATGGTATATCCCTAGGTATAGCCTTGAAGGTAGAGAATCTAGTGTGTGTGTGTGTGTGTGTGTGTGTGTGTGTGTGTGTGTGTGTGTGTCTATATGTCTGTCTGTCTATGTGTATGAATGGAAAGGGGAGGAGAATTCAAAGCATTGTATTGAGGCCTAGACCTCATCCTATTTAAAAGATAAACCACTGAAACAAAGATGAGACTACAAGGCTAGAAGACAAGTTGTCAAAGACAGAGGCCACTTGAGCCTCTTGTGTTGGAAATCTGAAATGTCAATTTTAGAAGACTGCTTAGTCAACCTGACTTTCTAGCATTTATTACAAATAGAGGCCCTCATTCCTATTCACCCACCTTGGAGAGATGATTAAATACAAAATTCTTGCCCAAGAGAAAAATAAAGAATATGAAATCTCAAGAGATCTCAAAGAGTATACATTTAGAATAGGAAAATTAGAACGTTCCATTTTCTGTGTAAAATCATGCTTCTACTTTCTAAACCCTAGAGTCTAGAGCATTGATGGAGTCTTAAGCCATGGCTACTACTAAGCATATTCGTGGTCAAGAGACACTGGAGTTCATTTCTTTCACTATAATGTTTTTTTGAAACAGGATTTCTCTTTGTAGTCCTGGCTGTCTTGGAACTCACTCTGTAGACCAGTCTGGCCTCAAAGTCATAGAGATCCACCCGACTCTGCCTCCTGAGTGCTGGGATTAAAGGTGTGCACCTCCACTTGTTATGGTTTTTGAATTTCACTAGCTAGCTCTCACAGAACAAGATCCCTGCTATTCGATCTACGTGAGGAGTGGAGGGCTTTGGAGGGTTTTTGTCCCGGGAAGACTAAGATGTCCCACCTGCTACTGATTTCCTTCTCTGACACCAAAGACCAGATAATATGACCCAGAGTGTATTCTAACAGCATTATGTGATATGACACACTATGTATTAAATTTTGCTGTAGGTGATATGGTCCCATGAGGTGCTGCACAAAGGTTTCTTTAAAATTAGTTTGAGAACACAATTTATTCTCTGTTTCCTTGGAGATTTATAATACATGTTACCATGGAAAAGGCCAGGAGAAGACAACAAACTGTTTAGATTCTCAAACTCATTTGGCGATGTAGCTTTCAGATGTATGTGCCAGCACACTACTAACACGTGTGCAGAAATTACATGATAAATGAAGTACTTTGAATACTGGAGTCATAGATGCAAGTTTGAATTAATTTTTGCTACTTAACTGCTGTGTGACCTAAGATAACTGGTTTAGCTCTTCTGGGTTCCATTTCCCTTCTGTAAATTGGATAGCACACTTAGCCTCCTAAGATGGTTGTGAATATTAAATAAGATAGTGCTGATTCTAATATTTGACTGAGAGTCTGGAAGAAAAGTTCTGAGAGGTACTGCTGACTGTACAAGCTAACAACTACACAAACACGCACACACACACACACACACACACACACACACACACACACACACACGTGTGCGTGTGTGTAATTTAAAACATTATGGCAAGATATGTGATATAAATCTGAAAAAATACTATACCTTAAAGAGTTATACCTATTAGGTATTATGAAATATATGTTGATAGTCCTCTGGGTCCCCACTTCCAGGCATCTGGGGGAGGCAGAATTATTTAAGTTAGCAAGGGTCTTGTTCTCATGATCTTGCTGGGCTGCTCTCTGTGGCATGCACATTCTCACAGCTGGCTTTCTGGGAGAACTTGTTCCCAACATCACGCCTAGTTGGCTTCATGTTGACATTAAGAAATAACCTTGCTTGTTTCACATATTATCTCTTCAGGTGCAGGCCTCCAAGGGGCATATTTTAATGCTAGAATCTATCTCTGTGCTCCTTGTAAATGGCATGCGTGAAAATGGAGAGTCTCATGGGTGACAATCAGGTGCTTAGGAACTTGGTAGGAGAAGAATCAGATGACAGTGGGGACCCTGCATATGATATAGAGCTTTCAAGAAAACTACAAGGCAGGCATAAACTTCGTTTCTATTCTCCATCAGGAAAAAGGGAGGAGGAACTCTTCCTAAATTTCAGAAAGAACATTGGTAGTTCTAGTTTAAAGGATGATTTAGCAGCTATTTCATGAGAAATGATTTCAAGACCTAACCAAACTCTCTATTATGAAAACGTAACTGTCCTTCTTGTTCACTCCCCTTAGATTTGCAGACTCGTATTTACATCTACATTGAGAATCATGGCAGATGCTTGGAACCATCAAGAAAATCTTTGAGAAAAAGTTCGAGTTTTCAAATGGGTTGAAAGGTAGAAAGTGATTTTGCATTCTCTGTAAAAACTCTTTAGCTCCTTTATGTACATGCTTAAAAAACCAGGCGTGTTTTATGAATCATTCGGAAGAGAGGATGCTTCCCCGAGCCCCAGGCAGTCAGCAGCCTGCAGCTTCCAGCTACAGCGCTCTCTTTGAAGGCAATAGAGTTTGCTCAGAAGACTTGAGGAGACTTGGAGGTAAAAAGACAGAAAACATCAACCATGTGACTCCTGAGGGACAGTTTCCTATCCCAAAAAGTGACCTTGAAAGGCAATTTAAAACACCAGTGAGAGATGCATGGCTCATTTCAGCTGAGGAATTCATATTCTTAGTAGTGAACTGCACTCTTGGCGTAAGTCTGCTTCTGAGCATGGCCTTAGAGCATGCTGTTGGTGTTGCCCACAGCAGAGCTAAGCTGACAGGAGTGTTATTATTTCTCTGTTCCAGGCTTTTGTCATGTAATACCACTTTTCTCTCTAAGGCATGGAGAGAAGGTGTTAGAAAGACCAAGGAGGAGTGAGGTGAGGAATGAGATTGTCTATATTTAAAAGCCGTCATTGAAATGAGCCAGAGAGACTGCTAAATGCTTAGAGTTCATTTTCGCTTTGAACCTGCACAGCCGCTCTATGGCAGCTCTATCATTATCTCCAATTTACAGATGATCTTCAATTTTCTGCGGTGTAGCACCATGGTAAAGTGATTTGCTCAAAGTCATATAACTTGTAAGACATGGAACTGGAGTTTGAATCTAGGTGCAAGTCTCTTTTTTGATATATATCACACTGCTTATCGGCCAGTCACGGCCACCATCTAGTGATATTACCAACCATGGAGACACCTCATAGCGAGTTCTATGTATAAATGCCATGATGAATTATCTCATTTAATCATTTCTAGTAGGCTTCCTGATACAGATGTCCTCAGGTATCTTCAGTTTCCCTGTTAGGAAATCTGCAGATATTTCCATCTCTTCTACACAAGAGCATAACATCTGCTTGGAATACTGCAGTTTTCCTATATGTTTTAAAACATTGTTAATAGGATGTAAATGTTAGGCAAGTAGTTGTTATACTGCGCTGTTTGAGAATAACAATGAGAAAAAAAGCATATGTATATTCTATCCAAATGCACTTTGTTTCTTCAAGTATTTTTCATCTGCATGTGATTGATCTCTCCAATGTGGCACCTGTAGATTCAGAAAGATTACTGTATTATTATGGTATAGTCTCCACTTACAAGTACAAAAACAAGGGCACAGAGTAACTTAATCCAAGACGCACATCTAGCAAATGATGGCAGCAAACTTAGATTCTGCCTGAGTTGATTCTTAGCATTTTCCTTAGCCATTACATTACCTCCTCATTAAGAAGTTCAGTCTGTGTCCATCAACTGATAAATAGTTACTGATCGTGTGGTACATTTACACAATAGAATGCTATTAAGCTCTTGAGAAACAAGAAATTATGAAATTGCAGATAAATGGGTGGAGCTGGAAACAATCATCCTGGTGAGGTAATCCAGATCCAGAAAGATAAGCATTGCATGTTTTCTCTTATATGTGGATATTAGCTTTTATGCTTTAACTATGCATGTTTTATTTAGAGTGTAGATAGCTAGTAGGGGACCATAAAGGAGGGGGTCTTCCAAGGAAGGGATAATAGAATACAGTGTTACAAAGGGGTAAAGGGGATACTGGAATCGGAGGATTAAATGGGGAAGGGGATGGGAAGGTCAGGTAGTGAATGTTGGGAGGGATAACTAATACTAAAGGTCTTTTGAGAGCCACATGGAAACCTATCATTCTGGAAGCTTCCTAAAATATGTACACTCATAAAAGGAATTTAAACAGAATAATAATATAATAGGGGAGACAGTGCCCCAACTAGACATCATAAACTACCAAAACCCCTATGACTTGGTATGGTTTGCATCTTCTTTTTTTTTTTTTTTTTTTTTGGTTTTTCGAGACAGGGTTTCTCTGTGTAGCTTTGCGCCTCTCCTGGAACTCACTCGGTAGCCCAGGCTGGCCTCGAACTCACAGAGATCCGCCTGGCTCTGCCTCCCGAGTGCTGGGATTAAAGGCGTGCGCCACCACCGCCCGGCGCATCTTCTTTTGAGTCATTGGTCAAAGTGGACCCGTAAACTCTCCCAAATATCAAAGACTATTGCTATTGCCAGTGCTATTGGTTACCTTACACAACATGATAGTAAGATCCTATCGCTGAAGATAACACATGCTTATGCTGAAGAACCTGGAGAGATCTATCTGATCCTCAAATGGAAGCTTCACCACTGCTGACTATCATTTGTAGTATTGGAAGGTGCTATACACAGTACTGGAGGAGAAAAATAATCATTATCTCACTCAGTTATTGCAAGCTATAGTAGTGACCTGTCTGCAAAATATACTTGTGCAACAGTGGCATGAATGCTATGCCAGTGACCAGTTACTTTTCAATTGGATTTAAGGCCTAATCCATGAGATGGAACCTATACCTGACACTGTTAACAAGGCCAAGAACCCGAGACTAAATAGATCATGGGCCTAGGGGGAACCTATTACTATTATTCTACTAAATGAACACAGCAACA
Organism: Peromyscus californicus insignis; assembly: GCF_007827085.1. Taxonomy (NCBI): domain Eukaryota; kingdom Metazoa; phylum Chordata; class Mammalia; order Rodentia; family Cricetidae; genus Peromyscus; species Peromyscus californicus. Next base: position 70,610,248 of record NW_026294595.1, read on the forward strand.
AAAAGACTCTTAATGACATACTGCTATACCCATAGACCAGTGCATTGCTCAATGCTTATCAGAGAAGCTTCTTGCAATAGATAGTAATTAATACTGAGACACACAACTGGACAATGTACACAGAGTTAGAAACTTTGGAGCAGTCAGTTTTAAAAGTGATGTCTTTATCATATCCACCCCCCTAAAATCTAGGGATCTACAAAGAAGAGGGAGAGGAAAGACTAAGAACCAGGGGTGGTGGATGACTCCAAGGAAGCGTTGTCTTCCAGACCTAACATGGACTGATGCACAAATGAACTCACAGAGACTGTGGCATCACACTGAAAACCTGCACCAATTCAAGCCAAATGAAACACCAACAAGGGTTTTGAACCCAGAAGGGGTGGTGGGTTCAAAGATCTACCCCCTAACCAAGAAGATATTTGCACTTGATAGCTGATGGGAAAGGGAAAATTCATTTCCTTCAATGGGATGACATTGGGTATATCAAACACACTCCAGGGCAAGCTCATTCTCAGGAGTAGTTGGCCAGTACAAGTCAGTGTTCATAGTTTTATTTTTGTTTATTTTTTACTTTTATTTTTTTCCTTTGTGTGTATGTGTTGTTTCTCCTTTGTTTTATTTTTATTTTTTAAAGAGAGAAAGAACATGGAGTTGTGTTGCTAGGGAAGTAAAGGAGGAGCTGGGTGGAGCTGGAGGAGGGGGAAGTAAGATAAAAATATATTGTATGAAATTCTTAAAAAACAAAAAATATACTTATCATTTTCACATCTACCTATTTACTAGAATAAATACTTGGAATTCAAAAAAGAAATTCAGTGTAATGGACACTGTAGACATCACCTCCTAAAATAAGCTCCCATTATTTCTCTAGAGTTGCATTAATAAATCACCACAGACTAGGTGTCTTCAGTAATGACTTTTGTTTTCTCTCAGTTCTGGGAGTTGGGAGTTTAACTTCAACATGTCGGCAAGGCTGATTCCTTCTGAAAGCTGTAAACTGTGTAAGTGTTCCAGACCTCCTTCCTGGGCTTGCAGATTGCTAACTTCATATTCACACAGTGTTTTCTCCTTATGTGTGTCTGTTTCCAAATTCTCCTTCTTTGAAAGGAAATCAGGGCGATTTAACTGAATTATTTCAAACATCACTCATTCATGCATGCATGCATGCATCCATCCATCCATCCATTCATCTATTCATTAGACTTCCAAAGAGTATCTACTTCATTCTGGGTACTGTGGTAACAGCTGGGAGAAAGTGAGGCCAATGACATTGCTTCTGTCCCTAAGGAAAATACAAGCTTTAAACCTTGGCAACCTCCAAGGAGAAAATTCACTATCCTGGAATTAGAGTCCCCTTCAATATACATAACAACAATTCCTGAAAATGCAGGCTGATCACTGCGGCCAGCAATAAATGAGACCGTTTTTGGTACTCCACTTATATTAATTACCACATGCTCCTAGAGACAACATTTGAAGAGAAATTTATCACCTAAAACAAAGACACATTTGAGTTAAGAAAATGCTGTTCTGTTCTTTCCTCAGAGTGGTACTCTCTGGGAGAGAAGAGCTGAGCCCATCTCCATCTCCTCTTGGCCTCTGTCCTTGCAGCTGCCCTTAAGGAAAAAACAAAAACAAAAACAAAAAAACCTTACAGGGGCCATCTATGGGTCAAGCTGGCTGTTACTTGAAGGTTCAGAAAGGAACTCAACTACCCAGAGCTATTCTTCAGTTTGGTGCCCAGAAATGGATGTGCTTTATGTGCTTTTAGATTTTGAGGCTGATTGAAGACACAAAAGGCATCTTAGGGAACTGCAGAGGGAGGTATGGAGGAAAGAGCAGGTCACAGAAAGACTGCATAGAGAGACTCTCTTGTTGTGAAGGAAGCCCAGGTTCATAGGCCATACTGAGGGTCAGGAGTAGGAACATATAAACTCCAAATGGAGGTCCATGCCAATGACAGTATCCATTGACAAGTACATAAAGAGAAACCCAGCACAGTTTCTATTAAGCATTTGGATCAGATCTCAGTTCTTTTTTTCTTTCCTTCTTTTCCTTTCTTTGTTTCTTTTTGAGTCCAGGTCTTATGTATCTCAGGCTGACCTTGAACTCACCGCAGTGCCAAGGTTGGCCATGCTTTTCATCATCTTGCCTCCTCCTCCAAAGCACTGAGATTGCAGACCTTGGCCACCACCCTTGGCTTGGATGTAGTCTTCTGAAAGAGAGGTCGATTCCAGGCCAGCATGACCAGACACCTCTCCATCCTTGCCTCTTTTCTTCCCAGGGCCACTTGGGTCTCATTGAGATTTAAATTACCACTAGGTAATGTTACCAAAGCTCCACACACAGCTCTGTGGAAGAAAGTGACTGATTTTTCTTTCTGCACTAGGACAGATAATGAGAATTAACAAAGGGTCAACAAGGATTTTTTATGTGTGAAAATAAACGCAGGCTTTGGTTAACTATCTATTTAAAGTAGAAAGGACAGCGTCCCAGAGACTGGTAGTCTATTTTTGTTTAATGAGTTAACCTGTTTAGCCTGGCTTTTACAAAATAAACTTCAATGACAAATCTAAATCTCACTTGTAGTTTCTATTGAAGGCAGGTGGAAGTACAAAGATGGAATTTAATGTCCCTCCTTAGGGGATTGTTTGAGTGACAGCTGTTGGGGAGGAGGGAGTGTGCAGTGCAGGTTTCCAGGAGCAAGCAGAGTTTTCTCTTCTCTTTATTTAGAGACTGGTCTTCTAAGAAAAGTGACTGACACTTTGGTTGATACAGAGCAGTAATTGTGCACAGGCATTGGATTCCAGGGAAGAGCTCAAACCTACAATTTCTCTCTGTTCTCAAAAACATGTTTTGGTGGGAAGGATGGGGGTCTCTCTATTTTGCCCACTGCATGAGAGTTCAGAAGGCATTACATTCAGTGGGGGTTCAGATTCTTGATTTCTCCTTTGTCCCAGTTGAACTAGCTCGGGGTCAGGGAGGATGGTTTGCAGAGCCCAGAGGATGCCTTTCTGGGGCAAAACTTGAACCCAGACATTTCTGAGCCTCTCCCTTAAGCAGACTAGCTACTTAGATATTAAGTGAGTTGTCAAGCTATTCCCATGTGGCTTACATACTGGCAAAGCATAGCTATATGCCTCCTTGAAATCTCTGCACACAGAGTGATTCTTAGTTAGTTTGGATCCTAGTTTTCTGGGGACTAATCCTTGACATTTTTGGTTGAGGAATCGATGTGTTTGTAATGCACATCCAAATTGTCCTGAACTTTCTCTATCTTTGTAGTTACTATAATAAACACCTATTTTAAAGTTAGATATTTAATTTTAAAAGTCAACATGATTCTAAAATATATAATGGATGATTGAACTCACCCACTAATTGATTTATTAATTAAATCATCATTTGATTTGCTGGTGAACCAAATACTTAAACAAATTATAGTCTGTGGGGGTAGAAATGAACGTTTTTTCTAAGCCCATTTATCTCAAGTCTTAACGCTCTGAAAGAATCCACTTTTAATAATTTACAACAGAGATTTGGCAAACTATGACCCAAGGAACTAATTTGACCTTCCATTTGTTTTTGTAGGCGGATTTATGAGAACATGCGCCTAGTCTTGTAGTTAGGCATACTGTAGTAGTCATAGTGCTCTAATCACAGAGTCAAGTAGCCCACAAGGTGGAACATATTTGTTATGTTGCCCTTCATGGAAAAAGTGCTCATTACTAATTTGGAGTCTGATTTTTACTGGGACTTTGTGTGTTTTATACGCTTATATGTATTCATGCTTTAGACTGTGTATTTTACATAATGGGGTCACATTATACTACAATTTGCTACAATACTACATTTGCTGGGTCCTTGAGAAGAGCAACTAGGTTCTTTACTATTGTACCATCTCTCCAGCTCCCATACATTGACATTTTAAAGATTTATTTGTTTTATGTGTATGAGTTTTTGCCTGCATGTATTTATGTGCATTGCATGCATACTTGGTTCAGTTAAAGTGCCGACTCTGATTCATCAGTTCTAGGTTGTGGCAGAAAAGCCTAAGCCTCTAGCCAATGTTTGCTATAATGCTGGTTGATAGAATGTATTTTGAGAGGCATAGCTCTTAATCCAAGGTAGTCAAACTTCAGTTTGACTGAATCATTAGAATCATCTGGAGGCCTTATTTAAATACAGATTTCTAGGACCATTTAATGGTTTCTGATTTTGTAGGTCTGCAATAAAGTCAAAATTATGTATATATGTGTGTATCATGATTGTGGGTTTGTGTCAGCACAAGAGGGCGACATATCCCATAAAATTGGAATTATAGGTGGTTAAGCGCTTCCTGACATGGCTTCTGGGAACCAAACTTAGGTCCTTGTCTTAGTTATTGTTGTGATACACATGACTGAAAGCATCTTGGGGAGGTAAGGGTTTATTTAGCTTACAGGTTACAGTCCATCACCTGGCAAGACTCAGCAGGAACTGAAGCAGAGACCATGAAGCAGAGACCATACTTATTAGTGTGCTCCTCATGGCAGCTTGCTCAACCTTCTTTCTTATAGCACCCAGAACCACTAGCTAAGGGGTACCATCACCCACAGTGGGCTGGGTCCTCCCACATCAATCATGAATCAAAAAAATTTCCTACAGGCTTGTCCTCAGAACAGTCTGGTGGGGGCATTGTCTCAGTTGAAGTTGTCTCTGCCCACCTAACTCTAACTTGTATCAAGTTGACCAAAAAACCTAACCAGGACTGTCCTCTTCAAGAATAGTATGTGGTCTTAACAACTGAGCCATCTCCCTTGCATCAGGGGCTCATATTTCTAACAGATGATGATGATGATATAGCTGTGGTGATATATTGTGTATCAAATAATGAGTGCTTGCCTGAGGATCAAAGGACAGAGCCAACCACTAGATTAAAAATAGAGGTCAGGCAGTGGTGGCACACACCTTTAATCCTAGCACTCAGGATCTCTGTGAGTTCAAAGCCACACCAGTCTAGGAAAGAAACAGAGCCAGGCAGTGGTGGCACACACCTTTAATCCTAGTACTTGAGATCTTATGCCTTTGCTACCAGTACTTGGGAGTCACACACCATTAATGCCAGCACTAGGAAGGAAGTGATGTGGCTAGGCAGAGAAAGGCATATCAGGCATGAGGAGACAGGAACTCGAAGACTTTCTGCTGAGTACTCAGAGGTTTTCAGTTAGAGGATTCATAGAGATAGAATCTTTCCTTCCATTTGGGCTGAGGATTCAGTAGTGGTGAGAAGTTTCTCTAGTGGCTTGTGCCTTTGTCTCTGATCTTTCAGCATTTACTCCAGTATCTGGCTCCGGGTTTTTATTATAAGACTATTTAGGATTCATGCAACATAAGGCTATTTTGGGGACACTGTGAGACTCACTGCTTGAAATCCATGGCACTCGACCTCGGTTCCATGTCAGAATTACAGGTGATCGTGTGTCTCTAGTTCAGCTCTACTCCACCTGATTTAATCACCTGCAGTGGACTCTAGCCCTTGCATGTTCAAAGGTCACCAGGGAAAGGACACTTATGCAAGTTAATTTGTTAGCTTGGCCTTTTCTCAACCCGTCTGTGAATTGACCTCTCTGGATCACACTCTAGTTTGTGGTCTAAACAGCTCCAGTAAAGAATTCATGGGGTTAGGGTAACCTTATAAAGACTCTGTGGTTGTGATGGTTGCTGTGAAGAGTACAGTGAGAAATGGCCCAGTTTGTATCCCACTGGGCTAACAATACCCAATTTTGGAATTTTGGGGGCAGTTTCAGTGTGGTTGGTATGGGCTTGTGTCAGCGTAGGCATTTGGGCCTTTGATAAACTAGAAGTAGCTTCTGTCCGAGTTGCAGTGTTGCTCTTCTTGAGTGACAGAGGCGGTGGTAGATATGCTAAGAGCATCAGCATCATTTTGATGGCACTAGAAGTTAAGATTCGTCCGTGGTCTACAGACTCTGCACTCATTTGTTTCATTGCTTGGTTCTGTTATCAGTCTGTTGGGCCATACCTCACTTATAAGCGTTGTGGCTATCCCAGGACTAAAGGTTGTGACTGATGCATTGTAATACCTTCCTGTTAGTGGGAGGAAGGAAGGATACAAACATCACCAAGTAAGGAAGTACAATCGAGTTGTAGTTGGGGCAGCTCTTATCATAGCATCAGTCTCCAATTCAACCTCAAAGGGGGGTCTTCGGATTTTTGTTTGACCCTCTGGAGAATTATTCAACAATACTGAAACAGTCCCTTATGTACTAATCAGCAATTTAACTCACTCATCCTATTTTCCAGATAGACACACTGAGCCTAGGAGAGTGAAGCCGTCTTTCCCCACCACTGACTTAACATTCAGGGGAGGCGGTTTTTGTCAGAGAGGACAGAACCTCGGCATCACTGCTTTCTCTTTCACCCATCACTAAGGAGTTCTCCAGGGCAGGATAGTAATCACGTTTACACATGCCAAGCACTGTGCTAAGGACTGTACTTTATGAATGTGCTGTCTTCTTCTGATGTCACACTAACCTTAGAAATTGTTGCTTTCCTTTACTCCAGTTCATGAATTAGTAAAACTAGGGGTAGAGAAGCAAAGGCTTATCTATAATCAGAAATTCAATCACTGAGCTCTCCTCCTCCTCCTCCTCCTCCTCCTCCTTCTTCTCTCTCTCTCTCTCTCTCTCTCTCTCTCTCTCTGGGCACACATGTGTGCAACTATATGTGCTTGTATGTATATGTCTGTACTCCTGAGGCTGATATCAGGGGTCTTCCTCTATTACTCTCCAGCTTATTTACTGTGGTTTGAGTTGAGCACAGAGCTTGCTGCTACAACCGATCTGGCTAGCTAGCTTGCCGGCTTGGCTAGTCCCTGTCTTTGCCTTCCCAGCAGAGGAATTACAGGAAGGCAGCCACATCCCCTCAGCATTTATGTGGGTTCTGGGAATTGAAACTCTGATTCTTACCACTTCTGTGGCAGGCAAGGCAAGCACCCCACCTGCAGAGTCCTCTTCCCAGCCCAAGGCCAACTTCTAAACTAATGTGATTTTCATTATACCTTTAACAGGACCATTTAGAGAATTCCCAGAAAAGAAGGGATAGGTGTGTGGGGAAAATGGGCAAAATCCACTGATGTGTTTCTGGTGTAGGCTGCCTCTTTCATGGTACCTAGGTGGTCATGGAATTTAAAACCCTCATTGTACCAGTGTATCCGGCTGCCTGTGTCAGACAGCAAAGGGAGCGAGCTTCTTGCAATTGTTCCCCACACTCCCCACTCAGTTCTCCTCTCCTGTTTGGGTATACATGGTCTTGGTGGTGTGCTTAGAAAGAGGTAGCCTTGAATATAAGGGACTTAGTGACCCTGGAGCTTTAAACTTACAAAGTATTTGCAATGCTCTTTCTTAGAGACCCACTTGAAGTATTTGTGAATCACATTGTGGAAAAAAAATGTAGCAATTATTTTTCCAGTCTAACTTTCTTAGCCTTCATTTATCTTAATTGCTGTTACTGCTGGATCCCAAGGGGCATGGGTGAAGAAGGTCTGCGTGGATGTTAACGTGCTATGATTTTAATGGCTTCTCAGAGCCCCTGTCATTTCCCGTGTTCACTTAATGACAAATGAACGTTTGTAACATTTATCTTCATAACAGAGCAGAAGGAAATACAATGTTTCTGGTGGGGAAGGATCAGCCTGAGAGGGTCAGCTTGAAGGAGCCTTGTGAGGAGAAAGAGTATTCAGAGAGATGCGTGAACTAGCAGTCTCTTTTCTTTGGATATGTTGGTTTAACAGACTGAGGAAAGAGTAAACTTTCAGATTAGACCTGGAGCCCACACACAGATTTAGCCTTACCCCTTTTGACTCTGGAGTATGGTGAGGAAAATGAAACCATTCACTCCTTTCAATGATTAGCTGGCTGCGAGGAGAATGCACAGTAAGGATTTCCTGTCCCCAAAGCCCCAGGAAGCTGCCTTCAATAGCTTTTATACTCTCCGTGCTTGAGACTTTAATTTATTTGACATTTAGTTGTTGAAGATGATTTATTTTCTCTGGCTTGTTTTCATTATCTCAGGCACTTGAGAGAGAGGATATTTATACTAGGAAATAGGAAAGCAGTTCTGTAGGTAGTTGGCTACTCTCTGGGTCCACATCACCTAGGAATTGGGCAAAAACGTGTAATCTCAGGTCCCTCTGTAGATAGATAGAATTAGACCCTGCGTTTTAGCAAGATGCTCAGATGATTGGTATGCACCGTACAATTGAGAAGCATGGCTCAGCTCAGGAATGCCTCTGCCAGTCTTTGGGATGCTTAACAATTGCAAACTGTGCTGATCTAAGGCATGTTTGGTCAGACTGGTATAATTTTCTATGCGTGACGTAGCGCAGTGCCTAGTGTATCTCCCAGCACCTCCTACTATCTACATTGTCCTGATGTGGGAGGTTATTGTGTGCCAAGGAAAGTTGCATGTGCTTTGCAAACTCATGATGTCATGGACTCTTCAGTAAAAACTCTGAGGGCATGATGTTTTTATGCTGATTTTATAGATGAAGAAATGGAGACCAGAAAGGTTGATCAATAGTTCTATTCTCAGTGGAATTGCAATTGAAACACTAAACTTAGAGGAGGCAATTTGAGTAGGAAGAGTTCGATCTATGGTTTAGATTGACATTAATGTAATTTGGATGCATTCTTCAGATGGGCAATATTAATTGTTGTGGAATATTGTTTTAACTGGGCAGACATGTGTTATATTTGTCTGTGCTGTGGAATATTACTTTAACTGTGTAAAGGTGTGCTACTTTGGTTCATGCTGCGTTTGTTCAATTATGTATATATGTGTTGCATTTGTTTCACCCTGCCTGCCTAAGGCATCTGCTCTAATAAAAAGCTGAACAGCCAATAGCTAGGCAGAGAGGGGACAGGTGGAGCTGGCAGGCAGAGAGAATAAATAGGAGGAGAAATCTAGGCTCCCGGGAGAATGAGAGAAAGTAGAAAGAGAGGAGAGAACGAGGGAGACATGCCCAGGGCAAGAAGCCAGGCAGCTGACAGTCAGCTAGACGTGAGGAGCAGTGATAGTAAGATGCACCGAAGAAAGAAAAAGTAAAAAGCCTACAAACAAAAGGTGAATAAAGAGAAACAGGCCAATTTAAAAGAGCTAACCAGAAACACGCCTAAGCTAGGCTGAGCATTCAAAACCAGTAAGTCTCTGGGTCATGATTTGGGAGCTGGTTGGTGGCCCAAAGAAAAAGCCTGGTACATATAATCTTGAGGAGAGAATTACAGATGTACATACATATGTAGGACCTGATAGGTTGCTATGAAGATAAAGTACCATGGCCAAAATCCTGGATCATTGTAGGTACTCAATCCACCTTACCTTCCATTCTCACGTGGTATTTCCTCCTTGTTCTCTCCCTTTACTGTTCCACTCCTCCGCCCCGTGTTAGCCAACTGCTAGCTAACTTCCGGTTAGCTTTTAGCCGTGTCTTTCTGCGCTAAGGACCTCTGCCTAGAAACCCTTAGGGGTGTGGGACAAAGGTTTTAGAATGTATGTAGAATCCAAATACTGCTTAGAAAGGACTGTAAAACGAAAACTTAAAAGAGTAGTCGACTAATTAGCAAGCATTCAAGAATTAAATGCTTAGTTTAAGTGATTACAAGGGTCTAGATTGGTACTGGGGAGGAATTTAGATTGAGGGGCTTGGGAGATAGCTCAGTAGGTCAAGTGCTTTACCAGTGTGAGGTATGGGAGTTCAACTCTCAGGACCCACGTAAAGAAGCCAGGTTTAGTGGCATATTCTGTAACCCCAGCACTGGGGAAGCAGAGACAGGCCTTGCTAACCAGCCAGCCTAGCCTGCTTGGTGAGTTCCAGCTCTGTCTCAAAAGAGAGAAAAAGAAAAAAAAACCCTGAAAACAAACAAACAAACAAACAAACAAACAAACAAACAAACAAAAACAAAATGGTAGATAGTGACACTTGAGATTGTCCTCTGGCCTCTACATGCACACACATACTTGTGCATGAGCATCTGTGCACACATGCACCTATGCACATGTGCATTGGTGCACACATGTACCTATGTACACACACACCTATGCACATGCACATATGCCTCTGCAAAGGAATTTAGATTCTGGTTTGCGTTGAAAGTAAGTAACTTCAGGAGAAATGGGTGGCAATATAGATTAAACAACCTCCCTCCAGTGCCGTCTTGACTAACTGCTGTCATCACGACCTAGTGTAATCTGAGAGCAAAACCATACCGTGTTAAATATCTAGGCTAAATGCCCAGTTGCTTGGATTGGATTCTTGATTCTGGTGTTGAGGAGCTGCAAGAAACTGCCAAGTTGTCTAACCGTGTCTGTGCCTCAATATGCTCATCAGTAGTGTGGGGGTAATTATACTTCCTAGGTTATTGGGACGATCAAGTTCATGCATTTGAAGGTTCCAGATCATCAATGACTCATGTAGATACTTATTTCCACTGTTCATAACCATTTCTGAGTCCTGATTTCCTTGCCTATGTAATGGGGTAATCTGATCTCTAGCACAGAGCTGGGCATGAACAGACACTTGTGTTTCTTCTCTGCTGCACTAGTGATGCACAGGGAACCAGACTGAGGATCCAGCCAAGTATACAGCCTCTGCCTTTGGGGTGAAAGAGGGGATCTTTTCCAGGCCTAATTTAATTTAGTCATTGCTGTTTTCCCATGAGTCCCTAAAGAGAGACATAGATGTCATATGAGCTGACAAATACACAGGGAAGTAGAAATCAGAATACTAGTCATGATGAAATGATGGACTATTTTCCTAATTCTCCTTGGAGACTCACACTCGTCTCTGGGGTGGGGGAGGTGGTAGGGCAGATGTTGACTAAAATGTCATTTAGATAAGGAGTTGCATCCATGGCAACTAATGAGACTGGAAAGAGGTAGGGGAGACCCCACTGGCAGTGGGTCAGGTAACAGAACGATGGAACTGGCCTTCTTTAAATGCTTTCCTGCCAATCATCAGCTAACCTTGGCATTCAGTCTGCCCCAGGTGAGAGGTGGTCACAGTGGGTCTGTCCAGCTGATTTCTTCACAGTATCGGGATGCATTATGACAACATCAACTGTGGCCTTGCGAGCCTTCTGAGAGGTGGGAAGACCAGAATGACATTCTCCTTATTGTACAGATTGACAAGGTTGTTTCCAGCTAACACTGAGGTGTAATTTGGTGGCTGTCTTCTAGCTCCCTCCCCCAAATGTTGCTTGTCCCGAATCCCTCCTCAGGAAACCTGACCCCTCCATTCCTTCGGAAGCTCTTTCTCTGTGTGGTTAAAGTGAGGAGTTTTGATGATTCATGATGGATTTGGAGGATGAATTATACAGTTAAGGATATCTCTTGCCCTTATGTCTTAAGACTAACAACCGTGCTGCAGGACACAGAAGCGTTTCCCTCTGAATACACTTTGTTTATCTTCAGGGCTGCCTGTGGGTTTCAGAGAGGCAGCTATTGCCCCACACAACTTTTCATCTGCCCTGCTCTAAGTCCCGGTTCTTCATTTTTCATTTAGTTTCTTGTCTACACTCAGCCAAACCTCTCAGGTACTCACATGATTCCATGGAGTACACAAGTGGGTCTGAAGACATAAAGGGTTACTAAACTCAGCTTGAGCAACAAAGCCTTAACAAATGCCTCAAACTACATAGTGTCTTGAAGGAGCCGAAGGTAGCTGTAAGGTCAACTGATTAAAAACACACTTCCTGCCACTACTTTCAGCATCCAATAGGCAGAAAAAGAGGCAGGAGGGACAGGAGTTCGAGGATAGCCTGGATGCTTATCAATACTTTGATTGACACCACACACACACACACACACACACACACACACACACACACACACACACACACACAAAGAGGGGGTCATACATACACATATGCATACAGAGAAATGTACATACATGTCTTAGTTACTGTTTTATGCTGTGAGGAGTAACCAGGACCAAGGCAACTTACAATACAAAAGAAAGCATCTAAGTGGGGACTTGCTGACAGTTTATGACTTCATGACTAACTAGAAAGTTAGTCCATGATCATGGCAGCGAGCATGGCAGTAGACAGGAGGGCATGGCACTGGAGTTGTAGCTAAGAGCTTACAACCTGATCTGTAGGCAGCAGGCAGCAGACAGAAAAAGGGTGAGACTGGGTCTGGCATGGGCTTTTGAAACCCCAAAGCCCACCCACCCCCAGTGACACAGGTCAAAACAAGGCCACACCTACTCCAACAAGATCTCACCTCCTAATCCTTCTCAAGCTAACTGGGACCAAGCATTCAAACATATGAGCCTATAGAGGCCATTGTCATTTAAATCAGCACAATGCACACACACACACACACACACACACACACACACACACACACACACACACCACAGTTATTTTCTACTTTAATAGAATTTTAGTCACACATCCTTGGGTATCTCCTTGTGTATGATCTCATTTTAGACTTTGAAAGTAAGCTAGGTCAGTGATCTCTAAATCCAGATCTTAAAGAAGTGTAAAGTTTGTTCCTGAAGCTCTGCCCCAATGTCATGGAGTCAGTCTGGTGGTTGCAGCCCAGAAACTCTGGACTCTTCATTATCATGAATACCAGACATGGTAACTCCACACAGCACATATACAGAGGCCATCAACCTAGACTCCATGCACCAGCATTTAGAAACTGATTCAACACTTCTGGTGTGATCACAGTTGAGACCTCAGTCTAAAAAGTTGGCCAAGTTCACAGTGTGAGGCCCTCTGCAAGGTGCATTCACATCTGGCTTTGCAGTTCTCATTAGCTTTCCCCTCAGTGTGGTCACTAGGAAGTGCTGACAGCCAAATGCCCTGTGTGAGCAGGTGCCAGTGCCTTCCCTCTCCAAGCCCTGAGTCACTCCTTTCTCTGCAAGGAGTATTCATGTGCCTCATCCTGTCTGTATTAGTCAGGGTTTTCTAAATGAATAGAACTGATAGAGTGAGAAATCACACACACACACACACACACACACACACACACACACACACACACACACTCTAAAAAAGGATTTATTAGAGTGGCTTACAGGATGTGATCTGAGTAGTCTAACAGTGGGTGTCTGCTGACAGAAGGTCAAGGATCCAGTAGTTAGTGCACAGGACTGAATGTCTCAGCACTTCAAATACACTGCTGGTGTCTCAGAAGGTTCCTAGAGAGCTGCTGGTCTTCAGACTACATTGGAAGCCTGAAAAGGTAGGTTTTAATATCAGCAGGAGTGCCTCAGCAATTGGATAGATGAACTTGCTAGCAAGACTGCTGAGAAGCAGATAAAAAGCAAAAGCTTCCTTCTTCCATGCCCTTGAATGTAAATTGCCACTACAAGCTGTGGCCCAGATTTAGGGTGGGTCTTCTCACCTCAAATGATTCAGTCATGAAAATCCTTCACGGATGTGTCTAGCTGCTTGAGTTTTAGTTGATTCCTGATATAGTCAAGTTGACAACAAAGATTAGTCATAACACTATCCTATCAGCAGTGACTTTTAGCTTTCTAATGTCCTACCAGGACCACTTTTTATTTAAAGGGCTCTCTATTATGGTTAAAGAATAGTTTATTGTTGCTTAGTTTCCAAATCAAGTGTGCATAAATAATTTATTGATGCAATGTTACACTCAGGTAATTTTTTGATCTCCCTGTGTAACTTTATTAAGTGTGGAAGGTGGAATGTTAATTTGTCCAATTAGAAAGGGGAAAATGATCTATATATCATGGAACCATTCAGGTGGTAAACAACATTACCCCCTACTCTAAAGCCCTGGTATGTTTTTAGTCATCAGATTTAAATTGTAAATGAAACGGTGTTGATGCATTAGGAAAATGCATGCCATGTTTTGTTAACATAATCAGAAAAATGGAGCCGATAGCCACTCTTCCCCCACCTGCCAGTCATTGTATTAAATGCTTCTGCAATTTTATTAGAATTCTCTGTCTCTGCAGATGCCAGTCGGCTGTGAAATTGAAATTGAAAACAGAAATACTACATTTTCATCTACAGTGGAAACTGAGAAAGTCCATTTTTATGGCGGGCAAAGAACCAACATGACCTTGTCAACTGGGTCACTCACTGTTTAGGCTTGAAGGCAGTTTGCAGCTGGCATCTTGAAAGTGAGGAAGGAAGGAGGCCCTGAGTTTGTTGGCTTTCTCTGGCAATCTGACCAACAAGTGTTCTCCATGGTTCAAAGATGGAGCGCTTCAATGCAACCCAGTTTTCTTCCTTCTTTCTCTGAGTGACTTGAGGTTGTGCTGAAGAAGTTTTAGTTCTTGCAAGGGGCAGAAATTTCAACAAAACCTTGGCTCTAAAATGTCAGTGTTTTGGTGGCTAGGGAGGGTGATTGACATAAATGAAAAGGGAGGAATTGTGACCTAAGTTGGGCTTGCATTGAGAGTCAAATTTGGAAGTTGGGTCATCTTTGCTTGGAATACTCTGATCTCTTGTTTCTGTGGGTAACTCTGGAACATTTTTGAGGTCTTACTTTAATGTTGCTTTGTCTTGGAAAGTGTCCTCCATCAACTGCAACCACTTACCCAACACCAGGTATTTGTACCTATGAATATAAGTTCATTTTTTAAAGTCTTCCTTTAAAAGACATAGAACTAAAGCACAGGGTGTTCGGATTTGTACAAGCTCACACAGACAATGAGGAAGCGGTAGTTTGACTTTGACTATTGAATTTCAGAGCTCAACAAATGTTAACTCCTAATAAGAGATTGGCATCTCCTCACAAACCAAAACTGGTGCTTGATCAAACTTCACTTAATTGCCCAGAAGCATTATAGGAATAACAGGAGGGCAGTCTACTGCATGCACCACACAACTCCCACAGTTATCTGGAAATGAGGCAGCCAGGAAGGGGCCTCTCTTCCCTCAGTGGGGGCGGGCGGGGGCTGTTTCTTGGCCTCGGAGCTGTCCAGGTGGCTGGATTTTGCAGAGCTGTCTGAGCTCTTGTTTCTTCCCAGACTTGGAAGGCTGCTTCCTTGGAAACCTAGGTATAAAGAAAGCAGCAGGGAAAGGGGTCCTTCTGGAACATACTGGGTGATATGCCAGTTGTGCTTGAAGCTAGCACATCTGTGAGGTGCCGAGAGAGTGGGGCCATGTGAGGGTTCCTGCTTGCTCTTATGTTCTTATGTAGGTAACCTTTGTTTATTCTCTGCTTGTTGTGATCAGATGAAAGACATAAGATACCCCTTAAAGTAGGGGCGACAAAGAAAAAGACACAAACAGGTAACACAAAGGCTTGCTGGCCATTCTTCCCTTGTCATGAGTTTCTGTGTGTGGATGGCCTCAGTGTTTGCTCCTGATAGCCACCTCCCCTGTGTGTTTGTGTCTGTATATTCAAATGTATGTGCTTGTGTGGGGGGGAGGGGGGCAAGGAGAGGCTAGATGTCTATATTGGGCATCTTCCTCAATCATTTTACCGCCTTGTCTTTTGAGCCAGAGCCTTTCCCTGAACCTGAACTCACCGATTTGGCTACAGTGGCTGGCCAGCAAACCACAAGGATCCTCTATCCTCTGCTGCCCGGGTCTGAAATTTCAGATGTCTGCTGCCATGTCTGGACTTTCTGTGGGTGCGGGAGATCTGAACTCGGGCCCTCATGCTGGTGTGCCAGCTACTTTACTGAGACATCGCTCCAGCCTCCGGATACATTGTTTTCTCCCATCAATTGTCACCTTAAAGGGGAATAACCTTTTAAAAACTCTCTTGCCATGTGTCGTACTATGAGTTGGTTGTCTTATTACAGTGTAATTTACTCTTTACAATACTGTTCTGGTTCAGGAAATATAATTTTTAGTTATAGAAAAAAATTAACATAACTAGACTTAGTTATTTCCCTAAGTTCACGTATTAGGAAATTGTTGGGTCTTCCAAACACCAAGGTCCTTTTGGCTCCAGAGTCTCACTCTAAGGTCCTTAGATCCTGCCGTCATTCAGTACAATGCAGAAGAACTAGTCAGGCAACATCAAGGGGCATGGTCTTATGTATGTATGTGTGTGTCTATGTGTCTGCGTGTGGTGTAGTGCCTGTGTACTTGTGTGTGTAGATGCATGTACCCTTGAACCTGCATGTGGAGGTCAGAGGAGGACATCGGTGTCTTCTATCATTCTCTATCTTGTTTTATTTTTATTATATGTGTGTGTGTGTGTGTGTGTGTGTGTGTGTGTGTGTGTGTGTATGTGTGTATATGTATGTATGTATGTGTGTGTGTGTGTGTGTGTGTGTGTGTGTGTGCCCATGAGTAACACAGCACACTGGTGGAAGCCAGAAGACAACTTGTAGGAGCCAGTTTTCTTCTTTTACCATGTGGGTGTCAGGGATTGAACTCAGGTCGTCAGGCTTGGCAGCAGGTGCTTTTATCCACCCACTGCACCATCCTGCCAGTCTTTATATTTTAAGGTAGAGTCTCTCACTGAACTTGAAGCTCACCTTTAGACCAGGTGAGCTCCTGGGGTCTAGCTGTCTTGGTTCCGCATAATGGGCGCGGAGCCGTTGCTCTGGTTCAGTGTGGAGAGGAACGGAGCTGGGGTACTTCCGTGGAAGCGGGTGGACAGCTATTCTGTTGTTGTTGCTGCCAAGGCAGCTCCGAGACTGTGGCCACCCCTTCAGCAACAAAGTCTGCGCACAGCTGAAGGGCCCCAGAGGCAATCGGATGTTCTTTGCCAAGGGATGTAAAAACAGCAGCAGCTCTCTCTGGTGTCCTGCATAGAGCTTGCTGGACACTTAGCTTCAGCAGTGTTTTTATCCCTGTCAGCCTGATGCCTCAGAGAAGCCTCCCTGGCAGCAAACCCCTAGCAGGCACCTGCTATTTTTGAATACCGTCTTCCTCTGCTGGCATGGTTCTGGAACTTAATTATGTAGCCTGGATTAGTGTAAGGCCATGTTCCATCTGCTACTGTACTTACTTCTTTTCCCCTCAAGAAAAGAAATGGTTTCCACCTCTCTTTTCCAATTTCTATTTGGAGGCAGGCTTGTCAAGGGGCTTAACTAGTGTCTGGTGCAAGCCTTCGCATTGGTGGTATCCTTTCTGATTTCTGCCCAGACTGGCTGCCACCAACCTTGAGCTTTGCTTTGCCTGTTTTATCAGAGCCTTACCCTGCAAGCACTCTTTTTTGTGAAGTCCACAACGGACTTGATTATAACAAACGTCAGGGTAGATCGACTTTTGAACGTGGACAAAATTCTGCCATTTCTCTTGATCAAAGGCATCCGGAGATCAGCAGCACATTTGAGAAGCTACAAATTGGCATCACACAAAGTCCCTTTAAGTATTCTTGGAAGTATGCTCATGCCTCAAAGCCCGGGCTTGTTCTGAAGCACCGCCGGCATGAAGTACATGTTCTGGGCTTAGCCTAGCAGATGGTGGGCTGCAGACTCAGAGCATGAGCCATCAAGCCCATGCATCAGGGCATCTTAATTTTGGATTTGATACATTTTGGGAAACCAAAATTGAAGATTTGGAAAGTTGGACTGACTAAGTGGCAAGAAGGGGATTGTTTAACTTATAGGACCCTGTTATTGAACATTTTAATGTGTGTGCATGTGTGTGTGTGTGTGTGTGTGTGTGTGTGTGTGTGTGTGTGTGTGTGTCTCTGTGTGTGGATTATTGAATTTCCTGGAGTGGGGTTTACCTGCACCAGGGCACCATCACTGATATTAGATTTTGGAGAGTTAAAAGTAATTGTTCCTTTTCCGTGGGGGTGGAGAGATGGCTGAGTGGTTAAGAAAGCTTGCTGTTCCTGCAGAGGGTTGGAGTTTGGTTCCTAGCACCCACATTGGACAGATCACAGCCACCTATAATGCCAGTTCCAGGGAATCTGATGCCTTCTTCCGGTCTCTGATGGTACACACACATATATGTTCATATTTCTAGACATATATGCCCATAGATAAAAATAAATCTTTAAAAAATATGCTCTTTTCCCCAAAATATTCACATCAAATCCCTGGAATTTGTTGCCTTTTTTTTCAAAATGGGTCTTTGCAGACGTTATTAAGGACTTTTGAGATGAGATTATCCTGGATTTCCTGGCTGAACTCCAAATGCTGTCACAAGCATTCTCTGTTAGTGAGAAGGGGCAGCTCACAAGTCAGAGAACGCTGACAGAGGCAAGTTACAAGCAGAAGGGGAGCAGCCTTTTTCTGGGGGGATAGCCTTGTGGATACAGTGTTTTGGAACTTCCAAGACAACCTGTTTCTGCTGTTTTCAGCCACCCAGCATGTCATCAGTTGTTACCGAAGCAGCAGGAAACAAGGACACCTCTTTTATAGAGATCAAGCACGTTCTTCATCATGTCCCCTCGCCTTAAGAGAATGTCCTTCTTTGCCTGTGTATGAATCCTTTGCTGGGTGTATATGTAAGAATGAGTGCTGACTTCAAGACACTAATTTTTAAAGTTCTTTGAGCATAACTGTAAAGCCAAACAAGATTCAAGCAATCATGGAACTCTTAGGGGTTAGATGCCTAGGCTGTGGAGTTTACCTAGATTTGGAGGACAGCGTTGCATAACTTCAGGAACATTACCCTTCTAAACATCTCTGAGCATGTCACTGTTAGACTCTGTCCTCCTTGAAAACAGAGTCAAGGACATGGACCACCAAGAAGTACTTTACAAGAAAGTTCTGAATCAGTTTGTTTGGCTCAAGTGGCTGCCTCCCTTTATTATCAGCTGTGTGTCTTCAAGTAAGTAACTTAATCCCTTTGTGCTTCAGTTTTCTTACCTGTGAAATGGGGATAATACCATCTGTCTCACAGGGCTTTTATGAAGGGTGAAAGATTAAATCTATGAGACACACTTATTCAGGCAGCAGGAAATCCTAAACAATACACCCTTCATGATGAAAACCTATTATTTTTATTAGCATGGTGCCTTGCACCAGAACAGGGGCAAATAAATAGGCTGTATTGCCGTGTCACAGGGAAGGAAACCCAGGCTTAGCAGAGGGCAATAATGTGCCCTGTATTAACCAACAGTGGATAGCAGAGGTGGGGGACATCCAGTTCAGACTCCGGCTCCTGTGAATCACAGGGAAGAAAGTCTTCCTGTATTTGAATTGTATTGAATATTATTAAATCACCTGTGACTTTGTAGAAGCGTATTCTCCAGTTCCTGACCCTCGGGGCAGTTGGCTTTCAGGTTCTGCCTTTCAGTTTCTTGTTTCAGCTCTTTTCTTGGTTACTCATGAATATTACCCTGGCTCACATCCCTCTTCTCTGGCTCTGTTTCCTGATGGAGGTGATTATTTACTCCAAGGTATACATGCCAGGGCTAAAGGATATGTGAGTGCCGGCCTGTTCACATCAGATCCTCTCAGTAAAAGGTCTGCATTTCCACAAGACTGTTTGGTTCATGGCAGTGGAATATTTGGAGGGGGAGGGAGAGTGGGGAAGAGTAAACTAAATTAACATTACCCCTTTATTTTTGTCTTTCCAAATGGGTCCAAGTGAGTTAGACAATTTACTTCAGTACTTTGAGAGCTCCAAGGCATGAGATGACACCTCACTGAGAATACAACCTTACCAGTCCATCTGTGGCATTATAATGCACTTAAGCAGGAACATTGGTTTATTCTCAAGGCAAAAACCAGACTACCACTCACATTCTGGCAAGGGCTTCATTCCCCAAAGAAAACAGGGAGGCTGCTCCTTACTTCATTTGTCAATCAAGGAAGTAGAACCTAATAGCTTGTAAACATCTCTACCCTCCCTCTTAATAGTCAATGCAATTTAATTATGAACACCTGCCAGTTCACTTGCCTCTATCCATGTGGTGGGGTGCACACTAGAATCTAGGAATATTGATCTTGCCTTCAGTCTCTGTTCTTCACTCTGCCCTGATCTTCCCACTATTTATTTTGAAGGTAGAGTGAAAGTTAGTGTCACTACCCTGAAATAATACATTCAAAGAGCCATATAATGTTTATAATGCATATTGGAAATGTGCTGTGCTTTTTCCCAGAGATAAACCTGATCGTTAGACTGATGTAAACAACTGTCCACTTGGGAGAGTTTTAATTACCAACTCCAGATGTCTGGAAAAGGTGGTTCCAGGATGTCAGCAAACTGGTACTCTCACTGCCAGCAGATCTCATCCATCCTTCCCCCAACCATATTTGCACGTTGGCCACTTCACATCTGGTCAGTAAAAGCAAATACTCCAGATATCTAGAAATAAGAAAGATGTGACTAACATAAAAATGCAAGGGTTCCTGGACCATATGAGGCCTCAAAAATTCTTTCTTCCTTTTCTTTGGTTTCTGGGATGTCTAATTCATTCTCCAAAGTAGGAATACTTTGGCGAATTTCTGATATTTTGGCACATTGTTCTTTATGGCCCCATGTAATTGGTAGCACACTTTTTTTTTTCTTTTAAAGGAAATAATCACTGATATACAAAAAAGAGACAGGGACTCTATCACTTAAAGCTGCAGTATGGTAGAGATGTTCACTGCTCTACAAGCTATGGCTGTCAGAATCAAAACCTATGACTTAGGTCTGGAGAGCTGTCACAGTGGGAAAGAGTATTTGCTGTTCTTACGAAGGACCTGGATTTGATTCCCATTATTCACACAGCAGCTTGTAATCACCTGTAACTCCAGTTCCAGGGGATCCAGTGGTCTCTTCTTGACTCTACAGGCAATTGTATGCATGTGGTGCACATACATACACATGGGTACACACATACACATAAAAGAAACTTAATAAATTCATCACATAAAACATACTTGCATTTGGTCCAAATTACGTATCATTTCCCTCTACTCACTCTGCAGTTAATTGAAGATCCCTGGCTTCAACCATGTAGTTCTCAAATCTATGTCTCTAGCTCTGACCTCTTTTTAGAATGTCAACTCAATTGCCTACTATACACATGGTCCTCACTCAGTCTTCCCACTGAAGACAGTGTCTCAGCTCTAAACCTCCCACATATTAAGAAACAATCCTTCCAACATAGCTGCCTGCCTCATCTACTCAATTTCCTTAGATTTCTGCAAAATAATTGTTTTTTAGAACATATTTGCAACTTTTCTTATAGGAGACTAGGAATTTTAATATAAAAAAGTGCATCTTCAGCCTGGACTACCAAGTGAGTTCCAGGAAAGGCGCAAAGCTACACAGAGAAACCCTGTCTCGAAAAACCAAAAAAAAAAAAATGTAAAAAAAAGTGCATCTTTAATAGGGATTAAAAATCCTATGACCCTGTTGAAAAATACAAATGGGTTCTTAAGAAAAAGAACACATGTCAAGAATGGCAAATGAATTGTAACAGTGTGAGAGGTTCTCCATCTTACCTATAGTAAGAGAAATTCCAGTCAGAACCATACCCAAAGTTAACCATCATTGACCATATGCTTTTTTTTTTTTTTTTTTGCAAAAATCACACTTTATTTAAAAGCAAGCAGACTTTAAATTTTTTTTTTGGGGGGGGTTTCTAATAGTCTATACAAAATTTAAAAAGACAGCTAATGTTCAGTATTAATGGGATGGATCCTTTCGGGAAAGCTTGGGGAATCAGGCTTTTTCAGCCACCACTGCTGGGAATTCAGTGTGGTGCAAGCACCTAGAGGGTACTCAGGATGAGGGAAAGAGTTTTCCGATGTTTGTTTCTTTACTTAGAGATTCCACTTGTAAGAAGCCACTGGGATCTGGATTTAAAGGCGGATGGGTTAAGGAGAGGGAAATATTTATTTTGACCCCAAGGTCAACTACAGTGATGGAGCCATTGATCAGTTTGTCCCACTAGCATCCTTCCCTCTGCCCATAGAGAGTGTGTTCCCAAAACCTGCGTGGAGAAATAGGTTAGTCTGGTATGAGGCATGAACTCTTGGTCTCCTATATTTATTTTTCTTCTTATTTGTCATCATCTAACTCGTTACATAGTTATCGATTTATAGTTATCTCTCTCACTGGAATGTAAGGTCCCTAAGAGGGGAGACTCCATCTCCAATTCCTGCATTAACATTACAGAAACAGCACTTGGCTCATAAAGAAGCAACAGTAATATTTTTTGCTGAATTAAAAAAAAGGTTGAATGAATGGACAATATTGAATCAGTGACTTTTATTTTATATTTTGTATGGTATGTACATCTTTTCTGATACAAGTCTTGATTAAGATTTGTAGAAATAGACAATTGTTTTTATTGCTTTCTGCGGTGCTTGGGATCAAGCCTGAATCTCACACATTTTGGGCAAGCATTCTATCATGGTATTACACCCTACTGTCCCTATATAATGATTTTAACTTGTGGATGTATCAGTCTTATTATTAAATAAGAAACACAGAGCCAAATGCAGAGTTAAAAGTCCAAGAGGTCAGAGCAGTAGCTGAGAGCTGAGACTTAAAACCGCCTTCTTACCCTTCCTGCCGCTGCTGCTGCTGTCCTTCCCCTCAGCAAGAGATCTACTTCCTGTGTATCTTTTTTATTGATTTTCTGTTCTACCTTCTCATTGGTTGTAAACCCAACCACATGACCTCCTCGTCACTGCCTGTCTATACAGACCTCCAGGTCTTCTATGGTTGGTATTGAGATTAAAGGTGTGTGTCTCCATGCTGGCTGTATCCTTGAACACACAGAGATCTGTCTGTCATGTGATCTGGATTAAAGATGTGTGCCACCACCGCCCGGCTTCTGCTATGGCTTGCTATTAGCTCTGACACCCAGGCAACTTTATTTATTAACATACAAATAAAATTACATTTCATTACAAATAAAATATCATCATATTAACTATCTAGAAAAGGAAACATTGGTAATAATGGCAAGAATTATTTTCATCCAATGATTCTAGTTTCACCTGTAGTTTTTGTTGAACATATATCATTCTAGCTGAATCTGGCTATATCCACATTAATCCAGCATGTCTGTCTATTCTCCAGCTCATCATAATCTGTGAATCATTCTTTTAATCACTACAGGTGTGTGTGTGTGTGTGTGTGTGTGTGTGTGTGTGTGTGTGTGTGTGTGTATGTGTGTGTGTGTGTGTGTGTGTGTGTGTATGTGTGTGTGTGTGTGTGTGTGTGTGTGTGTGTGTGTGTGTGTGTATGCATGCATGCAATGAATGGTATAGAGAAGCATGTACTGTACAGAGTTTCCTCCTTGGTGGTGGTTCTATTTCACTCTATATGGGTATTCCTTATTTTGAGATAATTACACGGAATTCTGTAACTCAGCTATGGTTGATTTGAATTAATCACATTATTACTAGTGGCTAATTAATATTTTTATTGCTAGCAGTGTTTTTGTATATCTCTTCTCTTGGATGTGGATATGAACATTTAAAATCTTAATTGATACCACTGAATTACTCCCTTATGTGGTTTCACAGACTTACCATGCCGTCTGTGATACACTAGTGCCTCCTCTCCACGTCATTGCTCAAACTTGGCATGGTACTTGAAGGTTGTGTCTGTAAGAATGAGCATGACTTTATATTTTTGTTGACCACTTATGACTTCTGTCCTGTGAATTACTTGTTTATATTTTTGTTCATTTTCCCATTATCTGCCCATATTATTGGTCTGTAAATGTTTTCATATAACCCAGATATTCAACCAGCAATGATAAGCATGCAGTGTCTCCATAACTTGTATCTTGCATTTTTCTTTATCTTTTGTATCTTTTCATGCAAAACTTGAAGATTTTGACCTAGTCAGTCTTTTTCTTAACCTGCAAGTATTTTGCTTTATTTGGGATTAAGGTAAGCTTTGCAGCTTCTAGGACTTAGTATATTCACCTCTAATTCCTTTCCTTATTTTGATATTAGACCTTTAATCAGCCTGAAAACATTTATCAGATTTTCACATTGAATCCATCATATATCTGTCCACTCATATAGCATAATAAACAATAACAAATAGAGTTAATAGTGCATATCAACACCAATGAATTAAATGATAATCTCTAAATAGATATGCTCAAATTTCCTTTTGACAGGTTTTGAAATGATGAGGAAGAAGCCATTGGTTCATTTTCTGTCATGTAGAGATGATTATTTCTCATATCTTTTAAAGTTAAATCTAATATTTTATTAATATTTGAGGATTTTTTACATGTACACAACACATTTTGATCATATCCCTTCCCCATTTCTTCACCTGACTCTTCCATGATCCACCCACATTCACCCCAACTTCAAGTCCTCTGCTTTTTTTTTCTAACAACCCACCAAGCTCAGTTTGTGCTGTCCATCTACTCTTGGGTGTGGGGCTGTCCACTGGAGTGGTTGACCTACTGGGTCTCACAACCTTAAGAAAGCTGACCCTTCCTGAGAAGTCATCGTCGATAGCCCTGCAGCTCGGTTTGGGAGCTTGTGAGCCCCTTCCCCCTCACAGATTATTTGTATAGTAAGCATCTCAGCTCCTAACATCATTTGCATTAATACCTATCTGTGAATGATGTGGTTTGCTTCTTTTGAGTGTGGTCTATTTGTAAGCCTGGACACCTTACATGAATGATGAATTAATTTGGATCACTCTGTTTTGGAAAGATTTTTCAGATATTGGCCCTTCTGGCTTTTGTCTTTTTTCCTCCCTCCTTCTTTCTCCTCATTGATTAAAAATCCGAGACATACAATTAATTAAATTAATTAATTAATCAAAATGTCAAGACATACAATAAGGTAGAGGAGATGCTTCCTACTTACCACTCAGAAGGTGAATATCTGGGTTATACAAATGACTACTACAGATCAATAATACAAACAGATAATAGAAATATGGGCAAAAATACAAACAGGTAATTCATTGGAGAGAAGCTATCATCAATAATATATTTAATCTTATTCATAATTCATTAACCATTGATTAAGAACACAAGGATTGCTATCCAGGCATGCAAAAACCAGACCCTGAAGCATCTCAGGAGCCAACACCTTCCTATTCCACTTTCCAAAGGCTTGCAGTTCTGCTGTCAGGGGAGAGCTGGTGCCTTCCCCAGTTTGAGGAGAAATTGAGTGCACAGGGCTCCAAGAGCAGGCTTATCTTACTGAGGAGTGACCGCTCCTTTGCTGCAAGTGAATATGAACAGGATATGGAAGAGTTAAGTGACAATTTGAAAAAAGAGGAGACCTTGGGGAAAGAACCAAGGTCCTTGCTTGCTCACCTTGAAGACTGGCATAATTGTAGTATCTCCTTCCTAGACTGATTGTGAGCAACTCAGTGGGATACTGAGTGCTCAGAAATTACCATAACCAACTTTGTCCCAGGCATTATAAACAGCATTAAACTGAAATCCACCACCACTACTCTTATATCTGAGAACTGAGGTGTCTTCTGTGATGCATGTATGTACATCCTTAGGCTGTGTAGTTCTGATGAGGATAGCTCAGATGGGTGCCTGTGACCCCTAGGCTAATCAGAGTACTTTATTCTTTTGGAGATAGTCAGGTCAGGGTTCAGTCATGACGCGAGTTTGTCTAATGAGTAGCATCCCTGGAAGTCTAGGTGAAACCACTGGTGGGGAGTTTTCTTTTGGCCTGGCATTGCTAATCTGAGAGAATGGTGTCCTAGAGCTTCAGGCTTGTCCTTGCTTTATAGTTAACTAATGCAGGAGGAAGCAGAATTGAAAGATTTGTGCTGGTACCACTTGAGTTCTGGATGCAGGCATGCCCAGACAAGAATATGTCCAGTTTCCTTGTTACTGGGGACCACAGATATCCTCTCTGCTTATGTCAATGTGGATCGAGTTTCTAGCATAGTGAATTTAAGGTTTGTTCATAGGAGAGTTTAGGGAAATTTATTTGAAGCAGACATGAACCTTTATAATTGCATCTGTATGCAGACTCCCTGTCAAATACAAGCTGGTGCCTTCTATTCCAGTCAGGATGGCTGAGGGCTTCTTGGGGGGTCAGTTGGAAATGAGGGAGTTAAAGAAAACTGGACTCTTAGGGCTCTGTAATATCAGCTTTTATTTTTCTTAGAACGTTAAGAATGCTGTTTGGCAGGGAAATCACAAAAGTGGAAACAGCAGGGTTTTCTTAAAGCGCAGTAGTCTGAGGTTTCCAATTAATTCACTGCCTGCCCACCCACTGTCCATTTGGAAACGCTTTTTATTAACATATAGCACCCTAGGACTTCTTGAAGGTGTCAGGGCTTGAAAGTAATTCATGAGAAAGGAAAAAAAACCTGAAAGAAATTAGGAAAAAAGCTCCATGCCACACACACACAAAAGCTTAATTTAAGGTACCTGCACAGTGGGCTGGCATGGGACACCCGGGTTGCATTAATACATTTTGGTAAGCAGATGTCTTTAAAGTGAGGTTCAGAAGTTGGTTCCTTCCTAGACCCCTGTGGGATACCTTAGTCATCTCAAAGTTTTGCAAAATTATAAATTGATACCTCAATGTTGCTCTTCCAAATTAACTTTGGGTTTGATGGAGGTAGTTTTAATGGCAAGGACATTTGTGGTGATCAACCAAAAAACTCCAGAACTCTGCATGCCTGTCCTGTTCTATGGACTTGTCATTAAGGTGATGTACTGGCTAGTTTTGTGTGTCAACTTGACATAAGCTAGAGTCATCATAGAGGAAGGAGCCTCAGTTGAAAAAAAATGACTTCATAAGATCCATCTGTAAGGCATTTTCTCAACTAGTAATCAATGTGGGAGGGCCCATGGTGGGTGGTGCCATCCCTGGGTTGGTGGTCCTGGGTTCTGTAAGCAAGCCAGAGGAATCCAGCCAATAGGCAGCTCCCCTCCATGGCCTCTGCATCAGCTCCTGCCTCCAGATTCCAGCCCTGTTCTGACTTCCTCCAATGATGGACTATGAGCTGGAAGTGTAAGCCAAATAAACCCTTTCCTCTAAAACTTGTGTTTTTTGGGGGGTGGAGGTGGGGGCATGGTGGTCATGATATTTTGTTGTAGCAATAGAAACCCTATGACAGTCAACATGGTGATTTCCATATGGCAGATGTGCAGTGTTCTTCAGGTGTGTGTGTGTGTGTGTGTGTGCCTGAGAAAGATGTTTCTTGATAGTCCTTTCTGGGCCCTTCCCACTAGCTGGGGTAACTTCCTCTCTGTTCCTGAGTGTTCTTTGACATCACATTAGATTGTAGTTATTCAAGATGTTCACCATTCTCAGTTATCTTTTTAGCAGAATTGCCCTGGACTGTGTTCCCTGTTTGAGAATATCTAAACCTGGAGACTGGACTCCACTGTTTGCAGGATTCTAGAAGATTCTATAAGTGAGACAATAGGAAGATCGATGTTTCTTGATGATGTATAAACACTGGTGATGTCCTGGTGATGCTTACTCATGACTGTTGAGTGTCCTACGAGGGTCACCTATTTGGTGATGTAGGTGACTCCAACTACTGGTAAAGTTTTCCTGGGTATGATAGTTGATTTCAAAGTCAACAGGCCACAAATTAGGATCACCTAGGGAGGGTGCTTCAACTGAGAGACTGTCTTCACTAATGTGAAAAGATCAACCCCAAAATGTGGGTGCCACCTTCTGCCAGTGGTCCAGATAAAAGAGGGTGTATCAGAAGGAAACTTACTTGCCTTTTGCTTGATCAAGCTTCCTTCCTATGACCAAGCTGATTTACCTTGTTGCTGCTGTGGATCCCAAAGTTTCTAGGCTTCCATCATTGACTAAGGACCGGTAGCTCTCTAGGAACTTCCACGTTTTCAGCACCAGGTTGGGACTGCTAAGGTACTCAGCCTCATGAACTGGGCAACCACTGGTTTCTCAGCTTCTCGGACATGAGACACTGTTGATACTGGTTTAATGTAAATCACACACACACACACACACACACACACACACACACACACACACACACACACACACACAAATTCTGCTCCTCTGTACAATCCTGACTCAACATTGGGATTCTCTCATCCCTTGATTACCTGAGAAGAGCCTTCCTGTCCTCTGACCCTGAAGCCTTCTAATGGTCAAGCAAGTCCCTGTTTTTCTATAGTGAAGCAAATGCTATTCTTAATATCCGTTGTCTTTATACTTTGCCCAACTCAGCTTTGAGTGAGGAAATTAGTTGCTGGCTGATTACCTGACCAGACAGTTATGACATCTAATAATTTTAACTTTCTGATTTCTGATAATTTTAATTTTCACATTGGAAAATGTAGCTGGTGAGTGAGCTCAGGGGACATACCAGAGCTACATCTCATCCCTCTCATCCCAATTCAGCTCTAAAGACACTGTACCTTTGTACTGCCTACCAGTTTCTGCCACTGGTCTTTAAGGAGCAGCTAACTAACGTGGTCATATATTCCTTCCCTGAGCCAACATTACTTAGTTGCTCCTATGGGTCAGGGATGGAAATAGAAAATGGATATTCAGTAGTGAAATAGGCTAGCAGTGTTCTGTTCTCTCAGAATGTGGACTACTGAGAAGAAATTATCATTAAAATGTGTAACATGATATGTTTTTAGGGCATATTCTTTCTTATAGATGAATTTCCTGCAGTCTACATGACACAGAAACAGTCAGCAATACAAATGGGGTGTGGGGGTTCCTAGCTGGTACCAGGAGATGTGAGTGCCATACAGTGGGCACATCCTCACCTACCAACAGCAAGAAGGTCAATCTGGTTAGAGCACAGTGCCTGGGTATAGGAGGAAGACTAAGAAGAGGCTGAGCAGGCAGGGTCAAGAGAGAAGCCACCAGAAAAAGGCAGAGTTTATTCAAATTCCAAAAGGAGATCTACAGAAGAGATTATGTACATATCACGGAATTTGTACTTTATAGAATATTTTCCTCTTCTCTTGTGTTAGTGAGTTTTGGAGGTGGGGATGATTCTACACTGGTTTCTGTGAGAATGTAAGTTGCTTTGAAAATCTAAGTCATCTTTCCTCTGTATAGTCGTCACCCAGTGCACACTGAAGACAAGAGACTGATGTTCTACACTCTCCTTCTTCCATTATTGGGCTATACACGAGCTCACTGCCAGCAGATGCTAAATCTTGTCCTGTTTGGGCTAAGGAAACTCAGGTAGACCTGGTAGAGTTTTGGATGTTCAGATGGTAGTAATCTTATTTCAGTTTCTTCAGAGTAACTAGGAAGCTAAAACATCTGATCACTTGGTGAAGTATTTTCTTCTGGGTGGAGTACCTTCATCCCATACTTACTTTAAGTCTTTGCATTCACCTTCAGTAATTGGGTTTCTAATACATATTTATGTTGCCAACTGTGCGGATGTGCTGGGTCTTCTTCCCTTTACCAGGTTTCTCAGTCTGATGCATTTTCCCTGATGTCTACTGTCTAGCTCAGAGACTTAAACCCCACACTCCTCATCTTCAGTCTTGAAGCAGTCAATACTCCAGTTTGTCTCTGCTCCATAACCTCTCAAGTGGTTAATGGCTCATAAACAAGTAATGAAGGCTCAGTGTAAGTTTAAAAGAGTCCATGGTGAGCAATACTTTGTGTTGTGAATAATTACCCAATAATTTATCTCTTTACTAGTATAGATTTGGGGACTTTTTATTAGAGGATGTCCTTGTAGCAGCATTAAGGGTAATTAAAAGAACAGTTTTGGAGACTATTGGTCTAGTAGAAGATAAATACAATGAGTACTCAAGGTAAGTGATGTGTGATTATGGGATGTATAAACCTTTTGTGGGAAGAGTTTTAGAGAAATAACTCCAAGACATGGATGTCCTGAGGTAGCATTCTTGAGGAAATATTGGGGTGGGGATAGATTTTGAGGTAGAAAAGCCTGTATGATGCTTTACTCCATGCAGCTTCCACATCTGTGAAACAGAAAATATAGTTACAAAGAAGTCTAAACTGTCAGACACTTCACATATGAGCAGGCAAGACACTGGCTACATATTCCATGGGATCCAGTAAAACATGAAAATTCAGGGCCTTCTGTTGACTAATTAATAAGAATTTTGAAAGCACTGACGGGCAGCGGGACCAGGCATGGGCCCTTCTGTGAGCTCTGAGTGGGACTGTAGCTGGATGGGGATATAAAAGGAATATGAGCTTTACAATGTGCAGGCATAAGTTTTAATCATAAACAATCACAACTCTGGTGGCCAGTGGAAAAATCATAAACTCTCTGAGCTTCAGTGACATTATATACAAAATATAGACCTTTCTCTTCAGCTTGCCTATTATTGAGATCAGTAAAGGTTTGATAATGCCTCACTATGTATGCTTTGTGAGAAATGAACATTCAACAAATAGTGGCTATAATGACAATTTCATAAATGAGTAGAAAAGCTGAAGCTCTTTATTGAAATGGCTTTCATTTTTTTTTCCAGTTGTCAGTCTCTTCAAGAGTCCTTGTAGCATGTATAGACTTGAAATTCCAAGACCAAGTCTTGGGCCTCAAGGACCATAGCTACACAGAGGGATTGGAAGTAGAGTCAGAGGTTCAATATGGAACTTTTCTTCTGTGGAGATATTTGTGATCTAGATACTGGGGTAAGACGAGAGTGTGTTAATCATCCTTCTTCATGTGGAGTGTGGTAACTGGTATAGACAAGGCACTTGGCCAAATAATGAAGAGTCAAAGAAAAACGAATCCTAAAGCAGCCTTTTCATTGCTACAGAAGATGAAATTATTAAAGCTGAAGAAAAAAGGCACTGCTATGAATTGAAATTAGCTTGACTGCCTCAGTAAGAATCCCTGGAATGAAGAGTAAGCTGTTGGCTTGGTGACCCCAATAAATGCTGCCTCTTGGTGTTTCTGCGCTTGTGTTGTATGCCCACTTGAACTAGGATGACCTTGTGAACTACTGCATTCAGTGAAATTTGGCAGAAGTGTTGCTATGCAATTTCAGTCCCAAACATTAAGAAGGTTCATTCTGTAACTTCTATAATTATACAGTTCTGGAGAGAAAATGGCAAACTATGGAGGAGAACAAAGGACCCCAATTGACAGTGACCCAGGTATGATGATATTAACTGTAGAAGACAATCTCTGGGTCCATAGTTGATCCATGAAACTTCAGGTAGGGTTGAACTGTGTGTGTGTGTGTGTGTGTGTGTGTGTGTGTGTGTGTGTGTGTGTGTGTGTGGTTTATGTATATATAAAATGTTTTTTCCTATACATATGAACTGTACACCATGGATGTACTAAATAAGTGGGTAATTCACATCCTAGGTGGGATGGAGTGAGATTTTTCTTACAGAACTCAGATCATCATACAACTTAAAACTTGTAAATTCTTTATGTCCATAATTTTTCATTTGATACTTTTGGGCCAGAACTGACTATATGTAATGCAGCTGTGGAAAAGCAAAACCCTACATTGTGGGGCTAGGGTCACTATACACAATTCTGGTCATGCTGTCTCAACCAGTCCCCAAGTATTTGAGTCTTTCCAGCTGAAGTGGTAGACTGGAGTCAAGAGATTATCTAAAATTTTCCAGCTCTGGAATATATCATGTAGGGGCGGAGATAGGAAAGAGCCATGCTTTGTCTAAGTTCTTGACACGTAGACACATAGAAGGTAATGAGACAGCATATTATGGCAATGAGATAGCATATTAAGTCATTGAGTTTTGAGGATAGATCATTTCATAAATATGGATAGTTGGCACACAAATTGGCATTTAGACTGCTGATATAATCAAGGGCATAAAATAAATATGGCCAGTTTTAGAAATGTGAAGTAGCAAAGGCCAGAAGGGCTTGTTTAAGACTGGAAGAATGGTAAGACAGTACTATGGAGGTTGGAGAAGAGGGCTGGCATCTAATATCTGTTGGCGGAATAAGGGTCATACTGTTGCTGTGGCCATTTTGAAGGGACACAAACATAAGAGCTGGGGTGGGGAACTGGCTCAGTAAAGTGCTTGACTTGTAAGCATGAGGATCTGAGGTTGACTCCCTAGAGTTCACATTGGAAAAACGTGAGTGTGGTGACACGTAATTGTAACTCTAGTGCTGAGGAGGCAGAGATAGGTGGATCTGTAGGGCTCACTGGCTCACCAGCATGGTTGGCTTAATGAGTTCTAGGCCAGTGAGAGATCCTATCTTAAAAACATAGATGGGAGGTCCCTAAGCGATGACAGTCCAGGTTGTCCTCTGGCTTCATATGCACACATATAGATATACGCCCAAGCATATACACATACTCACACATACACTCATGATAATAACAGGAGACTGTGTCAAGTACTACTTCATTCATCCTGGATATCTGCTGAAAAGTACAAAGAAGGACTGTTTAGTTTTCACACAGAAGTTAGAGAAAAATCCAAAGTGTTAGAAATTGCTGAATTTGGTATATATGCATTTTGCTAATTCCAGCTTCTGCAACTGCCATAGGATTAAAATAATGTCACATATAATGCTTGCACATTGACTTTAAATCTATGACCGCTTATTTTAAGTTGACACCCAGATCAAGCAGTTCACGTTAATACAGTTCTCTGCCCTTTCCAGTTCATAGGCGTGTTGTATACCTCCAGTGTTACCTACTGCACCACTGTTTTCCCTCTCACTTATACCATCACTTGAGACTTCCCAGAGGAGCAAAAGATGGAACAAAGGACTTTAATTCACCTATCCAGTGCCAACCATTGTACCAACCCTGCATCTGTTCCATTAATTCTGTCTGTCCTACCAAGAGAAGAAAAGAAGTGCCCGCGGTCCTGTCCAAACCCCTTACTACACACTAATTCATGTAGATGAGGATTCAGCACCAGAAACTGCCTCCATTGCAGCATAAAATCCCCACTGGGTTATTTCCATTGGCAATCAAGCCTAACTTCTGCTGCTTTAAAAATATACTCTTGACTCCTTGTTTCTTGAAAGCTTCAAAAGTCTACCTTATTTACCTTTTCTTCCATAGAGAGACATTCCTTGAAGTAGTGTCAAGTCGTGCCCTTCACTCTTCCATTCTTCAGCATCTTCCAGTATTTCTAAAGAACTTTTGTCTCACTCTTAGGCGAGAGCCACACAGTAACACTGTCAGGGTATCCAGGAGCTCAGACACTAGGTACATGGTAGCACCCTGACAGTATGCAGGAGCATAGAAAATAGTCATGTGAACATGTTCCAAATATCCTTGACATCAATAGTAATCACATGAAACACCCTCACAGTATCTGGGGTCTCAGACACTAGTCAGATGGTAACATACTAAGAGTATCCAGGAGTTTAGACTCTAGTCAGATGGTAACATGATCACAGCATCCAAGAGTTCAGACTTTAGTCAGATGGTAACATGATCACAGCATCCAGGAGTTCAGACTCTAGTCAGACGGTAACATGCTCAGAGTATCCAGAACCTCCAGACACTAGTTGGATGGTAACATGATCACAGCATCCAGGAGTTCAGACACTAGTGAGATAGTCACACCCTGGAGGTACCCAGGATCACAGACACTTGTTATATGGTAACATGATCATAGTGTCAGTGACCTCAACACCAGTCACATCTTAACACCTCCATAGTATCCAGAACCTTTGACAGTAGTCACATGGTAGTGCCCTCATTGTATCTAGGACCTAAGTAATTGGTAACATGATAGCATGTTCCAGTTTCAGTGGCTATAACAAGAGCAACATCATAACATGCTCACAATATTTGAGAG
The DNA here is from genome assembly GCF_007827085.1 of Peromyscus californicus insignis. Lineage (NCBI taxonomy): Eukaryota > Metazoa > Chordata > Mammalia > Rodentia > Cricetidae > Peromyscus > Peromyscus californicus. Next base: position 70,643,819 of record NW_026294595.1, read on the forward strand.
TAAGACAGTAGTCCCATGGCAACATGCTCAAATACCCATGCACTCTCATACTAGTCATATGGTAACATCCTCACAATATCTAGGAGGTCAGATATTAGTGACATGTTAACATGAACACACTCTCCAGGAGCTGAGAGTAACATGAGAGTAACATACTAGTAACATGATAGTATGCTCCCAGCATCCAAGAGTCCATATGCTGGTTGCCTGGTAACACAATCATAGAAGCTCAGACATTAATCACATGGTAACACCTTCAAAGTGTCTAGAATATCAGACACCTCCAGAGTATTCAGAGACTAAGATACTTGCCACATGATAACACACTGGCAGAATCCATAGGCTTAGAATATTGCTACATGGTAAACAACTCATAGTATCCAGGAGTTTGGACACCTGGTAACATGCTAACATCCTCACATTATCTAGGAGCTAATCTTGAGAGTTACATGCTAACACACTCGCAGTGTCCAGGAGCTAATATTGAGAGTCACATAGTAACATACTTACAGTGCCCAGGAGCTCATATACTAGTCACATGGAACACAGTATCCCCAGGCTAAGAGACTAGTTACATTGTAACATGTTCTCAGTATCTATAGTTAAGGTACTAGTCACTTGGTAACACCCTCACAGTATCTAGGAGCTCAGACACTAGTCACATGAGAAGACCCTCATAATATCCACAATCTAAGACACTTGTCACATGGTAACATGCTGAAGACCTAAAGCACTGGACACTGAGTATCACCCTCACTGTAAACAGAAGCCCAGACACTTGGCAACAACTCACAGTAACTAGGAGGGAAGACTCTGGACATCTGGAAATATCATCAGCATATTCAGGATTTCAGACACTAATCATGTGGTAACATGCTCAGAAATAACCAGAGGCTCAGTCATTAGTCACATGGTAACATGCTCACTATAACCAGTGGTTTAGACATTAGTTACATTGTAACATGGTCACAGTAACTAGAGGCTAAGACATTAGTCACATGGTAACATGCTCATGGTAACCAGCAGTTCAGATACTAGTTACAAGGTAACATATGGTGTCCTAAGACTAAGACACTGGTCACATGATAACATACAGTATCCAACTAGTCAGACATTAGTTACATGATAATGTGTTCACAGTATGTAGGAGTTCAGACACTAGTCACTTAGTAACATATTCACTGTAACTATCTCTCAGACACTTGTCACATGATAACACCCTCACATTTTCTAAAGGGTAACTAATACACTAGTCACATTGTATCTAGGAGTTAAGACAGAAATTGTCACATGGTAACACCCTCACAGTTTCACGCAACTCAGACACTAGGTACATGATAACACCCTCAATGTATCCAGGAGCTCAGTAACATCTAGAGCTCCTAGATACTGTGAGGGGGTTACCATGTGACTAGTACCTTAACTATAGATACAGAGAACATGTGGAGAACATGTTACAATGTAACTAGTCTCTTAGCCTTGGGATACTGTGTTCCATGTGACTAGTATATGAGCTCCTGAGCACTGTGTAAGCATGTTACTATGTGACTCTCAATATTAGCTCCTGGACACTGTGAGTGTGTTAGCATGTAACTCTCAAGATTAGCTCCTAGATAGTCACATGGTAACATCCTCCTGCTGTTCAGAGGGTAACATACTGGTCATACGGTAACATACAGTATCCATAGGCTCAAATACATGCCACATGGGAAAATCCTCACAGGATTCAGAGGCTAACACACTGGTCACATGTTAACAGGCTCACAGTATTCAGAAGGGCAGACACTAACCACAAGGTAACATGCTCATAGTGTCTAGGAGCTCAGATATTAGTCACATGGAAACACCCTCCCACTATGCACAGTCTAAAACACGTCACATTGCAACACCCTAAGAGTATCTAACAGAAGTCACGTGGTCTGGGATCTCAGGGGCTAGTCATGTGTTGACACTTTCACAGTGTCCTTGAGTTCAGACATTGGTCACATGGTAATGTGCCCACAGTATCTCAGCACTCGGACACTAGTCCCATTTCCAGTATCTGATGGCCAAAGGAACATGATCAGAGTGACTCCATTTTGCTTTATTTTTTTTTAAGTTAGTCATGTTTTGCTGTTAGCCTGGTATCATCTACGACTTAGACCTTGGATTTCCTAGGAAGAAGTACTATTCTTATTGGACAAAGCCAGGTTAATGGATTTTTTGTTGTTGTTTAATGACATTCATGATGCTCTTCGAGTTCACATAAATAGGTGATGTTGAAGGAAAACTGGGGATATACTAAGTCCTATACACCTCCCCTGTGACATCATTTGTTCTTTATCCTTGAATAATCCTCCCCTGAATGTGTACCACATTTTCTTTATTCCCTCACCTATTGATCAGCGTCTATACTGAGTCCATTACATGAGTGACTTGTTTCTTTATCCAGACATGGGTAACATGTCTCTTTAGCCATCAATCCCTTGACAGGACCTTTGTTGACTTCTGCATCTAGATCAGAGTATAAAAAGGGGACTGGTAGAAAAGATTTTTAAGTATAGAGATGAAAAATTAAGTGCTAAAACAAAAACGTGTACGGCAGAGAAAAAAAAATGGGTTTGCATGAGACATAGTGTGTTGATATGCTGTCACAAGCTTCTAGCCCACAGGGGCCTGAAGAGGAGACAGCCACCTAGTTATCAGCTTGGAGTCTTCTGATTTATTCTGAAGACCTGCGAAGACCCCTCATTTCTCATTTGCAGTGTGGCTACGATTCATCAGTTCGTACTCACTTCTGCAAACACTTTCTGACTGGCTGTGGTTTTCCGTTGTGGCATCTGAATTAAAGAAGTTTGCTTTTGGCTGCATGTCATAGCACCCCCTACCATGACAGTATTCTCATATCATAGCAATTTATTTCTTTCTCATATAAAAAATTCCTGTGTTACTTTAACTGATCCATAGACTTGTTAAGGACTCAGAGCCCCCGCCCCCTCTTTTGCTAACTACTAACATTTTAGAAAAAAAATTTAATTGACAAAGAAAAATTGTATATATCCTTGGTGTAAAACTTGGTTTTGGGTATATGTATATGCCATGGAATGGCCAAATCAAATCACTTCAAATACTTATCACTTCATTTTTTGGTACATGGTGACAATCTTCATGGTTTGTTCACTCTGCTCTAAGACCAGTGTGATTCTCCTTCTCCAGATGACATGAGAGCTTTTCTATTCTCAGGTACTACATTCATAGTCCAAAGCAGGAAAGGGAGGTGAGGAGGGGAGTTGGTCAGAAGCCTCTACTCCAGCATTCTAAGTGACTCTGTCCTCATTATCAAATCAGATTACATCAGCATCAGGAGGGTCTCACAGGGCATCAGTGGGCCCTCGGGGTTGGGGGAGTGTGTTTCACCTGGTGTTAGTGCTGCTAATACAACAGTCTGTGATTAAGGAACAGAAACATGGGACCTGCACAATGTTTGGCGTTTGTCATGATGTTCCCTGGGCTAATTAACATCTGTATATTCTCTTCCTTTCAGGCACTGGTCATCACCACCCCACACATCCAAGTTCCCATTCAATTCTAGCACTCAGCTCACAGTTCAAAAGTACTTGTCTGGTTCTTGAGTTTGTGCATTGAATGAAATTAGTGATTTTTTTTTTGTTGCTTTCTATGTCTATGTACACCCACATAACACACTGGAGGAAGAAGGTCATCACAGCAATAAAACAACAATACATAGCAGATGGTTGGAGACCCACCAGCAAGGCAACAAGAGAGATTCCTTTTTGCTCTAGCTGTGGAGTCAGTGTCTAAATGGCTACCAGGCAGCCTGAGCTCTTCTCTTTGGAATAGTAACCCTCCCTCCTTCCCCCTAAAGTCACATTTGAGGAGGGCATCGGGGAGGAAGTCCTTCTGTCCAACTGCACAGATTCCAAAGAACAGCTTCTTATGATGGAGGCCAAGGACCTGGGGTTTCACTAGGAGTTAAAAACAACAGACCGCAGGTGGCCTAGCTTGAAGTATTTAAAGCAAAATTTCCCGCAAAATTCTTGGCAAGCTCCCAGCCCATTCATTACCTGCGGGAGTAATAACAGCACAATCTTGTTTAGATGTTGTTTTTAAGCCTGAAGCTTTCCCTTTTTACCTATTGCTCTGTGTGCTGTGACCGCCATCCTGTGTCTCAGCTTAATGGCTTCTCTTTTGAGGCAATCAAAACAGTAGGCTCCAGTGACAGGGCCACCTCTTAATCCCCTTGTTGCCAGCATGTTGACCTCCTCTCCCTGGAGGAGAACCATTAAGAGAAGGTATTTGGGAGAGGCCTGCAGCTTGGTGGCTGCCTCTTTTATCAGTTTTTTTTTGGAGTTATTGAGGAACTTGCCTTCTTCAATTGTAAGACTTCAAATTGCAGGACTTCCACTTAACTTAAATTGCAAGTTGTTGGCAGAGAACTTTCCCTTAATAAATTGATGTTTCCCTCTATCTCCTGTGCAGCCCCAGACCAGTTTCATCTGTCTCTTTTGTACAGCCCTGGGAGCCGCACTAAGGGCTCTTCTCTACCGGCCATCTCTAATGTTTACACGGAAATTTACCTCAGTCACCTCCCAGGGCAGACAGTCACATCCCGAGAGGTGGACTCTTGACAGCTAGGTTTGAGATATTCTAATGTCAGGTACATGATGTAACTTCCTTGAAGGTCACAAAATATGTGGAAGTAAAATGAAGGCGTTAACTTCTTTTAAATAAATTTATTTTGCATTCTGGCCACAGTTTGCCCTTCCTCCTCTCTTCCCAGTATCCCGCCAACCTTCTCTGTTTCTACCCCCAATACACTCCTCCTCTGTTCCATTCAGGAAAAGCAGGTCTCCCATGAGTATCAATAAAACATGGCATAACAAGTTGCAGTAAGTCTAAGCACCTCCACATGTATGAAGGCTACACAATATGAGGAGTAGGGTCCTGAAAGCCAGTGAAAGAGTCAGAGACAGCACATGTCCCCACAGTTAGGAGTCTCACAAGAGGAGCAAGGCACACAACTGTAACATATATGTACAGTGCCTAGGTCAGTCCCATGTAGGCCCTCTGGTTGTTGCTTTAGTCTCTGGGAGCCCCAATGAGCCCAGGTTAGTTGATTCTGTGACTCCTACAATCCTTCCCCTCTTCTGAAGGATTCTCCAAACTCTGTCTAACGCTTGACTGTGGGTCTGCATCTGTTTCCATCAGTTGCTGGATGACGCCTTTCTAATGACAATTGTGCTATGCACCAATCTGGTCACAGGAGATGGTCAGTTCAGGCTATGTATCTGTTATTGCTAGGAGTCTAGTTTGGGTCTTCCTTGTAGATTCCTAGGAGATTCCCTTATACCAGGTTTTTACCTGACCCTGAATTGCACCCCCCTTCCAGTAGTCTCTTTCAGTACTCTCTACTTTTGTCCTCTACCCCACCCCTAACCTGATCATTCATGTTCCCTTCCCCCCGACCCTCAGTCCACTCATGAAATTTCTTGTATTTCCCTTTCCTAGGGAGATCATGGTGTTCCCCCATGCACCCTCCTTGTTATCTAGCCTTTCTGGGACTGTGGACTGTAGCATGGTTATCCTTTATTTTTCAGCTAATATTCACTTATGAGTGAGTGCATACCATGGTTTTCTTTCTTGGTCAGGGTTACTCACTCAGGATGATTATTTCTAGTTTCATCCATTTGCCTTCAAATTTCCTGGTGTCCTTCTTTTTAACAGCTGAGTAATACTCCATTATGTAAATGTACCACAGTTTCTTTATCCATTCCTTGGCTGAGGGACATTTAGGGTGTTTCCAGGTTCTTGCTATTGCAAGTAAAGCTGCTATGAACATAGTTGAACAAGTGTCCTTATGATATGATTGAGCATCCTTTGGGTATATGTCCAAGGATGGTATTGCTGTGTCTTAAGGTAGATTGATCCCCAGTTTTCTGAGGAAACACAACACTGACTTCCATAGTGGATGTATATGTTTGTACTCCCACCAGCAATGGAAGAGTGTCCCCCTTGCTCCACATCCTCTGCAGCATGAGCTGTTGCTTGTGTTTTTGATCTTAGCCATCCTGACTGGTGTAACACGGAATCTCAGAGTCATTTTGATTTTCATTTCCCTGATGGCTAAGGAAGCTGAACATCTCCCTAAGAGTTTCTTGGCCATTTGACATTCTTCTGTTGAGAATTCTGTTTACATCTGTACCCCATTTTTTAAATTGGATTATTTGGTTTGTTGATGTCTAGTTTCTTGAGTTCTTTATATGTTTTGGAAATCAGCCCTCTGTCATATGTGAGGTTGGTGAAGTTCTTTTTCCATTCTGTAGGCTGCTGTTTTGTCCTATTGACAGTGTCCTTTGCCTTACAGAAACTTTTCAGTTTCATGAGGTTCCATTTATTAATTGTCGATCTTAGTGCCTGTGCTATTGGTGTTCTGTTCAGGAAGTTGTAGGAGTTAATTTTTTATGGAATGAACTTCCTTCACTGGATATGTGATGGTGAATATTGTCAACTTGGCAGGATCTACAATCACCTAGGAGACAAGAGTCTGGGCATGCCTGTGAGGGATTATCTTAATTAGGTTAATTGAAGTGGGGAGAGCTATCCTAAATGTGGGCTGGGCCATTCATGCACTGGGAGCCCAGACTGAATAAACAGTACAAAGACAACTGAGCACAGACATTCTCAGATCCAAGTTGACTCACTGTCTCAGGATCTGGTCACTATGACAACCCCACCCAATGATGGACTCTATCTTTGAACTGTGAGCAGAAATCAACCTTGCCCCTTTACATTTGCTTCTTATCAAATATTTTGTCACAGAAGCAGGGAAAACAGGTAACACAGCATGAACGGCGACAGAGGGAACAAGGAACATGCATTGCTTCTCTTTCTTTCTAACTGACACCACCTAGTCAAGATTTTGATTTTATCATACACCTGACTGGGGAGGAGTGCCACAGACTAGCCCATCGGGGGTTCCATGACCATAGGGGGACCAGAGCTTGGGTAGTCAGGAAGGCAAGAATTCGGCCAATGACAGACAGACAACACACTCAGAAGTGGTTTGAATCTGCTGCAATTTTACTTCTGCAAATTAGTAGTTTATATACAGAAAAGAAAACTATCAAGTCATACAAGGAACAACAAGAGCTTGGCAATAATTCAGTTACATCATCTTTAAAAAACAGCAAGCACACAGTTATTAATTGGCGCTAGACATATCCCTTCACCCACAAGAACTTTATGACTCAAAGAGCAGTCTGTGTTTTTTAAACTTAGTACGGTCCCTAGACTTGTGTAGACTTCTTTGCGGCTGCAGCTGTGTCCTTCATCTTTATCTCAGCCGCTCGCTAGTTTATTATGCACTTCTACTTTCCTGGTTCTCATGACCCACTTAGCCAATTTGGATGCTGCAGATCCTCCCTAAGTCTTTCTTTAGTTCTTTTATCACATATCTGTTTTAATATAAAACCTTTTTACCTGCTGGAATATGGACTCTTACACTTTTACGCCTGTAAGGGGAAGGGGTTCTGCTGAAGTCCTTAAGTTTCCCATGCTGAACTTCCTCAACAGAGGGGCCTACCATCTGTCTCCTATGAGATAACATTTTCTGTCATAAATCACTTTAGTTGGGATTCCTAAAGGATTCCTAGTGGGTGAGTGTTCATTCCCTAGACGTGCCTGAACTATTGTACTTTCTATTATCTAGCGGCTTGGGGTCTTTAAAGAATAGCTCATTCTGCTATATCTAAATAAGGTCCATGTCCAGCTTCCCCTTTCCTCCATAGTTCACAACCCAAGCATTCATTAGTTTTGGCTGTATTTTATAGATTAATTAGAACATTATCAGAAAAGCAGTTATACAGAACCCATAGCCCAAGGAGCTCATGATCCGTGAAGCATGTCTCCTTCAAGAAGGAGGCATAACACGGGCACTCTGCCAGGGACCTCCAGGGAGCTTAGTCCCGTGGGACACGTATCTCCCGTCTGCTATTATTGACATAATTGTTCATGTCACACGGATGACACTGGAGTTGGTGTGGCAGAGGGGGGCCTGCGAATGGCGGCCATGCCTCTTGACTGTCTCCCCCGTAGTCATCACTGTTGAGGTTGAACAACCTGTATCACTTCCCCGTTTCTTCCCCTTAGGTCTACCTTCCTCCCCGCAGCATTGAAATTTTACTTCTTAAAGAAAATTACAGCACCTGATCCCAACCCAACTCTGTTTCCTAGGAAATCTAAGAAAATCCCCCAACATTGGGACTTTTTTCTTACTATGTCCCAGATTGGCTTTAGGACTGTTTTCCACCTCTGAGATCAAAACAGGAAAAATAGACCTCACAGGCTAAGGGTTCTGTTTGCAGTTAAGACCATTAAGAACAAGTTCTTTGTGTTTGTCCTGTGCAGTTTAAGGTTTCTGATTGTGATTAAGAATAACTTCCTGGCTGTGGATCTCTGCATCTGCCTCCATCAGTCACTGGACAAAGGCTCTATGATGACAGCTAGGTTATTTGCTAGACCGGTCACCAGAGTAGACCAGTCCAGGCACCCTCTGGACCACTGCCAGCAGACCAAGGTGGGGTCAACCTTGTGGATTCCTGAGAGCCTTCCCAGCACCCTGCCTCTTCCTATTCCCAAGATGTCCTCATCTATCATGGTATCTTCCTCCCTGCCCTCCTACTCTGTCCCTGTTCCAGCTTGACCCTCCCATTTCCCTATGTTCTCATCCCCCACTCCTCATCCTCTGCCTCCCCCCGCCAGTCTGTTCATGTAGATCTCATCCACTTCTCCTTCACAGGATCATCCATGTGTCCCTCCTAGGGTCTTTACCTATTAGCTAGCCTCTCTGGAGCTGTGGGTTGCAGTCTGGCCATCCCTTCCCTCACATTTAGTATCCACTTATGAGTGAGTACATCCTATGTTTGTCCTTCTGCGTCTGGGTTACCTCACTCAGGATGATATTTTCTAGTTCCATCTATTTGCCTGCAAATTTCATGATATCATTGTTTTTTACAGCTGAGTATACGTGCCACATTTTCTTTATCCATTCTTCAGTTGAGGGGCATCTCGGTTGATGAGAGAGAGAAGGGATTCTGCAGGTGAGAGACATCGAGATCATGATGGGAAGACGTGCAGAGATGACCGGCTACACTAGGGGAAGCCTATGAACTGTGGACTGGTGGCTGTGGAGCCCCCATGGGACTGGATTAGGCCCTCTGGATATGGAAGATGGTTGTTTGGCTTGAACTGTTTGGGGGCACCCAGGCAGGGGGATCAGGATCTGTCCCTGGTCTATGGGCAGGCTTCTGGGAAACCGGTGCCTGTGGTGTGACACCTTGCACAACCTTGGTGCAGTGGGAAGGGGTTTGGACCTACCTAGGCTCAGTGTGCTGGGCTCTGCTGACTCCCCATGGGAGACCTCGATTTGGGGGATGTGGGGATGCGGAGTGGCTTGGAAAAGAGGGCTGGGGGGTGGGAGGAAGGAGAAGGGGGGTTGTGGATCATATGTGGAGTGAGTAGAAAATTTCTTAATAAAGAAAAAAAAGAATAACTTCCTGTTTCTTAGATCTGATTTAAACTGCAAAACTGGGTTTTCAACTTACACTAAACTGACGACCCCATTCACCATTCCTCCTTCCCTTCCATTGTATTTTTATAACAATGTATAACAGCCAACTCTCTGGCCCCTGTGAACACCTTCTCTCTCCTATAAGAGGGATCTCAAGAGGCCAGTAGGAGCTGCTCTCTCAAATCCCACCAAGGGTGAGATAGCTGCCCACCTAGTCCTGGGTGCACCCCCAAATATAGTTTGCTCTGATTGGACAGTAGTGGATTTGGTCTTTTCTCCCTGTAATTCTCAGGTTTAATATTTGTAGTTCCCCGGTGAGATGGGGAACTATATCCCCCCAAATTCTGAAGCCAGATCCTTGGCTCCAGAACTTCCCAGAGGCTGAGCTGCCCCAGGGTGTGCTGTACACTTTGAAATTTTAATCCTAGGCTCCAGGGCATGCCTTTGGTCCTACAGACTCCTGGAGTTAAATGGCTGTGCCTGAAAAAGGAGATAGCACACATTTTATTTTTTTTTAATTTTTTTATTTGAGGCTTCCTTTTGGTAAGTCATAGAAGCCTTTTTTCAGCTTTCTGTGACAACTGTCTGTCTTGTTTCTGGTTCTCCTTCTGGGGATCCCTATCTGGGGCTGTAGGGGCCCTGAGGAGGCCTGCTATCCCTATGTCCAGGACAAATCGAAAAGGTGCATGGCCCTCTGGTTATTTCTGGTAAATTCAGAGTTCAAACAGACCATCAGTTCTTTTACTGACCTGCCTTGAGATCCTGGGGGTTCCCTGGTGAAGACTGGGAACTGACAAACTTGAAGAAATCCGGCACCTGGGTGCCCACCGACAGGAATTCAATGCCCAGGCTGCACAACAGAGCTGAGGAACCCTAAGGATGTTCCTCCACACCAGGGGCCAAGCCGAGGATGTGGAAAGATCCAGCATGGGATGTCAGGCATTCTGGGAACTAAGGAAAACTCAGAAAGGCCCAGGCTCTGGTGGATTCCAGGCATCTGGGTTGTGTGGGGAGGCTATTGAGAGAACTGGGGTGTGTGTGTGTGGGGGGGGGGTGGAGCGGGGTGAGGGGGTGGATGACTCCTCTTTGTTAAGGAAATTTCTTTGGTCAATCAAACTGGTGAACTTCTGAATGACTCCAGTTGTTGATGTATTTGTACTATGTTCTCTGTTGTCATTTTTACTCTGTGTCTTGTGCTGTGTTTTACCTGTCTTTATGTGTTCCAACTTGGGGCCACTGAAACGAAGAGCGACGTGGGTCACAAGACTGGTAAACTGGATGACCCTCTCTGCCTTGTGTTCTAAAAATGTTGATAAACTTTATCCCCTTCTAAATAGCCTATCAGCAAGAGCCTCACTGCTCGTGGAGAGCTCATTCCAGAGACAGCAGAGCTTTGGGGGCATTGAAGGTTAATGGCAGTATGTGGCGGGTCTGGGCACAGCAGTTCCAGAGTGCAATACCCAGGGCTGGGCCCGGAACTTGGTGGGTAGCTTTGAAGGAAAACCCCAGGGCCCCATGTGGGAGTTATTGGGCAGCCCCATTGTGGCTCATTGCAGCAGCGCATCCCTGAGCCATGGGGTCTCTTGTGTTGCTGGGGTTCCATCACCACACCACATCACCTGGGGTCACCTCTGTCGCCGCTCTTAGAGTCTCCTGCCATACCAGGAGGTTCCATTGCCTTCCTTTCCCCTGTGGTGCAGGCAGGCACTGAAGCCCTCTGGATTCAGCAGCCATAGCTACTAAGGTGAGGAGTTCTCTTGAAATTACAATAACCGACTCTCAGGCTCTGAGAGAAGGGAAAGTTTTGTCTATTTTGTGTGTGTCCGGATGTGTCTGTGTTTTCTGATGTACGTAAGAGTTTTGTTACCAACATGGAGCTGAGGCAGAAATGGGTCAGGCTCAGTTGAATGTACGAGCGATAGCATGCTTTGTTTCTGACTGGTTTCCCTTGAGCGTGTGAGCTCCCATCCGTGCCATGGCTACTTTGATGGCTAGGGCTCAGAATTTATCTCTGAGCTTTCTGGCTACTGGGTGCAGTTTAGTAGGGATTCAAATGTCATTTCGGTGTGGATAATGTTGAAGTTGTTTTGTGATGTACTGCTTTACTGAAAAGTTGGCTCTGGAATTGGGTTATGGCTCTCCCCTTTTCATTCCCAGACATGCTTTTAAAGTCTCTCTGTCTGGGCTCAAGAGAGCTACCTGATGTTGTGACAGGGAGAAGAGAGCAAAGTAGAACAGCTAAAAAAGAGGATTTGTTTCATTTAGTTGCTTAAGACTTCTGCTAAGATATAAACCTTATCTGAAGATTTATAAGTTTATTTGGTATGGTTAAAAATCTGAAAAATCCATGAAAAAAGTTAACTTAAAACTCATGACACAGAAGGTTTATATTTAAAAGTCTCTGCATAGGTAACCTTAAAGGAACCACGTGGCATGACACCATCTTGGGATATAAGCAACATGTGACTTCACTACCCACTCTAGTCAGCTGTGTGGCTGGCAGACATCTTGGATAGGGTTGGATAAATGTCATGTGACTTAGTTGCCATCTTGCCTGAAGGTGATTACATGATGAGGGACGACCAAGGAGCAACAACAGGTGTCTAAGATATGGGTTAGGATAGATTTTTGTGTGATAATTCTTGTCCTGAAAACAAGGTTTATGAAAGATAGGCTTTAAGAGCAATGCTTGTTTAATAAGGCATTAAAGCTATACCATCATTCATTCATATATAAGAACGTATCTCATGCTGGCAGCCAAACTTTATAATGTAAGAGTCACCCAGGTGGTACTGGCTTTAAAGGCATGAAGGGGTCTTGAAGAGCAGCTGAGGCCTGGTACTGTGTAGCAGGGCTAGAGTTCCTAACGAGAGCCCAGGCACAATGGAGACTCAGGCAGTTTTGGAGATGCCAGTGCCATGTGATATCCACCAGAAACCACAGCTGCAGTGAAATTAAGCTGGTTGGGGCCTAGGAACCAGGCTGTATGTGCTTCCGAGGGCGGGACCAGAGAGGTGATCCAAGCCCCTTGGGAAAGCCCAGAGGATTGTGAAGGAATCTCAGATACTGAATTGTTTTCACTGTTGGAGCTTGGCTTTGCTTTGGGCAGATTGTGTTTGTACCCTGTATCTTCTCTCTTGAAGTAAAAAAGTTACTTTATTCTTTTGATATTGCAGGAGCACAGGGTTGAGAGACTTTTAACTTCTTTAAGAGGAAATTTAGGAGCTTTACAGGAAATTTAAATAAAAAAAGATAATTTTTAGGGACAGCTTTTAAAAATATTTAAATTTATAAGGCTATGGAACATTTTAAGTTATAAAATATTTTATATTATGATGTCTTTACTAATAATTAATCTTAAAAAATACACAAACAAAAGACAAAAGAGTTAGGACCACAGCTATGAGCATCAAACACTAAACACCAGAAACTGTGATGAGAGTATCACATGATGCAAGAAAATGACCTAAGCACTCTAGCAAAGGTTCTCTCCTTGCCTAATGTCTATTCAAGGCTAACAGAGACGATTTAAGAATGAATGTCTAACCCCTTTGTCCCTGCTAACTTTGTTAAGCTTTAGCTATTTTGATAAACTGAGTCATACAAGAAACTCTGATGTTCTGTAATGGTGCTCTACATAAGGACCAGGGAAGTAAAGCTGCCAGTCTCCCTATGGACTATATTCATGATTTAAAATTTTACTTTGATATTAAAAGAAGTTTCAATTCAGAAATTGTTATTTTTTAAGGCCTAAACTTAACAGAGATAAATCTGTGAAGTCCTAATCTTATAAGAGCTACTAACTTGTTGTAAACTGTTAAAGATAATTAAGACATGATGGAAATGGTCAGTGTTGGCAGACATTTCTTTCCTACCTGCCAGTTCCTAAATAATTGACATGGATATTTAATATTAATTAAAGATGTTCAGCCAATAGCTCAGGCTTGTTACTAGCTAACTCTTACATTTAAATTAACCCATAGTTCTTATCTATGCTTTGCCATGTGGCTTGGTACCTTTTCTCAGTATAGCATTCTCATCTTGCTTCTCTCTGCTCCTGTTGGTGACTCCTTAGACTCTGCCCTTCTTTCCCCCAGCATTCTTAATTTGATTCTCCCATCTAGCCTTATTCTGTTCATCTATTAACCAGTCAGTTCCTTTATTTAAACCAATTATAGTGACATATAGTCACACAGTGTAAAGGAATGTTTCACCCACAGTTCCCAAATAATTACTCAGAGACTTAATATTAATTGTAAATGCTCGGCCAATAGGTCAGACTTGTGACTGCCTAACTCTTACACTTGAATTAAGCCATATTTCTTATCTATGTTTTGGCATGTGACTTGGTACCTTTTGTCAGTATGGCATGCCCACTTTGCTTCTCTCTACATCTCCATGCTAGTCCAAACTTGGCTCTCCTTCTTCCCAGCATCCTCCTAGTCTGATTTTCCCACCCAATCTCTTCCCGCTCAGTTATAGGCCAGTTAGTTCTTGATTAACCAATAAGAGTAATACATATTCACAGTGTACAGAAGATTATTACACAGCAGGTCAGTCACCTTATAAAGGATCAAGTACTTTAAAATGTTCAAAACTATACTTGTAGTTATGCTAAGTACTGATGTAATTAATTACAAAACTAAGCCTTATTTAGCTTCCTGTATGTGTTTTCAAGGTTAAGCCTAAAGAAAGTAACAAAAACAAGCAAAGTTTAACTAAAAAATACTTGATAATGGTCCTCAAACTTGTCAGAGATCAGCTGAATATGGTATTTAAACTGTTTAATGGAAAAAGCTTACTATGACAGAGCCTAAACTTAGTAGTGACTCCAAGGTCTCCAAAGAAGATTATGGGGCATGCAGATTCCACCTAGATTGTGGTAATGCTAACCACTGGGTAAAACTACCCCAATGCCTCCCTCACCATTAGGGCCCTGCCCAAACTTTGGACAAGCAGGACACTGGAGAGTTGATTATATCATACTTTGCCTAGAAAAGTAAGGTCAGTCTCCTAAGCTTCTCCTCTATAGGAAAATCTCAGAAAAATCTCTCAGACTTGGGCCTGGCTCCTGAAGACTAATGCTGCCCTGGGACCTCTGCCCCCAATGAAGCCATTGACACCAGAGGAGTCTGGGTTGACCATCTAGGTAATGGATAAGTCTCTGTCATTTTAATCAATACATAGTCCATTTGGATTATACTCCATGCTATAATTTATCCTTCTCAGATCTCTAAAGGCATTGATGGCTACACCAACTGTAGCTTTGTCAGCTTGGCAGCAGCAAGCAACCAACTCCTTCCCCCAAGGTTGCAGCCACCTTGTTAATTCATTTTATATGTACAAACCAGGCCTTGGTTTTTCTAGATATACTGGGTGTCCTGCTGAGAAAGGCAGACAGGTTTGTCTTGCTAACAGATTTCATATTAAAGAACAAACAGGTTTCAAACATCATTTTTACTGTTCCTTTGTTTAAAGGAACTTGCTTTGCAATGACTGTTCTCAGTAATGGCTACTCATGCCTCTGATAAATGATTAGATGGAAAAAAAGTTTAAGGACTATGTAAGTTCTGAGGGTCTAAGAAAGTGTTCTAAGATGTATGAAAGTCTGAAGATGAGAAAGTTAAGTGAGTTCTGAGGGTATAAGATATGAAAGTCTGAAGATGAGAAAGCTTAAGTGAGTTCTGAGGGTATAAGAAAATGGTTTAAGGTATGTGAATAATGGGGAATGTTTCTGACCCCCCATGCTATTGTTGTAATGAGATTTCTTACAGACACCTGTTAGCTGCTTGTTCTAAAATGTGGAGTTTAGTACAGATTACAAACAGTGGTAACACTAATATATCTAAAACTTTTATTCCATTTTGTAAACTAAAAAATTCATGTAAGCTTCAGGGACTCGTGGGAGTCATCAGACTTGGAACCACTTCTCACAGGTCAAATGGACTCCAGATAAGTACAGCCTAAGTTTCCCTAGCTGCCTATTCCTGAGGATGGGATGGCTTTCTCTCCTCCCTAGTCTTGGACCACCCCACCCCACCCCCAGTCAACTATCAGGAATGTTCCAATTTTCCTTTAATTTCCTAAACTTTAACTTCTGTCCCTAGTCTATTATCTGTCTCCACAGATTTCCACTTGGTTGACAGATACCATCCAGGAATCAGCTGCAGACTACAAACTGCTCCAAAAGGCTGTGAGATCTGGACTTGCAGAAAGTTGATGTGAACCAGTCCAGCTGATGTGACTGCTCCCTGTCTCTTCAGCTGAATCAGCTAGACAGATGCTTCTGATGAATGTCCCATTGCCTGAATCCCCTCCCAGCCTTTGACTAGCATTCTAGCTTTCCAGTCTTCCCGGGCTGTGACAACAGTGTCCTGGTTTCTGAGGAAGTAGTTACAGAAGAGGGTACATTGCCCCCTGTCCTC
The DNA here is from genome assembly GCF_007827085.1 of Peromyscus californicus insignis. Lineage (NCBI taxonomy): Eukaryota > Metazoa > Chordata > Mammalia > Rodentia > Cricetidae > Peromyscus > Peromyscus californicus. The sequence goes on from NW_026294595.1 coordinate 70,659,812, forward strand.
AAGAGGCAGGACTGTTAGGTCAAAAGGAAACTCCCTGGCATAGGGGACAAAGCGGCTACATATAGTGCCTATTGACATACCAGGAAAGGTACCTGCTAAAACCAAATAGGTTCAGATCTATAGGCAAATAGATTCATTAGCTAAATTAATTCTACAATATAATAGGACACTGGACCTGCTCTATGTAGAATGAGGATATATTACATGACTTTAAGAAAAAAACTGTTGTTTCCATATAAACCACTAGGGAATCATTAGAGTTTATCTGGCTGTATTCAAAGAAATACTGTAAAAAAAGGGAGGACCTGATATGAAATAAATGGCTGGTGCCCATTCTCATTTTTGGGCTCCTCCTGGACAGTGACTGATGTCAGCCATCACAGGGCCTTTGACCCTTCTGTTTCTGCTAATTATTGTTGGCCCTTGAATCATTAATGTCTTAATTAGATACATAAATTCCCATCTGTGTGCCATTAGTTGATGGTTATTAGTTCCCAATATAATTAGATGCCAACTACACAGTCAAGGATTTGACTCAGGATACAGCTCAAAGGGGGAATGTGAGACCAAAACAGGAACGGCATACTTTGCCAGTTAATGGGAGACCAAAACAGGAAACATATACCTTTCAGGTTGAGGGTTCTGTTTGCAGTTAAGACATTTAAGAACAAGTTCATGTTTGTCCTGTACAGGTTTGTGGGAGCCCACAGAGGCTTCCTAGGGAGAAATTACTGTGGGTCAGAGAATCTGAACTTGCTTTACCCAGCAGGGCTGCATAATGAGATGATTTGACCACGGGTGTGTTTACCAGGTGTTTAGATGGGGCTACACTTGGCTATACAATATACTTTAATACTGTAAGGAAGAGGTCTTGCCTCTACCCTTGGCATATTATAAAACGCCCTTTTCAATAAAGGATGAGGCTGCTGGATATTGATCCAGCCCCCGCTGAAGTTATCCTGTGTTTCTGTCTTTCTTCTCATCATCTAGGTCTCTCTTTCTAGCTACCATTTCTTAATTCCTCTCTCCTCCATCTAAGAACCCTTTGAAAGGTGGGAGCTGGACTTCCACATAGGTTAAGGTTCTGTTTGTAGTTAAAGAATAAGTTCCTATTTGTCCTGTGTTAAGTTCTTGCAAGTTAAGGTTTCTCTTTGTAATTAAGAATAAGTTCCTGTTTCTTAGATCTGATTTAACCTGCAAAACGTTTTTCAACCTACATTAAATGTGCAATCCCGTCCGCCCTTGTTCCTTCCCTTTCATTGTATTTTCTAACAATGTGTAACAGCCAAGTATCTCACCCCGTGAACACCTTATCTCTCCTATAGGAGGGACCTCAAGAGGCCATCAGGGGTGGCTTTTTCAAGTCTGGACTTTGGGTGAGACAGCCAGCTGGCCAGTACTGGGTGCACCCCAAAATACAGCTTGCTTTAATTGGATTTGGTCTTTTCTGCTCACAATATTTAGGTTTAACACACCCCAGAATGTAATAATCAGAAGTTGATCTTAATGGCTTTTCATAACAGAATCCTTGACTGTTTAACCATCAAAACCAGCTCCCCACTTCCCATTGTCCCTTAAACCTCTCTTCATATAACATAATGTGCAAGAGACTTCGTAGTTCAAAAATCAAGACGAAAGTACTCTTGCAAGCACTACATGCAAGGTTTTTGTATTCTTCCTTAATTTTTCTTTTGATGCATGCAATCCTGGTTTTACATTAACTATGGGAACACTTGTTTTGTGGGATTATGGAAATTCCACAGTTTGCCTTTGATTGCTCGTACCTGATGTTGCATTTTCTTTCTGCTGGAACTGTGGAAATGTAGGACAATGCAATTTAAATCTTTCTCCTTTGTCTACCAGCACTTCCTTAGGATTTCCTGATGGATGAGGAAGGGCAGGCAGGAAGAGAGACTTCAGGCCACCCACTTTTCCTTTAGTGTGTGTGTGTGTGTATGTGTGTGTGTGTGTGTGTGTGTGTGTGTGTGTGTGTGTGTGTATGTGTGTGTGTGTGTGTGTGTGTGTGTGTGTGTGTGTGTGTGTGTGTGAGCTATCTTAGACTCCTGTCACAAAATACCGGACTCAGAAGCTTAACCAGTAGAAATTTATTTTCTCCCAGGTCTGGAGTTAAGTCTGTGATCAGATTCAAGTATGCTTGCTTTCTGTTGTGGGCCCTCTTTATGCCTCCAACACGGCTACCTGTGCACTCTGCATTCCTTGTGAGGAAAGAGACTAGAAAAGATCTCCCCTGCCTTTCTCTTTCTCTGTCTGTCAGTTTATAAATCCTCAGTCTTCAATTTCTGTCTTCTCTCCTGACCACCATTCATTTATTTCCCCAAATAGGGTTTTACTGTGTATCTATGCTGGTCTTGAACTCACTATATCCCCCAGGCTTCCTCAAAGATGTGAAGATCCCCTAGGATCAGCCTCTTGAGCTATCCCACCACTCCTAGCCCTAAGTTAAACTTAATTATCTCCTAAAATATTGTCTCCAGACCAAGCCATTCTGGGGATTATGGCTTCTGGGGACATGTTTGGGTTCATAGCATTTGGTGTCACTATTTTCCACGTAAGTAGTTAGCCATTACAGGAGAGTAAGGTGATTAAATAAAGGGTCTGATAGGGTTTCTTGATTAATCTTTTTTTCCCCTACTGATTGGCTGTGTCTATTTTGTGCATTTGTGGTGGACTCTCGGGTCTGTTGGTGCTTCCCAGCCTCTTCCAGCTTCTTCAGTCTTAGATACAGAGAATTTGCCCTGTGCTTCTGATACACTTCCCTGAATGTCCATGCATTAGGGGACCACAGAATCCTCTGCTCGTGGGTCATTGAGAATATCATATGTGAAAGTATGGCAGTGAACCGCAGATACATATATTGTGCCTATCTCCTCTGCTCCTTTATTATCTCTTTGAAATTTACTTATGAAATATAAATTCAAAAATATTATTTAAAAGTTTAATAAAGGGATAGCAGAACATGAAATTAGACATGGGGCTTTTAGAGATCCCATTGTAAGAAATAATATTAAATATTAGGCTCTTTTTTCTGTCAGACACTATAAAACTTTTGTTTAGGACAAGGAATTCAAGTCTTGATCTTAATGGCTTTTCATAACAGACTCCTTGATTGTCTAACCGTCAAAACCAGCTCCCCACTTCCCATAGTCCCTTAAACCTCTCTTCAGGTATATGGACATAACATGATGTGCAAGACTTCGTAGTTCAAAAATCAAGAAGAAAGTACTCTCGCAAGCGCTACATCTCACCCACTTTGTAAGACTTTTATGCAAATCTTTTTTATGTCCCTCACTTTGTAAAACCTTTGTGCCAATGTTTTCCCCTCTCCAACATACCACTAACTACTTTGTAAAGCTTTAATTTATGCAAAGTCCCCAACTACACCCCGTAGCATTTTAGGAACTTAAACTTCTGGAGTGGCTGACATCTTCCCCCTTTCCTTTATTTCTTCTGTACCATATCTTTTAAAACTAACCAACCAATTGCCAAAGACTGTGAGGTCGAACCCCAGTCAGTGGTGGAAAGATAGTTATCACCTGCCTGCATTATAACAAAAGCCGAGAGCACTTCCTGCCTTGGCAGGATTACTCTTCCGCTTGAGGAGTGCCACATCCTTCTGATCACAAGTATATCTTCGGCTTGTCAAGTCTCTTTGATTGGAATATTGTTCTCTTTTTCACAGCCCCAAACTGACTTCGAACTCCACAAACAAAGCCAGTCCTGCTCAGTCAAACTCCGTGAAGCCAAATTTCAGCTTCTGTGGCCTGCTGTGCCACCTTTTGCTACTAGTTACATTTGGCCACGTGTAACAGAAAATTCTAATTACAAATTGCTCTGGGCTGGTGAAATGGCTCTGTGGTAACAGTGTTTGCTGTGCCAGCCTGACGGCCTGAGTTCCATCTCCAGAAGCCAGGCCTTTCCTAGGGAATGGCAAGTTTGAAGAGAGCAATGCGGTCTGGTATGATGGCCTCACAGGGTCCTCAGGAAGTCAGCACATTTCTGAAATCACCTCATACCAGGCTTTGTGTTTGTGGCTCTTGATCTCCTAATGGTAAGGTAATTTCCCGCGTTTCTAGACAGAAAAACCGCATGCTAGGCAGGAAGAATGAGAAGAGACAAGCACTCAAAAAGCCAGCCATTGCAGAAGAGCTTGACTTTATGTGACGTTTTCTTTTTGGAAGTTTCAACGAGCAATATCTGTTTACTTCTCATTGGTCAAGATTCTGTTACTTGGCCTTAGTTCACTCATGACAGCCTAGGGGGGTTTGGTGTTTTCATCAGAGGTAAACAAAATCAGTGTGATTGACAAAGAAGGGTGGAGGGGATGATGGGTAGGACACAAGTTGGACCTGTCAGTCAAAACTGTCCCCCAAATCAGCAGAATGATGTTTGTTTGTCTGTGGATCAGAAATATAGACAGGGTGTGGTAGCTCTGACTTGTGCCTATACTGTCTGAGTCCTCAGAATTTGGGACTAACTTAGGCAGCTGGAAGGTAGACTTCACTGAAGTTCCCGTCTTGGATAGAATAACTCAAAGATGGTCTCATTGAGGACTATCAGCTGGATAGAATGTGTGCTCTCCATGTGGCTTGGGTTTCTCTCAGCATGGAAGCTGGGTTCTGAGAGAAAATATTTGATAAGTCTTGACCAAAAGCTCCATGCTCTTTTCTGATATAGCCCGTGAGTTTTGCAGGTATAGGCACGTCATTAAGACTAGACAGGCTTCAAGGGAAGGGGACCTTCACCCCTTGATGAGCAGGTGGCAAGGTGGAGCTCACGTTTCGGAAAGACAGGTTGAGTGATGATGTGCAGCCACTTGCTAGAGTTGGCTGTGTAGTTCAAGGATCAATAAGTGGTGGTTATAAAGGTGTTTATTTTCTTTCATGAAATTCTGGTCTCATGAGAAGCAGAGCCATGATGAGTTTTTAAACGGATTATTTTTGGTCATTGTTTTACTTTATTTTTTTTAACCAGGCAAGGATCTAACTATTCATTAGATATTTTCTCCAGTTTGTTTATTATATAGTGTAAAAATTATATATAACAATAATCAAGCAATAATCATTGTTTTGGTGTGTACAGTCCTATGGAGTTTAGTACTTTGTTAGATTCTTGTTATTACTATCACAAGCAGGATTTAAAACTTTCCTAATATACTCTCAAACTCTCCCATGCTTCTCTTCTACTTAGGCCCCTGTCCAACTTCTAACCCTTGGTAACCTCCTGCTTCTAGGAAAAGATTGCTTTGTTTAGCGATGTTAAAATATGCCACACATATGCTGGGGGATACTCAAGGTGAGGCCAATTGAAAAAACTGGAAGTAACGTAATTGTTTTTTCCTCTTTGTTATTTCATCTGTCCATATTTATTATTTATTTATTTATTTATTTATTTTTGTTTAAATGCATATATGTATTGTTGTGTGCATGTACAATTTTTAAAGATGTAAATTGGGAGGATTGTTCAAAAATGGATTACTGGTAAAGATAAATAATCACAAAATTCTTGTAGGCTGCAGACTTAGATTAGCACCCAAAGCAATTTCCTGTGGGGTGAAAGTGGCAGTGTTGTTTAAACCCAGCCTTTTCCTCAGCAGATGGGATAATGTAAAGGGTGAGGAGGAAGAGGGGAAAATAATGTAGTTTTCAGAGTTGGAATTCTGATTACCAAAGGAGATTGTAAAGATTCTGAAATTACTTTCTCAAATTTTTACCTTCTCAGATAGCTTATATGCTCCATGGAAACTGGGGCCATTTCTCAAATTCATTCCAATTCATGGCCAACATAGTGGCAGAGTCTGTGGACATAGGCATGAACAGGGCAATTGGTGTCTTGATTCTACTGTATTTTTTGAAGCAGGAAATAAACAGCATCAAATAAGCAAATAACTGAAAAAAATTTCGGATAGCTCTAAATTCTCTACAGGAGTAGAAAGGGTCACGAGACAGATGGATGTGTTATGATGGGTTATCTGGAAAGTTTTTATAAGAAGGTCACATTGGAATTGACACCCAAATGGCAACACAGCCACAGCCACCAGACAATCAGTTTTGGAATTTGATAGCAGATGGGAATAATGAGTATTATTTTTGGTTTGTCTGCATTACTGATTAATTTTGAAAGACTACATGAGCCTGAGAGTGTTTAGAAATCTTAATAGGTAGTAATTTGAGTGGTACATGGCTTGTATCTGAGAAGGTACCAGTTTGGCAACTATGAATTACTACATGGGTTGTGCTCATCTGAATCATTGTTATCCCATGGGGCAGTGAGGCAAATGAGTCAGTTCCCTGACAGTCTCTCTAGTTTTCTCTTCATGGGAGAGGGCTCTCTCCTGGGATGGTATCTTGGGACCTGTAGGAAGGCCATGCAAAAAGAAAACCAAAAATTCAAAAGATTGATTTTCCTCTGGAAATCAGTTCCACACACAGAAGAGAAAGAGAAGGTGGAGAAGGAGCAGATAGAGAAAGTCTGCACTCGTGACAAGGATCTGACACCTGTGAATGAAGAGTGGGAAGGAGGAGGATCATCCTGGAAGACTCAGACTTCAGTGCAGTTCCAGGAAGTCCTGTGGAGCATGAGGGGGAAACACAGATGGTTGTCTATTAGAGGAATCCTGTTCTCAGGGGAAATCATCCAGCTTTGGAGGCTCCATTGTCTCTAGGTAATACATGCCCTTGTTCAGAATGCTACAGCAGGTCACAAAGGCACTGTCAGCTCACCATAGCAGGCTCTTCCTGAAAGGAAGGGAGAACAGTGCATTTTTCTGTCCAATATTCCTTTACCAGTACCCCATATGCTAGCTTACTTTCACACACAGAATGCCACCATTGGGTCTATGCCCTCTTTAAATTAATTTAATGAGCTATTTAGAAAATGAGCAAAGTGCAGTTTGTTTCTGTTGATATGCAAGAAATATCAATCACCAAGATAAAATTGATGACCATTAACTTATTACTTAATTTATGTGTGTGTAGGTTGGTTCTACAGGTGGAGAATTTGACTGTTTGACTCTGAACTCAGACATGCAAGTGCAGACTGACTGATGTGAATGACTTGCAGACTTTTGCTGGGAATTCAGGGCCCAAAGATGATAAAACATTACTGGTGATGTTGGAGCATGGGGATGAAGGCACTTGGGATCACCTGAAAGTTTGGCGGAATTATGAACAGAAGAACTTACCTTTATATACTTAGGAGTCAGTTAAGCAGATTGAGAATAAAATCAGGGCTGAGGTTAGTGTTCAGCATTTGCAGCTGGATCGAGCTTGTGGATCAGGAATAATAGCATGGGCTTCATTTGCCTCTACATAGAAGTCATCTCCCATCCTAAATGAAGGTGAGTGTGCTGCCCCTCTATAGGACTCAGGAAATTCTTTCCACTGCAAAGACCCCTTACAGTTGCTGCCTACTTGAGTTACACCTCCAGTGTCTGATGACTCTGGTTTGAACTCTCTTTTTGTCCCTCCCCACCCTTAAATCAATAGCTGAGTTATTATTCTTTTCTCTTTCTCCAGATGCCATTAGTGATTCTCTGAAGCAAGACACACTTGACCCAGTGGTGACCAAGAGTTTCCAACCAGCTTTCTGACCTTGTTTAGGAAATGTATAGATTTTTCAGGTTGTGCGATAAGTCACCAGGTGGCACTGGGAGAGCAAAGAGAAGAGTAGAAAATAAATGGAGTTGAGACTCTTGCAGAACAAATGCCATGTTAACTTAGGAAGTCAATATGTAGAAGAAGTTGTCTGATTCTCTGGTAATTAAACTTTAAAGAGAGGCTTGTCTGGTTCCAAGTAAACAAACATAATGATCTTTTGGATTTTTAGTTTGAATGTATCATTAAGTCTTGAGCTGGAAAATTTGGTTTCCATTTCATTCATTTTCTTGGGTTGGGAAAAAATGAGAACGATGTGGGGGGAAAAAAGAAATTGCTTTTTGGAGTAATAAGGGAGGGGACACCCCTCCCCTCCCGACTTAAGTCTTCCACACCCAGTGTCCCCATCTGCTTTCATATTAACTATGACTTGCTATCCACCCTCTTCCTGAGAAGAAAAACGAACCACAGAATCTGAACTGTGCAATCACAGAGACTCCAACGTTGATTTCATGTAGCAGATGGCGAGGCAGCAGCATGAAGATGGAGCAGAAAGAACAGAGCCACGAAGGCTCAGCCAGTAGTTGTGTCAGTAATGATCTCTATGACTCTGTAAGCAGCTTTGATGCCAGGATCCTTTCCCAGGAACTGGGCTTTTCTAAGCTTTGCAGACTTTCTCAAAGGCTAACTGAGCATTTTAGACATGTTAGGCAATGTGCCTGGTTCTTGTTGGCCTTTTGAGCTAGATACAGCTTAAGTCTAGGTTGCATGTCACTACATGCCTTGCAATCCAATCTCTGCACCTCCTAACACCACTCTAGCTAGGGTTAAGCAGAGTAATCCGGATGATTCAATGTTTGTTCCTATTTGGGGAATGTTCCTCTGGATATTCTCACTTGGTTATTCTTGGATGGTGAGACTCATAGGTCAATTAACATTTGAACGCTTCCATCTGGATTTTTGGCATTAAAATAATAACATTTTCCTCATATCTAACATCAGTAGTAAGGTCTACATGACGTATAGAGGGATGGAAAAAAATCAGATTAACTAAATCTGGCACTGTAAAGATTGAAACAACTGGAATGCCTATGTGGCACCAGCTCAATGAGGAGCAGAGAGGGACATTAGACTAGTACTGGGGGACCACTGCCCTTTGCTCTGTGTAGCTGTCACTCACCCCAGTTCTATCACAGCCCTCAGAGTTTAAAATCTCTCTCACATACATAACCTCTCAAATCTGTTTCATTACCCCTCACATGGTGGACACATTCATTCATGCCCTTAGGTCATACAAAAGAACAAATTAAATAGTGTCTTTTTAAAAGCTGAAAGCATGGGGCTGGGAAGACAGTTCAGTAGATAAGAGTGTACAAGTGTGAGGATCTGAGTTTGAATCCCAGGCACCCATGTAAAAAGTTTGGCATGACGTGTGTGTCTATAACCTCAGCATTGAGGAGCAGAGATAAATGGATTCTGGAACTTGCTGGTCATCCTTCCTAGCAGAAATGGCAAGCTCCTAGAACAGAGACCCTTCTCTCTCTCTCTCTCTCTCTCTCTCTCTCTCTCTCTCTCTCTCTCTCTCTCTCTCTCTCTCTCTCACACACACACACACACACACACACACACACGCATGCACACACACATGCATACATAGAGCTTGAAAATGCTATTAGCATGTTAGATGTTTACTTTTTAGTTAGTAGTTCTATTTAGATTAGAAAGGAGGATTCTGAGGGTTGGGGATTTAGCTCAGTGGTGGAGCGCTTGCCTAGCAAGTGCAAGGCCCTGGGTTCAATCCTCAGCTCAAAAAAAAAAAAAAAAAGAAAGGAGGATTCTGGGGGTAATTTAGGTTCCTTCTCACAGGTTTTGGGAAAATTAGGAACAACAGTAGTTTGTAGAGAAGCAAACACACTCTTGCAAACAAAAAGGAAGTCAGCACTAGCGCATAACATCCTTCTGGTAAAACATTAAAAATTGAGGCATGTAGTGTTATTCCTGGCATAATGTAGGTCTTTGAGACCCTATGAATCTACCCAACGGCTGAAGAGAAAGAACCATGGTGGGGCTGGGCTTTGAGAAGGAGTTACCCTCTTAGTCCAAGTACAGAGATATGGTTATCCCCTTTTCTCCCACATGAGAACAGAGGAGAGGTGGCTGTGAGGTAGCGTAGCATCTGGGATGTCTTCAGCAGTAGGATCTTATCATTTGGTTCTTATCCGAGAGCCATTGCTTAGCTTTTCTTGTTTGTGGCCTTCTACGTCCTTCATGACTAACACTTCTTAAGGAAGTTGTCCCACACCTGGCACTGGCCTTTTGGTTACAAACCCATACAGCTTCAAGGAGGAGCTTTTATCAACCTTTCAGGGTATCTTTGAGATTGTAGGTTTCAATATGGATTTTTTCATATCTCTTGTCTTGCTTAGTCCTCCTCTTTTCTATGTGTCTCTTTATCTTCCTATTCCCTCCCTACTTAAAGCGTTCCACCCCAAGCACTCCCCTCCCTTCTTTCGTATTACCTATGATCTACTATCCACCTAGACTTCTGTCCTCAACATGAACTTTTGCAAAGATTTGAGGAAAGGGACAATTGTGCACCCACTTGTGGCCACATCAAACTCCAGGAGGCAGTCTCAATCCAGTGGTCATGCAAATGGCCCTGATTAAATCAAGTAGCTCATGCAACAAAGCCAGAAGTCATGAGTCTGGGAAAGGGACAGGTAGAAGAGGGGGCAGCTGGTTGGGGAGGGAGGAGATGAGAGAGGGAAGGAAGGAGAGAGGAACCAGGATGCATTGTACACATGTATGAATTGTCCAAGAACTAACAATAATAAGAAGAGAAATCCTTGAGGATGTTTAGCATGAATGCTCATAAATACAGCTCAAAGATTCCCTGAAATTAGAGCATTAGGAATCATTAGGAGAAATAACCTTAGGTTATTTGTCTGTTTCTTAATACTTTTGTCCCAAGGGCTACTTCTCCAGCCTTTGTTTCTATGGTATCATATTTCTCTTTCCTGCTCCAACTTCTAATTCTTTAAAGGGGGCCTGTAAATTCACTTGCTTGTCATCATTTTTATCACAGAAGATAAAGAAATCTATCAATTTTATTATTTCCTGCTGCCTTAGTAACAACTCAGGCCATGTCTTGGTCATTTACTTCTAGGGACACTGTAATGATACCATCATGGATCACATCTATCCAAATCATTCCAAAGCCATCAGTGTTTACTTAAGTTTTAACAGATCCAATCCTATTAACATATTTTTCCTGAGGCCAGTAACCATTACTGGGAGAGAGTTAGGGAGTCTTATCTCTCAATAATGGATTTAAAGTTTCAGTTTGTCTCTGTGCAATGATTTTTCAATGGTGTCTTGTCTTATAAATCTTTAAGAAAGCATTCCTAGCTACTGAATAATGATGCAAAGCATGTTAACTGTCAATATTTTCTGCCTTTTCTTATTGGGAAGAGGGAGGCAGGAAAGCTTTTATACCTTATAGTCCTGAACTTTCATCTCTAGACATTCATGCAGCCCACAATTACTGAGTTTGTGCACCTTCTGTATGCAAAGTACCAAGTCAAGGGTTGAGAGTACAAGAGACTTAAGAAGATTGTCCTGGGACTTGGAATGTCTGATATGTGAATGCTGACTCTCTTTTTCTCTTCAGGAAGCACCCAGGGTTTCTACAGGTGGTACTATATTTCTCAAAGGTCTGGTGTTAAAATTCAGTGGCTTCCTCAATGCCTTTATGTGCGGTATCCTGACAGAATAGTGTTGGCTGTATGTGTGTGCTGTCTTACTATACAGTTACTGAATCCAGAGGCCAGCTATGAGTAATCCAAGCCACATGTATATGTGGTGAGTATTATTAGACAGGTGTATACACAGACCATTGAAAGCACAGAACAAAGAGTTGGTAATGGGGACAGTAATGCTTGAGCTTGGCTGTAAGAGGTGAGAGAGTTCTCTGGATAAAGGTATTCAGAGACTAAGCCTTCCTAATCTTTCTCCACACTGTAGAAACCTTTCCTTGATGCCACCCACACGACATTCAAAGTCATTTGCATTTACTTGTGTGCTCTGCTTTTGTCAGGAATCACATTTCTACTTTAAAAACTTGTCCTCTGACCCTCAGGACCCTCCAAACTCTCCAAGCCAATCTGATGCACAGCTTCATGATGACTTGTGGAGATAAAGGTTGTTGAGATGTTGATGAGAACAAGAGAAAGCAGACTGAAAAGCAGAGGCGTTTGTGAGCTGGCAGCTCCAGTTCGCTACCAGATGAACGCTGTTGCACCTCTGCTGTGGCTGCAGGGTTTTCAGCTAAGTGTGCTTGTCTTTTTATGTCTGTCCGTTTAATGCTTGCTGAACACGTCAGCTATTTGAAGGAGCCACATATACATTTGATGATGTTTATTTCCTCCTCCTGTGTAAATGAAGCGTATTTAAGTCATGCGTGACATGTATGGGTTCATTGCATGCATGTATGTAATACTTATATTGAGATATGATAGTAAAGAGGCCCCTTAGGCTACAGCTTTATGTGTCCTGTCTATTGTTGAAGTGAGACTTGTATATTATAGGTCACAGTTGGACTTTGTAATGTAGTTTAGTATGTTATGTAATATATAATGTTAATGTCTAATGGTTGCTGTGTGGTCTGTGGTATTTGATTGCTGGTATCTCATTTTATTAAATTATATACTGCATTTTGCAATGCTATTACAAAAACATTTTTCTTTCTTCTTAATTCAGTATTGTATTGGTGTTAATCTGGGAATCAACAGAGTTGGAGGTTACATGCTTGACCATGTCTAACACTATCTAATTTTCATTTTACAAAGGACTAAAAATGAGTTTCACTTCCTATTTTTATGCCATACGCCAATTTACAACAATCTAAATGTGGTCTGGTGTTTGGTCTCTGTGTCTACACATATGTTGTTATGAACTTCATATTCGGTTACTTCTTGAATATATTTGAGTGAATTACTTGAGTATTGAAAAATGTTTAAAAAATGAACAACACAAACATGTTTAGGGCAGATTAATCAGTCTCTCTTAAATACAGGTAATCAAATACCTATCTTAGAGGAATTCTGTGAAGATTAATTGGGACAATTTTTATATTATATTTACTTAGTACCTGGTGCATGGTGGATGATCAATAATTTTCAACTATTTTGATGTTAGTGTGTTACTGTTGTCTCATTTTCATCATGAGACATCAATGGTTAGATCATGAATCATAAAAAAAATTACCAAACACAGGTGCTGAATATAGGACAGTTGATCATTGACTACGGCTATAACAAAGTTGGTATGGTAGTTGTTCTTACTCTATGAACATCTCTAAGTTGGTGAACCTACCATTTCCAAATTCATTGGCCTGAATCCTTGTAGTTGCTGTGTTATCTTATTGTTAGCTTGAGTTTGTAACGTTAACCTTCATATGTCTCCTAATTCTCCTAAGAAATTAGTTTATAAGTCAGGTGGGTACTAACAGTTTGACTGTGAACTCAGCCCTTAACTGTAACGAATGCTAGATGTCAATATACCATCTTAACAATGAGCACTTTACCTTCCAGGAAGTGCTATCTTGTGGCCCCCAAACCATAGACTCACACACCAAATTGCCTCTTTAGTCCTTTTTTAGGGACGCATTGACCCCAAACTTTTAAATCAAGATGCACAGATTTACTTTTCCAGATTCTTATTTCATAGCATCATTATAACAATCTACCTGAGGGGGAGTAGCAGCTTTCCATGAACCAAGAAAAGAGCTGAAGAGATGGTCCAGTGGGTAAAGGCATTTTTGTTGACCTGACAACCTGAGTCCAATCCATAGGACCCAAATGTGCAAGGACTGACTCCCTCAAGTTGTACTATGACCTTTATATAAATGCAATGGCATGCATGAGAACACACACACACACACACACACACACACACACACACACACACAAAATAAAATATAATAAAAACATGAAGAGTATAGTTATTGACATAATTTGTGAATTTGTTGTGGTATTTTTTCCTATTGGAAAAGAGGGGTAGCAAATGCTCACAGACTTGATACCTAAGAGGATAAAACATGAAACAAACAACACAATATCAATATACAATATAATACCTATAAGTTCTACCTTCCATAGTGTTTTCTATATGATCTCTATTTTGTGGTGACTAGTGATTAATGCAGAAACTCCTAACTGTTCAAAGTCCGCAGAGTGAGTGACTGCTTGGCCATTGATGAGACGTCTATATTAACCACTTCCTCAAGGCTCAGGAAACATTGCAGAAGAGGAGGAAGAAAGAATTTAAGAGCTGGAGAATGGAGAGGACAGCTGTGAAATGCTGACTCTGGACAGGACCTGGATGTTGCACACATAAGCTCACAGGAGCTGTGACTACCTACACAAAACAAAGCCATCCAAAAGTCAAGCATAGATGGGAGAGGGGTTCAGGAAGCCCTAGCAGAGGAGGGATGGGCAGTTGATGGTTGCTAGGAAAGGGGAAGTCATTTTTCCTTAGGGGTGTGGCAACTGGTAGGTTGTCCATGAGTGGACACACCCTCATTCTTGTGCCTATGGGCAAAACCAATTTTACTTAGTAGGATTTTTTTTTAAAAGAGAGGGATAAAATGTGGTACATATACATAATGGAGTACTACTCAGCAGAGAAAAACAATGACATCATGAGGTTTACAGGCAAATGGATGGATCTAGAAAAAATCATCCTGAGTGAGGTAACCCAGACTCAGAAAGACAAACATAGTATGTACTCACTCATAGGTGGATACTAGATGTAAAGCAAAGGATGACTAGACTGCTACTCACAACTCCAGGGAGGCTACCTAGTAAAGAGGACCCTAAGGAAGACACAGGGATCACCCAACAACAGAGAACTGAATGAGATCTACATGAGCAAACTGGTCATGAAGGGGGGTAATGAAGGGCAAGGGTCGAGGGAAAGAGAGCTTAGGGGAGTGGGAGATCCTAGCTGGATCAAGAACAGAGAAGGAGAACAAGGAATAAGAGACCATGATAAATGAAGACCACATGAGAATAGGAAGAAGCAAAGTACTAGAGAGGTCCCCAGAAATCCACAAAGATACCTCCACAATAGACTACTGGCAATGGTGGAGAGAAAGCCTGAACTGACCTACTCTGGTGACTGGATGGCCAAACACCCTAACTGTCATGCTAAAACTCTCATCCAATGACTGATGGAAGCAGATGCAGAGATTCACGGCCAGGCCCCAGGTGGAGCTTCAGGAGTCCAATCGGCAAGAGAGAGGAGGGACTGTATGAGTGAGAGATATTGAGACCACGATTGGAAAAAGCACAGGGACAAATAGCCAAACTAGTGGAAACACATGAACTATGAACCAATAGCTGAGGAGCCCCCATGGAACTGGATCAAGCCCTCTGGATAAGTGAGACAGTCGATTAGCTTGAACTGTTTGGGAGGCCTCCAGGCCATGGGACCGGGACCTGTCCTTAGTGCATGAGCTGGCTTTTTGGAGCCTGGGACCTATGCGGGGACGCTTTGCTCAGCCTGGGTGAAGGGAGGAGAGGACTGGACCTGCCTCGACTGAATCTACCAGGCTGAGCTGAATCCCCAGGGGAGTCCTTGCCCTGGAGAAGATGGGAATGGGGGGTGGATTGGGGGGAGGGCAGGGTGGGGTGGGCGGGAGGAGGGAGGACAGGGGAATCCGTGACTGATATGTAAAATTAAATTAATAATAAAGTTAAAAAAAAGAGAGGGATGAAGGGACATTAAGTTGGAAGGGGGAAATGTTGAGAGTCCGAAGAGAGTTGGAGGAGGGAAGGGGAGTGGACATGATCAAAATACAATGCATGTGTGTATTTCTCAAGAATAAATAAAAAGTCAAAGTCAATAAACACATGAAAAAAAAAACCTCAAAATTTAAGCTTTGCTTTCAGTTTTAGAAATGTGTTAGGAAATTTAGAATGTAGTATTTCTCATTTTTCCCTGGCCTTTTTTTTTTCAATATTCTTGGTGTTAGAATGTCTTCCCCAATATCAGATGAATTCTTCACTTGTCCTTTTGAGGACTTCATCATGGAAAGATAAGGAAAACACAAATTTTAGATTCCTTCATTTCCCTGGCCAAGGTACTGAAGTGGCAGGTGACTTGAGAATATTAACCATGTTGTGTTCATCACAGGGATGAAAGAAAGTAATGTTCTGAGGTGTTTCTCCAGGGCTGTGTTTCCCATATTCTAGACACAAGGTGATTCTCTACGGTAATCAGGAAGCCCAGAGAAGCAAACACACTGCCTCTGAAGTCATACATTAACCCTTTGATAAAGAAATCATGGGGCTGGGGAGAGGGCTCAATGGTTAAAGTACGTGCCATCCAAGTGTGAGCACCAGAGTTTGGATCCCCAGAAGCCACATAAATGCTGACTTGGGGGTGGTAGTCCTCCTTTAATCCCAACATTCTGCAGAGAGACACAGGGTATCCTGGAACAAGCTGGCTGACTAGACTAGCTGATACAGCAAGCTAGGTACTATTGAAAGACTCAATGGATATGGTAGAGAGCAGTTTCTCCACTGCTAAAACAAACACGGTTCCAGGCAAACCAGGATAATTGGTCTCTCTATAGAACAAGCACAGGTGGATGGAGGAGTATCTTTCTTCATATCCTTTCACACATTCTGTGGTGGTATTGTATTCCCCAAAATATTGTGTACCCTAATAAATTTATCTGGGGTCAGAGAACAGACAGCCACTAGATACAGAGGCTAGAAAATGGTGGCACTCATGCCTTTAATCCTAGCATTCCAGAGACAGAAATCCCTCTAGATCTCCGTGAGTTCAAGGCCACATTAGAAAGAGCCAGGCATGGTGACACACGCCTTTAATCCCAGGGAGTGAGCCTTTAATCCCAGGGAATGGTGGTAGAAAACAGAAAGGTATATAAGGCGTGAAGACCAGGAACTAGAAGCATTTGGCTAGCAGCATTTGGCCTGGTTAAGCATTTGGCTGGTTAAGCTTTCAGGCTTCTAGCAGCAGTTCAGCTGAGAGCCATTGGGATGAGGACACAGAAGCATCCAGTCTGAGGAAACAAGACCAGCTGAGGAATTGGTCAGGTGAGATAGCTGTGGCTTGTTCTGTCTCTCTGATCTACCAGCATTGACCCCAATAACTGGCCTCAGGTTTGATTTTTATTAACAAGAACTTTTAAGATTCATGCTAGACATTCTGTTTAAAGAGCACCTGAGTCTCCAGGGGTGAAGTAAGTGTTTATTTGGCCTTGCTGATAGGGAATGACTGCACTCTTCCAGCTAGCTCTTCTCTGGTCTCTGAATGAATGTGACTTACCCACTTGTCCATCTGCCTAGACAAAAGATTTGAAAGAGAACTTTTGCTACGTAAAAAGAAAATATTCTTCATTTCGATTAGCCCATGAACTACAGGACTGGAATGAAGGGGTTCAAGAGAGTATCACATAAAGGCTGTGGCAGAATCACTTCTGAGCCTTTTCATGCTCTCTAACCTTCCTTATCCAGCTACATTCTCCATTAGCATGGACCGTGCCTGTGCAGTGCATGTCACACACCCTTCACTTGATGAAGATATTGTTCCCTGCTCACACCCCTCTTGCTGTCAGGACTACAGTAAAACTCTTTTATTTATTCACATTCTTGAGATATAACCTCCAATCTGGGATTGGAAGAAAAAAGGAACCAACACCACACTCTTGAGAGTTCATGCATATTTCCAGTCAAACTCTGGTTCCCTTTCTTGAGATTGTGTTGGATTGCATGTACACTTACATTGAAGAATGTATCATAGGAAACTGTCATTTACTGTGTCTTTATGTGACTGTGAGTCTCTCGAAGATAGGGAGCAGGCTCTAATACAGATTGGCTGGTACCCACAGAGAGTAGTAAGAGTTTAATTGGTTGAATGCTGGAGATACTGAAATGTATTCTTACCTGGGTTCATAAGCAACTAAACATATACTTAAAGAATATTGACAGATACATTAGTGTCAGCTTTGAACTCTCTCTAAGAGATATTTCTAGCTGTTTTCCTTCTTTTAATGGCCAGAATGAAGACAGAACTCATTGTTTACATTTGGGAGTGACAAGAGGCCAGAAGGGCAAACCAATGCCCTGAGCAAGAGTTTGAATCTACAGAGAGAGGAGGAGGAAGAAGGAATGATGAACTAAGTACAGCATAACTGAATTTGGAGAAAATACAAATCACTCCAGTTTCACTTAAAACAATCATCCACATTCTGGACTAGGGGGAGTTGTAGTGTTAAAATAAAGTGTTAAGGGTCTAGTGGGAGCTTTAGTCAACAAGCTTAATATAAAGCAAAGTATAATGTGGCTTTTACTCAATTTTGCATATTATTTGCAGAAGTTAAGAGAAGTGTGGGAAATCCTCACTGCATGTCTTACTTATCGGTTACAGTTCCATACATACATTTTTTAAAGGATCACACTAAAGAATTCAGAACCATAGTTCAAAGTGAGAGTTAAGAGGAGACTAGGGACTAGGACACAGGAGAGATGTTTTTATGAAGGAGTCGTTGCATACCTACTGTATTATAGTTACTTCTTGTTTTGTGGCTCAAATGGTGGTGGATATTTTAAACAAGTAGGGGAGAGGTTGTTACTCATTAAAAAATGTAGAAATTAGGTACTTCTATTAAGCAAATGGAAGCTTTCCAATAGGCTCTGGTTTACTTTGCTGAATTTGTGATTTGCATTGGGGATGAGATTCAGGTGAGTCCAATTCAAAGCTGAGACCATCTAACCATGTTACACTTGCTTTGTGGCTTAGTTGGAGAGTGCTCTATGACATAGGTGAATAGGAATGGCCTTTAGTCCAAGTGGAAATGCTGGAGAGAGGTGTTTTGCTCAGAAAAGAGTTGCCAAGGCTTCCTTTGTCCCTCACTTTGTATTCAGGGAGCATAAAAGGAAAAGATCTAGGCTGATGGATGGTAATTCATCTGAAAGGGAAGGAAATAACTCTGGTGCATGTGGATGGCAAGGGGCAGTGATGATGCTTTTCTATGTCCTGGATTCTGCACCGGGAGAAACAAAAGAGCTCAATCAATGGAAGTGTTTGGGGTGGGGGATGAATGATGAAGAGGTATGAGTTCCATTTGAGAGAATAATGGTGGTTTAGTCTCACAGACTGTGGCTCTAAGCCCAGCAGGTGAATCTGGGACAATTGATAGCTTTTGATATCCAGCAGTTGCAGTGTTTCTGATCTAGTACTGGGACCAAGCAGCACTCAAAGCTGCAGACAGCTTCATTCGTGTGGGCCCATCCTTCATGTAACAGCAAACCACCTTCCATCAGAAAAGGTGAATGAGAAAACCATTTGACTTCATATGTTTTCAGCATTGTGTTCTGTATTCTGTTCACACTAGTTCTGGTTTATGTATTTTTGCCTCCTCCCCTCTGAACTATGGTGCAAAAGGTACTTGGCATTACCATACCTCAGGTGATGGGTGAAATATGGATAACAGGACCTCCTTCATGAGCTGTGTAGAAGGGTGGACCTCTGTAGGAGCCAGAGAACAATATGTCCTGTCTTGTCTAGGAATGGGCAGAGGTACACTGCTGCTTTAATTCTTCAAGAGCAATTCCTTTCTCAATTGTGAACAAGCAGAACTCCTTTCAAAAATTAGAGAGGGCAACTAGTCAAGCTTAATTGAACATCAGCAGAAGGTAGAATGTGTCCTGGTGTTAGATGTAACGTGAAGCAGTCCACTCAAGACATTGAACTCAATGTCCTGTGTGTTCAAATTGCTAATGTACAGTCTCTGAACATCCATGAAGTTAAAAATATATTACTTTCTTCCTAGTGAATTAAAAGAGAAAAAGCAGTTAATAAACACATTCAATATGAATGCTCTGGCCTTTTGTCTGAAGGTGACAAGTTCCCCTGTAGCTGGAAGTCTAAGGGGAATCCATGAGTCTCCAAGATGCATGCAGAGTAAGTCAGGCATTCATTCTTTCATCTCAAGACTTGATAAAACATTGTGCTGTAGAGCACAGGACCTGACTTTCTGAGTGACTGGTAGTAGGTCAGATGACCAAATATGGATGTATAGAAAACACATTCTCATGATCAGAAATGATAAATATTTGAACAGATGGATATGCTTTTCATTACTTGAACATTAAAATATAAGCTTGTACCAAAACATCACATATAGATAATACACCATATGCCACAAATATGTGGTAATTAAAAAAAAAAAAGAATCAGGAGTGCTTGGAAGAATGGTCATCTGAATCTTTGTCGAGTACCTAGTGGCTGGCCTGTTTGGAAGAGTAGGAATCAGTGTTACTAAACACAGGGGCTGGTACCTGGTTTTGCTAAAGGGATCTGTAAATGGGAAGCTACAAGCACAGCACAGACTATGGGCCTGACAAAAATGAGAATGAGCTGTGTCTGAGAAGACTATGAAGCACTTTTTTCATTTTTTCTTCAGTTTTGCATCAGAGTGTTTGGATATAGCAGTTTCTGAGGTTATCTTCAGAGGGGCTCAGATGTGAAAGGGAGGGATAAAGCTGATGGTTATCTAGACAGCCAATAAGTTCAGCAATGGGATGTTTGAGCCACACAAAGGGACATGGGTTTGTACAGTTGTCTAATAGCCAAGACTTGTGAGAAAAATCACCTATATTTTTGAATAGGCCACTGGAAAGAACCAGAAAGATTAGCTGTAACACACACACACACACACACACACACACACACACACACACACACACACACACACACACACACTGACATGAAGGAGCCCACTGCAAATGCAGGCTGTGAACACTGAATGAAACCCAGATGATCCAGTGTGAGGGCAGAGATTCACCTACATATGTGATGTAAGTACAGTCACTGAAGCAGTGTATACAACCCACTCTGACCTCCCAGCCTCAATCTCAGAGTGTCTCCCTGGAGGAGAGGCACAGCTATGGCCTTGCTTTCCCTACCCTTGGAAGCCAAGGCCACATTTCTGAGCTGTGCTGGTCTTGAGGACTTTGCAGGGGTCTCTTGGTTCTTGCCTTTTGGAAATAATAAATTCAGTCAAGAGACAGATAGTTGAACATGAATTTATTTAATAAAACAGCTGAAGCACACTCTTGAAAGAGATGGGAGTGAGCTGCCTCAAGGAAGGATCAGAAGCCTAGTGGGTTCTGCATTGGGAAGTGTAAGGATGTTTCTGATGAATACTTAAATGAGGGGTGTATTCATGATGTAATATGACCCATTTCTATCTCAAAGTACATTGGGCCTTATCTTTCAGGATATTTTGTCCCATAGTCTCCAGAAAAGGAGAGTGGTGTCAAAATCACAATGTAAGTGATATTATAATGGTCGAGGATGCAGAACCTGTGTTAGTGTATATGTGTGGGTGGAGACAGTGAGAACAGCCTATCAGTGGCTTCACAGGGCATTCTGACAGTCCAGACACACAACCATCAAGGTTTAACTGAAGATTACCTGTGTTACTAAATATCTAAGTCCTTGTCCATTAGGATGATCTTTCTGGGGTAGGTAGAGGCATTCTAGAAGCTGTCCTAGTCAGCTTTAGTTGTGAGTTAGAAATACTTGGGAAGAGGGACTCTCAGTTGAGGAATCACCTCCTTCTGAATGGCCTGTGGGTATGTTTGTGGGGTATTTTCTTGATTGATAATTGATGCGGGGAGCAAAGCACACCGTGGGCAGTATTATTCTTAGGTAGGCAGGCCTGGGCAGTATAAGACAAATAGCTGAACAAGTCAGTAAGCAGCATTCCTCCATTCCCTCCACTTTAGTTCCTGCCTTCAGGTTTCTGCCTTAAATTCCAACCTTGGCTTCCCTTGATGATGGACTGTAAACCAAATGAACTATTTCTATCTCAAGTTGCTTTGGATCAGTGTATTCTCACAGCAATAGAAAGCAAACTATGACAGAAAGCATCCTCGCCTACAGTATAGTCTGTTGCAGTTAGAGAGAGTCAGTACATCTAAAAATATGTGGGAAGCTAACCATGCCTTGTGTATGTTACTCCTAGTAGATGTCACAGGAGCCGGGGGAGCCTGCTGAGACAGGCTTTGCTGTTTTTCCAGACTCCAGTCACTCTTCTCACCTGACCAGCCTGACGATTTCATTCCCAGTGGCAAGCCCTTTCATTTCTCATCTCCAGTGTTCCTGACCTTGCCACCTGAAACCCAACTTTCCCTTCAACTATAGCACTTGTTTTTACTGTAACACTGGATCTGTTAAATAGTGAAGTTTTAAGTTGAACCAGACTATATTTTAACAGTTAAAATAATCACAAAATTACTGAATCTGTAAAAAGTAAGGACTGACTGAAAAACAAAGTTCCAGCAGGTGGAAAAACAATGACTGAGAATGCACAGCTGTTTTCACAAGTGACGCTAGGAATGGGCCTGGAAGCAGGTGTCCTCTCCACCTGCACTGAATTGTAAAGTCTCAACCTAACTGAACATGAGTTCCTTCCTTCTGGACTTCTAATAATAAGATTTAATGTGCGCGCATGCGTGCGTGTGTGTGTGTGCGTGTGTGTGTGCGCGTGTGTGTGTGTGCGTGCGTGCGTGCGCGTGCGCGCGCACATGCACATAAGCCCATGGCACATACTGCAGCACATAGGGAAAGGTCAGAGGAAAACCTGTAGGAGTTGGTTCTCTCATTTTTTTCATGTGGTCCTGGCATTCAATTCAGGTTTTTAGGCTTGGTGGCAAATGCCTCTATCCACTGAGCCATCTTGGCAGTCCAGAAGCTCGTTTTCTCAAGGAGTTTGTTGCAGTGATGGACAGATAATCAATATATGTCACCTTGAACAGTAGTTTTGAAGTCCTGTCCACCATTGCCCAACAAAGACAAAAATAAGAATGCATTGTATGGTATTTTTGTTATTGTTTTATTTTATTTGTTTTAAAATAATTTAAAAAATTTTTGAGATAATATAGTTACATCATTTCTTCCTTCTTTTTTCATATATGTGTGTGTATTTCTAAATACATGGATACAACCTGCTACATCTGTATGTTACTTACATGTATATGTTTTCAGGGCTGACCATTGGATTATGGAGTTTGCTTTCTTTGTGGCAAAAGTTAGCCACTGGGCAAAAAAGTGCCCTTGTATTGACTGTTTGATGCTATGTTGTAAAAACTAGACATACAGGACACATAGGAAGGTGACCACTGAACTTTGCAAGGTGAGATGGTCCTTCACGTTCCTACTTCACAGAAGAAACTACCAGACATTCTACAGGACAAAGGAAAAAAAATGATTGAGAGAACAGGCCTACAGGCTGAAGATGGATGCCCCAATGTTTCAGAGGAACTTTGGGTAACTGTCCAGGCGGGCAGCTGTCTCTGCCATTCTAGAATTTTAGAAGTTGCTTACAATGCTCTTCCTGTTTACTTAGGTAATATTGTATCCTTCTGAGATCTTTGATGTAGTTGGAGACTAGATATAATTTTCCTTGGTTATGATAAAAGATAAATTAGATATAAAACTTTAGACTCACAAATATATGATAGAAAGAATATTTTCTTTAATTTTGCCAAATACAAATAGACTAGGTATTGTAA
The DNA here is from genome assembly GCF_007827085.1 of Peromyscus californicus insignis. NCBI lineage: Eukaryota > Metazoa > Chordata > Mammalia > Rodentia > Cricetidae > Peromyscus > Peromyscus californicus. The sequence goes on from NW_026294595.1 coordinate 70,683,036, forward strand.
CTGTAATTCTTGCTTGATAATTGTTTGTTATACATAATTTTGCTATGTTAAAGTTAAAACTTTCCTTTTAATTAAACAAAAAAGAGGAAATGCTGTGGGATAATGCTTTTGTACACTGGTTTAATAAAACTCTGATTGGCCAGTAGCCAGTCAGGAAGTATAGGTGGGATAACCAGACAAGGAGAATTCTGGGAAGAGAAAGACTGAGTCAGGAGACGCTGTTAGCTGCCATCATGAGAAGCAAGATGTAAAAGTACTGGTAAGCCACAAGTCATGTTGCAAAGTATAGATTTATAGAAATGGGTTAATTGAAGTGTAAGAGCTACTCAATACTAAGCCTGAACTAATGGCCAAGCAGTTATAATTAATATAAGCCTCTGTGTGCTTACTTGGGGGATGCAAATGGGAGAGATTTGTCCTGACAGCCAGCTAGCCGGGACACAGGAAAACTTTCAGTTACATTGGATAACCAAAGAGTGAGACCATTTCCCATAGTTGCCTGTAGTTCTTTGTTTAGGGTTGAAGCCTCATGAGCTTTCCCCCTTCCATGTTAGCATGTCTATTGTCATGTTTAGGCTTCTCTGACCCTTCTAGAAGACACAATTGCACAGCAGACTCTCTCTTCCTCTGGCTCTTAAAATCTTTCTGTCTACTTGTTCAAAATGGTCCCCAAGCCTTAGGTATATGAATTGTGTTGTAGATGTATCAGTTGGAACTAGGACATGCAACTCTGCATTTTGACAGGTTGTGGTTTTCCTGTGACGTGATAGACACTATTTGGCAGTTCTCACAGAGTTGATTGAAACAAACCAATAATGTTTGTTGTAGGTTGAAATAAGGAGACAATGTTCTTATTTGTCCAGTATTCAAATCCATATTGAATCATGGCAACCATGTGGGTGCTGTGCCTATCACTTTCTAGAGAAACAGGTTATGGGTTGATTGTTCTTTCCTACTTTAGCATTTGTGTTGTTTGTTTTATACCTGTATCATTTGGTCACCTTTACTTCTTAAAATCCATAGCCTTTTATAATTTATCATTTTTGGTGTGCTTTTGTATGTGTGTTCATATATGTTGGTGGGTAGTATATGTGTATATAAGTGTGTATGTGGAGGTTGGATGACAGCCTTGGATGTGATTCCTCCTCAGGTGCTATCTACTTTGTTTTATGAGATAGGATCTCTCACTTGTGCCTAGGGCTCTCCAATGAGGCTAGCTGGCAAACACAGGGATCCATGTGTCTCCACCTGCCCAGAACTGGGATTACAAACACCCACTACCACATCTGACTTTTTACATGGGTTCTGGGAATTGAATTTAGATCCTTATGCTTGTGCAGCAAGCACTCTACTGAGTAAGCTATCCCTGGAGCCTTCTCTTTAGGAAGGGTATTGGGTTTATTGTCATTGTTGTTGATATTATTATTGCTATGATGATGATGGTGGTGTGTGTGTGTGTGTGTGTGTGTGTGTGTGTGTGTGTGTGACTTGAATAACTGTTGGAGAATCTATTGATTGTCTGTATGACATGAACTCATCGTGCCAAGGTTCAGCCCCTAGGCTTGAGTTTATTTTTCCATCTGGCTAATATTATCCTGTTTATATAAGATCCTGTTGAGTATGGTTCATTATTTTTTGGTAGGAGTTTCCTCTTCAAATTGTTGTTATGATGTGTTCAACTGACTTTGTTGTGTTGGACAATTTCCTTAATTTGACTCTGATGTTTGTGAATATCGAGTATTTATGAGTTCATACAATTTTGATTTTTGACTAATAAAACTGTAGCAGACAGGCTCTGGGCTCAATAATTCAGTGACTGCTGATCAGTATTTTGTCTTTGTTTATTTATTAGTGCTATGATTGATGGTGAGTTTGTAGTTTAATTTTTGTCTCCTGAAACAGTTGTTTGATGGTAATAAAATATTCATCATTTTAGTTTTTAGGTTATCCTTTCAAGGTTTCACGTCAATTCAGTAAAACCACTTTCTGTTTCTTTTTAACACTATTTCATTTATAATTTTAAAATTACTTCATATTCATGTATGAAATAATGGGTTTCATTAATGTTTTCATGCATGCATGTCATGTACTTTGCTCAAATCCACTCACCCGTTACTTTCCATTGTTCCCCTCTCTCTCCCTTCTGTTACTGTTTTTTTTTTTTCCAAACTATTCCCCTTCTGTGCCCATGTCTCTGATAGTGGTGATAGCCAACTTGACAGGAGTCACCTAGGAGACAAGTCTCCTGCACACCAGGGAGGCATTATTTTGTTTCAGTTAATCGATAAAGGAAGATCCATCCCAAAGGAAAGATACAGCATTTCTTGGGCTTGGGTCTTGAAGTACATATAAGAAGAAAGCCAGCTGAGCATAGGCATCCATCTCCTTCTGTTTCCTGGGTGTAATGGAGCACTGATCACCCACCCTAGTGCCTACCCTGGCACGATGAACCAGGATCTACTGCAACTGATAGCAAAATAAAACCTTTCACGCTGTAAGTTTGTTATTTTAGGTATTTGGTTACAGAAAAGTAACTTACACAGTGTGTGTGTGTATGTGTGTGTGTGTGTGTGTGTGTGTGTGTATGCATGTGTGTGTACATATGCATGTGTGTGTGCACGTGTGCATGTATGTACATTTTCCTAAAAATGATATAACTTCATTCTTTATGACTGAATAAAATTACAGTGTAAATATATCATATTTCCTTTATCTATTCACTTACTGGGGAACAGCCAGGCTGATTTTTTAACTATTATGGATAGTGTGATAATTAAAACCTTAATGTTCCTGTATCTCTGTATATGTAGATTTAGACTCTACCAGGATGGGTAGAGCTGAATGGAATAAAATTCTATTTTTAGTATTTGAGCAATGCCCATGGTGATTTCTGTAGTGGCTGCACTAATTTACATTCTGAATAATGGTACATAAATCTTTCTTTTCATATTCTTATATGTGCTGTTGTTTGTTTTCTTTATGATAGTTATTCTGACAGGGCTGGGATGGAATCTCAATGCATATTCCTCATGGAACACATATGGAACATTTTTTCATACATTTATTGACATTGGTGATTCATTTAAAAACTGTCTGTGCAATTCATCTAATTATTTTCTCCATTCTGTAGGCTGTCTCTTCACTCTGTGTAAAAATACTTTCCTTAAAACAATCAATTTACTTTTATTAAATTAATGCCATGACATAATATGGTGAGCATTTTAGAATTTGAAAATTTCACCTCTTTTTAATATGTTTAAATGACTAAAACTCATGAAACACCCTGCTACTAAGTTCTGGTTTTTCAGTTGGTGAAGGCATGAAAAGTAGCCTAAAGGTGAAGGTTACTGTGGTACTGAATTGAACCTATGCCATTAGGAAAGGCAATTTAGTCTTTCTCTTGATTTTTCTAAAAGACTGTTCATTGACCAAGTCCTTACAAAGTCAGATACACAACAAACACACATCACTGACATGTGGCCTTTATGTCAGTCATGTGATCAAATGCGACTGCCTGAACATTATAAACTGCTCTCAACTGGAGCAGAGGATATGAAGGTACACACACATATATGCACACACATAAGGATTGTATATACATATACTCTGACTTATATGTAGTATAAAATACATTTTTATTCCTTGTTTCCTTTTCTTGTTTCTTCAGAGTGTTAAGTACAATATGATATATTATATATACAGTTACATCACAAAGAGAAGTTAATTGGATCAAAACTCAGTTATCATGTAGATTTAAGTAATGTTTTATCTCAGAGAAATGTTTATACAGTCACTCCTCCTTTTGAGCATGTTTCTTATTGTCCTCTTCTGATCTGTAGCTAAGGTGTGTATTTTGTCTTAGTTAGGATTTCTATTGCTGTGAAGAGACACCATGATCATGGCAACTCTTATAAAGGAAAACATTTAATTGGGTGCTTCACAGTTCAGAGGTTCAGTCCATTATCATCATGGTGCAACATGGTGTGTAGGCAGACATGGTTCTGGAGAGGTAGCTGAAAGCTCTACACCTTGTGTAGGCAACAGGAAATAACCTGAGACACTGGGTGATATCTTGAGCATGTAAGACTTCAAAACCTGCCTCCACAGTGACATACTTTCTCTAACAAGGCCACACCTGCTTCAACAAGGTGCACCTCCTAATAGTGCCACTCACTATGAGCTTCTAGGGGCCAGTTACATTCAAACTACCACACAGGGCCCCAGTGTTGAAAAGGAGCTTACAGAAGACTCTTGGCTTAGATGATTAGATGATCCTTGTGGGGCCCCCTGTATTTTTAGGTATACTGATGGGGAAGAAATTAGCTAAAGGTAGAATAGCTCCCATTGAAGAGGCTTGCAGATTGATGGACAACAGCTGAATGGAGCAAAAAAGAAGGGAGAGGGATATGAGGTTTTAGGCTTGCCTCTTAGTTCATTTTGTGATTTTAGGCAATTCTTTTTATATTGCAGCCCCATCACTAAATCTCAGAGGTTTTCTAAGTTTCTTCCAACTTTTATTCTTTCTGATCTGGTTGATAATTCACTCCACAAACAATTGATGAAAATCTATTGTAGTCAGACAGTGGATTCTCTTAATAGTATTTGATTCAGTATTGTATCAGGTAACCAATTGTTAGTTTTTTTCCTTTGATCATTAATTGTCTTTCATCTTAAGGTTGGGATTAGTTCTAGAAAGATCATCAGTGTTTGAGAAGCTGAACCTGTCTGTGCCTTCTTTTGTTCATTGTCTTTTCTCCTCCTTTAGGCACTAGTCATAGGTACAGGATACCTGCTTTCCCACATAGAGAGCAAGATTCTCTTTACCTTATGATGGCTGCATGTAGACTAATGGATATCCAAGAGTAGGAAACAGATGTCTCTTCAGGGCAATCTGCCATTTCTAGGGTTCTTGTTGTTATATGTCTTTTGCAACCTTTAAAACAAATGGGATGCTTAATTTTTGAATTCTTTTTTTAATTTCATGATTAGAAGACTTTTTAGAAATTAGATGTTAACATTTTCCCAGCCATAAATTTGGTATCTTATGACACAGGAAAATTACAAAGGCAGGAAGAAAGAGACCTGTGAAAACAAAACTAAGACATAAAATATGACGAGGGGAAAGCAGGCAGCTTGTTGTGACTGTGAAGAAAAGGAAAACTTTGGGGAGGCCTGATTTATAGGATAATTATTATTGGCTGATTTAGAAAACTAGGGCAGAGAGATGAATTTGCTGAAGTGAATGTTTTGCAAACTGGTTTGAAGAATCCTTCTTGTCCCTATAACATAATTCTTTGTGACTATGTCCCCTTACTATAGTGTGTAAGAAGCATATTCAGACCATTATTATAAATGCGAATCAAAACCCAGCAGCAGAAAACAGATTTATCAAAAGCTGCCTAAGGGCCCAGGGTGAGAGAGTATATACAACCCCCACAACCCCCAACTTCTCATTTCCTAAATTCAGAAGCAGTCACTTCCCACAACTAAGCTTTCAATTCTAATTAGAGAAATAGCTTTTGTCATAGCTTTTAATGTCAGAGAGCATGCTCCTCAACCAATAATTCAATTATTCACTCATCCACCAGACATTTATCGAACACCCATTATGTGTTAGGTATAGGATTCTGTGCTAAGCATACAAGAATGAACAAGACATGATCCTGTCATCAAATAGGTTATTTCTGTTATCTAGACATGAAGACCTCATTTCACTTCAAGAGGTGAGTTCAAAGGAACATGATAAGCTAAAATGAATTTTATTACTGAGATATGATTGATATACAAAGGCATTGCCACACTTCGTAACTTGGTCAGTCTGGCTATGAGCATATATGTGGTGATCCATCTCAGTAGTTGGGTCCATAACTCGTCTCCAATTTCCTAAAGTTTTCCCATCACTACAACCATCATCATTGTTATTTTATCATAATCCTTTATTCTCGACTGATTTCTCCTTGTGGCATGCTCTTATGACATCCACATACCTATACTAGCTTTCTTTTTGCTGAGTATTTAGTTGACATATTGTCTTCAATTCTCTATGCTTTAATTTTACACAACTCGCTTTTAGATTATCTTTGCTTTTTAACTGGTGAATGTAGACATTTCAGAAGATGATTCATGTTTGGGTTAATTTTCACTATCTTATTTTATGCTCTGTGGTCTATTTATTAAGCTTATGTAATGAATAACATGAAGGCTTCTTTAGCTTGAGAAATCTAGGCAACTGAGAAAAAAACCAAACAGGTTTATTGAAATTAGTTGGCATGCAACATACTGACTATGCATACTTAAATGTAGTAATTTTTGACATATGTGTGCACTCATGAGTCTATTACTATAATCAAAATAATGAACATTACTGTCATAGCAAATACAAAACGAAAACGCAAAAAAAAAAAAATCCTGATAAACTCCACAGACCTGCTCTTCTATCCTTTCTTGTCCATCTTACACTCCCAGGGAGCCAGTGTTCTATTTTGTCACATTTTGTAGAATTTTACAGAGTTAATGATACATTTTGTACTGTTTTTAATCCACCTTATTTTGTTTAGTATAGTTATTTTTTTCTATTCACATAGTTATTGCCTATGCCAGTAGCTTCTTCTTTGTGTTGAATAGCATACTTTATGTAAAAGTACTTCTGTATTTAGTCATTTGTTGATGGATGTTTGGTCTTCTTCTGAGTTGGGACTATTGTATCCAAAGCGTCTGTCCCCATTTGTGAAGGAGTATGAGCACTTGATATTTTGGTGACTACTTGGGACTCAAATGGCTCCATCATCAGACAAGTGTATGCCCAGCATCTTAAGGAATTGTCAGTATGTTTTTCAGAGTGCTTTTTACCATTTTTTTTGTTTTTTCAAGGAGTGAATGAGTTGAAGCTTCTCCGCATCCTCACTGGGGTTTTCTGTGGAGAGTTTTCAATTTACTCTTAAGAGTTGTGTAGTGCTATAGTGCTATTGTGGATTGAGTTACAACTGTTGAATAGCCGTGATGATTGCATTCCTGGAGTGAATGTTGATTTGATCATAATGCATTCTCAGTTTTGTATGTTACTAGATTTCATTGTTTAATAACGTGCCTAGGAGTTTTGTATCTCTGTTGAAAAGGGATCTTGATCTTTGAGGCTTTTACTTTAATATTAATTTTGTCATATTTGCTTATGAGGTTAGTGTGGAAGTATCCCATTCTTAACATTTTTCTGAATTACATACAATTGCTTATGTATACACACATATACTTATATGTATGCATACATATATATTCACACACAAATATATTTAATATATGAAAGAATAGAATTCCTCTAGTGAGGAATCTTGGATAAAATGTTCAAATGTATAAAAATTCATTTCTTTTAAACATGAAAGATTTAGTCTATTTAATTTTAAGTTCTTTTTAGCTCAAAATTATCCCTTTCTTCTATAAAAATACAATCATCTTTAAAGAAGCAGAGCAGTGAACTAATCCCTAACATATGAAATATTTATACACAGGTTAGGATGCTATTCATGGGAATATTTTTAAAAAGTAAGTGCAATTCTGAACTTTTCAGACCAATCTTCTGTTCTATCAACAGAAGATTTTTCTCCTTTAAATATTTTTCTCCTTTAAATATTGAGTGGTGATTCTTTCTTTATCCACAGTCTAAGTCTCTAGCCCTTGGGCTTTCTATAAATTGAGATTCCTGGAATTAAAATGTGATTTTTTTTTTAGTGAAGGTTTGAACTGTCCTAGTTAAGAAACCTTCCTGGAATTATAGCTTCTTAATAAACTGGATCTCAGAAGGCATGCTAACTGGCTCTGACTGGCTGTGTGCTCTGCTGCAAGCATCATTTTCCCGATGTTTCAGAAATGAAGTGTAATGAGCAGGCACCCATCCACTGCACTTCTCAGAGTGTCTGTTTTTCTGTTGTTACCCTCCCCTATGAGCTGAATCATTTCTTTTTTTTATGTACCTAAGATGCTTTTCTGGCCAAGCTTCCAACCACTGATAGTCAGACTTGCCAAATATGGGTACATCCAAATACTTATGTATTATTCAGGAAAGCATATAGTAGTTTTGGCTCATATAATGTCATGTTGAGTCATGCTGTGTGAATTTATAATAAAAATACAGAGCATATTGTATAGTGTTATAAGTAACCATATTCAAGTCACATGATTATGTATAAATCCATATGTAAATTAGAAATTTTGTATACAATTTACTGTTAATAGTAACAATCAATCAGTATCCTCTGATGAGGTCATGGTACAATTGCTCAGGGGTATTTTGGACACCCTGAAAATATTGGTGGTGTTTTCTTTCCTCTGTTTTAGGGGATGGGTTTTTTATATGGCCCCAGATTCCATGCAAGAATCTGTTGCAAGATATATCGGTCTGCAGCAGAATATTCCAAGCATTGTTTTCCATTTAATGTTCCCCAAAATAAAACCACAAAGAATAAAGTCAATAATTAAGGTAATAATTAAGAGATTATGATCTTTGATTGTTTTTTTTTTTGAAAAGCCCACTTCAATCTATAGAAGTTAAATCTTAGCTAGTCAAACAGAGAGAGCCTGATTATTTTGATGAGAGCAGGTTTTATTAATCATTCCATTAATGAAAGTAGAGAGGGGGAATGCTGGGAGCAGAAGGGTTCCAGCAGGTAGTGGAGTGATGAGAAAAGGAGGGGTCAGGGGAAGGCTTAACCCAAATGAAGTGTGCAGGCAAAGCTGCCGGGGAATGTCTGACATTGTAATCCAAGTTAAAACATGTAGTAGGAAGTGGTAGCAGGACATATATGACATAAAGGAACAGGGAGTGAGTACTTGGAGCTGAAGGTTTAGTAGGTGTGGGGACAATGGGTTGGGAAAATGGAAGGGTAGGGAATGAGTTAGCAAAAAACTAAGGATGTAGAAAGAAGTCTTATGAAACCCCACTAGTTTGTAATCTAATTAAAAATATATTTTTTAAGCAGAGCTTTGAACAAAAATAGCCCACGTTCATAAACAATGCTACTCCCAGGAAACATCGATAGTTAAATGAAGATGTCACTGTGAGGCACAGGTTATCTCCCCGTGAGTTACTGGCCAGAGAGGCCCCAGAGGCCTCCACACCAATGCAGGTGATTGCCAGTGTCCTTGGCTTCCCGCCATAACCAGATACGTTTGTATTGCTGAAGACACCATAGACTTTGGTTGAAGGACACAGAGAAATTAACCTTGAACTGACCACGGAGCGCCCCCTACTGGCTTGGTTTCATAGTGCTGGATGGTGCAATTGAAGCTGCCAAGGGAGAAAAGACAACAAGGATTTTGTCCAGTGCTGGGCCCTCCATGCTATAACACTGACCTGCCAGGCAAGATGTACCCTGTAGTGCAATAGAGGCAATACTGTTTATGCGCCTAACTACCTTCTCTCCGGATTGGATTTGAAGTCGGCTTCACAAGAGGAAATCTGCACCGAGTACTGTAAACATGTCCAAAAACATGGTGAGGGAAGTCCCAGGCCCTAGAGGAGCACACAGTGATGTTCTTCTTCTAAATGGTCATGTTGTTGAACTGCCTTCTAAAAATTTATGTCTATATTCACAGGTCTGAGCTGTTCTCAGCCTTGGTCAGAGAAGCTTTTTCTTGCACCGAGTAGTGATTAATGCAGAGATATACTACTGGACAAAATGCTGAGAATAAGTGACTGAATGTTCAGCTATAGGTGGGACATCTGTATCCATCCTGCTTCCCCAAGACTCAGGAAACATCTCAGAAGAGGGAGCAAAAAGATAAGATGGAGGATGCTGTTGGGGGGTTTTGCTGTGAAATGATGGTCTCTGACCTTGACATGGCTGTCACACACACAGACTTATAGCAGAAGAACTGCAATGATCAAGCCAGTTAAAAATTCCAGAATGAATGTGGAGGAAATCCCAAGGCCCTATCCTGGCAGAGGAGCTATTAGTAATTGATGGCTGCTGAGAGAATGAGAATCAGTTTTCTTTAGGAGTGTGACCCTGGGTAAGTTTCCTATGTCCCAGTGGATGACACCATATTCATGTGTGGATGAGTAGCAGTAACTGGACTCAGTGGGTTAAAATAAATTGTAAGAGGAGAACAAGAAGTTGGGAGGGAGATATATAGGGGGGTTCTGGAGGGAGTTGGAAGGGCAGGGAGTGAGGTGTGACATGATCAAGATACATTGTCAGTATGTATGAAATTTTCAATGAGTAAGTTAATATTAAAAAATAGGATTCTTCATAGTTAAGATGACTTGTCTGCATTATGCACTGGCACAATACTGACAGAAAAGTTGTAGGAGTGACCAGTCATTATCTTTTGGGATTTAAAGCCCATTCTATGAGATGGAACCCACGCTTGAAACTGCCCAGATGGCCAAGAACTTGAGATGAGATAGGCCATGGACACACATAGAAATAAAACACTCCCGTTTTGTTAAAGAAACTCAGCAATACAATGACTCCTAGTTACATTCCGAAATGCTCATATACTCATCAGTGTCCTGCTCAGCCATCATCAGAGATGCTTCCTTCTGCAGTAGATGGGAACAAATATGGAGACCAGTAACTGGACAATGTGAAGAGAGTGAGAGACCTTGGAACACTCAGTCCTAAATGGATGTCTCCATCAAATCCCTCCCCTCAGGGATCAGGGAACCTTGTGGAAGAGGAGGCAGAAAGATTGAAGAACCAGATGGGGTGAAAGACACCAAGGAAACAAGGATTTCTAGACAGGACAGGGCTGATGCACACATGAAATCACAGAGATTGGCAGCATGCACAGGTCCTGCATAGGTCTAAGTCAGATGGGGGTTCCAGCTCTGAGACAGGGAAGTGGAACAAGCTCCCATCCCCAAGCTAGAGAATATCTCCAATATTTTTCTTGTAAAAGAAAAATTGTTTTCTTCAACAGAGTCTCATAAGATATGCAAATCACACTCAAGAGCAGGCCCTATACCCAGGAACAGATTGCCATCACAAAACGAACTCGATGGTATTTTTGGAGGGTTTTTTATCTCATGATGTTTGTCTGGGCTACACACACACACACACACACACACACACACACACACACACACACACAAAATCCACTACCTTAAAGATCTTTTGCTTATCTATTATGGTTTCTGGTTTAGTGTTGTTATGGGATTTCTGTGTGTGCAAATGTGTATGTGAGCATGTGTGTGTCTATGTCTGTGTGTGTTTCTTGTGCTTTTCCTTTGGCTCTTCCCCCCCCCCCCCCCGTTTATTTGATGTAAGGATTATGTCGATTATGTCATTAAGTCACCAGCCTGCGATGGCATCCCAGCCTAAAAAAGCGGGTGTGCCCTCTCTGTGCCCCCTCTTTTTCCATATTCCTCTCTGCACGGTCTCTCTCTCTCTCTCTCTCTCTCTCTCTCTCTCTCTCTCTCTCTCTCTCTCTCTCTCCATAAAGCTCTAGAAAGGTAACCATGGCTCGTGATTCTTCTGCCACTGCAGCATCCAGCACTCTCTGCCATCGGCATGGCCACTGCGGTGGCTGCCAGCCATGACCACTGCCGCCTAAGCACACCGCTTAACCAACATTTATTATTATGTGGTTCTCTCTCTCTCTCTTTCTTTTTTAGTTAACTGTTTATTTTCTAATGAGAGATAAAGAAAGAGTGTGGAGTTGGGTAGGTGGGGATGTGGGGAGAATCTGGGATTAGAATATATTGTGTGAAAAAAATCTATTTTCCTGAAAAATTAAAATTATAAAAAAATTAGGACTCCGCACAGTAATGGCTTTGGGCCATGTGTGCAATCTTTAACTATAAAAGTCATCAGGAACTCTGAATTTTAGATAGTTCTATTTGTAGAGAGGTGTTGTGAAAAATGAATGTCTCTCTAGCCCATGGACTAATACACTTGTCCATGTGCCGTATTTGTGAACATCATTTAATATAATGTAATTTTCTGATCAATTAAATAGAGGACTTGAAGACACAATTAGCCACGGGAAGACCATCTGACTTAAGTCCAACTGCTAGGGTGTTTCGGTTTCCTTTATTCTTTACCACAATTTTAGCTTCATCCACATATTATGAATGACACTTCATCCACATATTGTCTTATGGTAAACACCACTGAGAGGCTCCAAAAGGAAATCAGTCTCTACTCCTGCAGTTACGTGTGCACTGCCTTACCCTTGAAGTTTTTTATAGAGTTCTATTTCCAAGTATTTAAGTGATATTTCCTATATATAACCAAAATGTGTTAGGAACATCCAATTTATGTATTTAAGATGAAGATCCTTCAGACAATTCATTGCAGTTTGGGAATCAGAAGATTATGATCAAGGAAAAATGTAACCGTGCAGTATAGGACTGTTGTAAATGCTTAAACAGGCACAGATTAAACACTGCTGTTCCTCAGAAATAACATCTTGGAGGAGCAGGGAAGTGTTCATGGAGCAACATCTTTCTAAGTAGGTTTTACATAAGCAGTGACAGTTGATGATGTGCTAGTCCTAATTTTATCATCTTTCTAAACACCTTCTTTCGGTTGTGCATAAACCTTCCTTCACTCCAGGAGGTAGAAGAGAGAAGGCTGTCATGGTCTGAATGAGAATACCCACCCCAGAGGCTCATATGTTTGAATACTTGATCCACAGTTGGTGGCACTATTTGGATAGGATTAGGAGGTGTGGCCTTGCTAGGGGAAGTATGTCATTAGGTATAGGCTCTGAGGTTTCAAAGCCATATGCCATTCAGATGGCTCTCTATGCTTGTGCTTGTTGTTGAGGATGTGAGCCCTCAGCTGCTGCTTCACACCATGCCTACCTGCCCCCATGTACCCTGCCATGATGATGAAGGACTCTTATTCATTTGGAACTGTAAGTCCAAATAAATGCTTCCTTAAAAGTTGTCTTGGTCATAGTGTTTTATCACAGCAGTAGAAAAGTAACCAAGGTGGGGAGGGGGAGATTCATTTTCCTCAGCAGTACTCTTCATGGCTTTGCATTGCCTGTTGAATTTGGAGATTTTTGTGGGGACTAATGTATCTTTCTTAGCTTATAGGAAAGAGCTAAGGCAATATGAATAAGTGAATATAAGCATGGAATTATTGTTTTTGAAATCTACTTTCTTAGTAATTTGAAGTGTACAATTCTTTGTTACCAACTATATTCACCGTTTTTATAATAGGTTTCTTATAATATGGAAATATCTTTCTTTTAAAAAATATTTCTCTCTCTCCCTCCCCCTTTTTCTCCCTCCTGCTTTCTGCTTGTCCCTGCTCCTCTCTGTATGTGGGTATTGTATATGTGTATTCATGGGTGTATGAGTGTGTGTGTGTGTGTGTGTGTGTGTGTGTGTGTGTGCCTATGTGCATGTGGAGGCCAGTGGAGGTCACTGGGTATCTTGATAATATGTTATTAAATCTAACGTGTTATTGAAAGCCTGTGAAGTTGTTTCCATAAATAATCCTATTTAGTAAGTAAGAAAAGAAACTTTAAAAGATAGTTCACATACTTAATCTGGGACAGAACTAGGATTTGAGGCAAGTTTGTGTTGTAGTTTTGATAAATGTATCTCAAAGACTCACGTGTTGAAGGTTTGATCTTCAACCCTTGATATTCTTGGGAGGAAATGGCCTATTGGGAGGTCTTTTGGTTCCTAGGAATCTTGCCCCTAGAGGGTTTCTTTCTCTGTATCTCTTCTGGCCATGAGATGAAGACTTCTTCTACATACTCCCACTATGATGTCCCACAAATTTCAAGAGAGTGCAAAGTACAGGGCATTCAACAGAGAGCTATTGACTTTGTGAGAGCTAACAGTCCATGGGTAGGAGACACCAATTATAAAAACACTATTTGGGGCTTAATATTGAAAGTCTCCAATGCTAATTCAGGCTGCAGACTCTTGATCTTGGACGGTGGAAAATTTTGGTAGTAGTTAGGACTGAGAAAGAAATAGGAGCTAGTATATGAGATACTGGACACACCGAGAGTAACCACAAGTTTAGTTCTCTAGACCATATTAACTACAACGAGGATTTAAACTGTAGGAATGGACCTAGAAGGCCAGTATGTGGCATGAATCACAAAGGTATAAAAATTGTGATACCTAGTGTGTAGACACAGTTTTCATAGGAAGTGAAACCAGCTTGTGACATAACACTATCATTTTGGAGACACTAATGAAGGCACACACATGGAAAATTTTAGAAGTCATTGCAATACTTTGGCTGTGGACCACTAACTTCCCACCCGATTAGAAGGAGAGGAATGCTTTTGTATGTGTTATTACTGAAGCAAAGACAATGCAGAAAGAAGACAAACTTTCCCCCAATTCAGAGCAGACATTATTCTTGGTATTTTAATCCTATCAGAAAATTAATATTGACTCTATTTCAAAGATAATGAAATAGGTGAAAAGAAGTAGTGATTTGAGGCCAAGGAGGTAACCTAGTTGATAAACTGATTGCCATTAAAGCATGAGGGCTTGAGGATGATGTCCAGAACATGTGTAAAAAAGCTGGGTGCTATGGTACATATTTGGAATCCTAGTGATAGTGCTAGAAAGGTGGAGGAAGACCCCTGGAACTTGCTCTCAATGGACTCTAGATCAGTAAGAGATTTTATATACACACACATATATATATATATATATATATATGTGTGTGTGTGTGTGACATGTGTGATATATATGCCATATATACATACACACATATATAAATGGTTGACATATCGACTACATGTGCAGATGCACATGAACACACATGTATGTAGATACACACCTGCACACATAAAAACATGTACACACACTTACACATACACTCATTCACAGGAAGTACTGATTTACCAAAAGTCAAAAGCTCTGCTCTGCTTAGGAGCCTGAAATCACTAATCTTTGAAATCACACACATTTATTTATTAATCTGTTTTTTACAAGGTAATATTCAATCTCCAGGAAAAACTATAGAGAACTCAAATCTATTGTGATGATATTTTTATAGCTCTATTTATATTTTATAACTCTTATATGTAAAATTATGTCATATAATGTATATAAATATGTATAAGGAAAACCTTAAAAAGATATATTCTAAATTGGCAATAGTGGCTATATTGGAATAGAAACTCAAGATGGGCAATAAAATTAAATACCTTTTTTGTCTGATCTTTTAATTGTTTATATGGAGAATATATTCATGTATTATTTGTGTAATTAAAATTTAATTTTAAATGAATACTTCTGCCTTCGAAATACCTTCCAATGTAGACATTAGAATGACACTAAGAATTTGAATTAAGTAAACAATTAAACAGAATGAGTCTATGGACATAATTTGAAAAACTTGTTTTTACTTATGGAGATCTCATCTATTTTCCCTTCTCAGGACGATGCATGCATCCCTCTTAGGGTCCTCCTTGTTAACTAGTTTCTTTGGAGATGTGGGTTGTAGTCTAGTTATCCTTTGATTTACATTTAGTATCCACTTATGAGTGAGTACATACCATGTTTGTACTTCTGAGTCTGAGTCTGAGTCAGGATGATATTTTCTAGTTTCATCCATTTGCCTGCAAATTTCAGGATGTCATTGTTTTTTACTTTTGAGTAGTAATCCATTGTGTATACAGACCACATTTTTTTTTATCCATTCTTTGCTTGAGGGGCATGTAGGTTGTTTCCAGGTTCTGGCTATTATGAATAATGCTGCTGTGAAGATAGTTGAGCAAGTGTCCTTGTGGTATGATTGAGGATTCCTTGGGTACATGCCAAAGAGTGGTATAGCTGGGTCTTGAGGTAGGTTGATTTCCAGTTTTCTGAGAAACCACCACATTGGTTTCCAAAGTGGCTGTACAAGTTTGCACTCCCACCAACAGTGGAGGAGTGTTCCCCTT
This sequence comes from Peromyscus californicus insignis, assembly GCF_007827085.1. Taxonomy (NCBI): domain Eukaryota; kingdom Metazoa; phylum Chordata; class Mammalia; order Rodentia; family Cricetidae; genus Peromyscus; species Peromyscus californicus. Next base: position 70,698,903 of record NW_026294595.1, read on the forward strand.
GCTCCACATCCTCTCCAACATAAGCTGTCAACAGTGTTTTTGATCTCAGCCATCATAGAGCCTTCATCCAGTAACCGATGGAAGTAGATGCAGAGATCCATAGCCAAGCACCAGACTGATCTCCAGGAATCCAGTTGAAGAGAGAAAAGAGAGATTCTATAAGCAAGGGGCATCAAGATCATGATGGGGAAACCTACAGAGGCAACCAAACCAAGCTAGTGGGAACTCATGAGCTTTAGACCAACAGCTATGGAGCCTCCATGGAACTGGACTAGACCCTCTGCATAAGTGAGGCAGTTGTGTAGTTTGATCTGCTTAAGGAACCCCATGGCAGTAGGATCAGAATCCATCCCTGGTGCATGGGCTGGCTTTCTGGACCCACTACCTATGGTGGGACACCTTGCACAGCCTTGATGCAGGGGGAAGGTCTTGGATCTGACTTAACTGAATGTACCAGCCTCTGCTGACTCCCCATGGGAGACCTTACCTTGTCTGAGGAGGAAATAGGGGGTGGATTGGAGGGGAAGGCTGGGGTTTTGGAGGAGGGAAGAGAGGGGGATCTTTGGTTGGTATGTAAAATGAATAATGAAAAATTTTTAGTAAAAAAAGAAAAGAAAACTTGTTTTTATTCTTCCACGAAGCATAAGCAGTTGGGCAAATCTTGTTCTGAGTTATATTAGTACATATGTATCATGAGGTAGGTACTCCCTAATAGGAATTTAAATCCAACTTGTTATTCTCATGGCTGGAATTTCTCTAATCACTTCACTACTGGAGCTAGAGTTTGGCCATTTTAACTAGACTGGATTGGGAGGGAGTACCTGGGATTGTCTTGTCTCCCACTCCGGTACTGGGATTCCAGATCTGCACCTCCACACCCAGCTTTTATGTGTCTCTGGGGTTCTGAATGCAGATTCTTTCAGCAGTGTGGCAAGTGCTTTTCTCATTTCCACAGCTTTCCTTTTTTTCTTTACTGTGTTTTCTCTTAGATACTTAGCTCTCTTTATTCACAAGTCTCATTTTAAATTGAACACTTGCCATAAAAATCTTCTGTGTCCCGCTACACCACAAACTAGAGCAGGTGTCCCTTCATGTGTCCCTACAGACCTGTACTTCTTGTATTGTTGTGTTCTCTCCTCTAAGTCTCACCATTGGCTGGACATCAGAAGCACTACTCAAGCTTTCAACACACACACACACACACACACACACACACACACACACACACACACACAAGCACACGCTCACAAATACCAGGCCTCACCAAAGACTTATTGCGTTCCAGTCTTCACAATGTACTTAAGTGTTTTTATATTTAATATTCAGTGTATGATAACAATGATACTCCGTAACAAAGTGAACTGCAGAGTGTTCCCTGATTACCTGCACCTGCTCCTTTTACTGTTCCTGAGAATTCTTTTCACCCTCCTCTGTAGTTCTGACTTTGATGAACCTGCAAGGGTATTCTCATAAAGACAGACATCAACTTGACTTTCCCAACATTTAAGGACTTTTTTTGGTGTTATAAATGAAGTTCTCTGGGTCCTAGAAGTAGATAATGGGATGTCTCAAATGAGCCTTAACAAAGTCAGCATTCACAAATACAACTTTTTTCACTGTCCGTTTTAGTTCATCTTCATCCTATCAACATGCTAATCCACATCCAATAATAGCATTAGGATCAAGACAGAGATGTAAAACATTCAATTTTATCCTTGGAGTCATAATTTTATAGTATCTCATTGGTTTCTACATACAGCACCAGATTTTCAGTATTTGAGGAGCTGTTTTTGAACTCAGACACTCCAGATGACTTGGTGTCCAGGTTATTTATCAAAATCATGTGCTTTTCCTCAACATCCATGAATGGCCAAGGAGCAGAACACTATAATGTTAAGAGGAGCTGGAGTCTGGTTCTGGGTTCATTGGCTGGTTCTACCATTTGGATGAGTCATGTACGTCTCTGTATTGCAGTATTTCTGTCTACAAAATGTAAAGACTATAGTGTAACATCTACTTCACAGAGTGCTAGCAGTATTCAATAAGTCGATACACATAAAGTGCTTAGGAGATTGCCAAACACATTGCTTTAGGAATATTAGCTGTTTTATTCTCAAAGATTAGGCATTCAACCAAATTATGCAGATGCTATAGAAAGAACAGGGAGAAGATGAAGAACAACTAATTACAGCAAAACAGTCACTAATGGTAAAGTGGAGTACATGAAGTGACTGTGTATGTACTCTATACAATTAAAGAGATGTAATTTTCTCATAAGGTTATCAGTGAGACTGAGTCTTTTTTTTTTTTGTTCACCTTCTCATTAGGTCCTGGGTAGGTCTTGGGATTTTGGATTTGTAACTTAGTATTTTCCCTTAAAGAAGTTACCTTGAATTATATAAACTATCTTTATAAAACCAAGATCTTCGAAATGAATATAAAGATCACTGTTAATGAAAAACAAAACAAAACAAAACAGAAGCAGAATCCAGGCCAAATTAATAAACTAGGCTAAATGTAAACTGACTGCCTGTGTTTGCCTTTTATCTTAAGGGCTCAGAATAATTTACCACAATCTCATTTTAAGTTCTTTGAGGGGGAGGGTCTTTTAACAACTATCTAAAATTGTCACATTGCCCCAACTATGGACATGTTAATTTTCATTTTTACCTCATGATAGCTTTAATCTTAAAATATAAGGAAGAATTAATTAACTATCCTGATGGGGGAAGAAAACTTAATAGCAGTTTTAATGAGTATAACCTTAGCAGGATTTGTAATGACCCCCAAAGATGACGAAGTCACTTATTCTTTCTTTTGATTCTCTCACATCCCGTGAATAGCTGTAAGTCCTGATTACAAGTGATTAATTACCTCCTGGAAGCCCCGTCTCTAACTCATCCTTTTAGCCCCAAACCAACTGCAGCCTGGAAAATTCAGTGTGAACTCTAAATGTGAAGAAATGGTGTCCTGGACTTTTCTCCCTTATATAGTGCCGAGAAAACAGATTTTTATGAATGTCCAGCTAGGACTTTTACATAAGCATCAAGAACAGCAAGTGGGTTGCACTGAGCTGGCCCTCAGTGTTGCTTCTAGTGTGACAGAGAATGGCCTCATCAGGCTACAAGAGAGAGACACTAAGACACAAGGCAACACTCTCAGTGAAGATGAGCTCACAGAGAACTGAGTGGTCTCTGTGAACTAAGAATTTAGCATTTGGAACGAATGTGAAGGTTAGAATTGGGGGAATGAAAAGACTAGTGAGCACAATAGAGTAACATAGGGAAGAGGGGAAGAAGTCTGTGCAGGGGAAAACTGGATTCCCAGTTTTAGCTATTGACTGGTGAGCATGCAGAGTGGGCAACTGGGTGGCCCAGTAAAGAGCAAATACCAGACAAAGGACCAATACTTGGGAGTTGCCAATTTGCACTGTGCTAAGAGGCATTCAGTTCTTAGCAGTCACTGTGTAATGGCCCTAGGCATTCAGTAGAGAACTTAGAAAGGCCACCTCCTGTCTAGTTTTATGTTATCTTGAGACAAGCTACAGTCTCTTGGCAAGGAGGACTCTCATTTGATACAATCAATGTCTCCATAACATTTGCCTGCAGGCAAATCTGTAGTGCATTTTCTTAATTAGTGATTTATATATGAAGGCCTAGTGTGGTAGCTTGAGTGAGAATGGCCTCATAGGCTCATGTATTTGAATACTTGGTCTCCAGTTGGTGGAAATGTTTGGGAAAGTTAGGAGGTGTGGCTTGCTGGAGGAGGTGTATCACTAGGAGTGGACTTTGAGGTTTCAGAAGAGTCCTGTGATTCCCACTTTGTCTCTGTCTTGTTGTTGTGGATCAAGAGGTGAGCTCTGAACTGTCCCTTTGCTCTCTGCCATCATGGACTCTAATCCTCTGAAACTGTAAGCTGAATTAATTGCTCTCTTTTATAATTGCCTTGGTCATGGCATTTTGTTACAGCAATAGAAAAGTAATTAAGATACACAACCCACTGTGGGTGGTGCAACCATGGGTTGTTGGTCCTGCAGTATATAAGAAAGTAGGCTGAGCAAGCTATGAGGAGCAAGTCAGTAAGCAGCACCCCTTCATGACCTCTGCATCAGCTCCTACCTCTAGGTTCATGCCTAGAGTTCCAGCCTTGGCTTTTCTCCACGATGGACTGTAATATGGAAGTATAAGTAAAGTGAATACTTTCCTCCCAAAGTTGCTTTTGTCATGGTGTTTTATCACAGCAATAGAAAACCTAATTAACATGGGCCTTTCTCCAGAAGCAGGACAAATTAGCTCCAGAGTGAAAGGAGACCTTAAACCACCAGACATATCACCAAATCAACATTGAAAGGATCAAGCAATTGCTATGCTGCATAGAATGAAGCTCAATATTCAATTCAGGAAGATAATGAAATTCAGACACCCAAAACATGCAGTACCCACTACTTTTTGAGCAAAACCAATCTATATGGAAGAGATAAATGATAGATAAATCTGTCCTGTAACTGACCCCTATATTATAAGCACAGTAGAGTTATCAGATAAGGGATTTAAAACAGTTATAGTTATGTTCAAGGATTGTGGTGGCTAATTTTATGTCAACTTGACACAAGCTAGAGTTATCTGAAAGGAGTGAAACTCAATTGAGAAAATGCCTTCATAAGATCTGGCTGTAAGGCATTTTCTTAATTAGCAGTTGGTGGGGAAGGACCCAGCCCATTGTAGGTGGGGTCATTTCTGGGATGGTGGTCCTAGGTTCTAGAAGAAAGCAGGCTGATCTAGCTATGAGGAGCAAGTCAGTAAGCAGTGCCCCTCTATTGCCTCGGCATCAGCTCCTGCTTCCAGGTTCCTGCAGTCTTTGAGTTCCTGACATCACTGCTTTCAATGATAAACTGCTATATGGAATTGTGGGTGAAATAAACCTTTTCCTCCCCAAGTTTGCTTTTGATCATGATGTTACATTACAGCAATTGTAACCTAAGACAAGAGTATAAAATAAAAAAAGTACATTCCTACAATTAGTAAAAAGAATTTCAACAGATAAATGGAACATATAAAAGGTCCAAGAGTCTGGTAGATTTGAAACCAGAAGACATAAAAAGGGTCGTGTGGTGGTTTGAATGAACGTGTCCCCCTAGGTTCAGATGTTTAAGTATATGGTCTCCAGTTGGTGGTGCTGTGTGGGTAGGGAAGTATGTTCCTGGAGGTAGGTTTTGGGAGTTTAAAGACTCCTGCCATTACTTGTTTGCTCTTCCTTCTTTGTGCTTGCTGTTCAAGATGTAAGCTCTCAGCATCCAGTTCTGGTTGCCATGACAGCAGCTTTCTGGGATGCTTCCAGCTAGGACAGACTCTTATGCTCCTGGAACAATAAGCCAAATAAAACCCTTCCTTTTATAAGTTCCCTTGGCCATAGTGTTTTATCACAGCAATAGGAAAGTAATTAATACATATCCTAATGGTTATACTTAATCCAGAAATGAAAATAATGCATCTGAAAATATACTGCATAGGTTTAAAGAGGAGAGCTCTCTACAGAAAAAGATAGCATTGAGTCAGTAGAAAAGGACAGAGGAAAGGAAGCTGAAAACAAGTGAAAGAGCTTCCACAACTACCACAACAATCAAGTGGTCCTAAGTGTGTATAACATGGAATCACAAAGGGAATCAGAGTGTGGGCATATAGCTCAGTGGTAAAGCACTTGCCTATGTGTGCAAGGCCCTAGTCTTAGTCCCTAGTACAAACCAACCAACCAACCAACCAACCAACCAACCAACCAACCAACCCAGTCAAGGAAAAGGTGATATCCATCAGAACAAAAAATTCTTAACACTATCTGGTTTGGAAACTTTCAAAGGTGATGAGAAAAAAAACAACACGTAGAACTTGCTTACTTACACGTTCTCAAAAGACAAGATGTAGGACTGACCTGAATAAAACCATTTCAGTGTCCGTTATGATCAAACTGTGATGATCACAGAACTGACAAAGAGAAAATATTGAAAGAAGTCAGATAAACATCACATGTAATATATAGTGACAAGAATGTTTCTATCTACTCAGGAGAAAAATGCAAATTGTAAAACAATGAAATAAGTTTTGATACTTAACAAAGAAAAAATAACATAATTTTATATCGATTACTTTTTGATGTGGACCAATTTTTATTTGTCAATTATTTCATACGTGTGTCTAATGAATTTTAGTCATCTTCAGGCTGAAGGTCAATGACACCAGTTGGGGGATCTGTGGGAGAGCTCAGTGGTAGAGCATTTGTTTAACATACGTGAGGCATCACCAGATGAAACAGAAACAGTGACAATGAAAAACAAATCCAAATGAGGATCCATATAAAAACAGTAATAGCAACAACAGTAAATTGGATATGCTAATTTTTTTTTCTGGCTTGGGGAGATGGCTCAGTGGGTTGAAAGCTTGCTGTGCAAGCATAATGACCAGAGAGCTCAGATCCTTAGCACTCACGTAAAGCTGGGTGTGGTGGTATGTTCCTAGAAACCCAGGACTAGAGGGTAGGAGTAGACACAGATCCTAGAAGGCCTCCTAGCTAGCCAGACTAGACAATCAGTGGGTTCAGACCTTGTACGCATGTGTGCATGTGTGTGTTCTAGTATACTCATTCATACACACCAACATCAGCCTCTGATATCCATATACATCCACGTGGGTGAGTGCACCCGCACACATGGTTGCACACACATATAACACACACTCAAAATTTTAAAATTCCTCTTATCTTTATATTTATTAGAATGATATTTATCTAAGAAAGGGAAACAATAGAAATGAATTTATACATGGCTATAATATCTACAGAAAAATTCACACTTTTGCAAAAAATGGAGAGATTTAGAACAGACATTTTGTAAGTTATTGTAACTGAAGTTTGAATGTAATATGTTAGGGATGTATTATTTTAACTTTTTGAGAAACCATTAAAATAAAACAAGTTATACCTAATAGAACACCCAGAGGGCAAAGTAGATTGCAAAAATATTGCTTAACTGATAAAGGGAAAAGCAGGAAGGGAGAGGGAGGGCTAGGAGTGAGGAGTGCCTGCAGATTATGTATTATTTTTGAACTTAGGTGGAATATTCAATAAAAAGGTCACATCCTCAACAAAACCCACATTTATAGAAGTCTAAAGTCATCAATGTGACTTGGAGTATGCCATCTAACCACAAGTGAGTGAACATGAAAACTAGCATAAGAAAAATGTCTGGAAAATCTCCAGATGTTTATAGTTAGAAAACACGCTTCTAAGGAGCTCACACAGAAAAGAAATAATTACAAGGAAAGCAGAAATCCGAAGCACAGCATATCAAGCTGTGTACATCGCAGCTGACCAGAGTCCTGTGGGGGAGGGGATTTAGCTGCAAATGTTTACAATAGATGAGAAGAAATGTCAAAGATCAGTGATCAGTTCTTTCTCCCAACATATAAAATCCAAGTAAACACAAAATTGTAAGGAAGCAATAGATAATAGATAAATAACAAATGATAAGGTAAAATAAATAAAAACCAATAAATGATAAAGATCTGAGTAAACATCACACTAGTCAAAAAGTACAATTTCAGGTAGGCGATAAAGACACTGAATTTCTTCTAATTGGTTCAAATCTGTATGTGATAGCCTTTCATTTTTAGTGCTCAAATGGTTACAAAGTAGCAAGGGCTTTTCATGTTGCATTTTCCTACATCATTCCCAGTGTGAGGTCCATATATGTCAGATATTGGCATTTCTCCTTATATTAGTTTCATATTAATACATTTTACTTATTTTTAGATAAGTCTCCTGTTTTCTTTCTGCTTATTGTTTATAGTAATGTTGTTATTTCCCCCAGTTTTTTTTTATAAGAATTAAAACCCTCACTATAATTACTTATTTAGGAAAACTCTGTAAACCCCTTTCATTTCATAGTAAAGTCTATTCATTTTCATGAGTCTTGCTTAATTTTTCTTAATCATTAAATCACACAAAAATTTTAATTTTCCCTAGAGCTATTTTTTACTTTTCTTTCTTTCTTTCTTTCTTTTTCCGAGACAGGGTTTCTCCGTGTAGTTTTGGTGCCTGTCCTGGAACTCACTCGGTAGGCTGGCCTTGGACTCATAGAGATCTGCCTGGCTCTGCCTCCCAAGTGCTGGGATTAAAGGCGTGTGCCACTGCTGCCTGGCTGTTTTTCTTTTTCTTTTTACTTAGGTCCTGACTAGAAGATGAGAAATGACTTCATTTTTTAAAAATATTGTGCTGACTAGTTTTATGTCAACTTGATAACAAGCTCGAGTTATCTGAAAGGAGGGAGAATCATTTGAGAAAATGCCTTCCTAAGATCTTGCTGTAAAGCATTTTCTTAAGTAGTGATTGATGGGGGAAGGCCTAGCCTATTGTGGGTGGTGCCATTCCTGGGTTGGTGGTCCTGTGTTCTATAATAGAGCATACTGAGCAATCCATGATGAGCAAGTCAGTAAGCAGCATTCCTCCATGGCCTCTATATCAACTCCTTTCTCCAGGTTCCTGCCATGTTTGAGTTCCTGTCCTGACTTTCTTCAGTAACAGACTACAATGTGGAAGTGTAAGTTAAACCCTTTCTGCCTTGCTTTTGGTCATGGTGTTTCATCACAACAACAGTAACCCTAATTAAGACAAATAACATGTTTTTTGTTCTGTGCTTTATTTTTTCAGAGAGAGAAAGAGAGAGAGAGAGAGAGAGAGAGAGAGAGAGAGAGAGAGAGAGAGAGAGAGAGAGAGAGAGAAAGCCTGAAGTTGGATGGGTAGAGAGAATTGGGGAGGAGAATTGGGGAGGATCTGGAAAGAGTTTGGAGTGTATGCTGTATGTCAACATATTTAAATGAAAATTTAAAAAAATTGTATGTAATAAGACCATAGTCTCAGTCCCACCTGTGAAAATCTCTCCTCATAGGTTTACAGTGACACCTTTTATCACACAGTGAGAATCTGTATCCATCTGTTAGTGTAACACTGGACTTATTGGTTCCTATGTAATCACAATACTTTAAATGTCATTGATAGAAATAGTTTAAATACAGGCACTCATGAACTGGCTCTGTGGGTAAGCTTGTCCGCCATCAAGCCTGACAACCTGAGTTCTATCCCTGAGACCCATATGGTAGAACTAATTCCCACAGTTATTTTCTGACCTCCATACATGCTCTCTCTCTCTCTCTCCCTCCCCCCCGCCACACACACACACACATACACACACACTGTTAAAAATTAAAGGAATATCTTAAATACAAAATTTTAATTAACTAAATAGTATGAACCAAATAGTTCATTGTCTAACAATTATAAAAATGTTATCTAATAAACTTCCAGTTCATAGTAGCCAGTGGAATACATTTTGATCTTAGCTTCTTTTGCTGATGTTACTTATCTCCATATTTATGAATGAACTTGCTACCACTTTGGCTCTGCAGAACACAGATAACCATATGGATGTAATAGTGGCACACGTACTTTGGTGGTAACGAACAACTGTAAACAGAGGGTTCTCTCATGCCTGTCAGCTCCTGAATAGACACACAGAAGCTTATATTAATTATAAATGTTTGGCTGATGGCTCAGGCTTATTACTAGCTAACTCTTATATTTAAATTAACCCATTTCTAATAATCTATTTATCGCTACCTGACTCATGGTTTACTGGTGCTCTGGCATCTTGCTCTTTCAGCAGCTGCTGGTGGCTGCCTGGACTCTGCCCTTCTTCATCTCCATCTTCAGTTTGATAGTACTGCCTCACCCTATTCTGCCTTGCTATTGGCCAAACAGCTTTATTTGTCATCAAATGAGAGCAACACATATTTACAGAGTACAGAAAGACCATTCCACAGCAAACAACTTTTTAATTAGACACAAGACCTGTTCAACAAGAGGGAGATCATGCCTGGTACTGGAAACTTCGCTCACTACTCAGTGCTAGTGAAATAATAGGTATTGGAGATCTACAATTGCTAATTTACTAAGCTAGCATCATTCCTGCCAACAATCTATAAACATTTGTCCTTATACCCACACATAAGTGTAGTCTTCACCCTTCATCGAGGAGATTATCAATTCTGTTACTCTATAAAAAGCTGAGACATGCCTGGAATGGTGGTACATGCCTTTGATCTCAGCACTGGGGAGCAGAAGCAGGTGGATCTCTGTGAGTTCGAGGCCATCAGGCCAGCCAGAGCTATGTAGAAAGATCCTGTTTCAAACCAAACCAAACCAAAATAAAACAAAACCCACCACTAACAGCAAAACAAATAACAACAACAAATAATAAAAGCTAAAATTTAGACATACAATTAGCAAGAATGATAGTAGTATCCAGTAGTACCCAGGCTTGCTTAACTTCAAAGCTATCCTCTGCCCACTAAACCAGGACTGACAAACTTGCTGTGTAAAGGCATAAACAGCACATGCTTTAGGTTCTGTGGACCAGCTGGTTTCTTTCACAACTTTTCCATTATAGGCTAGAGAAGTTGTGGCTAATACAGGAAGGTCATGGATTATAGCTACCTTTCAGGAAAAATTTACTAATAGAAATAGGCAACAGGATTTGGCCCACAGGTAGCAGTTTTGCATCTCTTTGAGTAAGCTACACTGGCACCCTGAAAATATGTTTTTTTTTAAATTATAGACATAGAATTCATATATAGCCATGATTTTATTCTGAACACCCATATTTTCTTTTAATTTTCATACATGTATATAGTACATAATTATTTTATGTGTATGAGTGTTTTGCCTACATTCATGTCTATGTGCCACATGTGTGCCTAGTGTCCAGAGAAGCCAGAAGAGGGCACCAGGTTTCCTGGACCTGGAGTTACAGATGGTTGTGGAGCTGTCATGTGGGTGTGGGGAATCAAACTTTGGTCCTCTAGAAGGGAAGCAAGTGCTCTGACCTACAGAGCAATCTCTGTAGCCCCTGTGTAATGTATTTTGACTATATTCAACCAGTACTTTCTCTTGCGCCCCTCTCATATCCATTGACACTCTCCCTTTTCCCTACCAGCCCAGCTTTTACTTTGATGACATGAGTATTGTGTGTAAAAGTAAGTCTGCAAGTAATACTTAATTGCACTGATTATCATTATTGAATTCTTAGCTATTCTTTGGGATTCGAATGGAACTGAAGATACTGAATAGAATAACATATTGGGTATTAGAATAGTATTCCCATCTTGGAATACTATCAGTTCTTTTTTCCAGACTAAATTGTGACAGTTTTCCAATAGTACAAAAGTATTTGCATATGTTCCAAAGGAGATTATACTGTTTCCTCCTTTCCTGCCCCCTCCCCCTTCTACCTTCCTTCTTCTCTTCCTTCCTTCCTCCTTTCATTCCTTCCTTCCTTCCTTTTGTTTCTCTTTTCTCTTAGATTTCCTGTATTCAATACAAGAACAAATGAATTTGATTTAGAAGACTATGAATGTCATTTTCTCCAATGGAGTCCATGTTACTTTAAATAAAATACATACATTTCCAAATATAATTTATTTTTAAAAATATTTTAATTTGCCAATTTCAATTTGCATGAGATCAGTTCACTAGAAAATTAAATACATTATTCTTGAATGTAATAATGAACACCATTGTCTGTAGCACTCAAGCAGAACTACAGTTTAATTGTATTTAATACAATTAAATATATTTTTTACTAATGGTTGACAGCAGAACCCATTGTTACCCCACTTGAACAGGAGTGCTAGGAGACCAGTGCTTGAGCTAAGTGAGTTGTAGAAAGAATCAAAGTTGCTGTTTCTCTGAAGTTTTTACATTCATTTGTGGAATGAGAATTTTCTTTTTCTGTTCATTTAGTTCATTTCTTCTGAAAATGAGAGGCTATCAGAAGGGTTGTAACTCATTTTTTGGTAACTCAGGTCACAATAAAATCTTGCTTCTCCTTTAGATAGCGTGTGTTTAGTACCCATTTTGTGGATTCAGTTTTGGATTTCTGCCTTGTATATTGGATTAAAGACCAAAGAAAGGTAATATAAAATTTTGCCAGAGAAATGTGAGCCTTTGTTATTAGTCTGATGCTCACCATTTCTTACATCTCTTTCCTGACTGTGGTGGTTTGCATAAGTATGGGCCCCATAGACTCATGTGTTTGAATGCTTGGCCCATAGGGAGTGGCACTATTAGGAGGCATGGCCTTGTTGAAGTAGGTGTAACCTTGTTGGAGAAAGTGTATCACTGTTGGGATGGGCTTTGAGGTCTCATATGCTCAAGCTACACCTCGTGTGGGACTCAGTCTTCACTTCTGCTGCCTATGGATAAAGATGTAGAATTCTTAGCTCCTTCTCCAGCACCATGTCTGCCTGTATGCTGCCATGCTTCCCACCATGATAATGGAACTAAACCTCTGAAACTGTAAGCAATCCCCAGTTAAATGTTTTTCCTTATAAGACTTTCTAAGATCAGTCAAAGAGAGAGAAGTGCATCAGGATCATGATGGGAAAACCTGCAGAGATGACCAAACCATACTAGTGGGAACTCATGAAAGTTGGATCAATGGCTGTGGAGCCTGCATGGGACCTGACTAAGCCCTCTACATGGCAAGACAGTAGTGTAGTTTGATCTGTTTGTCCCCCCGCCCCCGACGGTAGGATCAGAGTCCATCCCTGGTTCATGAGCAGGCTTTTTGAAGCCCACTACCTATGATGGGACACTTCATGCAGCCTTGAGGCAGGGGGAAGGACTTGGACTTGCCTCTACTGGATATGCTTCCCCATGGGAGGCCCTTTTGTGTAGGGGAGTGGGGAATAGGTTGGGAGGGGGAAGCTGGGGGGCTGGGAGGAGGGAAGAGGGGGATCTTTGATTGTTGTGTAAAATGAATGAAAAATATTTTCTTAATAAAAAAAGAGTTTCCATGGCCATGATGTCTCTTCACAACAATAAAACCCTAACTAAGACACTGACTCTCATTTTTTCTTTGTAACTATCTCCTATGTACCCTGCTTAAGGGTGTTTCTCAAATTAGTGTATCATCCAGGTGCTATCTCCTATAAACATAGCCTTGTGTAGTCCTCAACCTTCACAAATCCTTGGTAATGAGATTACTGGATATGATAAATAAGAGATAAGTAGATAAAACATTGAGGTTACTTTATGTGTATTATGTAGTGTGTATGTGTTATCTGGTAGATAGATCAACCTTTCTTACTAAAGTAGATTGATTTCATTTATAGCTCTGGCTATTTCCTTATAGCCATAATTTTTCTCTATAATTTAAATTCTTTGTAGTTTTTACAGACTGATTTTGAGGTTGCCCATATGACTCATTTTAGATCATGAGAGATTAACAAATTTAATACAAGCACAACTTTAAATGCAAATATGTCTTTCTCTTGTCTTTTTGTGTGATTGGCTGTACTTCATTATAGACCTCTTCCATTTCATATTGACAGATAGGTTAACCTGCCAGGAGATGGAGAGACCTCAGATTGGAGGTAAGCCATCTGAGTGGTCCTAGATCAGCTCTCTTCAAACTGCCTTACTAGAGAACTGCAGAGGCCAAGCATAAGCCCAATGGGATAAGCCAAGAATGGCTTAGAGTAGAAAGACTATCTAAAATGACCACTAACAATAATAAATCATTGTTTTCAATCTTTAAGTTTTTGTGTGATGTATCACTTACCATCAGCTGATACAGTTACCATTGCATACCAGCCAACCAGTGTACTGTTTACCTGTTCTCATTTGGATCAATTTCAAATATAAGAATATAGATGATACACTCGCCTATCCACCGTCTCTAGTCTTCTCCCATATTTTATGTAGGCATAGATGTCTCTTAAGTAGCATTTTTCTTGCTGACAGTCCCTTGGTTCCTTTAGTGTTTCTTATAGCAATGGTCTGTTGGTGATAAATTGTTTCAGCTTTTGTATGCTTGAAAAGATAGCTTCATTTTGTCATTATTGAAGATATATTTATGGTTGTTATTTTTTTCCTTGAGTTATTTTTAAAGATACCATTACTTGTTTTGGATTGCACTGCTTTATTTATAGATTTTTAATTAGCATATAATCATCATACAAAATAATGGGTTTCATTATGATGTTTTCAAGAGTGTTTATAATGTATTTTTGTTATATTTTCCTATCATTCCAAACTCCTGATGGTTCCCTTCATCTTACTAAATAGTCTCCCTTCTAATTTCACATCCCCCACACACTCACTCACATGTACACACACACACACACACACACACACACACACACACACACACACACACACACACATACATACACACACATTCTGCATATGAGAGGAAACAGGTGCTTTTTGTCTTTCTGAGTGAGTCTGACTTATTTTGCTTAACACAATGATCTCCAGCTCTGTCCATTCAACACTTTTTACTGAAAATGATTAAGTTAATTCTTCATGCCTGAATAACTCTACTGCATAGTCATACTCTATCTTCTTTAGCCAGTCATCTGTTGATGGTGCCTGAGCTGATCACTTAACTTGGACATTGTGAATAGTGTGGTACACAAACATGGGTAGATTTCTGTGTATCTATTATGTCCCATCCCCATGGCTGCTGTTAAGGTTTTCTCTTCATGTCTGATTTTTAAACAAGTTATTTATGATAAGTTTTGGCCTAATTTTCTTTAGATTCTTTGTTTGGAGTTCATTGAATTTCTTAGATCCCTGGTTAAAGTCAAATGTTGAAATATTGAGACTATTATTCCTTTAAAATTGTTTCTCCCAGTTTTCCTCCTTTTTGTGTCTCATCTGGCCTCCAGTTACAAGCATTTCAGTGTTTTCTTGTGTTCTCCTACATTTTGCTAACTCCTCATTCATTGACTTTAGTCTTTTCTCCCCATTTGCCTCATGTGAATAGTTTCTCCTGTCATGCTTTCAAGGGCACCAATCACTCTTCTCCTCTGTCTAAATGCTCTTAATCTATCAAGTGCTCATACGTAATTTCAGATATTACATTTCTCATCTCTAGAAGATTGCTTTTTAATGTATGTCATTTCTGTTCTTGGGATGCTTAAACTTTGCTCAACTTTCATCAACATCTAGGTCTAGCTGTAATAGTCACTTGACTGTCACTGTTTACTAATTCACCAACTATGTCTCTTAAGACTGTTCTGCTTGTTTTCCTCATTATGGTCTACAGTTCTTTACTTTGTTGTTTGCTTGGTGATTATTGATTAGATACACTCATTAATCCGTGTATTAGTCTTTTATCTTTGTCTACTGGGAATGCAAGCTATCCTTGGCTCTGTGAGCTTTGAAGACCACTCCACTTGATTCTACTGATTTTTTCTCCCTCAGGCTTTGCAAAGACTTGGGAGGAACTTTCTACAGATCTCTATGTCTCTCCCTCTTTTACCATGCTCTCTTTTCTTGTTATTGGCTTTATCTTCCTCCTTAAACATTATCTGTCTACTCCATAAAGGTAATTTGTCAATCTTTATTACTGTCAAGTGGGTAAGTGGGGACCCATATGAGTAGCTTACCTTGCTTATTATCCATTGAACAATTTAAGGTAGGAAGATAAAATTGTTTTCTACCAATCATTTGTTTGTTCATAGAGGAAAGCAGAAGTTTCTTTCACTTTGACCTTGTTGAGAAAATTCTAATTGAATATAATAAAAACTTACATTGAGTTCTGTTCCCAGAAGCTTGATGTTAAGTATAAAGAGGTCAGGTCCAAAACACCAGACAGAAGCATTTGTGTCTGACACTTTTTCTCAGTTTTTATTGATTTGGCTTATACCATATTTTTCCTTCTTTCTCCTCCATCCTAGGTAATTGAATTAAAATGTTGGTACTGAAGAAACTTCATTCTCCCTCCTATTTGAGATATAGATTGAAGACTTTTTGGAAGTCTAAGGGAGCTGTTTTAATAACCTACTGGGAAATTAGAGAATAATTCCAAACATGAAAGTAACTTTTCTGAGATGAAGAGTCAGTAGGATTTTTCTCAAACTATGGCACCACAGCTTCCATGGTGGCTATAGGAGTGATGGTATTTTTGAATTGGGAGGGAGTGAAATTGGTAGAAAGGACTTAGAAACTTTTGTTACTACAAAATTTTGTTGAGTGCCATGTGTTTTCTCTATCAGTGTCAACTCTATATCTGTTTAAATCCCCCACAATAGAGGATAGCATGAAATCATTAAAACATTTAACATTTTGACCAATAGTTATAATTTTTATTTGATCCACATGAACCCTATGGATTAGAACTGTCCAAACAAGAACTAAGTCCTAGTTATCTGAAATTTTATTGACTAAATTGAACAGCCCTAAACCAAGCAATGATGGTTATAGCCTTTTGTACAATTTCAATGTATCCCTACTTTATTTTTTGGGTGATGGAAAAATAAGTTGTGTCTGAAAGCTTCTGTAGTAAAGGTTCAATAATCAAAAATAAGGTCTCATTGATCTTTCCATGATAAATTTGGGAAAACAAAAAACAAGTGGGAGAAGATTATTTCTGAGACTGCATTTTCCATTTTTTACCTGGAGGAAAGATACCTTTTAGACTCTGCTTTAGATGCCTTTTAGACTCTTGGTGAATGATCCTGTATTAGGTCTTTAGATGTGTTTTTTGAAACTCCCCTGAAGTGTTTGGCCGGGGAGTAAGCAAGCTGATAGAATTCTCATGCATTCATATGCCAGACTTGGCCTAACTTTAGAAGTATGCTGGCTCCCTGACACCTCTCATAGGCCTTAAACAACTTAGGATCTGAGCAATGATGAAAAGAGGCCACTGTGCAGACAAAGACTGTGGGCTCCAGGCATTGACTAGCTGCCTTCAGAGTCCCCTTTCAATCTTGCCATCTTTCAGGGCTTTGTTTGGTGTTTGATACAGCTTTTCAGAGACTTAATAGCCTTTTGGTATCCAATGTGAGAAAAGGAACACGGCCGGCCAGGATTGATTGGCTGTGTGCGGGCTGGAGTCAAAGTGGCTGTGGAACTGTCTGCCTTACTTAGCAGTTTAACCCTTTGTAGTAAAAATATCATCCCCTCCTAGTGGGAATCAAACTGACATGTATTAATAGTTCCATGCTGTTACCAAGAAAGAGGGACTTGGTGGAATTTTCGTAGCTCCTTCTGACCATTGTGTCTCTCTCTGTGAACTTTGATGTTTGGAGAATGCTGAGAGAATTCCGAGGGACTGGAAATCATAAGGGTACACATTCAAACAGTGCAGCCATCTCAGTGTCAGTTCCATCCCTGGATGAGCTCCAGGGTTCTTGATGAAGGCCATACTTAACCACATTGACAGTTTGCCCTTCCCTCCAGCCCTTATGGATTTGACATCTTTGCTTACTAACAACTCTGTGTCCATCATAACTGGTCAGAACACCAACTGGTAAATTGAGAGAGGGTAGCTAACTAATTTTTCTCTTTTCTATCCTCCTTGGGTAATGAAAATACAGTGACATGTATTGGTAATAGTGCACTACATGACTTTATTTTAAATGTTAGGATTTGGTGGATGGTTGTACTATATCCTACTAGACAAATTTATGCATCTACTGTATATGTTGAATAATATTTATTCATTATTAATAATTCTATATGGTATCTAAGAAACACAAAACAAACATAAAAAAAGAAGGGTTTTGTATTCTATGGTTTCTACAGAAAACCGCAAACATCTTGTAAAACAGAAAGAAGCCTGAATTTAGGTTTGTAATGAGTTGCAAATCCTCAGAATGCAGAAGAAGATACTGCATGGAAAAAAAAAGAGACACACTTTCTTCTAGCAACTGTGCTGATGGAATTCATATTTCATGTAAAATAGGTTCTAGGGTTCGATGAGTACAAGCAATAGAAGGGCAACCAACTTCTTCAGAATGCAAATTAATAACAATAGAGAGTATGGAGGAAACTCATTAAAACTCAAGAACATGATGGAGATTAAAACACAACATTAAAACAGGCTAATAATCCCATTTGAGAAAGTAATCATTGTGGAGAATAGAAATAAACAGCGTGAACATATTTGGGGCCTTTTGATATTTCTGCTAAGAGCCTGGCTTTCTTCTTTTTCCAATTAGCTTTCCTGGATGAGTTATCAAGTAGGTGGTCTCACATGTGTGAATATAGCCCTATAAAATCACACCACAATTAGGACTATACATATGACTGCTTCGGTATACAAGAACATTTAATTTTACTGATTTTCTAAGATGAATAAAGCATTTTAAAAGTTTTTGAAATCACATGTTTATAATTTATATATTATTATTATTATTATTATTATTATTATTATTATTATTGTGTGTGTACATGTTTATTCATGCATTAGTGTGGCATATGTCAAACAATGGAGGTCAGTGGACACCTTGAGGGAGTCAAATCTTTTTTGGTAATAAAAGCTATTTTTTCACAAACTAAAAAATAATACATTAAAACCAAAACTATCACATCAATACTGGACAAAGCAAACCAACAGAAGGAAAAGAGCCCTAAGAGAAGTCACAAGAATCAGAGACACTCTTGTTTACACATTCAGGAGTCCCAGAAAAATGCTAAACTGACAGCTACTTTATATACACAGAGGACGTGGTGCAGACTGATGTCAGCCCTGTTCTTGCTGCTTCAGTCTCTGTGATTTCATGAGCTTTGCTCAGTTAGTTTAGAGGGCCTTGTTCTTCTAGTATCCTCTATCTCCTCTGGCTCTTACACTCTCTCTGCCTCCTCTTCTGTGGGATTTCCTGAGCTCTGAGGGGAGGGATTTGATGAACACATCCCATTTAGAGCTTTGTGTTCCAAGGTCTCACTCTTTGTGCAATGTCTGATTGTGAGTCTCTGTATTTGTTCCCATTTGCTATAGGAGGAGGCAATACCCACACAACTCAAGGAAATGGAGAGGGCAAGCTGATGCCTCAATAGAAACTTTCCCCGCACATTCTAATGTCTTTGGTACAGGAAGGTACTCTGTTGCCTGCCAAAACAGACATGTAAACACAAACCTAGCTACAAACCCCTTGGTCTACAATTTGTCCTACCTGCAAAATATGCTAGGGCAATGGTGGCACAAAGCTTGTGGGAGTACCCCACTGATGCCTGACTTGAGTTAACGCTCACTCCATGAAATGGAACCTATACCTGATACTACTTTGGTGACCAAAAAACAGAGACTACATAATCCAGAGACCTAGGGTAAAACCAAATACTACTGTTCTAAAAAAAAGTAACAATAAAATCACCCCTAATGATATTCTGCTATACTCATAGGTCAATGCCTTACTCAGCCAGCATCAGAGAATTTCTCATTTCTTGCAGTGAGTCCTAAAGTTCAAACTCACGTTATCAGGCTTGAGGCAAAGACTTTTATCCACTGAGCCATTTCTCTGGCCCTGAATCAAATCTTTCTTATGAATCCTATTGCACTGGGTGGCAAGGTATATGTATTCTGTGTAGACAGAGGTTTGAAATCCTTATTATCACTAGATAGTTGTGAGGGAATCTGAAATGTACTAATCCAGGACAGTATTTCTTTTTCTTCCATGTTAAACAGTCATTGTTGGGGTTGTGATTGTTTCCTACATGGTGACTCTTGCTAATTTTCTTTCACTTCCTTGCTTGGAAAGGGTGTGTCTCCATGTCAGTGTCTGGAAATTGAAAGGTTCATGTTATTCTGTACTAATGGAGGGAATAGGGCCAATCAGTCGTCCTGTGGTTTTCTGCTGGGTTTTTCTGTGTGGTGGTTGTTCTGTTCCCCTGGTGATGTTATCTGATGTTTTGAGATGTTATTTTGGTATGAGCTAATGGAATCTGTTCACTGTGGAATCTTTGTGTCAGCTCGAAGATTATAGTTTCACTGCCTATCAGTGTTTGTGTCTCCTCAGTAAGACGCCTGGCCATTTCTGTATTGCCTGAATGTTAGGTGCAGGCTGGGAATTCCAGGAGTGGTGCCGTCAGCTCCTGTGCCTAGTATAGCAACTGTCTCTGATGTGTTACATTTCCCAGCATATTTGATATGTTTGGGACCTTCCCTAGAGGCCAAGAGCCTCCTCCATTCTAATCTGGGAAGTTCTGCCACGATCTATTCAGCATGGGACTCTCCTACAATTATGAGGACTTTTGCTTCTGATCACATTGCCTTCCCCCTGTATTTCTTGCCACAGTCCACAGGACTAATGGAGATCCCTTTTCTGCTTCTGTTTTCTTATATCTGTTTTGCTTCTTCTTTTACCAGGTCTTCAAGGACAGAGGGCTTCTGGAGAAAATGCTGAGTTAATGATTAAGGAAAGTCCAAAAATAATACCTTGTTACTCATCAAACACATGGCTATGGAACAAGGAAAAACCCATGCTGAGAATTCCTGCTGAAAAGTGGTGAATGACTAAATGCCCACCTGATACAGGAATCCTTCCAACAGTACACCTGACAGGCAGTGATCCAGCTCTTATGTGTGTCAACAGATTGAGCAGCTGTTCCTTGCTCTGTATTTCAGTCCATCCCAAGGTTGGGTAACTCTATTTATTTTCACATGTAATATAGTCCCAAGAGGCTTGAATGAGAGACTTGGAATAATCTGTGCAAGCTCCACAGGTCCAATATAGTGCTTGTTACACAGAAGACTTTCAAAAAGCGTTTGCTGAAATATTGAACTTATTTGTTAAGGTATGTTCTCACAATTCTTAACCCTTGGCTCTGCTGTCTCTCAGTGATGCATGGATGCAGAGATTACATTTTTAGGCAGTTCAATTATTTTTATATCACTCAGTTGCCTTCAGGATGATTGGCACACTTTTGAATCCTTTAAATAGGAAAACAGGTCTGTGATCCTATGAAGTGAAGTAATCTATTACCAGCAGATCTATAAGCAAGGTTAAAAGAGAGGAGAGAAAACTACATATATGTATCAAAGGAAATGGTTTGGAAAAATCAAGTTTGTTAATGAATAAAAATTAATAGTGAGTGTGGAGTATATCCTTGGACATTCATTAAGTATTTGATAAGGCTGCTTGTGAAAGTTTACTCTGGTGCTCATATATTTAAATGAGCTTGATTCAATGAAAGAAACTGTTTGGAAAGCTGCTGACAAATGATATTGAGAAAAAAATAGTGATGAGAAATCACAGGCTTTTTGGAGTCAGCAGCAGAAACCACTGGATAGTGTCTGAAGGAGTGAGTCATTTGCAGTTTTGTAATGTTTGGAAGGAAGAAATAAAGCAGAAAGATTCAAATCTACAAAATGCCAAGCCAAAGCAGCCACAAGAATTCTAGCAAGAACTAGGGCTCAGCACTCCTGCTCTGGTTCCTATGCAGATGGATGGGATATCTGTTTAGTCAGGGGTGGGAACTTTAGTGTTGGGGTGGTACATGGGGTGATAAGAACCTGAGAAGTGGTCAAAGTTGGACACATAGATTTGATTCATTTCACTTAATTTGATTTGGTGCCTCTGGTAATCCTAAGGCTCTTTCTAAACAATGTCAAATCAATTATAATAATTAGAAGAATACTAGAGTTTTCTTCCTAAGACCTTAGTGCATTCTTTAGAGTCACACAAAATCTTAACTTTGATTTATTTTGTCAATGTGAAGCCAAAGCTCTGACTACTTCTCTCACCTCTTGTTTCTAATGGGAAGCACTTGAAACAAGAGCCTGGTCAGCACCCAAAGGCAGCTGGCTCCTTTACACTTATGGGTCCCTGGGTATTCTCCTGTACTGAAGTTTTTACATTTCCTCTCAGAGGTCCTGACTTCCATTAACCTCTGTTTTGGAGACCTGTCACATGGCTTTAATACTTCTAGGACACTGGGGGAAAGTTCATCAATTAACTGGTTGGAACTATTTTGTTATTGTTGTTTATTGTCTAATTCAAGATGACCAAGTAATTTACTGTTTAAATGAAGGCACATTTGAGGGTGAAAGGATTGTTGTCACTAGAAAACAATGAATGTGAACAACTTAAGCTCACATTGCTTTGGGAAAAGTAAGATGTGACCATGTAGTAGATTATTGTATATACTAGTAAACAAATTTAGTAAAATAGCAGCCTTAGATAATTTGCACTGTTATGGATTCTTATATATTGATACCAATGTAATCTATTTTTATATTTCTGTTTAAGATAATTTATATATTGATACAAATACAGAACTATATTTGTTATAATGTACATATATTTCTACTCTTATTTGAAATATTTGTATATTGATGCAAATGTAAATTTATATCTGTCATACTTTATGTATGTTCTACTTCTGTTTAGGATATTCTGTATATTGATATATATTTAAGATTATTGTCATATTGCATATCGCACTATACATTCCTACCTCTGTTATAAATATCTTGTGTATTGTCACAATTTTGAAGTCATCGTCCTTTACCATACATTTGCTTATAGACTGTTTACCTTGTTTGCATGAAGCCTTAGTCCTTAGGTTATTTCGGTAGATAAGACTTATAGATTTATAGTCACCTATGTTTGTCATCTCTATAGTTACATTAGTTAGGTTATCCATATTTACAGATACATAGGTCGGATGGACATATAATCTTCAAACACTTCATAGACCTAGAGAATATGGCATTTAAATAACTTAGAATTCTGTTGAGGTGAGACACAATTGCTTCTGGCAGCACCAATTTGATCCTGAGAGAATGTTGGGCTTCTAAGACATTTCCAGTTGGAAGTTTGTCTTCTTGGCACAAAATGGCCTATTGGGCAAAAAACTGCTCTTGCCTCAACTGCTGACAATAAGAGTGCTGTCCTTCTGGACAAGCAGGACACAAAGAAAAGTGACTTCTGAACTCTGCCAAGACAGGATAAGATGGTCTTTCAGAATTCCTGCTTCTGAAAATGGTCTGTCAGATACTCAAGGCCTGTAGCCAGTTTGAATGCACCAACGATGCTAAGAAGCATTAGGTGACTGTCCAGGCTGCCAGCTGTCTCTGTCTACTCTTGCAAGATTCCCAAAAGTTGCTTGCATCCATCTTCCGTTTGTCAGGTACCATTATATTCCTTCTCAGGTCTTTGATGGGATTGAAGACTAGCAGTTACAGTTATAATCTTAGATAGAACATATTAAGTATTAGATTCAGGTTCTTTAGAATAGGACACCTTTTGAAATGATCTTTGTAACATGCCATTTACCTATGCTCTAGACTTCTCTGGATTTTAGTATGTGTTTTTTGCTTAATATAGTTTGCATTGGTTGTAGTTCCATCTTATCTAGTTCATTAACCCTCTTTACCCCTGGATAATATGTGATAACCTTTCCTTTTATATAGTCTTCTATTAAGTTAGAACATTTTTATTTAGACAAAAGGGGGAGATGTAGTGGGTAGCCATTCCAACCGTGATCTGGAAGTTCCATGCCTACAAGGCAGGGCCAAGAGAGGGCCCTAAAGACCTGAGATCCAGATGCTCTGGCTCTCTTAGTTCCTGGACCCTGAACACTGGAGGTAGACCGAGCAGAGTTCTCCAGAGAACACTGCCAGACTGCACTGCATCTTTCCCAGACCCTGAAACCTGCCTATCCCTTCATTTGTAAGTTACGCCACTAAATAAACCTCCCTTTTAACTAAGTGGAGTGGCCTTAATAATTTCATCAATATGACCACCTGCATTTGACTAATTGACTGGATCTCTAGGTACCTTGGGGTTATATAGGTAACTGTAGACTCTATGTTCTGAGGGAAAATTACAAATATCCTCAACATTTTCTCTTTTTACTGAAATATATCCAACAAACTATCTCCCATAAAAAATCCACTGGTAATTATGCCATGGGGCGCAAGCCTATAGTCCAAGTATGGTGATCTGAGATAGAAGGATCACAAATTCAAGGTTAGCCTGAGCACTTTGTGAAGTCCTATCTCAAAATAAGAAGTGGGAACAAAGGAAGACAGTTGGGATATAGTTCAATAGTAGGATGCATGATAGCTTATGTGAGGCCTCGAGTTCAGTCTCTCTCTCTCACACACACACACACACACACAGAGAGAGAGAGAGAGAGAGAGAGAGAGAGAGAGAGAGAGAGAGAGAGAGAGAGAGAGACCGAGAGACCGAGAGACCGAGAGACCGAGAGACCTAGTATTTTTTTTAACTGAAATCACACAATTTACCCTTCACCTTTTTGTCTTGCATTTTGAAATCCTAACAAACTTCCATGGGGAGATTTCCCAGTTGAAGAAACAGCAATGCAGACATGATGGAAGGCCAAAGCTGAACTGCCCATCTACTAACTTGAGGTCACACAGACAGGAGTACAAGGGATTGATTAGTGTAGAAAATGGGTTGACTAGAATCACAAGCAAAGCCATAGACAATCAACTATATAAGGCAACAACAATACATTCTTTTATTTTTGTATATAATTATTAAAACTATTAGCATTTATATTTTAATCCCCACGAGATAACATCAAAAATCCTAAGTTAGTTTGTGTAGACAGTAGACTGAGGTGATATTTTTGAAGTCTAAAGAGTTAAGCCAGTCAATACTAAGAAGTTGAAACCCAGAAGGTTAGTGGGGGATGAGGCTGACTAAGTCTTTGGCAAAGAGTGTAGAACTTGTGCCTTTTTATTATAAGAGAGACAAACAAGATCTTGAGGGAGACACAAGTCTACCAGATGTTGCAGAGTTCCATGGGGGACACAGTGATATTTGCTAATGTGTGAAGCGTATTGAACATTAATTAAAGGGCCTGCTGTATGTACTTAGCCTAATGCTGATATTCTCATAGTGCAGATGAGAGCATATGCTGTAGGGGACCATAGGGGAAAGTGCCTCTGCTGATGGTCTCTGAAGACACAAAAGGACAGTCAATCTGCCCAAACAGCTCTTTTCATCTTAGTCCATGTAGACAGGAGTCATGCTATTGTTTGCATTTAGAGAAGTGTCCAAGCCCTGATGAATAACTGAATCTCAAGTCCAGAAGTCCTTTACTGCCATCAAATGCTTGAAAACCCTCTACAACACCAACCTCATGCCCCCTCTATTTGCTTTTCATGTGACTAAACTTGTTGACTGAGTCTATTTCCATTGTCTTAATTTCCCCAGATACTTCTCTCTGGTTTCTTACATCTACACTGGTTCTTTGAAAGGTCTCCTAGTGAGTGCTCAGTGACTTTGTTTGTGTCTAAATGCACTGTTTCCCAGGCAGCAAGCTACATGCAGGTCAGTCCTGGATTATTTTACTCATTACTACGCTACTACTTGGTACGATGACTGCCTCATAGAAAGCACAATGCTAAGTTGAATGACTCAATGATCTACATGTCAGATATATTGGATAGTAAAGGTGCTTTAGTTCTTTCTATTAAAACACCTTCTTTTTGCATCCTTCACTGCTTTTTCTTCATCTATCTCTTAAATATTGGTATTTATAGTATTAGATACTTGGCCTTCCTGTCTTACTTATTCTGTGCTTTTCTCAAGTGACCTATCCCTGAATGAATATCTGCAGAGACTCCAAAATGCTGTGTCTAAGTTAGAGTTAAGACTTATCTTCCAAATATTAGCTCTTCTGAATACTCTACTGAGGTCAGGAGCTTTCTATCTGATGCCTTCGAGGTGATCCATGATGAACTCTTCTGGATTTCTCAGTCATCGTTCATCTCAGTAAGAGGAACTCATCTCTTACCACGCATTATTGGAACTGATTCTCTTTAGGATTAGTCCAGATAAGCTTAACTCATTGGTACTTTTTTCCTAGCAAACTTTGCCTGTGTTCTAGTGATGAACTGGCCATTTAAAATGTAAATTCATATACAATCCTAAAGATCTAATCAGATTGTCTCAAGCCATAATTCTTCATCTTCTGTATTATATTTACTTTGTCTCTCTGTGTTTTGTGAAGTTCATGGGTTTGGCAGGCTTATTAGCAATATTTTCTCTTCAGTAAAACTTGTGTGATCTTTTCTCACTCTACCATCCCTGTTTGTACATTGAGTTTCTCTCTGAATCTCTTGCTTTTTTCTGACTAGTGACTAATGGAACAGCCTTAATTTAGAGACAGCAAGCCTTTCAATGGCAAAGATTCTTGGTTCATCCCCAAGATGGTAGGTGGGAAGCCTTGAGCAAACTGACCACCTAGGAGGAGGAGAGTGATACATCTATTGGGAATTTTCTTCTGTTACATTAGACTGGTCGGGAACTGATTGAGGATCAGGAGACAGAGGGATGAGAGGTGATAATCCAAGAAGAACATAAAGATTATGGAAAAATATATTTGAACCTATGTGTAGGTAGACAATTGCCTTAGTTTTTCACACATGGGCAGGGCCTCCTTCATCTTAGGTGAGGAAACATTCTGTGGAAAGGAGTCAGAAGAAGAGAACTTTGGAGTGAAGTTGAGGTGAAAGATCATGAATAGGAATGGAGAGGCTTCTCAAATGTTGCACTTCCTCTTAAAATCACATGGGGCCATTAGGAAGCAGAGAGTGGGGAAATAGTATCGTTACTCTTGTTATTAAGCACTTTACGTGTGACAGGCACTGAATGCTGGCTGCTAGATCCACACCTCACAGATATTCACAACTCCTGTGCATGGTGTGCAACATTCTCTGCTGTAAAGTTGAAGAAGCAGAGACTGAGTCATTGAATTCCTTGCTACCAACTAGCTAGAAAGCCATGGAGGGCTTCTAAGACACAGTCCTCCCCTGGTGTTCTTTCTTGGGAGCATCTGCTGCCTCACTCACTGCTTCCTGAGACTTAAAAGAGTGATTTCTATGTTCTGTTGCTGTTTCTGCCTTTCCAGCTGGGAAGCCGGCACCCTCAGCATCACCGAAGGCGAGCAGCCCACCCGCATTCACCCACGGATGTTACCTTGCTTTCCACCAGGCTGATGAATAGTGAGGATACATTATCAGAGCTAATAGGACTCAAATGAAGAAGACTGGTCAAGCAAAACCCTGTAAATTGGTTTGTGTGCTTCCTCTGTCTCTTTTAATACCTGATGCTGGGGATTTTCATCCTTGTCCAGCCGGGCTACAAGGGAAAGGATTAGCGTAAATAGCTCCCACGGTGGTGATAAGGGGGCACCCAGCTGCTTCCGTGGCCCATTTATTAACATGAAGAGAATTCAAATCTGCAACAGAGAATTTCTTCTCTCTGAAAACACTACTATGCTTCAGAAAAATGACTGAAAACACACAACCTTCTTTCTCTAACTTCCTCTATCTAATGTGTTCTTTTTCTACCATTTTTTTTTTCTTTTTCAATTCAGGCAACTATTACAAAATACCAAAGACAGAAATTTCTTCCCCACACGTTTTAAGGCTGGGAGTTCCATATCAAGGTGACTTTGTTTTCTGGTAAAAGCCCACTGCCTGATTTACTGATGGCTCCTTTTTTCCTGAGTCTTCATGTGGTGGGATGATGGACAGGGAGATGCCTCCTTCTGAATTCCTTCTGATCCCATCTGTAGCAAAAACCTCAGTTCTTGTGCTTCTGAAGGAGAAGAATTCACACAGGGCACAGGTGGAGCAAGCTTGCAGTCAGAGTTTATTTTTAGTAGGCCAGAAAGTGAGAGCCGTGCAGTATACCCTCCAGTGTGGAGAGTGTATGGAGCCTGGTGACTAGAGCGAAGCCTGTCTCCAGCATCTGGACTTACAACTCTTGGTCTACCTTTTCTGCCCCATTTTTGTCACCCTTGGGACAATCTGGGGTAGTCTCCTTGCTGGTGGTTCCTTCCAGGAATAGGAGGATTCATTGTGTTCATCGAAGTTATCTTTGCCACTCTTCAGTTTGTTTTAATTAGGTGGGTTGGATGCAGGGCTATGTGTAAGGATGTCACTACATGCCAAAGGGAGAAGTGTGCCAAATGACAGCACAGCAGCAGCGCCTTGTGTCTGCTTCTGGGAACGGTGGTTGTGGGGCTGCTTGGGAGCCGGGAGCCTGCTGAGACCAGTTCTGTCATTTTACTCAGAGCACTGTCCCTCTACTTATCCAGTTAGCTCAGTTACCTCAAACTCAGCCATAATTTACCTTCCCCACCTCTTGTGATTTTTTTTTTCTCTTCAAATGCCTTTAGTTTGCAGTACTGTGTTGGATTTTGATGTTGTCCACATTTCTGGTTTCTTAACCAGCTCTTCTGTTTACTATCTATATGAACTTCAGTCTTTTACTTAACCTCTCAATCCTCTCCCAGTCTTCTACTTACCAAATCCCTAGAGATGGGGAGAAAAAAAAACATTTTAATAGATACAACAGCAACAATAACAAAAAATACCTTGTAGACTGTTATGGCTTGGCTAAGGTTTGAGTATGCCCCAAGGCTTCATGTGTAAAAATTTAGCATCCATTTTTAAAGTATTAAGGTGGGGGGTGGGGTGGGGGTGACTTAGTTTGGTTATAGTGTTTCAACAGGAGGCCTTGGGGAGAGATTAGGGAATTGGTGAGGTTATCAGGATGGAGTTCCCTTGATTTGAATTCTTGTGACTAGCTATGTATACATTTTGAACCAGAGTCAAGGTCTTAGACACCTAAATTTTTTACTACCTAAAAGGTTTCTGGAGAGTTTCTTTTTTTTTTTTTTTTTTTGGTTTTTCGAGACAGGGTTTCTCTGTGTAGCTTTGCGCCTTTCCTGGAACTCACTTGGTAGTCCAGGCTGGCCTCGAACTCACAGAGATCCGCCTGGCTCTGCCTCCGAGTGCTGGGATTAAAGGCGTGCGCCACCACCGCCCGGCGAGAGTTTCTTAACAAGGGTCAAAGCTGGGTCAATGCACATTATTTGTGATGTGTTTTCAAGCGTCTTCCCCGTCATCTCTTTGGTCTCCTGATGTTGGATCGTAAGTAAGGGTTCCTTGTTTCAGCTAAAGGTAGGATTTTTTCCTAGGTCTTTACTCAACCAGTGCCAGGAACAGCCAGTCCTAGAGAAAGCTCCTTAGGTGAAACCGTGTCAGTCATTGATGAATGTGACCTCCTTGTTCAAAGCAGAAGTAAGGAGGAGGTCTTCTTAGGGGTTGGGGTGAACTAGGGAAGGATAGGGGCACACTTTGTCCCAACTAAATTTTTAGTCTCTTTTGTTGTTCTCTCTTCCCCTTCTCTTCCTCCTCTTCTCTCCCTCCTTTGTAAGGCTGTAACTCCTACTTGATTATGACTCTAGTCTTTTGAATCATTTAAGCTTAAAACATCTTTTAAAAGCCCTGTTTCTAACTACAGTCTCACTGAGGAGTTGGCTTAAATACACAAATTTACGAACGCCACAATTCAGCCCATAGCAGCCTGCTTGAATTGACTCACCACTGTACTTAGCTGGCCTAAAATAGCAACCATTTAGAGACACAAAGCTCAAATTTAGCAACTTAAAAAAGGATTTATTTATTTTTATGTTTTGCCTGCATGTAAGTGCACCACACATGCACAGTGTCTGTGGAAGACAGAAGTGAGTGTCAGATTTCCTAGAACCAGAGTTGCAGATGGTTGCAAGATGCCATATGGATGATGGGCCTGAGCCTGGGTCCTTTATCCCAGCAGCAAAGATTCTTAACTGCTGAGTCATCTCTCCAACCTCCAGTTATGAAAGTTTTGGCCCCAAACTCATTGTCAGTGGGATCCTCCAAATAATTGCAGTCTGTTGGAAAACAAGTGCATCTCCTCTAACCCCAACCCTGGGAGAACATCTGGCCGTGCTAATGGAGGGGAGAGCTGATAGCCAACATTAATGCCTTGATCATGAACAATATGGATCCTTAGGTGGGGTTCAAGGAAGAAGTCTTATTGTTTTCTTCAAGGAAGAGGTCATCTTAATGTCTTATCCAGTTGTGATATAAGCACTGTTGTAGGAACTGTTAACTCTGACAAACAGACATTCTTTTTTTTTTTTTTTTTTCCGAGACAGGGTTTCTCTGTGTAGCTTTGCACCTTTCCTGGAACTCACTCTGTAGCCCAGGCTGGCCTCGAACTCACAAAGACCCACCTGCCTCTGCTTCCCGAGTGCTGTGATTAAAGGAGTGTGCCACCACCGCCCTGCCTGACAAACAGCCATTCTAATCCAACCCATTCCAAAGGGTTGTGTTAAAAGGACAATGGCCAAAGAGACCATTGTGCTAAACTACATATGTAGGTTGCCATATGCTATTTCTGAAAGTTTCTTGGGCAGACAGCTTACTGAGGGGCATTTTCCTAACCAGGTGATTGACACTCCTATTTATATTAAAAAATAAAAGCCATTATTAATTCATTTAAAAAGTTTTATAAAAATATTTTAATTAGCTAAAACTTTAGGTTTCATGAAAATAGATATTGAAATTTGAGCACATTCCCCATAGGTGTTTCTGTCATGAACAATCCAGGGGTCAGATTTCAAAGCTGTTCACCACGGGGAACAGTGACACATAATATGAATTAACTCCGAGTTTATAAATCACATAAAGCATAAGTGACACTAGCAGAATTACTCAGAATATACACATAGCATTCAACTTTAATAATAGCACAAGTGCCTTCCAAATGGCTGCTAGGATATTTAAAGATCTTCATCATTTTAAAGCCTAAAGATTTTATAATCAATTAGAGAAATTCCATGGGTTCTGCCATTTTAAAACTTCTGAGCATACTTAGTAAATTTCAATATATCTAATGACATCATCTAGTAAATTTCAATATGTCTAATGACATCATCTAGTCCTATAGATGCAATAAAAATGGAAGCTACATGATCGTACCTTTGGAAAACGGTAATGTAACATATGCAAATTAGCAGGATGATCTAGAATTTTTATCTTGGCTCTAACAAGGCCGCAGGAGTGTGTGGGAAATGTGAGATGTAATAGAGAGTGAATATGATCACAGTATATTGTATAAATGTGAATTTGTCAAAAATTAAAACCATTAATAATTAAATTCTTGCACCCAAATTTAGCATGTATCAAGAATCTTTTAGGCTAAGTTCAAGTTGGCTTAATTACTGTCATGCAAGTTTGGCTCAACATACATAAATCAATAATTATAATATAGCATATAAATAGACTTGGTGATAGAAACATGATCACTTCAATTAATGCGAAAAACCCCTGCCTTTAACAAAGCTTAACCTCCAAAATCTGTAATAAGAGTGTATACATTTTCTACACTTATCAATATAGTGCTCATCTCAGTGTCTCTGTTATAGCAATTACATAAAAGAAAGGAGTAAGATGAATTAAACTGGAAAAGAAGTCAAATTATCCCTGTTTGTAAATGATCTGATCTACATAAGAGATCCTAAAGGTTTCATTAGATCACTTCTGGGCCTGTTAAACAATTTCAGCCAAGCACTTGTATATTAGATCAAGGTGAAAAATTAGGAAGTTTTATGTATACTAATAACAAACTTGCTGATAAAAATATCAGGAAAAATATTACACAATAGCTTGAAAACTTCCCTGGGAATAAATGTAACCAAAAAATTACTGAACTGAATATGTATAACAGCCATTCTTGCTCAAGTGAGTTAATAATCTCAATTTGGTTTTAGTTTCCACTTTTCTGGTGTTTAAATATTTCGGACTTGTTTCCTACATTTATTGGTCATATGTACTTCTTCATTTGAAAAGTGTCGAATCAGTTCATTTACTATTTGTTGATTGTAATATTTGAGTTTTTCATATTTAATTTTTAGTTCTTCACTAAATTTGTCTTAATATCCTGTAAGATATGCATCTAGCTAAGGTTTTCTCCCACTCTATAAACTACCTGTTTACTTTGGTGTTTATTTCCTTTGATGTGAGAAGTTCTAAAATTTTCATGTAATTCCACTTGTCAGTTTTGGAGTAAGTTTCCAAAAGTCCCTGCATGTTTTAATCGTGATTTCTTCCTGTAGTTTCAGAGGTTTACATTAGCCCTTTGATTTTTGAACTGATTTTTGGGTAGGCCAAGATAAGTGGGTAGTTTTCGTTCTTCTACATGTGGGGATCTATCACCATGCTGACTAGTTATTGTGACTCCTCTAGTATAAGTTAAGATTAGGTATTGTGATATCTCTGGCTATGTCTGCTTGGTTTTTCATGGGATGCTTAGAGTCTTTGGTATTTCTTTTCTTTTCTTTTTTTTTAAAAAAAGATTTATTTACTTATTAGGTATACAGTATTTTGCCTGCATTATGTCTGCACACCAGAAGAGGGCACAAGATCTCATTACAGATGGTTGTGAGCCACCATGTGGTTGCTGGGAATTGAACTCGGGACCTCTGGAAGAGCAACCAGTGCTCTTAACCTCTGAGCCATCTCTCCAGCCCCTTTGGTATTTCTATAAGAGTTTTTTTCCCTCTTTTTTTTTTTTTTTTACAAAGAATGTCATTGAATTTTGGTGGGGACTGCATGGAACCTGTAGACCACTTTTAGAACAAACACTCTTGCTTCAGGTCTTCTTACTGGCTTTTCCCTTTGCCCAAAATTGTCTTATTCCAGGGCCCTTACATCTCATTCCCTCCCACCTGTTAGGTCTTCATAAAGATGTCACTTGCTTTACTCACCCTGCCTAAATGACAACACTCTACCCCTTCACCACTCTCTATTTCTCTTCCATGATATTCATTTTTGGTAGGTTTAATCTCTATGTAATAAAAACTGCACTATCATTCCTCATGTGTTGTTTATTATCTATTCTCTATAGAATGCTTTTTCTGAGAGATAGGGATTTTTATCTATTTTTGTGGTCTTAGTACCCAGAGCGGGCATGATGTATTTATTTTTTCTTGGATGAAGTAATGTGTTGAGTTCCAGGCTCAATTTTTTCCCATGTGGTTTGGCTCATTAAATTCTCTTAATAACTCTTTGGAGGGGATTTAGTTTTATTATTATCTTAATTTTTCCATTTGGGAAATTGAGACTTTGAGAAATTAAGTAGCTTATCTAAACTCCTACTGCTCGCAGAAGGCAAAGCCAGCTAGCTTTCAAATCAAAGAGGTCTATTCCTAGAGCCCACATTTTTTTTTTATTTTCACATTATTCTCCAAGTAATCTTTATTTGGGGGTTATTTAATGCTAACTAACTGGCTTAATACTTTTATTGGGGTTGATTTGCTATATCAGTGAAACTCAATCACAAGGGTCCATCTAAATGGGAATCTTCTCTTCCTCATTTACTGAGGAAGCCTGGAGAGAGGTCTTTGGGAAGACTACAGCTGGTCAAAAGCATAAAGAACTCAGGTTTCTGCTGGTGTACTGCTCTGCCTGCCTGAGCATGTTGGATATACTGTCCCTGGTCATTTAGTCCATATGTCGGGAAGAAAGCAGGAGAAACAGCCAAGGACAAAGTTCATGGGCAGATTTATTGTCCTTAAGTTCTTCTATAGTCTGTGTCCTGTCCTTAAGTTCTTCTATTGTCTGTGTCCATAATGCGACCACCTTAAACAAAATGTGATTTTTTTTTTTTTGAGCAGAAAAGGAGAACAGACACCAGATAGTCCAGAGTTGTTCTTCCCATGTTTTTGTTCAACTCATTAAGACCTTTGTATCAGAGTGCATTGTCCGGCAATAATCAGGAAGCTCAAAGGAAGTTGGCATAAACAATTAGGAAATACACTTATCACCCACCAGGTGTCCAGAAGTAGGACAGATTACAGCAGCGATTCAGCAGTTCACAGACATCCCCAGGAATTAGACTCTTCTTGTCTCTCTTTTTGCTGAGTTTACAGAGCCTCCTCTTCATGCTGGAAGCATGGTGCTGTGGCAGTTCCAGTCATCAGATACACACACAGTGTACACTTAGAGGAAAAGGAAGGGCTTTTTTTCTCCCTTTCAGGAATAAGGTCTTGTCTTCTGGAGACCCTTTAGTGGACTTCTCAAAACTTGCCCTTATTACAGGAAGCAGGTTTGATATAACGGAAGTGGATCTGCTACTTGTGAGTGGCCACCCTTGAAGGTCACAACAGTAAGAAGGTCAGGAGAAACTGGAAAACAATTTGAGATTCTGTGATCAGAAAAGAGAAGAGATTGGACAAATAATCATTTATATGTGCCGAAATAATAATCATTCTTTTCAAAGTCACAATTTGGTTCCTTCTTCTCGGCTAGCTTTTGAGTAATAATTTCCTTGATGTTAAATTCATGATAGATACATTTCTGAAAACGCTTAGCTGTTAGAAGAGTTAGAATTTGAGACTTGAATTAATTTGAATTATATCTTTGATCACATTTCTGCAGTCGCCCTGTATGTGCCTCACACATTTCATTTGCAAAATGGAACCAGAATAAAAGAAGCGCAGAAACCCTTCCCAGGAGGTGCAAGTTAATTTCTTCATGCATCCTCATCCTTGTAACTCCCAATTGCTCCTGTGTTACTCTTTCTGTAAATGCTCTCTTTATGTGACTGAGGCTGTAACAACAATCCATCATGGCAGCCATCAGATCCTCAAAGACAACTCCACAGAACCTGAACTATTTTCCAGGGAAATTGATTTCCCAATTTTAGCTTCATGGCTGACTTGCTGTTCTGTTTATAAATAAATAGCATGAATAATTTAGTTGAAGATTTACTGTGACTTACAGATATCATTCTTTTTGGTTTTTTTTTCCTCCAAAGTTGTCTAAATGTTCTGTTTTCAAGGAAATGGGATCTTCAGAATCAGGGTTATTGGAGTTCCCTGCAGATTTGATGAAGAGTTTACTCTATGTGGTACTAGTTTTTGTCAGGCTTAGGTCAATTTATAATGAAACAGCTCTATTCTGTGAGCTATTGTTCTAGCACCTAACACATCTAACAAGCCATAATATTCCATTTTTCCCATGAAGAAAGGGGCTATGGAGATTGCTAAGTTGGTAAAAGAGATTTCTCCAAAATCCCAAGGACCTGAGTTTAGCACCCACCTAAGAACTGAGTGTGTTACTTGCCTATAATCCAAGTTCTTGGGGCGGGGGGGGGGGGGGGGGGGGGGGGGGGCGGCAGGATAGACAGGAAAATCTCTGAAATTCATTGGCTAGCTAGTCTTGCCAGATGGAAGAGCTTCAGGTTCAGTGAAAGACCCTATTTCCAAAAACAAGGTGGAAAGCCATTGAAGAAGACATTTGATACTGACCTCTGGCCACCATGTGTGTATACACAAATGTGCATTTGCACCACACACACTCACATGTACACACATCCCATGAACATGTACATATAGTGTTGCACCTCCCTAATGTGTGTACATACAAACACACATACAGACACACACACACACACACACACACACACACACACACACACACACACACACCCAATTATGAACCATAGATGCTTAAGAAATTTGACCTTGAGTGAAAGTAAGAAAACAGGTTGGGATTCAACAGTGTTTGCCATTCTGTGATATGCTGTTTTGGTTGCCATAGTACAAGCTGAATAAATTCACCTCCTTCTGCTGTGTAGGCTCTTTGCTGCTCTTGCTGCAGCCTTCTTACTTTCCTCTTTGAAGTGGGTTCTTGTTGGCATCCCATTGATAATGCTGACTATGAGCAGCTTTGGTAGCCATTTTAAACCAACCATATTCACAAGGTGCCTCCTGTGTTTTAATGAATATGGAAGACCTTTTGTTTTTTTTCTTTGAATACTGATCATCCAGCCATATATTTGTACTTTATTGGATTTATTTCAGGAATTTATTTTTATCTTCTTTAAATTAATTAGAATGCTGGTTTGTGTTTTCTTTAAACTTCTTGAATTCCTTAATTATGTTTATGATTTCTCTTTTAAATTTTGTGTCCTAGGTTTCATCAGGTAATTTCCATTGGAGAATATTTTATAGGACTGGTGAGTTTTGCTGCCCTGCCTTTCATATTGTTTGTGATTTTCAAATGTGACCTGGGCATGTGGTCTTCTTCCCTTGGCTGTGTCCCTGATAGGAGATTCTAGCTTTTCACTGTTGTCTGAAAGCTTTGTTTTGGTTTTGTTGTTGCCCAAGCATGGTTGATTTCAAATCAGGTCTGAAGAGTTGCTAGGTCAGGCCTTCAGATGCTCAGAGTTGACTTTTGACTTGAGCATCTGTGTGATTCCAGTTCAGTGGTAACTAAGAATGTTTGTAAATGGAGCTTCTGGCAGGTATGTCTGGGCTGGTGTGCAAGGTGCATTACCTAAGCTATGCCTGAGAGGATAAGGATGGAGCAGGAAAGCTGGGATTTGGGGCACTAAACTAGGTAGGCCAGCATTCAGGCTGTGTTTGTGGCTCTTGGCCTGGAGTTGGAGATGACACAAGAAGGTGAGAATCTGGGAGACTCATTAAGCAAGGTTGACATATAGACTGTGCAATCTGATATCTAACAAATCTTAGAACTAGGAAATATTTTAAAAATGCAGGAAAAAACATTTTCAGGGGGGATAAAGAAATTCCAACATTTTGGCAGATGTAAAGGCTCAAACTACACACTGAATAACAAAAACTAGATTTTACCTGATAATCTGATGAAATATTTGGAAATAGTTATGTAAGATTTTGTTTTTATATTGTTTATTTAGATATTATAAAATCTAGCTCATATGTCACCATAGACACAATGGTCAAGCCCACGGTAATTTGGTACACCCTTTCTGATATCCTATTGTCTTGTTCCAGTTTTTAATTACTTGTTTGTAGGATCTGCTGTCCCATAAATGCATTTGTGTTTATAACCTTGGGGTCCACTGTGGCTAGTGATAAAGATCTCAGAGATTTGATAATCAATCAGCAGACCAAAACACTTTTAAAGGACATTAAGCATTAAAAATAGAAACTGGAGAGGAGGACTCTAGGCTTCAGGGTAGCAGCCTGACAAATCCTTTCACAGGAAGGAAATCCTCCCTATATTTCTTCCTTTCAGTAGACTCTTTGGGGACACAGAAATGTGATTGCTTAATTCTATACCTGGCCTGTGATTTGGTAAGGGAAGGAATCTTTTGTGGGTGGAAACTATACTTTAATATTAATTCTAACTCTCACTGTACAGGTCTCCCTATCAGCTTCCTTCAGGACAGATTTGACTCACCAGGCCAGAAGCCAGTATGATGGAACACACACAGCCTGAGTGGAAGATCTCTGACTTATTCCTAGTTCAAGGATTAAATAGCTGCGTGCTTTCCGTCACTTTCATTCTTGGAACTGTTTACTCTTGCCTATGATGAGGAATTTGAGTAGTATCCAAGTTCCCACCAACTTAAAATAATTAGTATCCTACAGCATTTTATACCTACAGAGACTATAGAATAGCAAAGGAATAGCCTCCTGAATTATGGGTTTACATTCCCATTTCAACACACTACCCATATGCCTTTGGAAACGTTTAAAAACTCTCCAAGTCTTAGTTGGTCCTACCTCTCATCAGCTGCAGCACTCGGTAGAGTGGCCCCTACATCGCTCCTGGGCAACACAGTAGAGCTGATTCTTTTTTTTTTTTTTTTTTTTTTTTTGGTTTTTCGAGCAGGGTTTCTCTGTGTAGCTTTGCGCCTGTCCTGGAACTCACTTGGTAGCCCAGGCTGGCCTCGAACTCACAGAGATCCGCCTGGCTCTGCCTCCCGAGTGCTGGGATTAAAGGCGTGCACCACCACCGCCCGGCTAGAGCTGATTCTTAAGGTGTAGGTGTGAGAGATCTGACCCTGAGGATGAAAGCGGGAGAACTGGCCCTGCTCCTTGCTTCTTGCCAGAAGGAATGAACTCACCAGGACATTGCAGGAGAGCTCACACTGGTGTGAGGACAAGGGAGAGATGGCAGGCTGACCAACCCTGCAACTACCCAGGCCCAGAACCAGGGTTATGTGTTGGCTCATCCCAACATCCACCTCATCTGTGATCTGCTGGAGCATGTGAAGGGACTAATCCTGCAGATCCAAAGCTGAAGGATTTTCACAAATCAGGGCAACAACAGGATAACCAAGAGGAGTTCCAGTGAGAGCCCAGCATTGCTAGTATAGCAGAAACCAGAGGCCTGGAAACAGACCAATGTCTCTTGGCAATGAACACTTGCAAGTAAAGATATATGGATAAAAGAGTTTACTGCCTGACTTGCTTCAGCTTCCATGATGAGACTGATTTTCTTCCTTCTTTCTTTCTCTTAAATTTTATTTTATTTTGGGAGGGGAAGTTGCAAGGGCAGAGGGTAGATATGAATGGATGGGGAAAATGAATGGGATGGAGATGCATGATGTGAAAGACACAAAGGATAAACAAACAAACAAGCAAACCTCTCCAAGTATCGTCTCATTTTTTCTCATAAATAAATGTGTTATAGTGTAGAAGGGAATATTCCATGCTTAGCATAGTGCCTAACATATAGCAATCATTCACTATGTAATAATGTTTTTAAAAATAACCAGTTATATGCTTCTCTCTTTATTTTTCAATTGTTCTCTGCCTCTTTAATTTCTGTGCACATACTTTACTCACTAGCAAATTGATATTGTGGTGTCTGGCACAAGAAACAAAAGTCCCCGTTTCAAGTACATTGATTTATTACCAGTGAGAATTTAAAATTTAATAAAGTTAATGGTTGGTTTTAGCAGCAGTAATTCAAGGAACCAAAAAGCCAGAAGCTAGGGTCTGTGACTTGTTCAGCTTTTATTCTCTAGGGTCTCTCACTCTGTGTCGTGTGTAGAGAATGATCAATAGACACCACGTGACTAAATCTTCAGTCCCTGGCATGCTTATTTTCATAGGAACTAATACTTACTACTTAACTGCGTCAATCTGGACTAAGTGTTTGCAGTTGCCCCTCCATATTGCTGGGTTCAATCACCTGTTGGTAAAAGATACATTGGGGAAAAAATTGTGTCCATGCTAAATATAGATTATTGAAAAACAAACTGTTTTGTCATTATTTTTTAAATAACACAATAGACTTTTTATTGTATTAGGAATCAGAAGTAATCTATAGCTGCTTTACAGTATATGATAGAGTAGGGTGTATGTAGTGCATATGCAAATCCCATGTTATTTTGTGTGAGCACAGAATTCGAAATCTGCATGGAATCCTGGAACTGTTCCCCATGTGTTTTAAGAAAGAACTGCACATGTAATATCCCTTTTAATTCTGATTTCTGTTACACTATTTCTTCCATTTTTATACATGAGGAGATGTAGGTCTAGAAAGATAATTTGGTCAAGAATCACACAACAGGTAAACTGGCAAAGTTAGGACTTAGTTTCTGGCTTCTCTTCCACTAGAACTGGCGACTTTGCTGAGACCACATTCTATGTCAATGTTCCTATTTCATGGATAGATGGGATAATAATGGGAACCAGAAATAGAGCCTTCCTTCTGCTTTTAGATTGCTGTATCATAGCCCTTGGGATTTTAGGCCCATGAAATCCAATGTCATTCTTATAATTGCTTCTATTAACAACTGTTTAGAATTGGCATCCAGGTGATCCACAAGATGCTTGTCAACTACTTACGTCTTTGATCAGTCCCTGTGGATTATTACTGTTATTGTCTCATTCTTGGTGGGGAAGCTGTAGATGGCAACAGAAATGGTAGTGTGATTGACTTCCAAAGGGGGCTGCCAGGCAGATATTTGTAAACAGATAAAATACTTTAGAGCTGTAGTCTACTGAATTGTGAAAAAGAGTTTGCCAACTCCTCTCTGCCTTTCTCCCATCTCTCCATCTTTGATTGCAGATATAGGAGCTCCCTTCCCTTTTCTGTCTTCTTTCCTGCCTCCCCCTTCTCTGCCTCTTCCTTCCTATTCTCCTCTCCCAATCTTGCTCTTTACTTATGGTTTGTAAGAGTGTGTGACTAATTTAGAGATGATCAAATGTGACATTAGAAAACTCAAAAGGAAGCAAATACTCCTCTCATACCCCTGCCCCTTTTTGGATGCCTGGCTGGGACATGGCACAGTTTTCCCTCCATTTGCATCATCTAATGCCACAAAGCTTCTCAATGTGCCTGGTCTGATTAAGGATACCCATTAGCTTCAGAGGTCATCGCCCTTCCCCTCTCTTCAACTATATTTAATGAACAAGTATATCTTGTTTGTGTGACATTTAATTTTATACAATGTTAATTTAAGAAATGGATTAGTACAGTGGATATATTAATGGTGATGTCTCTTCAATCTATTACTGAGCTGTCGGTTTGTCCCTGAGAAAATATTTCTGGGCCAAGACCATTGCTCAATAAGAGTAATTTTGCATTGCAGACAACCGTGCCCTTGTTTTGTCAAGGCTATACTGCAGACATTCTTTACTTTCTACAAATTTGGATTGTGCTGTTTTGGGAATGTGGCTGATTCAGATGAGATGCACTCCCTCCTGCAGGAGTCTATCTTCATTTTCTTCGTTTAGTCATCCCTTGGATGGAGGATGTTTGCTCTTTGTTTATTTAATTTTATTGTGCTTATTTCTTGGTCTTAACTTTAAGAGGATTGAATAATGCTGCTTCCCTGCTCATTGTTTGTGGTCCTAGCCCTTCCATGCAGGACCATGTATTGTCTTGATCTCCTTTCTTACTTCTTTTTCCTTTCCCTTTACTACTTATTAAGTAATTACCCTAATTATGTAATCATACTTCTTTGCTGTGTGTGTTTTAAAATATATATTGGTGTGGTACAATTATGTAATTCTCTTTATGATGAGGAATTTGATTACTTGTGGTTTAACAAATACACAAAATACATCCATCTCGACTGGAAGTATAAGAAGAAATCAGGTCTTAAATCTGCAGCAGATATTCTTTTAAATTATGCATCTCATTTGACGTCAAATATTTCAGTGTCAGTTTCTTTTAATCATCATGGAGCTTTTATGATTTCATTGTTGCCCCCTGTGTATCCAGTTATTCACTTCTAACTGCTTCTTTGTTTGTTTGTTTCCGTGACTGTGAAAGGGAGTCCCAATGGCTGGTGTGCTGCTGATCCCCTCGGATCTCTCAGCTTTGTCATAGTGTGATGGAGTGGTGACATGTTGCTCCCCGAGGGGTCTCTGTCTGGTTTATGTAGAGCCCTGATCTTGTGACAAGGAGGCATGAAAAATTTTAAAAACTGTCAGTTTCTGAAGGCATGATGATTTTTCTTGTGGAGAGGTAAGAGCAAAACATCGCCCGGTCATGGTTGCAGTAGCAAAGAAAACCTTACTGTGGGGATCAGCCTCAGTTTCTTCATTGGGACTCTGGATATAATGACAGTAGTTCCATCTTGAAGTTGCTGAGGTTAATAGGAGATAATTTATGCACTCCGTTTACTATTGGTGCCTGACACATTGATGAATGGCTTGTAATTAATAGTTTAACTCCAAGCTGAGTGTTCCACTAACACTACAATGTTCTGTTCTACACTAAGAAGATTTGCTCTTTTATTAATGTGGATATGATATGGACTCTCTGAGAACATAGTAGAAATCTAAGGGTAAGGACCGATGCTCTGTGTCACAGTACTTCATTGTGAACAGAAACACTCATGCTTCATGTGCAATAGACTGTGACAGCTGAGGGCATGAACACCGCTTATTGTAATCAAATGCAACTTGCAAGTTCTTATCTCTGGGTCAATATTCAGGTAGTGATTGTGTCACATGGCCATTATGCATAAATGGCAACTGTACATGTATCTTCTAAATGTGAGCTGTTCTTCCTATATTGTTTCCTGTTTCTAACATTACTAGCTTTCATCCACATGAGGGGATGGAAATAGTGCAGGAAGAGGGTCCTAAATTAGGCACATGTGGTATAGGTTTAGAGACATTTCATGTCCTACTCAGATGTCTCAGTCAGGTTTCAGCTATTGTAATGAAGGCCTTAGATAATCAGCTTGTACAAGGAGAGGCTTGGAGGCAGGAAAATAGCTCAGGCAGTGAAGTGCCTGTGGTGTCAGCATGGGTATCTGAGTTCAGATCCCCAGCATATGTACAAGTCTGGGGCTGTGACTCTGAGCTTGAGGTAGGGGGTTGGAGATAGGAAGATTCCTGAATCTCCTTGGAGAGCCAGTTTAACAGAAATCTATGAGTTTCAAGTTCAGTGAGAGACTTTGCTTCAACAATAAGTTGGAGGACAATAGAGGAAGACACCTGACGTCAACTACTAGCCTCCATAAGCATAAATGTGTATACACCCATACCAACCTGTGCATGTACCACATAAGTGCATGTGTATTCTTTAATAAACTAATTCAAACTGCTCAGTCCATATGTTATTTGTATGTATTTGTTAGCTTATGCATTATAATCACACATTCTGGAGTTACAGAAATGTCAAGTTAAATTGCCAGCTTTGAATAACCCCATTGACCCTCTGTAATTGACTTTTGTTTGACACATGACCACATCCAGTTGTTTATCTATTACTCAGGTGGTGTGGCTGCTTTCACTCAACTAGAGCAAAACTGAGTAGTTAGAGTGGGCAAATGTCTACAATGTTCAGTATCTTGGCCCTTGTGGAAATATTTTGCCAATAATTACACTACCTTAGTGTACTAATTTTCTTTCTACAGATGAATGTCTGTGATGGTACCAGGAAATGTGGACTATGTTCTCTGAAGTCTCACTGAGACCAAAATCTACAGCTTTCAATGAGTGATGTTAGATCCCTCTTTCTGCCCTATCAAGAAGGATAAGTATTCTATTTACATTTCAATTTCTTATAGGGAAAGAATATGATAATGTACACAGGGTTGTAGGCACACTTTTCTGTCCCACCTGCCAACTCTCAAATAACCACATGGAGACTTATTAATTATAAAAGCTTGGCCAGTAGCTTAGGCTTGTTATTATCTAGATCTTATAACTTAAATTAACCCATTTCTATTAATCTGTGTGCTGCCACATAGCTCATTGCTTGGTACCTCATCTCCTACATAACCTGCTTCCTCCACGTCTCCTGGCAACTCCACCCTTCTTCTTTCCAGCATCCTCTGTGCCTGGAAATCCTGCCTAGCTATTGGCCATTCAGCTTATTAAACCAATCACAGTGACATATCT
The DNA here is from genome assembly GCF_007827085.1 of Peromyscus californicus insignis. NCBI lineage: Eukaryota > Metazoa > Chordata > Mammalia > Rodentia > Cricetidae > Peromyscus > Peromyscus californicus. Next base: position 70,741,704 of record NW_026294595.1, read on the forward strand.
TTACACAGTGTAATCAAATACCTCAAAACACAAGGTGCTTAATAATTCCTGGAGTTTAAGGAAGATTTGACATATGTTAGCTGTTTATAAAAGTCAAAAGAGCCGGGCGGTGGTGGCGCACGCCTTTAATCCCAGCACTCGGGAGGCAGAGCCAGGCGGATCTCTGTGAGTTCGAGGCCAGCCTGGTCTCCAAAGTGAGTTCCAGGAAAGGCACAAAGCTACACAGAGAAACCCTGTCTCGAAAAACCAAAAAAAAAAAAAAAAAAAAAAAAAAAGTCAAAAGATTGATAAGCAACTGGAAATGAGAAGTGGAATGCTAGGGTGAAAATATAAAATCATTCTAAGAGATCATCTGTGTTGGAAAAGCAGATAGCAATTAATTACATGAGAATGGCTGTGAGGCTTGGTTATGGGAGATGAATTAAATACTCAAGCATTTTCCAGGATTTATTCTGACCATTTCTACTGTGCCAAGGCACAGTATCCTCTTCTTCCTTCTTGTTTGTATGTAGAAAGCTCAGGCCCCAGGGTTTTTCTCAGTCACTGTGGGCACTCTCCTGCCCTGCATCTGTGGGCTTTAGATCAGATCAAGTGCCCAGGACTGGTGGCTGTTATCCCTTCTCAGCTGCTCACAAAGGCAGCCTGGAGGGGTGTGAACTGCTGTTGCATTTCACTGTGGGTAAGTTAATGGATGTTCATGTTTGTCCCCACATGTGTTACTGGTCTTATCTGGGAAGCATTTCACAGGATGAAAAATGAGAAATGAACACTATAAGTAAGCAATGAACCCTCCCACTGAATAGGAAAGACACTACTTATCAGTAATGCTCCAGGGGTCATATTCCCTGAGAAGAACCAGACCAGGTTGGTCATCCAACTCAACTGGAAAGATTTAGCTGCCTCTTTCCCACTCAATTTGTATCATTTTTATACAATAGGCTGCCACTGTCACTCCACAAAGTGCATCCTTTATGGCTTGCTTATACACATGCCCTTTATAAGCCAGCCACTTAGCTTAGTTGCCCTGACATCGAACAAAGTTTTAAGAACATTGACTCATCTAAGCACTGGGTTAAACACCTGTGTCTGTGGGTATAGTTAGGTAAGAGCCCAGGACACACAAAGAACTCAGTAATTAGTTATTGAACAAAGTCTGAGTGATAATAAAACAACAAACACCAGATACAGCTGCTGCTTTTATAGACATGGGATGTAAAAAGGAAAGGTGGATTTTGTCCTACTCTGTACATGATGATTAACTCTATGAAATAGGCATTTACAGACAGGAAAATAGAGGCTCAGATAAAAAAAAACCTGTGCCAGTAATGGGTTAGTACTCTTGGAGCTGTTGATTGGTGAGGACCCATGGACCCCATTACAGGCTATTGCCATTACTCACCCTGACCCCGTCCAAAAAACTGGTGTAAATTCCTACTTCTGAAGACACTACTTGCTTGAGTCATAGAACACGGAGAACTCAAGCTAGTACTGGCCTGGAAGCTTCATCCTTACTGGCTACCTTTCATAGGTCTGAGAGGTGCTATGTACATAACTAACATAGGAGAAAATAGTCAGTAAGCATACCCAGCTGTGAACCCTGAGAGCTACAATAATGCAGGCCTGGAAAGACAGGCCTAGTGGTGCAATAGTGGCAAGAACATCAGGAGAGTAACCAACCACTTTCTGATAGGATTGAAATCCTCCTCCAAAAGAGAAAACCCTTACATGTCACCATTATTGGGCCAAAAACTTGTTGCTACATCGGCCATCAACCCTAGAGGAGAACTATTATTTTGCTAAATGGACAGAGTATTAAACCGACTTCTGATGATGTATCATCGTAACTGTAAACCAATGTATCTCTCAACCCTCATCTAAGAAGCTTCAATTGGCAGAAGACCCACAGCTGGCCAAGGTGAAAAGGATAACAGTACCAGAAAGTCTATGCCACTTTCATGCTATGCATCAGGAAGTGGCAGAGCCAGGACTTCATACTAGATTCAGCCTTGCAGTCATCACCTTAAAATTTTATTGTGTTTTATAGATAAATGATTTCTCAGAGTCCATATTTTCTGCAAATGAGTAATTTGAAGAGCATGATAAGCACACTTCTGTGTAGTAGTAAGCTTTAGTTTGGTTAGTAGGTTGTAAAAGTGTCCTGACTTACCTGGGATTATTGAGACAAGGGTTAGAATGTTCTTCATTGAGAAGAACCAGGTTCCTAGGACTAACGGGTCTTCTCTCATGTGTGAAGGCTGTACTTCTCAGTATATACCTAGACCTGCTGCCTCTAAGTCACCTGGGATGTTCAGTAAAAATACAGCTTCTTCCTGGCATTATTATAGAACTCTTGAATCTGATTTGTGATGGGATGTCTGCAAGTTGTCCTTGAGTACACTGAAGTTTCAAGCCATGTGACTTTGGCAAGAATAACAGATCTCATTGTAGGAATTTTGATTAAGAGACCATGTAATGAAGGGAATTAGAAGATTCATGAGGCTGGGGAGCAAAGAACAGCGAGACTATTCCAGGCTTTCAGGAATACTAATGTGTAAAATTTGTGAACAAGTTGCTGCCAGTGATCTCAGCTGACATTGCTTGCAAGGAACCCTAGAAGTCTCCAGCAAAATTGTGACATATAACAGACCCCAAGAGTGCCTACATCTGTCTGGCTCTACCTTCTCTCCTTTTTTTTCTGATTTTTGTGTGAATACCACTTACTTGCTTAATCTTACTGAAACTGTTCAGCAGGCATTTGGGCATATACTTCCCAAGCCTTCATTCTCTAAGTAGGTGAAAGGTTAGGGAGGAGAATCACAAGTAGTATCCCCTATATTTAAACTTACGACTTTATTAAACACAGTGTGAAAATGACTTAAGAAATTCATCTGTGAGAATACGCACAGGTGGTCTGTTGAAAGACTGTTTGCATGAGTTTAGAGAGATCCCTAAGTGGGTAATAATGCTTTTTGTACAAACAAGAGGACCTGAGCTTGGTTCTTCTGCACCGATGTAAAAGGTTAGGTGTAGCCACACATACACCTTAACTCTTCATTTGGGTTGGATGGGATGGGGATATGACAATTGATGGGACTTGCTGGTTAGTCAACTAGCTGAAAAGAGCAATCCCTAGGCTTACTGAGTGACCCTTTCTCAAGGGAAGAAGTTGGAAAGTGATTGAGCAGGACACTCAAGGTCTTCCTTTGGCCTCTGCATTCAGCCCTCTTGCATGTACACACAACACTTACATGTGAAGATAATTTTCAAAGATATATTAATAATTTACCTGATGCTAATAATAGAAGAAGAACCTGTTTCTGGTATTAACCCTTCCCATGACATGGGATGCTGCTTCTGACCTAGATTCACTTCTTTCCTTTTCTTTGGGTTTCCAGCGATACCCCCACCATGTCCTTGAGACTATTGGGATGTGATTTTCTTCAACAGGGTAGCCACTCTTATGTTGTTCTTGCTCTAGTAAATAACTTCCTACCCACACTAGGGCAGGACACACCAGTTAAACTCTAGGCCACACCCAAAACTGAGACAGGAAGGTAGGATGGGGACTGGTTGGGAAGAAGGGAGAGGGAGTGAGTGAAAAGGGGGAACAGGACTGAAAACCATTAAAAGTCATTGAATAAATGCACAGTTATCAACCAATTAAAAACAAAAAACAAATTTTCTAATACCGCAGGACCCAGTGGTATTGCCTGTTCAGAGGACCCAGGCTTGTTATGCAATCATGGGAAATTTGAACTGAATGCCACAGAGATGTCCAACCATGGAAATGTGAGTTGTATTCATACTTTCCCAGCTCTCCTCATTGGATTTTAGCCAAGCCACCATATTAAAAATAGCTCTTTGGAATTTTAAAAATATCTAATTCCATTGATAAATTTACAGAGATTAATTCATGGCTGGAAGAAATGAGTTTCTATTACTGTCTTAACCAGCTCTCCAGGTTATTTGGATACATTCTCATTTATTGGTCTGCTGACATCTTCTATAGCTGTGGAACAAGTGTATGTACCAGGAAATGCTAAACAAACTTCTGTAGGTGAAGTTTTCCTGTCCTGACTGCCTGCTCCCAAATAACTGGCAGCCACTTCCCAAATGATTGATTTGGAGACTTGATATTAATCGTAAATGATCAGCTGATAGCTCAGGCTTGTTACTACCTAACTTTTACGTTTAAGTTAACCCATATTTCTTACCTATGCTTTGTCATGTGGCTCATGGCTTGTTACCTCATTTTTCTACACGTCCTGCTTTCTCAGAAGCTGGCTGGCATCTCCCTGACTCCACGCTTCTTCATTCCAGTATCCTGATTGATTGTCGTGCCTAACTTTATCCTGCCTTGTTATAGGCCAATCCACTTCTTTATTAACCAATGAGACTAATACATATTCACAGTGTACAGAAGGATTGTTTCACAGCAAACTTCCCCAAATATTGGATATTTTCTGTGATTATAGTAGACACAAATCTGTGAAACTCATGTCTTTAGTTGTGGAAGTTATGTACTTTAAGTTGAGGGCAGCTTTCTCTATTCTGGAACTCAGCCTTCTCCTGTTTACTACTTATTTTCATTGTCTTGCATTTGGGTGCTGACTTGGCCACATTGATTTGTCTTTTCTTATTGCAGTAGCAGTCATTCAATCAGCTCTAACTCGTCTATGACAAGTTGCTTTATTGAGATGGATAACCAAACGTCCCATTCCCTCACTTAGACTAAATGCCTCATATGCCCTTTGGAGCACTTCCCTCCAGCTGATTCAATTGAAGTAGAAATCTTATTGAAATAGGGGGCATTTTGGTTTTTCTCCTGGGATTTCGAAAGAAAACAGGGATGTTGATGCACTGAGATAGAATTCAGCTTGTACTTCAACATCAAGCAGAGTTGTAGCTTGAAGATCTGACAGGCCAAAGACCCCTGTAACCTGAAATCATTAAGAAGCAAAAGACCATATCAGTTATAAGTTTACCACTCAAGAAAACACAGTCTGCTATCTCTCCATGCCATAATATTGTTTTTTATTGCTTAAAATATTTTGTTTTAGAAAGAGTTCTAATAGACAATTTTGATCATGATCCTTTTCTTATATTTCATGATTTTACAGTTTCCTCCTCATAAATATTAAAATATAAATAAAATAAACTCTTAAATTATTTTTAAAGATTTTGTTCAATTCATTGGTCTCTCTTCAGATTGTATAAACTGTCTTTTCACTAAAAATTTAATCCTCCTCCTCCTCTTCCTCTCCTTCTCCTTCCCCTTCCTCTGCTTCTCCTTTCCCTTCCCCTTCCTCTCCTCCTCCTCCTCCTCCTCCTCCTCCTCCTCCTCCTCCTCCTCCTCCTTCTTCTTCTTTGGCAGGCTCTTCTCATGTAGCCCTGGCTGTCCTGGAGCCCTATGTAGACCAGGATAGCCCCTAAGTAACAGGTATCTGCCTGCCTCTGTCTTCTGAGTGCTGAAATTAAAAGTATGCACCATCACACCTGGATCAAGATTTTTGTTAAAAGAAAATAACACTGAATCTTGTAATCTCTCTCCTCTCTCTCTTCCCCTCAAACCTTCATTCTCCCTTTTCCTTTCCTCTTTCTGTCTGTCTCCCCCCTCCCTCCAGTGCTTGGGATCAAACTAAGGGCCTTGTAAAAACTAGACAAGTGTCCTACTACTGAGTCACACCCCCTAGCCCAACTCAATTTTTTTGAGGACTTGAATCTGTAGGATGCAAAAAAAAAAAATCCTTCAAACTTGAGTTCTTTGAAATCACTTAAAGATGGAATATTTCTTTAAGAAAAATGAAAAACGTTCCCTTGTGGTCTTCCAAAATTTTGTCTCCTGTCGTGACGCCTTTTCCAAGTCTAGTTGGTATGTTTTTCTACTTATATGTAAGGAGGGATGTAGACCAAGAGCTCGGCAGATGCGACAGTGCAGAAGCCCTGGGGAAAGCATGAGGGCATACCAGCTCTGGTGAGAAATGCTGGACTTGGTCCTGTTAGAGTCCACACTGCGGCGACAGCCATAAGGAAAATGTCTCTCTCCCTAACTTAGCTGAATGGGCTTCGAGAGTCTGTCCTCCTGGAATCAGAACCACCTGGCCCAGATGCTCTGGAGAAGTTTGCTTCTCATGGGCAATGTGAACATGGAAGCAGAGGCAGTTACAACGGAACACGATTTGCTCCTTGAAGAAGATGGTGTACAAAGTCCTTTGGGAGACCCCAGTGTGAATATGTTCACATCCCTCTTTCCATGAATTCCGGAGCTGAGGAAGAGCTTCATTCAATGTTTTACAAATGATGCTCATTAAGATTCAGGGTGTTACAGAAACAGACTGATGCTAGTGCAATGTAGAATTCTAAACAGGTTGTCAGCTGAGCTGTGTGCCTATTGGTCATTGCTGTCTGGGGAACTCAGCCCCAGCTCTTTCTTCATGATTAAACAGTGGGTTTTCAAGGTCCCACCCTATGTGTTTTTACCTTTACTGTCCTGTGTCATTTCCCTTTCAGCTCAGAGTCCATCCTCTAACCAAGGCTGTTGTTTGGACAAAGCTGTGCCTTCTCCACTTTCTTGTCCTGTCTTTATCACTATTTCTACCCATTCTTTCTCTACAATATCAGAAACACCCTGAAAGCCCAGATCCTTCCTTGCATCTTCAGGAAACCTTCCCTGATTCTACCATTCCTACTAACAGCTTCACTTAAACATTTCTTGTGTCCAAACTAGACTTGTTTCATGTGGTTGTTGATATTTCTCCTGAGTAGATTGTGTGTTCTCTGAAGTGGGAACCATATCTTATTAGTTTTGTTCTACAAATAGAATACTGAATTAACTGCTAAGTCTGGGAGCTCAGTGATATGGCAGAATAAAGATAGTTTGAAGGTTGAGAAAAAGATTGGCATATTGTCCAGTGCTTCCCAGGTTCCAAGCTCAGCTCGGGTAAGTTTCATAGAAACTGAAGCCACTACTACTAGCCTCCTTTGAAAACAACGTCTGGCTTTTGACATTATTTGTGAGCATTTATACAGTATGATCATAAATTTTATGGCTAGCTAGCTGATGGCATCCAGACAATAACACAAATACCAGTCTATATATTGTAGTGGACATCATTGTTGTCTAGATGACATCTACATTTAAATCAGCAGACTAAATGAAGATTGTCTTTCTAAAGTGAGTAGGCCTCATCCAGTCATCTGGACATCTGAAGGGGAAAAAACCCTAAAGGTCCCAAGGAGAAAGAAAAAAAAAATCTATGTTCAGACTGCCTTTGGATTCGAGCAGAGACAGCCTTCTTGCTAACTTACTCTACCAAGTTCAGACTCAGCAGTTCCCATAATCACAAGAACACCTTACTCTCTTTCCCTCTCTTGCTTTCACTTTCCTCCCTTTCTCCTTCCTTCCACATTCACGAGGGCACACACACACACACACACACACACACACACACACACACACACACACACGATGTAGTCTATCATTTTCTTCTATACAATTTGTCCCTCTCACTTTAATGTGTAATGCAGTCACTGTCTTTGGGTCTCACTTCACACTCTTCTGCGGTTCGTCACTGCTCACTGTTAACTCACCCTGCCTGTAGCTGTGTAACTGGCCATCTCTTCTTTGTGGTGCCAGGAGATGACAGAGAACAACACCGCACTACCACTTTGAACTCAGTTTCAGGTCCAACTAGATCACTGGCTCTTGTGGTGAGAGAAGAGCTAGGCTGATGGGACACAGAGCAGAAAGTAAATGGAGGAGCCTTTGAAATCATGCAGAGATAGATCCAAATGCTCACCTTAGTCGATTCACTCCACAACCTTGTGAAAACTTCCCTGGGTTCAGGCACCTCCATTTTCCTACCTAAGAAATGAGAGAGCCATGCCATCCCTGCGGTAGAGTATAGTTGAAAGGTCAAGGAGGTCAAAGCTCAGGGAAAGTCTTCAGAAGGTCAAGCCCTGACCAGTAGCGCTGACTAGCTATGCCTTCCCCTTAAGGTCCAGGGCTCCTTCTCTCCAGTGGTTGCTCCACTGTCTTACTGAGGTCACCACGGCGAGTTGAAGGCTAGGTCCACAATGACTGCATCTTCTCTTCGACTTGGCACTGTGTCACATAAAGCGCTTTAGCAAGCTCTGAAAATTCCTTTGCCAGGCCACAGGCAGACGGTTAAGGGTGGAATCAGACAACAGCTCCGAGGAGCTGGGGCAATGGCAAGGGAAAGAAGCACCTGGCTTTGATATGTGCTTGTCCATTGCGGGGAAGCCAGTTCTGAAGTTAATTCACAGGCCTATAAAACATCTGGAGAAATCTAAAAGTAGATGAGAGATTTGGTATTTGAAGAATCAAAGATGACTTGTCCACATTTCAATAAAGTTTTTTTTTAATTGTTGTTCAACTCTAACAGCTTAGAAGACTCAAAACTTATTATATAGCACATCTCATTTTCAATCATCAAAAACTCAAAATCAGAGATGTGTGAACCATGAACTGAAAGAAAATCTTCTTCACCTCCTAGTCATGTCCATAGTATTCTGAGACCAGAACAGTGCCCACTCACTCACTGCCCATGGCTGCCTTCATGCAACCATGGAATGTGAATAAAAGACACAGACTTGATGGTCCTCAAAGCTTAACAAACTGTCATACATTGTGCATAAAACATTTTTCGGCCTCTTCCCTAGACAATTAACCACTAAATACACTGAATATGGGCTGCAGTGAATTCTTCCTGTCACTCCATTCTGTGTATGCTTACATCCTTACCATCTTCCAGTGTTCATACAATCACTCCCGTGTCAGGGAAGCTGCTCTTTCTTAACATCATCTTCAGTTTCTACTCATATGAGTGTGTGTGTGTGTGTGTGTGTGTGTGTGTGTGTGTGTGTGTGTGTTAGAGAGATAGAGAGATAGAGAGATAGAGAGAGAGAGAGAGAGAGAGAGAGAGAAGCTTCTTCTAATTTTGTCTAGTTAAAACCTTCTAAGAATCACGAAGAGTTGTATGCATTGTCCTCAAAATGTCCTCTTTATATTTTGAGGAAACAGAGAAATGACTATTTATTAAACCAGAAATAGGCAGAGCATTGACCAGCGAGGTCGAAGGTAGGATGCCTGGCTTCAGGTCAAACCACAAGTCAAACAGAATCAGCAGAGGGTTTTCAGCCTTGTCAGGCACTTCCCATTAGACTGTCATCATTTATCATGTTCCACCTATTTACAGATAGAGTTGTTTCCCTGGGGCATTTTCTAAGAAATCTACATGCAAATTCCAGTAGTAAAGTTGGACTCATTTAACTAAGATCTGAAATGTCAAAACAGTTAGAATGTTTAGAAGGTCAAACACTCTCAACACTGAGAGCAATATTGGTCTCTGCAGTTTAGAGATACAAGCTAACAGGCAGATCATGACAGAGAAGAGGGTTAGTGGTGACTTAGAGAGTGGCCTTAGATACTTGGACAAGTGACCCCATCCCTACACACCTGGGCTTTCTCAGTTATGAGAGTGGAGATGAAGTTCAAGTGCCTGCATCATGGGTACCACAATATTCTGGATCTTGGATATTCTACAAAGACCCACAAGTTAAAAGCTCAGTCTCCAGAGTGGTACTACTAGAAGGTGGCAGGTTCACAGGGTGTTTTGGGCAGGGCTGTAGGCATTTAATTTGAAAGGCCTGTCAAGTTCCTGATTCACATATTGGTTAGAATTGGGGAGAGAATGAGGAGAAGATGAATACTCCAGCGTCACTACTCTCACAGTGAGAACCTCCACAGTAAAGTCTCCCCACACAATGATTTTAATTTAATCCAACTGGGAAAAGACTGATGAGGTTTATTGAGAAGTATGAATTATGGACTTTATTCTATGAAGTGTTGTTTTGCTGCTGACGCATGTAATGAAAAAAATAATATCAAGAATAGAATTTTCAGTGGCTGGAAAGATGGCTCAGTCATTGAAAGCTAGGCTTATAACAATAACAACAGAAAAATAAAAGAGTGGTGATTTTAGGCAGAGATTCTGAAGACTCAGTCCCAGAAAAGCTACCAACCTTTACAGAGATGATAACAATTGTTTGTAAGGAATTTTATGATGTGATTCTAACTTCCTTTTCTTGAATAGGCTAAACATTCCCTCAGATAATCTTGTTTAAACCTGAAATTTGCCAAACAAAACAAAACTCAAGGATCTGAAGCAGAGTCAAGCCCCAGGACCAAGCTGGAAAGAACTGGAAACTTGAGCATTGTGGGGACTGAATGAAGTGAGCCAGGGAGTTCAGAATTTGACTCACATGTTTTTAGGCTTTTACCCCACACTTACCAATGTCTAGAGTATTTTTGAATTGGTTTCTCTACACGGTAAGTTCCTGGCTTTCAGAGTATTATCCTATTCATTTGGCAATGGGAATAGAGATATTCTGGATAGAAATAGTTTTTGTTTTTTATTTAAATATTTTTTTCTGAATGTATGTATGTTATTTTTCAGAGTTAGGTAGTTTGCTTGAGCATTTCCGGGTTTTATAGTAAGTGCCATCTACTTCTGGGGCTTCTCCAGGGCCCCCTGAAACTGTAGAGTCATCAGATTATAAGACCTTTAGAACATACAGTCATTATTCCACATCTTCCACAATTCTGTATTCTCTGTTGCTCCTGCCACTCTTATAGGGCTGTTTTAAAATTCACTTTAGGATCACTGTAATGTTCACTAACTAGAACTTCTCATTGGATTTCCTTATTTAACCATGTATCTGAAAATATCTTCACATATTTTACTATAAGATGTTACAGATTTTAATTAATTTTGTATGTGAAAGGCTGTGCCATAGTGTACCTGTGGATGTCAGAGGACAACATTGTGGAGTAGGTTCTCTCTTTCTATCTTTATGTGGTGTGGTGGTTTGAAAGAAAATGGCCCCCAAAGGGAGTGGCACTATTAGGAGGGGTGGCCTTGTAGGAATAGGTGCGGTCTTGTTGGAGGAAGTGTGTCACTGTGGAGGTGGGCTTTGAGGTCTTATATATGCTCAAGCCACACCCAGTGACACAGATCCTGTTGCTTGCAAGGTCAAAATGTAGCTCCTTCTCCACTCTCAGCTCCGTCTCCAACACCATGTTTGCCTGCACACCACCATGTCCTGCTATGATGACAACAGACTAAACCTCTGAAACTGTAAGCCACTCAATTAAATGTTTTCCTTTGTAAGAGTTGCCATGGTCATGGTGCCTCTTCATAGCAATAGACTTCAGTTGTCAGGATTGGGAATCTTGACATCCCATAGACACTAAAACTTTCAATGGCCATTTCATAATTGACATAATTCATGTACATAATTCACTTCTATATTGTTATTTGCACTTAGGTCTTTTCTCACAGTCATGGCAAACAAAGCAGTGTTTTGTTTTTTTTTTTGTCTGTGTCTTTGTGTGTCTTGCGATGTCCTTGGAATATAATATGGCTCTTCAGAGGCATCTGGTACATGGGAGGCATAGGTATTTTCATCTATACTCTTGGATTCCCCTAGGCATGATTATTCATTCTTTTCTTCAGTAGCACTTGGATGAGAGTGTTATCACTGTGACACTTTTTCATGTGAGAATTCATAAAATTTCAGAAAATAAACCATGATGTTGAAATTTACAGAGGGATCCCCAAGTCTGTTCATGTGAAACTGCTGGAGAATCAGATAGCTTTTTAATGGAGGCAGAAAATGCTTCTGTTGAAAATGTGGGTAGGATCAGTGAACAGCTGAGATGGATCTGACTCAGACTACAGCGTGAGTCAAAGGGGTGCATCTTCATTCACTCATCCCTCACACAGCCAGTCTATTTTTATTGTGTATTTATTATGTGATTCATACTGTTCTAGGACCTGTCTTTAAAACTGAATAAAACCAGCCTGGTCCACCTTTGCAGGAGGGTACCATATAAACAGCAAGAGAAAGAGAAGAAGTGTAGGTAAGAACTCATTGTCTGTGGGAAAGAAACCAGCAGAACAGGTGTGAATCTTGAGTTTTTTTGATTTTTGTTTCTTGAAAGACAGAGAAAAGTGAGATGGAGATGGAACCATATATATATATGCATAGAGTTGGGTAGGTAGGAGAGAGAATGGGGAGGTTCTGTGGGGAGCTGGGAGAGGGGAAAAGTCATCAAAACATATTATATGAAAAATTTTAAGTAAAAAATATTTTAAAGAAGTTCCCTTGTGCTAGCTAGTTGTATGTCAACATGACATCAGTAGAGTCATCTAAGAGGAAGAAACCTCAGCTGAGAAAATGATGCCATACAATCCAACTGTAGGGTATCTTCATAATTAGGGAGTTATGAAGGAGGCCTCAAGCCATCGTGGGTGCTGCTACCCCTGGGCTGGTGGTCCTGGGTTCTATAAAAATCGAGCTGAGAAAGTCATGAGGAGCAAGCCAGTAGACAGGACAGCAGCACTCCTCTGTGGCCTCTACATCAGCTCTTGCCTCCAGGTTTCTGCCCATTTTGAGGTTTTGCACTGGCTTCCCTGAGAGGCCAGCAAGATGGATGGCTCAATCATAAAGGAGCTTGAGCCGGGCGGTGGTGGCGCACGCCTTTAATCCCAGCACTTGGGAGGCAGAGGCAGGCGGATCTTTGTGAGTTCGAGGCCAGCCTGGTCTAGAGAGCGAGATCCAGGAAAGGCGCAAAGCTGCACAGAGAAACCCTGTCTCGAAAAACCTAAAAAAAAAAAAAAAAAAAAAAAAAAAAAAAAAAAAAAAATAAAGGAGCTTGAAGTTGTTTTGGAGACTAAATAGTGTACCGAGAGAGCACCACACACATGCTAGGGCAGGTGTGCCTGTGCATAGCCGCATCTATACATGTAACAAAATAAACTAATAAAAATACGATTTAAAAAATAAAAACATATACAATTACCTTTGGGGTGTGTTTCCAAGGTATAGGTGAGAAATAAGTGAATTTTGTGCTTGGCCTTTGGCCCCACATTCAATGCTTCTTAACATCTACAATAATTACATGAAAATGTTTAAAGTCCACAGTAATTCAAAACGTGAATCAGTTCTTGTCTCAAGCTTTTTAGATTACAGATACTCAACTTGTATAACCACAGTATGACAATCTTTCGCTGAATGCTGCAAGGGCTCCAATCTTGGGTAGCCCCAAAAGGGAGTCCTACAAGCTGGGAGCAGGGTGCTATTACAATGCACTCGTTCAGCAGGGTAAATATGCTAGAGGAGTTGAGGATAGTTTTTCTGAGACCCATAATTAGCATGTATCATATCCAAGCATTTCTTAATTGGCTACAGGACAAGCCTGAACTATTGCCCTGGATTATCCCCACCCAGGGTGCAAGAAATCAATCAAAAAGGGTGCGGATGTGTGAAATTTGGTGAGTGCTGGGGGGAGAGAGTTGTAGCTCACAGCTCACTTATTTATTATGCAAATGCCCAAAGTTACCACTTGACCACAGAGAGATTTTATAATACAGAAACAACCTTTCAAATGAGACAAAACAGGAGACAAACAGTGTTTTATTGAGTTATACTCAAATAAAGCTACAATGTCAGTCCTTGAATCCAGTCTAAAAGCTTGTATGAATTATGCCCCTGTTGCTAATAAGGGCCTTGGTGCTTTTGTTTTTCCTTTTTCATATAGTAGAGAGATAGGCTTTAGCCTCCAGTGAGTTTGATTCCAAACTCATGCTTCTTCCAACACATTAAGAAAGGAGGCTCAGAGAACACGTAAGAATTCAAGGACTTTAGAAATAACAATTCAAAACAACCCTGAAAGACTAAGCCTGCTACCTGACACGGTTTCTATTCTTCATTTTGTCAGATAAGGGCGAATGAATGCATCTCAACCCTTCCTTAAACCTCCTGGAGCATTTCAAATCCACTCTCCCTTGTCATATTCATCAAGAAATGACAAAAATGGAGTTTAGCTCATCTTACTGTTAAGTACACAGCTGACTCAGATTGAGAGTATTTGTCAACGGGTCATTGTGATTTGAAGTTGGGAGGAAAGATGCTTTGAAAAAAACTTTTATTGTGGGTCTCAGAAATTTCATTAATTTCTTGGATAGTGGAATCAGGGCGCTTATTAAATATCCCATTGACAGAGAGTTGGATGTGGTGGCTAATGCCTTGGGAACGGGATTGAAATTGAAAATGACCTTCAAAATTTGAAGAAGTGGGAGGGCAGAGAAAGGGTGAAATTCAATAGCTGGAAAAATTGATGCTGGAGAGGAACATCAATATGCACGACTGTTTCATTAAATCTACCAAATGGGAGAGTACCAGGGCTGCTGGCCCATGATCATATTGCTGCCTCTATGATTGTTATTAAAAGTCAGATCCTGAGTTCTCCAGGAGATAACGGTAGAAATCAATGCACGAATAATTGATTTTCTTGCTTGTGTGAAAGACTAGGAGATTTAAACGTCAGTCGAGATTTGCCTGCAATGGCAAAATGAAATTGAGTCTTGTTTAACCAGGCCTTCCAGCTGTGATATTATGATATTTAAGTCAGTCTCTCTCTCTCTCTCTCTCTCTCTCTCTCTCTCTCTCTCTCTCTCTCTCTCTCTCTCTCTCTCTCTCTCTCTCTCCTTTCCTTCTCCTCCTCCACCTCCTCCCTCCCCTCTGTGGCCTAAATCTCTAGACAAGCTCCTGAACATCAGACACAGGCTCCTGCTCCCCATGAATGAAAGAGATTTACTTGCTTGGATACCCATATATTTCCGGATTCTGGAGCCTTATTCACATGTAAAATTATAGAGACGTATTGATGTAGCATGAAATGGGATCATCTTGCTCAACTCTGCCTTTTGAACTCTGTGATATATTTTGCTGTTTTTTTTATTTGAGGTAGTTCATGCTTTTTTTTCCTTCTTCTTCAGTGTAGTGGGGGCACTGTATTTCAGGTTTGAAGACTAATGGGCACTTACAGCAGCCTGTCCGTGTGTGTTCCAACACAGAGGCCTTTTGGGAAATTGCCGTGAAAAGAGAGGTCATTGTACTTAAAGGCTTCAAAATAGCTCAGTGTGACAAGTTGAATGGAGGCTTTAACCTCCTCAAAGTGTCAAAGTTTCCTGTAGGGCATGAACTGAAGTCCTTTGACAGCTGACTGGTCATTTGATGTCCAACCTACATCCTGTTAGGTTCAAGAGTATACAAAGCCTGTGTTTGTGTTTTGGAAAAGCAGGGGCCCCTTGAGCAGAGTGAAGAAACTAGACAAAGCTTTTTCTATATTTAAAAACATAAATGGTATTGGTAAGGACAGAACTGAAGGCTCTAAACATCTATATGATCCATACATCCAGTGCCTTAATCTAGATCCCTTTCTGGTCATGGTTTCTCACATTCCTTTCTCCTCCATCCCCCCTTTACATTTACTCTCTTCATCCACACAGACTGTACATGTGCTAATTAGTCCTCAGCTACTGAAAATACCCAAGATAAGCAACTCATAAAGACACATGGGGTATTTGAGGTTTCAGTCTATGCGTGGTTGGCCCTGTTGCCTTTGAGGAGGCAGCATGTTAAGGTGACTGTGTATGGAATAAGCCTTCATCTTAGGCCTGGAACATGGAAAGAAAAGGACACCAGGGTCCAATAGTTCCCTTTGAGAATACCCTAAAACCTCTCCCTATGATGTACTTCTCAGAGACTGTAGCATCACTTCACAATGCATTAGGCGGGGCACCAAAGCCTTTAATCCAAAAACTCTTGAGGGAAAATAAAGATTCAAATTCTACACACACACACACACACACACACACACACACACACACACACACACACACTTGATTATTAGTGTTTTGAAATATTTGTATGCATATGTGAATATACACAATGTACACACATGTGTACATTTGTGTGTGTGTGTGTGTGTGTGTGTGCGTGTGTGCATGTAAATGCAAGCTTGTGTGTTCCAAAGTGCTCCTGTGGAGGTCAGTGGACAACCATGGTGTTAGTTCTTGCCTTCTACCTTGCTTGAAGCAGTTTCTCCTTGTCTACCACTGTGTATATCAGGCTACCTGGCCTGGGAATATTTTGACATTTTCCTGTCTCTTTCTCTTTTGATTTGGATTACAGATGTGTACTACTGCATCTGATTTTTACACGGGGTTCTGAGAATCCAAACTCAGGTCTTTACACTTGTACAGCAAGGTTTACCCATTGACTCATATCTCCAGACCCAGGCACTGTGTGTGTGTGTGTGTGTGTGTGTGTGTGTGTGTGTGTGTGTGTGTGTTGAACCATTGGATTATAAGACTGGTCAGCTTGGCAAACACTTCAGCATGTCTAACAACTAAAGCATTCTTGGTATGTAGTCATAGTATAATGGTAGCACCCAGGAGTTTCACCAGGGATATATAAACCTATTTCTAATATATAGTCCATATTCAATTTTCAGTATTGAAGGTTGGAATGAAGGCTCAGTGCTGTGGGATGGTCTTTCTATATGCTGTGAATATGTGTTATTACCATTGGTTAATAAAGAAGCTGTTATTGTCTATGGCAAGGCAGAATAGAGCCAGGTGGGGAATCCAAGCAGAAAGACAAGGAGAAGAAACCAGAGTCAGAGGAGATGCTGAGAGTTACCCAGGGAAACAAGATATAATGAAACACAGGTAAAGCCATGAGACACATGGTGATACATAGGTTAATAGAAACAGGTTAATTTAAGATGAAAGAGCTAGCTAGCAAGAAGCCTGAGCCATAGACCAAACAGCTTGTAATTAATATAAGCCTCTGTGTGTTTATTTGGGATTGAATGGCTGCTGGACAAGATGAGACAGAACTAGCATCTACAATTGGTGCCCAATGTGGAACATGAACCCATGACCCTGAGGTTAAGAGTCTCATGCTCTGCCAACTGAGCTAGCCAGGCAGGACACAGAAAAAATTTCAATCTACAGTTAAAGGGAGCTGACTATAAATGATTAATGGTTATAGCCAATCTCTTTCTAAAGAAAAAAGAGGGATATAGAAATGATGAAAAAAAGGTAGATTATTGGGTCTACTTAATCCAAAAAAACAACTGTTAATCTCAAAATACTTTATATTTGGTATGGATTTTGGTTTATTGATACAAATTTAAGGTCAATTTTGTTATATTGTATGTATATTTCTACTCTTGTTTAAGGTATTATATTTATACAACTCATTTAAAATTGTAATAGTCATTAAGAAATGTAGATTAATAGTCATTTATGATAAACTTATAGTCATGTTAGTTAAGTTTTCTAGGTAAACAAAGATATATTTTAATTAGGTATGGAATCTCCAAACACGTCAAAGACCTACAGAATATGGCATTTAAATTGTTTTAATAACAGACCTTTATGAACAGTGAAACATGTCTGCTCCTGGCAGCACCAATTACTTCAAAGAGGATTATGGGCATTGGAGAAACTCATTATGAAGTTTGCTTAAAATGTGGAAAAGGCTAGTCACTTGGGCAAGAAACTGTTCTTGCCTGGACTGCTTGACAGTATGTTGTATAAATTGGACATACAGGACCCATAGGAAAGTGACCACTGAACTTTGTCAAATCAAGGTGAGATGGTCCTTCAGGTTCCTGCTTCACAGAAGATATTGCCACACATTCTGCAGGACACAGAAAAAAGCGACATGAACTTTGCCATTAGGCAGAACAGTCCTTCAAATTTCTTGCTTCACTGAAAAGTCTGCCAGATACTCTAGGCCTATAGGCTGAAGATGAATGACCCAATGTTACAAAAGAATATTGGGTGACTGTCTAGGCACCAGCTGTCTCTGTCATTTCTAGAATTATGAAGTTTCTTGCAATGCACTTTCTCTTTACTTAGGTAATATCCTTCTGGGGTCTTTGATGGAGTTGAAGACTGATAGTTATAATTATAGCTTTCCTTAGTTATGATAAAAGGTAAATTAGATACAAGACTCACAAAAATAGGATAGATGATAGGATATTTTCTTTAATTTTTCCAAATACAAATAGACTAGATATTATAATTGTAATTCTTGATTGATAACTGTTTTGTTATATGTAATTTTACTATGTTAAAATGAAGACCTTCCTTTTTGATTAGACAGAAAAGGGAAAGTGCTGTGGGATGGCCTTTCTGTATGCTGTGAATATGTATTGCTACCATTGTTTAATAAAGAAGCTGCTTCGGCCTATGGCAAGTTAGCTTAGAGGCAGGTGGGAAATCCAAGCAGAGATACAGGAAGGAGAAAGGTAGGGTCAGAGGAGACACTGAGAGCCACCCAGGGAAGCAAGATGTAATGAAACACAGGTAAAACCATGAGACACATGACTGTACATAGATTAATAGAAATGGGTTATAAGAGCTAGTTAATGATAAGCCTGAACCATAAGCCAAACAGTTTGTAATTAATACAAACCTCTGTGTGTTTACTTGGGACTGAGCGGCTGCAGGACACAGGAAAGCTTTTGACTACAGCTTAGTGTTTAAGAGCACTTGATGCTCTTGCAGAAGATCTAGGTTCAGTTTCCAGCTTCCTCATGGCAGCTTACTACTGTCTGTAACTCCAGCTTCAGTTCCAGGGGATCTGAAGCCTCTACTCACCTCTTTGAACTCCTGCATGCACATGGCACACATATACATGCAGGGACACACATACACATAAATAAATAAATTAATAAATAAATAGATATTTTAATACAAAGTTCAGTATTATTCCTTTAATTTTTTTCCTCTGGTCCAAGATCTAATCAAGAATAACAAATTTTCTTTATTATTTATATCATTTAATTTCAATAGTTCCATAATATTTCATAGTATCTTTTGTAACTAAGACTCTTTGGAGACATAAAATGGGATGTTGACTGGATGTATTTTGATTTAAGTGTATCTATTTCCTTATGAGTTAATTGTGCTTAAGCAGTGTTGAAGGGTATAACAGGGTTTTTATTTAGGGCCACCAACCAGCTCCCAAATCATGACACAGACGTGTTATTAGTTATGAATGCTTGGCTTCATCTTAGTTCTTATTTTAATCTGTTTCTCTTTATCTACATTTTGCCTTGGAGCTTATTGCCTTTCCTTCCTTTCTCTCTTTCTTCCTTCTCTCTCTCTCCCTCTCTCTCCCTTCCTTCCTTCCTTCCTTCCTTCCTTCCTCCCTCCCTCCCTCCCTCCCTCCCTCCCTCCCTCCCTCCTTCCTCTCTCTCCCCCTCTCTCCCCCCCTCTCCCCCTTTCTTTCTGTGTGTCTTACTCTCACTGCTTCTCCATGTCTGGCTGGTGTCTGCCTGGCTTCTGGCCCCAGGCATGTACTTTTCTTCCTTCCTTGCTCTCTCTTCTCTTTCATTCTTCCTGAGCCTAGATTTCTTCATCTCCTTATTTTTTTCTGTCTACCAGCCCTGGCTATCTCTCTCCTGCCTAGGTATTGGCTTTTTAGCTTTTTATTAGACCAATCAGGTGCCTTAGGCAGACAAGGTGAAACAGCAACACATCTTTACACAACTAAACAAGTGTAGCATAAACAAATGTAACACACCTTTGCACAGTGAAAGCGATATTCTGCAGTATACATAAATGTAAAAAACATCTCTGCCTAGTTAAAGTCATATTCCACAACAGAAGGGAGAACTCCACTCTTAAACATGATTGGCTTATGTGACTGACTAACTGACTTCTCTGCTGTGTCTGACTTCAGAATGTACAGCTTTCTTTGTCTTTTAATGATGACATTAATTGTGACACTTAGGTGGTGTCTGGAGATGTCTCCATTGCAAATATACTCAGACTTAGAAGTCTGAGATAATCCTTTCTGCATTTTGCCAGTGTTCTTTACAGTGCTTTTTCAAATATGAGCAGCAGAGGTTCCTGGTTTCCTAATGGTGTACCCTGAAGCTAGCCTGCATCTTTATGTTCTGTGTCATGAGGCTATGGCCTTATTTCAGCAATACTCACAATTTTAAAAAGAATCTAGTTAAATATAACTATCCACCTTATCAGTGCTCACCACTGCTTAAAACACATCATCAGTGTTAACTCCATTTTATACTATTCATGTCATTCTCTCGTATTTTCTGATTATTCACCCACAAAGGTAGCCTTTACAATTTCCAAATACTTCTCACAATGTTTATTTCTATAGCTTGCTTCCATCTCAGCAAGTACATCTGTCCACCTCTCGTACTCTGAATAGGCTTTATCTCCCTCTTCACTCCTTATTCTTACTCTGCTTTTCCTACACTTTTCTTGAAGGGGAAAAAAGACTCAGTCCAAATATCTGACTTCATTGCAATGTTCAATTCATTTATGGAATGGTGCATATTGGCTTCAGGTATGGTTTCCTTATAAGCTGAAATAATACTCAACACAGGAGCCTGCTGCCATCTTGTTCAACCACACTACAGATCTTCAGGGCTTCTGTTTCCTTCTGTTTGGATGATTTAATATTTAGAGTCACCTGAGTTAGTGCCCATGTTTATACCATGAGCTCTTCCCTCCAGATGTAGCTGCAAAAATCTAAACAGCATCTATGAATAGTAAGACATTATTTATACCATACATTAAGATAATATTATATACTCTATATCTATATCTATATCTATATCTATATCTATATCTATATCTATATCTATATCTATATCTATATCTATATCTATATCTATATCTATATCTATATCTATATCTATATCTATATCTATATCTATATCTATATCTATCTTTTGGATTCCAGAGACAGTCATTCACATAGAGTCCCTGGCCTAGGGCACTTTGCAGATTAGTTGTTATACATTTAATAAATAATCATTAAACAGCTGAATAATAGGTTTTATTTAACTAAGCACAATTCCAAGACAGGTTACAGAGTACAAAAAGTGTGTAACATACTAAGTTTCATGAGAGAGTTTTAAAATCACAACAAGAAATCTATAGCCAGTGCTTGATTGGAAATCATCCATATTGACAAAGTTGTACAACGTTCTCTCCACTGTGCTACTCTTGTTATTTTATCCTTTAATTCTTTACAAGCCCTGCTGTTCAGTTTTCCTTATGGCATGTCTGAAATGTAGAGAGAGAGCAGGTCTAATTCCATCTCCAAAATCATTTCCCACAACCCCTCAGACTCTGCAGTGGCATAAATTGCTGATAATATGTCCAGGTTAGCAGAGTTACTTAAAGGAGCAGACAGTGTGTGTGGCACATTTATTAACATCATATATAACTGGGCTGGAACTGTACAGCCACTTTCTATTTAGTAAAAAAGGTGGGGGAGGAAGTGCTGCTGAGGTTTATGAGGCTGCTTCTGGACCCAGCAGGTGAGTTATGCACCCAAATAACTCCTGTGTATCATAAACTGGAAGCTAATAAACCATCTTTAAACTGTACACTGTCTCTCCAATTGAAGAAATGAATCTATTATTTCCTGTCTTTGGAATGGCATAGTACCAACTCTAGTGAAACCAGACAAACCACAAACCCCGAGAAGCTTGATGGATATTGTCAAAGAAAGCTTTTTTCTTCACATGGACACAGACAGGTCAACCAAGGACAAGGGAATGCTCTTTAGGCCTGGCAGGAGCTGGTGGGATGTCGTACCAAGTGGGTTGCAGATCATGTCTTGTCACTGTCATTCTCAACAGTAAGAGGCCTTAGCCCACCAGCTTTCTTAATTGAAGTTGCAGGCTTCAATGATGCGTTTAAGCACTTAACACAGTATAGCACTGTCCTGCAATTATGTGTTTACATAGCTGCTTCTTTCCCTTCACTGTGAGCCTTTTTGGGGGTGTTCACTGTGCCACAGTCATCTTTGTGTGTTCCTCCTCCATTACTCATGTTTTTGCAAAACATTTCCAACTTACCCTAAATATGCCTTTGTCCTCCTCTTCTTTCTCAGCTCCTGTGGTGACAGTCACTACATCCCTCCCATGCACTGCAGAGTCCCGGGTCTGCTGTGGAATAGCGTGTCTGTAATAGGAGAAACAGAAGCACAAGTTGCTAGTAATTGGCTCAAACTACATGTGCATTTTGAAGAAAACCATCTATTAAGAAAGGGTCAAGGGTGCTCCTGTCTAAATAGAGTGAGAAAAGAAGGAATTGGTGTTTATTTCTGTATCAGTAAGTACCAGTAGTGAAGGCATCTTGATGAGGTCACATTTATATACTATTGGTAGATGGCCTTGGTAGGGCTATCTCAGAGTCCCTCTGAGTGAACCTCTCAGACATGTTGACCTATTCCTGAGGTCTTATCTTTCTCTCCAAGACAAATGTTTTAGATAATCCCTTCCCCACACTGTAACAGTGAGAACTCTGCTATGACATTCTAAAACACTGTTTGGTAGCACTCTTCCTGGGGAGACATGAACAAATGTCTACTCACCCTAGAGAGGGAATTGAATGGCAGACCAAAGTTAGAATATCTCCAAAGTCCAACTTGGCTAATTAGTGTATTTTACTGGGGTGACTTACAGGAATATGGGTGAAGGGTTGCTTACAGGAACAGAAATGACTCAAGGACAGATTAATCATGAAATCTCACCCCAGTATGGTGACAGTTCATGAAATCAGGAAACCCAAAGCACACTGCATAACTTGTAGTCAGTTCGACAGGTTGGAGAATGTCTCTTTTAGGCAGCTTGGCTGGAATGTGCCTCTTGTAGGCACTTCTGCTTATTTGAGATTGACTCTTAGCTGTCCTCACTTCTTATACACAAGTGAGAAGAGCTAGGCCTAGAGAATCTGGTCAGTTTCAGGGACTTCCTGAAATTTTACATTGTTTACTTCTTCAGTTTTAAAGGACTTACATGCTAAATGGAGTATTTCACCTCTCTCTCTTTAGAACATCTTCTGTTTTTACTAGCTTTCATTCAAGATGGAAAGTTTTTCTTTAATAGAGTGAATTGCTATACAGCACACATAAAAGAGTGAAATGTGCCATGAAAGAAAACTAAGATGGGTTTTTTGCACTATAAAATTGTTTCCAAGAAATTCCTTTAAATAATTTTTATAGCTGATTTTTAGTGTGCCTTATTTGTTTATCTATCTATCTATCTATCTATCTATCTATCTATCTATCTATCTATCTATCTATCTATCTATCTATTTATATTTGAGACAGAATTTCACAATGTAATCTTGGTGTCCTGGGACTTGCTATGTAGAGTGGCCTGGCCTTGAACTAACAAAGATGTTCCTGCCTTTGCTTCACAAGTGCTGAAATTAAAGGCATGTGCCATTATCTCTGGCCAGTATGCCTTATTTTCTTACATTTAAACTTGCACATTGTTATTACAACATGTAAAACAATTTTTATTATTTTCCATAATGCAATCCCCAAATAATTTGTAACCATTTTCTTCAAAATGAAGAAAAAATTGTGGCTTAGACTGTTGTTCACTACATCAGTTCCATGGTCTTTGACCTCCAGTTGAAGAGTCTGTACCATGCTGGAATTCAACATCATTCCGTGGATGTTGCCTTCTTAGCTCTTACATACCAATGGAAGGTCATGGACATGAGTGTTATGCATTTTCTAATATGCTGCCCAAGAGACAAAAATGTCACCAGTGCTTCTATTAAAGCTGACTAGCACAGAGACATTTTTGGAAATGATTCTGTAAGTATTGGAAGAAAAATAGAGTGGGCAGCTGAATGAGTAGGAGAGGTAGGAGAGCCACAGGTAAGGGAGCATCTATTTTCATTGGTTTCTTAGAAAGTTACTGAGAATGCTTTCTAAGGTTAGGGTTATTTAAAAAGAAAACATGTAGTAATTTATTCAGTGTTTTTATCTTAAATTGTATTTTCACTTGATACTCCTTTGCCTTATGCACCAAGTCCCCCCTCCTCTCTTTTATTTAAGATTGATTTGCAAGGATTCAGCAGCTGGTATTTTCTAGAAGCTGGGCAAAGGCATAAGAGGTTCTTGTGTTAAAAAATTTAGTAGTTTCTATACTCTGAGCACAGAAGGAGGCTTCTATGATATGGATTCATTAAGCCTTATATGAAAAAAAAAACCCTCCTTTGGGGAAACGGCTGAAGGTTTTCTGTTGTTTTAAGGGGGGGGAGTCTCATGAAACAGCTCATGTTTTTATAAGGAAGTCATGCAAGATAAAGCACTAAGTCCTCTCACCCTTGGGTTTTTAATTCTACTTGTCTTTGGATGTCATGGAGCAGTTCTTCAAGCAAATAACCACCTGAGTGCTTCCCCTTGGAAACTGCCGGATATGGCTATTCTTCCTGCTTCAGCAGGCTAAGGCAGCCCTGTTCTTTCTCTGATAACAGAAGTTGAGTCAACAGCCAAAGCAGATGCTCAAGAGTGACACAGATGTGAGGAACTTCAGGGATCACCAGAGCACACACTGTGTCGGATTCTAGGAGAGTTCTGGGATGGAAAGTGATAACAACACCCCTGTCTCACCAAGAACAATGGCTGTGTTCATCCAGAAGAGCTCTATGGTGTGCTTGGGAGGACAGCACCACAGCTCTCAGCACCTTGGCTTTTACAGGGCCTTCCATACTCAATGAATGAGAGCAAGGATATCCATTTTCAAGGGACTGTGCTAGCATGGCACATTTCACATCGTCTGTGTAATGTCTGAACCTCCATATTGTATGTAACTAGGGAGGTAAGGAGGTTCTCTTTTTCCTCTCAAAAAGAAACCCCAAAACCAAAAAACAAAAAAACCCTCAACTAAAATTGAAATTTCTATAGTAAAGAATATTTGTTTTAAGAGAAATAAAACAACTGGGAGTTTCTTATTCTTGTATTATAAAGTAAAATTCATGCCTACTACAAACACTTCATAAGATATTCAAAATGAAGCTTAAAATGAGTAATAAATAGTTTGTAATAGGGTTATTTAGTGGGTCTTAATGTGCTCAATTTTTCATAAAATTAATATTAGAAAAACCCCACTTTAGAGGCTGGAGAGATGGCTCAGTGGTTAAGAGCACTTGCTGTCCTTGCAGAGCATCTGAATTCGGTTCCCAGCATCCGAATGGTGACTCACTACCGTCTGTAGCTCTAACTCTAGGGAATCCATTGTCCTCTTCTGGCCTCCACAGGAACTGCATGCTACGGCACATATACATGCATACAAGCAAAACACTGATACACATAAAATAAGATAAAATTTTTAAAAAAACTTTCCAAAAAATTCTACTTTATAGAGTTGTTACAAGACTGAAAAACAGATGAGACAGTGATTATAAAACTATGGAGACATTGCCAACATACAAAACTGGTGCTAGTCAATAGGCCGGAACTATCCAACATATTCACATATATTCATTTTTATTATTATTTTATTTAGAAGCTGATGCATAAAATATGGGAGAAAATCCTAAAATGAGTTGTGCCTCATAGTTTCTTTCGCATACCAAATTAACCATCAGTGTGAAACCTGATGAAGTGATCTGCATTTCATCCTTTTCCCTGTATCTTCCAGACACATGCTGAATTTTCTCTGAGTCAGCACTTGTTTTATTTGTAGGGAAATAAGATCTTGGCTTTGATCCTTGTAAATGTGTTATGAGTGTTCTAATAGTAGCTCATAATGTTTCCTTTGTCTGAAGCTTTGGCTGCTGTTTGTACAGGTTGAACTGACCTGGATTTGGGTCTTGCCAAAATTTGACATTAACATTATGATCCTGTTTCTTTCTACAAAGAATGACTGATTCTAAATGGTCCAGAGAAGATGACTAGACATGCTACTTCTAGGGACATCCAGTGTCTGGGACCTTGCACACTCTGATGAGTGCTCCCCTACCCCATGTGTTATGTTAAACTTCTCCAGAAACACCCTCAAAGACAAACTCAAAAGTGTGTCTCCTAAGTGATCTCGAACCCAGTCAGACTGATAGTTAAGCTCTACTGTGAAAGTGTGCATTTCTTTTTAAAGAGTATGTAATTTTACTTTGTGAAATAAAAATTTCTTCATATTAATGAAATTTTACTTAGTATAGTTAAAATTTTTGCATTCTATACTAAGATGCTCCATGTTTAATTATACATCAATTGGTAGACATTTGCACTTAGATAATTTGATATTACAAGGTGCAAGAGGCAGCTCTGTGTAACTATTAAAAAAGCCAGTTCCACTGGCTGAAGTGTTTTAGACAAGTTACTTTTCAGTATTGTCAAGTTATATTAGGTCAGATTTAGGCATATCTGAGGGGAGTGTACACACAGCAATCTGGGGTTTTGCTAAGAAAACTGAAACTCATCAGAGACAAGGTTAGACTTCCAATCTCCTCTCTTCCTATCCACTCTCCTCACTTCCTGTACACTCTTCTCACTTCTTGTCCACTGTGCTTCTGTGTAAGCTACAGCTGTATAAGGCTGAGCTGCTCTATGCTGCTCAGCAGATTCTCAAGGCACTTGTGTGTTTCAAGTCTAGAGAAATAAGGAATAAAGTTGACTCTTATTTATGGAAGCATGGGGAGCTTGCAATATGTTTTCTTAAATGATGAAAGTGCCCATGCTTTCCGAAGGAATAACAAGTAAACATGGGAACAACTGTGAGAATGTACTGGAAGGTCCTGGTATGTGCTGACATGAGCCAGCAGAGTATTCCTGCTTCAGACTTTCAATAAAGAAAAAAAAATAAAAAGTGAGACCAGATACGTTGGAATTTATTGACTTGGGGCTTTCTTTTCAGAAATGAATTTTAGCACCCGAGTAATATCTTCAGGGAATGGGCAAACATACCCTGAGGATGGCACCTAAAAGGATGGTAAAACAATGGCTAATGACCCAGTGAGGTGAAAAGATCTGAGCTGCTGAGATGACTCAGTGGGTAAAGACACTTTCCACACCAAGCCTGACAACTTGAATGAGTTTCCAGTACTCACCTGGTAGAAGGAGTGAATGGACTCCCACAAGTTATCCTCTGATATCCACCCATGCTCTGTCAGTCCCTCCCCTTCTCTCTGTTACACAGAACACCTTACTGGCTCATGGCAGTGATAAGCACATAGTAATTAATCAGAGAAGATAAGGAGGTGATGGCAGGGATCCTGAATGCCTTAGGAGGACTTGTGTTTTCCAGAGATTGAGCACCAAACATGACAATTCAGGGATCTATTAAAGCAATAAAGCTTAGTAGAATTTCAGTGCTAACTGAGATCTCCTTTCTAATAGTAAGAAAACTTCCATTCCCTACCGTAAACCCATTAAAACCCAAACGGGAATGTCTCTCCTGCCTTTGTAGTGGGCTGCGGGGAAGCTTTCAAATTTTAAGAGTACCTGAAGCAGTAGAAAGCTGTCCAGCAGATCCAGGCTGTAGTCCAAGGAACCATTCTTCTTTGGTCAAAGGATCTGGAAAACTGTGGTTTTGGAGATGTTACTGGTAAAGAAATATTCAGTGAAAATTTCATGGCAAGCATTTTGGGGAAACATACTATAGGCGGACCACCAGGAGAGATAAGCAAGGTTCTAACATTCTCAGCCAGGGATTAAATGCTCAGATATAACAAAAGTATTTATGACATGTATGAAGATGTCATGATGCAACCTATAATTTGCCAGAATTAATATACACTAATAAAAATGGGGGAAAAATCAAACACCTTATAAGGAATAGATTGTATAAGACAGAGATTCAAGATGAGTGGTGGAACATTCACTTACTGTGGTGAAACCCTGTGTCCCAACCTCAACACTAAGTGACAAGGAATCACCATGGAGTGGAGATTTCCTAAAACCATTTGAAACCCCTCAAGTTTACTATGTGGATAGGATGGGGCTGGTGTATATAAGCTGAAAATAGATGGCATATGTATTAAAGTCATAGCTGGTGGTAAGAAATTGAAGAGAATACCCCTGTGGACCCGAGGCCTGAAAAGGCTTTCTGTTCTCTGGAGATTTTCCTTACAGGTTGCAGGTGTATGACATGTGAGCTGTATGCTTCCTTCATCCTTATCTCAGTGAAAAGCACCTGCTCTACTCATTCTGAACCTGCCTCCAAACAGCAAACTGGTGGAGCAGGGATTGTTGCCTATGAGTCTTCCGTTTAGTGAGTCCAACTGTACTTTGCCCAATGTGAAACCCCTGAAGTCTTGTGTCTCAAGAAAAATTTATAGTTTGATAACTTAAATCAAAAATACATTTATTAATTGTTTGCTTATGTTTGTGTGTGTGCAAGTGTGTTCCACAGAACACACATGGAGATAAAAGGAGAACTTGAAGGAGTCAATTGTCTCCTTCCACCATGTGGGTCACTGGGATTGAACTCAGGTCATCACACTTGGCAGCAAGCTCCTTTATTTTCCGTTTCACCAACTTCAGTTTGATAACCATTTTGATGGAAAGGCCAGTCACAAACCAGTCATTCTATTATCACTGTAAGTGTCCCTCTCTATGTTGTCTGAAATTCACTTTTATTGTGTTTTATTTTTGTGTGTGTAGTGGCGTTGGAGATTGAACCTAGAGCTTTGTGAATGCCTGGCTATCTCTCTGCACTGTGCTACTTCCCAGCCCTTAGATTGACTTTTATGATCATGATGTAGGTGAAAAGTCCAAAGCAGCTTGTGGAGTTCACAGCTTGAGTTCAGACATAACTCACTATTCATTGTTATATTCAGTACATTTAAGGTTGTGAACCTCTGATACAAGAACGGATTATAAATATCATTTGGACCAAATTCTTGTTTCCTTCTCCTGTCTCTTAGGCATCTGTCTGGGTTGCATCCTTTTGAAGAATGTTTCCTAAAACCCATGCTGAATTTGAGTGTGATGTCGAACATACCTAGACTTTCAGTGGCCATGATCAGAGGAAGCAGGCATCACTGTCCAATGGTTTATACTTTGGACCCTTTAGTAAACATTTTTTAAAGTAGCCATTAGAGCACTGAGACAGAAGTGAGAAATCTTGACTTCAAGTGTCTTGGAATTCCCCTTCTGGACACTGTCTCCTGCTTTTCTAGTTTTCAGTATAAAACTGGATGTCTCCCACATAGGCATGGTTGGAGTAGAGCAGGCACAGTATGGATGAGCATGAATTCATTTCCTATTCCTGATATATTTTTCTTCTCCCCTTTTGTATGTCACATCTCTTAAGTCCTGGACCTGAAGCAAGACAGCATGGGAACTCTTATATGAGACGATACAGATGACAAATGCCTGCAATTTCCTGTGGATCTATTTTATGAGGGCTTCTGTCTCTGGAAAAAAAAAAGAGCTGAAACAGCTCAATTAGCTATTGTTTTTAGCATTCATTTTTTTGGACCCAAGGATATTTGGCTAATTTTACAGTTGGCATTAGCTGTAGTCATTACTGAATGTCTCCTGCATAAATTATGGCATATTCAAAATGTGAAAATTCTCATTTCAGCAGCAGCAACTCAAGTGGAAAACTGAAAATCCCTAAACAGAAAATTAGCAAACATTTGTTCTGTCACATCTCAAGCATGTGGTGTTCTGTTCCTCCCCCGAACAAAATTACCCTGGCCTTCTAGCCAAGGGATGCAACTATTTTACAACATCCTAGAGGAAAGGCACCCCATGGCTACCAATGAGTCTATTATTTAATCATGAAAGACAAGGGCTTACCTAAGAGAGATAAAAATGTCTTCAGGAACAGTCACTGGGGACACTAGGATTTGGAGAGTGCTTTACATAACTTCACCTGGCTCAGTGGTCTGAACACCAGCAATGTTGAAATGATGTAGCTAAGGGTAGGGCCACATGCAAAATTTACCTTTGTGTGGGAGGCATGTTTCCTATTACAGCATCCCATTGTGGTCCATGAGTTGGTAATACTCAGCTTGAACTAGAAATATATGGACCAGATACAAGTTCTAAATATCAGAGCATTTTGTGTTTTTTACAAAAGAAAGAAAGAAAAGAAAAAGAAGAAAAAAAGAACAGCCTGCCTGATTTTATTGTAAAATTCCTAACATTCCACACAATATCAATGAATGCCCCCTTCTTCTTTTTAAAGTTTTAAAAATCACTTTTGTGCATTTGATAACTACAGAAGTTATATATGTTCATATTTCTTTAACAATTTTGTTATAGACTTTATCATAAAATACTTGCAAACAAAATTCATCTTCTTTTAAATGAGGATGTAACTTGTAGCATTTATCATTTACTTTTTGCCCTGTGTCTACTGATAATGCTAATGCTATTCAGAAAGAGCTAAGTTAATCCCTCCCTTAGAGTTACAGGCCTGATTTAGGAAGCTTAGAGAAACGACAAGGGTATGAGTGTGTGTGTGCCTGCTAATGCTGATATTTTGTTTTTGTTGTTTTATTTTGCTCAACATCAAAAGCTGAAGCCTGCTCAATAAATGGTAGATTTTGAGGTAGTTGAGCAGAAGTAAGAATTTCTCATTTCTGGAACTCAAGAGGGGTTGGTCCTGGTTGTGAGACACCCAGAAGGAAGTAGCCACAGCTTTGCCTCTGGACAACCCCATTTTCCCTTCCCTGTTAACAGTTTCCAGTTATGAAGAGGCAATTGAGAGAAACTCCAGCACATCTGAAGAAAGAGTTTTTAGGTAGGAGGATGAGCTAAGATCTACATCTTTTATGTATTTGACAGAGTGAGCATAACCATTGTGTAAAATGTGTCTAGATCTTGTCTCTAAGAGCCAGAGGAATGGAGGCAGCATCCTGAACTTTCCCCATGCCCCAGGGTAGGGCATTGAAAGAGACCAGCAGAGGATATATGAAGAGGAAGAATCTGACAGATGTCACACAGGATGCCAAGAAGCTTCAAGGATGCCTGCAGACCTGTGACATCCCTAGACCATTGCTTAATGGTACCTAAGCCACAGCCCTTAAAGGACTGAAAATCCTGAACTGCCCAATCTCAACCCTAAATTGGCTGCATTTCCCCAGAGTGGGCTGAATGCACCTGGAAATGCACTAGATAAAATTTCTATTGCCTGGAAAAGAGGGAGATCTTTGAGTCAGAAAGTAAGGGCAGTGAGAAGAAAAAAAAATGTAAGAAAATTGGATTTTTTTTATATTTGTGTTTATGGTCTTTGAAATTTACAATCACTTGAACTGGGTTTAGCATTCATACGAATATTCTTATTTATGGCTGAAATAGGTGCATCCCACTAAAAGCCTTCCCAAGCTCTTTCTTTACCCCAGGGCAGTGGTGCAATTTCCTTCACATTCAGAGACCCTCCAAGATTCAATTTATTCTTTTAATGGTGCTTATCATTTCTCATCATTTGCTGTGCTTACTTATATATTATAAATGCATCATTTGTGAATTGTACAACAGACTAGAAAAGCTAAGTTACTGATAAATGGTGAACCCATCTCATGCTTTCACATTCACATTTCTTACTCTTATTCTGCTTTTGTTACTTTAGAGGTTCTCAGTGCTAGTGGTATAGAACCACCCTGGGCGATTTTAAGAAATACAAAAAGGCACTGGCTTTCTTAGAACCAAATACATCAGTGCCAGACAACCTATTCTTCCTTGCATGACTCCCAGCTTTCTTCCTTGCCTTCCAAAGTGCAAAACACCTCTCTTCCCCTTGCTGGCAGATCCAGCATCTTATACCATACTGCCTGCTGCTTTATTCCTGTCCCATTTTTGTTCCCATGACTGACACATCCCAAACCCTTCCCCATCAGCCTTTAGATAAATCAGACACAAGAGAGCCAGCACGTAATCCAGGATTGAGTCTCATCTGATGGAAGAACTTCTGAGTCATCTATTTCCAACTCTTGTATTATTTTATTACTTATGGAGATCAGGAACTGAGAATATGGTTTTGCATAGTGAATAGAAACATTGGATGAGGAGATCTCAGCCTGCAACTTCCCAGCAGTCATAAGTTGGATAGCTGCAAGAAACCACTTGCTATTTGTTTGTAGTGACTCTAGAAAATGCAAAAGAAGACTCTGTTCCCCGGGTAACCTTTTTGACAATTTAAACTTAATAAAAGCAATTAGAGCAGCCAGTTGTGTGGCAGGAACTGCATTCGTGTGTGTGTGTGTGTGTGTGTGTGTGTGTGTGTGTGTGTGTGTGTGTGTGTGTGTTTAACTTGCAGACTTGATATCCAAGTGCACACTCATTGCATGAGGTCAGGATGTTGGGCCATAAAAAGGGAAGAGGGCAGAAAAAGTAGGCATTTTTCAAAGATACTGAGCCTCATTTTCACAATCATATTATGCCTAGATTCTGAATCTTGGAAACCGATACAAAGCTTAATTCTTAGTACATTGTTTAAGTCTCCATCTTGGACCCTAGAACCTGTTTGTTTTTTTTAGAAGATGTGGGATAGTAGTTATACAGTTGCTTAAGTTCAAACCCAATCTTGTCCACCTTCCGTATTAGCTGTGTGGCTTTGAACGAGTGCTTCCTTCCTGACCATCTCATTTCCTCAGTTGTCAAGTTGGGATCATTGTTGATATGAATGTTGTCTTTCCAGCTATAACATGATATAAAACAACTCATTAAAATGAGCATTTCATTAGCTTTGATTTGAAAAGATCAGGTTTTATTATGACATTCTTTACACATTCTGTTTTGGTTCCTCTTCCTCCCTGTTCCTCTCCTCTATCTGTCTCCTCAGCTTGTCCTTTTCTGTAATCCGTATTTCCATTCCTTCTTTTATGTCACATGTATTTGTGAGTGGGGGTAGGAAGGGGAAGAGCCTCTGATTAAGAGGTGAGTGAGGAAGAAAGTAAAATTTATGAGAAATACACCCTATTTTAGTGAAACTGAATAATTAAATGGCCATGTTATTTTAACTCTTTAAGGAAATACTTAGAGGGGCTGGACTGCTGTGGGATGTCTTTTTGTATGCTGTGAGATGTCTTTTTGTATGCTGTGAATATATGTTGCTCCCACTGGCTAATAAATAAAGCTGCATTGGCCTATGGTAGGGCAGGATGGAACCAGGTGGGAAAATCCAAGAGAGATAGGGAGATGAGAAAGGAGGGTGAGGGGAGACGCCAGCCCACTGCCAAAGGAACAGCAAGATGCTAGCCGACTGGTAATGCCATGGCCATATGCTAACATATAGATTAATAGAAATGGGTTGAGTTAAGTTATAAGAGCCAGCTAAGGGTGGAGCCAGAGAAACTTATGGCTACACTGGATAGATGACTAAGCAGTTAAAAACTTGCTGTTTTTGTAGGTGGTTGGGTGTAGCCAGAATTTTTCTGTGGGTCCCACAAGCCTCTGTAGTCCTGTGGCCTGCTTATAAAATAATCATTCAGAAGCTTATATTAATTATAACTGCTCAGCCATTAGCTCAGGCTTATTACTGACTAACTCTTACACTTAAATTAACCCATAATTCTTATCTATGTTTAGCCACGTGGCTTAGTACCTTTTCTCAGTTCTGCCTTTACATCTTGCTTCCTCTGTGTCTGGCTGGTGATTCCTGACTCAGCCTTCCTCTTCCCAGAATTCTCTTTGTTTGCTTGTCCTGCCTATACTTCCTGCCTGTCTATTGGCCAATCAGCATTTTATTTATCAACCAATCAGAGCAACACACATTCACAGCATACAGAATGACATTCCACAGCAGCTGGGGTTAAGTTCTCAGCACCTACCTGGAGGCTAATATCTGCCTGTGACTCTGGTTTCAGAGGATCTGTTGCCCTCTTCTGGCCATCTCAGGCACTACTTGCATATGGCATAGAGACATAGCTACAGATAGAACACTTATACACATAAAACTAAATAAATCTTAAAGTAGAAAATATTTTGAAAATAACTGAGGAGGAAGAGGCAGAAGCGTTAAGAGTTCAAGGCCAATCTAGTTTATATAATGAATTCCAGGCTGGTCTGGAGCATATAGGGAGAATCCTCCTCTCTCCCATCCTCTACTATCCCCTCTTTTCCTCTCCTCCCCTCCCACCTCCCTTTCCTTCTTTTCCCCTCTCCCCTTCACCTTACCCCTCATCATTCTCTAATTTTCTCTCATTTTCCCTTTCCTTCTCTTCTCCCTCTATCATTCTCTCTTTCCTCTCTCATAGAATGTTTAAAAAACAAACTAATTTCTCTAAGCTTATTTAAAACAAGAGATATCAATATCTAGCCTGAAAGGCTGTTAAGGCTTCATGTAGTGGTTGACTGAAAGTAGAAAGTGAATTTTCAAAGTAAAAATTGACATTATAACTCAAAAAGTGGTTGCCTTCACATCTGCTGGCTTTAGGGTGCTAAATGAAACGATATGAGTCATCATTGTTTCCAGCATAAGCCTCCAACTGTCTTTTCCTGTCAGTTTAAGTTTGCCACCCAAATCCATATAACTTAAACTTAAAATCTTCATTGATTTAATGTCAACTTAAATAGGATTGGTGTTTCTATAAGTCATCTTATTCAGTGTTCACATGCAGAGAGTAAAGAACCGAAAGACTTAATTACAAAGCATTTTTGACCAGTTGAAGATATGAAAACTATTATTCATGTAACCAGACATTAATATTTTAAATCTCAGTATATGAAGAAACAAAAGTAAGGTGTGGGGGAGTTTAAAATGCGATAAAAATCCATTTATGGAACTAAATACCAGCACATTTCCTATATTCTACAGTCCACTCCTGGGAACTTCAGGAGAGCTTCTGTCTATGGGTATCTTCTGTGTAGTGTAGTCAGTCCAGTGCCTAATGGCCACATCAGAAACAACTCTGCCGAGCTTCCCTCCCTCCCTCATTTGTCATTTCAAACAGGTTTTCCAGAATTGATGACAGCTGTGTATCCAACTCCATCTTAATTGGGCAAATGTTCACATGCCTTAAATAGTTAACCTTATGTTTGATTTCTAAGACTTTATTATTCTTGGACTTGTGTCAGGGTCAATGCCAAAGAACTGCACTAGACTTAATTTCCTTATTCCTAATTAGGTAACCCCTGTGGATGATTATAACTTCATTGGTTAATTGATTCTATTTGACAGCCTGACAGTGTGACTCTCCTCTCAAGGAAGTTGTCCACATGCTGAAGCAACTTGTAGCAATAGTCAAGACATCAGGTTGGGAAAGTGTAGAGACAAGTTTAACCTCTAGCAGGTGTGTCCAGCCTCTTGACATGTGACAAGCCATTGTTATCTACAAAATTTGAGAAGCATGTAATTGACTTAAAGGAAAAAAGTCTCAGTGTTGTGAGTTTACAAGTTTGTGTGGGACCACATTCACAGCTACCTGGGGCCACATGTGGCTTGTGGGCTGCAGGTTAGACATGATGTTCAAAAGTTCAAGTCATCTCTCCTCTCCTTTCCCAGGTCCTTTAAAGCTGAACAAGTACTCAGTGAGTAAAGAGCTTGTGGAACATGTGATTGAACACAAAGCTCAAACAAGCTTTATGGAGAGAAACTAGATAACTTCACCTAGACATTAGTGCATCCCTCTTCCTTGGGGAATGAAGGAAGAGGGACCTTGCAGGGCTTGCCTTGACTTACCTAGTTTCATCTGTGTGCAATTATTTCACTACCTAAGTGCTATAACCCAGAGAGGACAATCAGTATGAACTGTAAAGGAGCAAGACCAAGAAGAAGGCAATTGATTCACCCAGAATGTCCAATGTGTATAATGATTTGCCCAGAATGTCCAATGTGTGTAACGTGCAGCATGTCTGATAAACCAGGTAGAAAAAGCTGGTGCTGTGGGGCCGCTTAGTGACAGAAGTGTTCACAGGCATGATCCTATTGTGAAGCCTCTGTGGCTGCCAATGGTGTGATTGACATTCTGGACATAGTTCAATCGTGTCTTCCAGTGTCTGGTCAGAGGTAGTGCTCACCCAGGCAAATAGCACCTCATGGTTATATGATGTACTTGCTTACACTGAAAGTGATTTAACTCTATTTACAAGACATACATGGATCATGTTTGTACTCACAGGTGAAAGTTTAGAAGCTAAAATGTGTGTTGTTTTCCTTCAGTCACTTTGGGTTTTTGTCACACTGGGATGTGGGGAAAAGAAAAGTCTTACTGTTTCTCTCACTTTCTCTTCCCTTTCTCTCTCTTTTTTCACTCTCATTCCCTCTACCCTCATCGTGTGTGTGTGTGTTTGTGTGTATGTGTGTTTGTGTGCGTGTGTGTGTGTGCGTGTGTGTGTGTGTGTGTGTGTGTGTGTACTATGTGACTCTATTCCTATCAGTCTATCAGTAGGTGATATGGACTGAATAGCTGTGGGTTGTTTCTAGATCATAGGATCAGGAGTGACTTATGTGTTATTCACACACACACACACACACAACACACACACACACACACATCTGCTTTATGATTATTCTTTTGCAATGATCATCTATTACTATCAAAGCAAGCAAATATATATTAAGGGGATCCATCATTTAATTCCCAAAACAACTATAACTTATGAGGGTATTAATCTCTCTGTGTTCCACTTTCTAATAGGATTAAGTAATTCCTCTAAAACATCATCTGGTAACATTGACTTTAATCCTTGTTTTCTGCCTCATTCATAATTCTAATAGAGTACAGAAGCTCCCTGTGCCATTTTCCTCTGATCCCTTATCAGAATGGGTTCATTGGGACTTTGTGAAGGCTTATGAATCAAAAATGGAAAGAAAAAGGCCCAAGAGGCAGAGGTCCAGACATCTTAGAGATGATAAAAATATAAACTCTTCTGTGTTTATTCAAAAGTTTCCTCTATTTTTGTATACGTATGCATGTGTATTGTATGTGTGTATGCACGTATGTTCATGTGTGTGTAACTCTGCATGTGAATATTCACCCATGTGTACATGTGCAGAGGCCAGAAACTGATTCTGGGAGTCTTTCTTTGTTGCTCTCCACCTTAGTTAGATAGCTTGGCCAGCCAATAGGATCTGGGATCCCCTTGACTCTGCTTCTCTAACACAGGGATTGCAGGCTGCCTTTCCTGGTGTTTTACTTGGTGATGGGCAGCATAACTCCGGTCCTCACGCCTGTGCAGTAAGCACTTTCCTCACGGAGCCATCTCCTCATCTCTACCTCTTTATCTTCTAAAGCTAGATTTCTCTGAATATATTCATAGAGATGGATACAATTAGAATTCAGACCCTACTGTCCACAGAGACAATTTACAAGTGACACCAGCTCAGGCATGCTTCTTCTAATTCATCTGAAGGGCACTGAAGGGGAGTCACAGCCTTTAATATTCCTTCCCAGTCCTACTGCTTGTCAAGGTGGCTTTATGGTCTCATTTTGGCCTGGCTACTTTCCAGAAGGATTTACTCTGGTATTTCTGGAAAGGTCACTGTGAGGTTGAGGTGAAGGTGGGATCAAGGTCCAGAACAGGATTTCTACTAGTCAAAGAAGGAAGCTGAGAGAACTGGAAGGGCCAATGCCTCGGCTAAGTGCCACCCCATCTATTGAATGGGGCTGTAGCAGTCATCACTAATTAATTTTTTTGGTTGCATTTGCATATAGCCTATGCAGTACTGTTACACCGTTCTTGTGGAAGTTAAGTTATAATCAACTGACTGCAGTCATCACTCAGTCAAAGAATATTATTTCCCACTCTGGAAAACAGAGCATGGATGGCATAAGGATGCGCTGAGTTGAGGCAGGGTCTATGCACAGGTTGTGACACTACCACCACCAGATTTCATTTCAGTTTCTGTCATTATCTCAGGTTGACCATGATATTAGTTACTTTTCTCTGACTGTGCTCCAGTTTCTCTGGATTGTTTTGAGTTTACTTCATAAATAAGTGTACACAAAAGCCACATCAAGATGAGAAAGACATGATTAGGACAGCCTCTAAAGAGCAATGGGCTGGGGAGAGGGCTCACTGGGCTCAGAGTGTTTGCTGTGGAAACATGAGGACCTAAGTTCAAATACTGAGCACTCACTTATAAAACTGGGCATGGTCACAAGCCCCTGTGACCTCAATGCTGTGAGGGAAGAGACAAGATGATTGCTTGAGTTTACTGACTGTCAGCCTGGCTTAAGGTTCAGTTAGAGACACTATCTTAAAAGAGTAAGGCAGAAGGTAACAGACCAGGATATATAATGGCCTCTGAGCATGCGCAGATATGCCCTCCTGTACATACACTACACACTCACATAAATATACGTACCCAATAAACTATTAAAAGAGTGTAGTACTTACCATTCTCAACCACAACACTTATCATTTAGATTGTGTGATAGTGTCCCTCTGTGGTTACATCATTCTATAGAAAAGTAGTATTCAGACTCAAAACATTTGGAACCCATATACAAGGTTAAGCATTTATCATTATGTTGTTTCGTTATTAGATCTGACCCATTGCTCTAGGTTGATAGTCATTTGATAAAGAACTTGCTGTAGAACATTTCTCTTTGCAAAAGCTTTGTTTTCCACAAGATTGAGCAACAGTGTCCTCTGTCTTCTTTTGCAAGCAATCTGAGATATTCAACATCTCCATATCTCCACAGAGGAGCTCAGCAAGGCAACTCTTTCTCTGATTCATCCTGAGCTTTCTGTACTTTTCAAGTTCTTTTCCATGACAGCATGCCCAAACCTATTCTTTTACATACATGTGTGTCAATAAGTCACGTGATTCACCCATGAGTTGAGAGATCTAGTGTTAGATACTAACATCGCAGGAAGCCATTGTAGTTATTTGTAAACATATTCATTAGCTTTGCATCCTCCCTGTTTAGTTAAAGGTGTCATTTTGGCTGGTCCAATCACATTCCTTTCAAATTACTACAAGAAATACAGATGACTCTAATCTTAAAATTAGAACACAAAACCTCACTCTAATTCCCAGAATTCTTTGTTTGACCCAGAGCAAATTAAATAATAATTAAAATAAGAGTGGTTATCTGTGCAAACTATTTGCCACTTGTGTTGGATGTTCTGTATGGCAAATGTGTTGCTGATTAGTCAATAAATAAAACACTGATTGGCCCGTGGCCAGGCAGGAAGTGTAGGCGGGACAAGGAGGAGAATAAAGCTGGGAAGTGGAAGGCTGAGTCAGAGAGACACTGCCAGCCGCCACGATGACAAATAGCATGTGAAGATGCCGGTAAGCCACGAGCCACGTGGCAAGGTATAGATTAATGGAAATGGATTAATTTAAGCTGTAAGAACAGTTAGCAAGAAGCCTGCCACGACCATACAGTTTGTAAGCAATATAAGTCTCTGTGTTTACTTGGTCGGGTCTGAGCGTCTGTGGGACTGGCAGGTGAGAGAGATTTGTCCTGACTGTGGGCCAGGCAGGAAAACTCTACCTACAAATGGCGTCCAACGTGGTGGCAAGAATTTCCACCTAAAAACTGAGAAAAAAGATTCTAAAATGGAGCTAAAAACAGTTCCTAATTGTCTCTCTCAAATGAGCGGCAGCTGCTGGTTTGAGCTACTTGTGGGTTCCTAGCGTCCACGCTCGACCTGCAGTATGGCGGGAATGAGACCTCTGCAAGTGGCACATTAAGCTGCATGGTGGATTTAGTCTTTACTAGTACAAAACAAAAAAAGAGGTTTCTGGGCTACACGCTGCTTGGATAAAAGCATAGACCCACGATAGCTCCCAGAGCTGACGGTAAACCACCGCCATGTTGGGAAGCTGAGGTGGGCGGAGCCAGCAGCCACAGCTGCTGCAGTTTAAGGCAATAGATTCACAATAAGACAGATTCAGATGTAATAGTTTACAATGTGTGTAAAAATGTACGTAGGCTTGAAAGAGACAAAAAAAGGTGGTATATACAGTTATAGAAACAAATACATAGTTTTAAAAAATAAAGTCTTTAAAGAGACAGTAAAATTAATATAAAAAATAAGCCACGTAAAGATGAATATTACACAGAGAATCTGGATTGTGTTGTCTTTGGGATTTTTAACTGCAGAAAAACATTTGATCATAAAAGATGTTGAGTTATGCCAAAATGTATATTTTAAAGGTACCTTGACTTCAAAATTTGGATATAAGGATATGTTGCTTTGGAAAAGAGTCTCTTTTGTTTCCACAGAAAGCCAGAGGCTATGGATTTGTTCAAGATTAAGATACATCAGGTTTGACCAGCCAAGACCCCCTGAAAGGTCTCCGATGACACCATGGCCCAGATGATCCAACATCCAGAATGGTTTCAAGGCAATTGGCTCAGATGATACAGCCTCATGGACTATTCCATAATCCTAAAATTTTCTTTGTTTCCCCATAAGATACAGCGCCCCCCTCCAGCAGGAAGTAGTAAGAGAAGCTACGCCCAAATTCCCAAATTATATGTAATTTTACTTTGTTAAGGTTAAAACCTTTCTTTTTGAAAAAAAAAAATGGGGGAAGTCCTGTTGGATGTTCTGTATGGCAAATGTGTTGCTGATTAGTCAATAAATAAAACACTGATTGGCCATTGGCTAGGCAGGAAGTGTAGGCGGGACAAGGAGGAGAATAAAGCTGGGAAGTGGAAGGCTGAGTCAGAGAGACACTGCCAGCCGCCACGATGACAAATAGCATGTGAAGATGCTGGTAAGCCACGAGCCACGTGGCAAGGTATAGATTAATGGAAATGGATTAATTTAAGCTGTAAGAACAGTTAGCAAGAAGCCTGCCACGGCCATACAGTTTGTAAGCAATATAAGTCTCTGTGTTTACTTGGTCGGGTCTGAGCGTCTGTGGGACTGGCAGGTGAGAGAGATTTGTCCTGACTGTGGGCCAGGCAGGAAAACTCTACCTACACACTTGTGGCAAATTTAACTCATATTTTTCCTCATCCTGATTCCTCTTTCATTCCTTGATTTGGATGACTACTAAGTATATGTGTGTATGTCTCCAAGTAGAGAGGAAAGTACCTCAGCTGATAAACCAACTTAGTTCAGTATTTTCTTTCCCATTGGTATATGTCAACAAGCACTGGAGATGCAGACAG
Source organism: Peromyscus californicus insignis (assembly GCF_007827085.1). Lineage (NCBI taxonomy): Eukaryota > Metazoa > Chordata > Mammalia > Rodentia > Cricetidae > Peromyscus > Peromyscus californicus. Next base: position 70,782,410 of record NW_026294595.1, read on the forward strand.
CAGCAAAACAGTAATTTCAGCCTCAGAGAGCAGGACAGAGAAGAGAAATTGAAGATTGTGATTTGCTTCTGACTCCTCACTGGATCATACCAAGCCTATTCATTCATCAGGTGTCTTTCAGTCTTGTATTAGAAGATGTCCAATAGGGTATGTGCTGTCCTGTTTCACAAAGATCATTTACTTTTGGGGAAATGCAGGGCCTAGAAAAGAGAGAGCTTATTGCTGAGACAGACACCTTGTCTACTGGGCCACTGGCAGATGAAAGCGGGGAGGCTGAAGGTGAAAAGTGTGATTTATGGTCCTGGGTGGGAGAACAAAACTCTCTTTGTCTTCTTTTTGTTTGCAGAAATCCATAGTCAATAGCTCACTTGTAACTGCATGGAGGACCATAAGAGCTGAGAATCCAATACCACTGCAGATAGGGGCATTCTTCACTTTGAATTTCTTGCATTCTAACAATTCCAAATGTCCTGAGCAGATGGAGATTCTAGAATGGGAGGGGTCTGTGTCAGTCTAGCATTATATCCTGTCTTCTCAGAATTATACATTGCTTTTTGTATAATGCTTTTGTTTGATCTCTGATTTGGTTAAAATTATCAACAATAATAAGATTGCTATTTCTCTTCCTCTTTCATTCTCAGTATGAGCACACTCCTTAGTTTGTGGTTGTCAGCCAAGAAGAATGGAAAGAGAAGGGATCTACAGTCCCAAAGTAATCAAACAGATTAGAACAGATCCACTGCCACTTGTGCTGTGAGTTCTGGATCCCAAGATAAAAGTTGAGGCTGCTGAGAGCTGACTTACTGCTCTGTGAAAGGCTCTCTTCATGGCCAGCATGCACCACAGACCAGCAGTCCCTGTTCTTTGTGGATGCAGCCCTCACATCCCTCGTCTGCTCTCCTGTGGACTTCGGGACTGTGAAACAAAGTTCCTAACCCCAGGGAACTGCTGGACCCTCTGAAGCTGGACTCTGAAGGAAGTCTCAAAGGTAGGCATGCAGAGCCCCTCCCAGGAACATCAGCACCTCTGTGCTGTCCCCTTTCATTATCTGAAGTGAGTGCTGTCCTGGAAAACTGAGTGTAGGGAGCCACTGAGAAGTGAGTTCCTGAGACACTTCCTTGTTAATGTCACGTGCCTTCCAAGGTAGTCTCAGGAGCTCTCTGGCTTCAGGGATTTTCTAATGCTTTCATCAGCCATCCATCCTTCTGTAATCCAAATGTGGTTAATCTTTCATTGATATGAAAGGCAGTACAGGAGAGTCAGTGCTGATGGAATTGCTGAGCTGTAGACCTGACATAGAACAGGAAAACCCATTTTCCCTCTTGAGCATCAGATCCCTTGCTTTGTATGTAAAGTTTCTTTGTAAATTCTCCCCTGAAAATTTTCATGACAAGAAAATGTCACTTTTGTGAGGAACAGGAGTAAAGCTATTGTGCAAAGTTATCTCTTAAATGTCAAGGGTTTAAAAATACCAAAGAGAAACAAGTAGTTTGAAGGAAGGAGAAACTTAGGAAACTTGCAAAGCAGGCAGGATCCTGGAACAGTTTTGTTGCAAGGTTGACTTGTTTCCCAGAGTCTAGCATCTGAGACACTGAATTTGGATAGGAGAGACTCTTGTCATTGACAAGACAAACAGGTTGGGACATGCATTTGCTGAAGCTTATTGTATCCATACATTTGGATCACAAACAACAGTGGCTTTTCAGAGTATATTTGGAAATTGATTAACTATTTAATTACTACTTATTCTTTGACTCCACAATACTATGGCTACATACATGCACACCCTCCCCCCACCACACACCACACAAGTATTTGAAGAAAAATAGAACCTTTAAAATGAATGAAAAAGAAAACACAAATAAGTACAAATTGAGAGATTCAATCTAGATAAAAATCATGACAAGGCAATCAACAGTGTTCCTTAAAATATGCTGTTACTAATAATTCTCTTCTATGATTATTCATTTCAAAACTGAAAAAAGTCATCTCATCTTGTAATTGAACAAATATATAATGAAATCTTTTCAAGTATAAGTTTCATGACCCACAAGTAGTTATTGTCCATCTTTAGTAATTATAAGTGCATTGTTTAGTACATATTAAGTAACATGAATAACCATGTTAGAGAACTGATGTTATTGTTTTGTTCAGTTTCTATGAAGTTGCTGTGAAGTGAGCAGAAGAGTAGAAGGAGAAAAGGGGAGTACATTTGGGAGAACGCTGAAATAGTTTTGTGAGGTTCAATAATCCACGACTCAATACATCTATCTCTAACTGTGGTGGAAATACCTGGAGGATAACACATCTCCGTGAGAGAGGCATAGTCCTAGAAGGTAATGAGTCTTAAATCTGTGTAATAAAGTAAGATTGGGCCTCAAAAACAGACACACCAGAGACTTGAATGTATTGACTCAATCTGACTCTGGCTCCACAAGAGCAGAGTGCCTGAATTCTTGATACAGCAGAAGTTTTGAGCAAGTTTTATTCACTATTTAACCTCAACTCCTGTCCCAATTCACAGGATGATAGACCCTTAGCTCTGTTCATACATTTTTTATGCCACACTCAACACACCATAACAGAGAAGCTGATTTGTACTATTGGACTCCCTAAATGTGTCTCAGATTCTCTTTCTCTTGCTCAGAATCAGACATTTTCAAGCTTTGTTAGGAGCATAGGAGACCTGGTCTTGCCATCTTTACCTCCTGTGTGTCTAGCACCCAAACATTTTCTTCATCGAATGCTTTCCCCATAAAACATTGGCTTCTCTATTTAGCATCTACAAATATTTCCAAAGCTCCATTACCTTATTAAGGAATGCTAAAATGTCTATTAAAGGCTGGCTGAGTAAATAAAATGCAATACACACTCACAATAGAGTGTGACTCAGCTTCAAGAAGTTGAAATTCTGATATATGCTACACAGCATTGATGAACACTGCCAACATTCTATTAAGTGAAATAATCCAGACACAAAAGATAAATACAGCTTTATTTCATCTATGTGAAGAAGAGACAGAAAGTAGCATGTTGCTTTTCAGGGGCCAATGTCAACCAAGGGTGAAGAAAAATTTCCAGAGGCAGGTGTTGGTTTTGGTTACACAACAACATTAATATACTAAATACCAGTACAGCATAACTTTAGAAATGGTTATGATGGCACCAGTGAGATTGCTCAGCAGGTAAAGACAACTGCTGAAGAGTCTGATGACATAAGTTCGATACTCAGGACACATATGGTGGAAGGAGAGGCAAACTATTGCAAGTTGTCCTCTGACCTCTAAACACTCACTGGCACAGAGGTGTCCTCCCCCTCCCCTTCCCCCAAACACACAGACAGACTGATACATAAATACAATAAAAATCATAAACAAAAAGAAATGGTTACAGTGACAATTTTGAATTTGGTATGTTTTACCATAATGAAAGTATATATTTAAAAAGATAAGTCCTTGTTGTTTAACTGTTTCCGGTAAATTGAATTTTTTTTCTTTTTTTTAGAGGTAGGAATATTGCTTCTAAGATTCAGGAAGCTAATGAAATATACCAGATTTAGGAAACACAAACAATTTACAAAACAGGAAACTCAGAAATTTACAAGATCTTCAACATGCCCCCCCCCCAAGGTAAGGTTATATAAATAAATAATTTGTTAGCGTAGAGACCCCTGTGGAGCTGTATGCAAGTTGTGTAGGAGGCTCTGGAGATGCCTCCTCACTGAGTCTCTACGCTACCTCACATGGCGCCTCACCCAAGCTCCCTTATGTATGCTAATAAACTCATTGGTTCACCTAGCTAAACTTTGGTTCGATCATGTATTAAGTCTCTCATTCTTGTTTTAGTTGATGCTTGTTAAGTTCTCCACAGGAAAATTCACACTAGTCCTATCCATTCTAACAAAACATGAACTTTATATAAGGATATCAACAACACTCCTTGGAAGAGTCATTGTTAGGACAGAATTTTGAAAGGTTGCTGGAAGTTTGTCATTTATTTGTGTGTGTGTTTGTGTGTAGTATGTATGTATACTAAATGTGCATGTGTATGCATACCTGTGAGAATGCACAGACATGAAAGGAAGGCATGGCTGTCATCTTACTCCCTTGAAATGGGATCTCCTATTGAATCTGAAAGTAGGCTTAAATCTATGATAGTCTGGAGATCCTCCATCTCTCCTCCCCACAGCACTGGGATTACAGGCATATATGCACACATTCCAGGCTTTTCCTGGAGGTGCTGGGCATATGAACTCAAAGTTCTTATGTTTGTGCTGTAAGCACCTTCAATCACTGAGCGATCTCCCAAAGCCCCAAGGGGTTTGTGAATACTGTAATTGGAAACCCACCCTTTCAAAGCTGAATATAATTGTGCAAGGGTTTGTTAAGTGTGAAGTGAGAGCTGTCTATATGTGTTCCAATATCCAACAGGTATTTGCTAACATCTATTAAATATCAAGACGTTATAATAGACACTGGGGATCCTGTAAGAAATGAAATATCCCTACCACACCTTGTGCTCTATTTAATGGGAAGTAAACTTGGAAAACAGCTTTGGATGCAAGAGCTTAGACTCTAGAGAAACATTGAGGCCCCACTTGTATTTAGATTCTGAAATATTAATCAGCCAGATAAGATAAAGGTAAGAGGAGCTTGAATGGAAAGTGATGAAGATCTGACTAAGGAAATAGTGGTGGGGGTAAAGAATGGACATGATGGATGCAACTAACCAGGAATATCAAAGGTATACAAGTGGCAGCTGACAGAGGAAAACAAATCCCATCTCTTTAGGAGATATCCTTGCAAAGAATAAGGAGTGTGAACAGTAGACACAGCTGCTTCTGTGGAAGCCCAGCAAGTTCCTGAAATAAAGCTCAAGGATACACAATATTGACAAAGAAAGTAAACATGAAAAGTTTTTTTCAAATTCATGTTTAGCTGAATTTTATTGATAGAATTTTATCTTAACTATCATTTCTTGTGGTTAAAGTTATTTCTTTGACTCTCCCCTCAGTTCATGTTGCTTCTCTCTCTAAGTTGTTGAAGTGGTGAAGAGGTTTAAATTTAAAAAATGTATTTGTTGAAGATAATTTGCTTCATTTAAGGTATCTGATGGCTGACTCTACCATTAGAGTGAGATCGTACTCTCCCCCAAGATGACAAATAATGAGAGACTTGTATCTGACCCTTGTGTGATAATTAGCTGATTTCTTCTCTCTGCATCTAAAATGATGTTTTAGGTAAGCAAATAGTGAATTCAGACCAGATCTGTTTATGGTATCACACAGTGCAGTTGCTTAATGCTTAAACAGCCATCCTAAACAATCGAGCCTTTTAAGGAGCCATGTAAGATGGATGCTAATATCATCTTTTAATTGCCTTTCAAATGTTAGGGAAAATGCTGATTAAACTTTACATTATAGTTCCTAGTAGAGATGGATGGAAATTAAATATATATTTATCACTATTTTAATATCATAAACCATATCCCAGCAATGTATTTGAGCAGCAGGATAAATATGGGCTTCATTATTTTAAAGGTTCATCATTTATTTAAAAATGTCCTTGGAATGTCACCTGCTCAAATCCATTCTGCTGCTGATGTACGGTAAGTCTCCGTGGTTAGTGGCTAATTATGGTCCTCTCAGCTTTCTGGATACTGGCCAGGTAAATGTTAGTCACTAAGAGAGGTCTTACTTACGCTGGCTCTGACTTAGTGAAAATGAACATGAGGTATTGGTGGTGTGATTCTGATCTTGGGTTGACCTGTATTTTACCTTGATGATAGAATAAAATCCACTGGGCCACAATTTTCCTATTTGAAAAGTGGGGGAATATATGAGCTCTCTGACAGGACACTTACTGTGAACACTATGGCTGAAAACAGACACTGGGGACCTGAGAGCAAGACGTGCCAAGGCAACTAAAAGTAACTTGCCAGAGCCAATTTCATATCTAACAAGCTTTGCCTCAGAGCTCTGCTTTGTAAGCACTGGGGTTAGCCTCTAAGGGACTGTATTTCATTCTAGCACAAGTATTTTCCATGTCTGTCTCTCATACGTAGTCATCTGATTGCAGAAGGGTTTAATTGTGTATTCTGTTTGGACTCGGTGTTTGGGCTGACAGCTAACCGCTCAGATTTGGAACAGACTCCTTCCCCGGTTGTTTGGCATGGATTGCTGGCTGATTACTTACTGGATGTGTACTGCTCAGCACGATAGCCTCTTTGGGCCTCTGTTTCCTCGTCTGTGGAACCTATACAACAGGACTTATTACTGGGAGTTTCCATTGCGTCAGGTTTTAGAAACTCCCAAGAATCCACAAGGATGACCCAGGGAAGACTCCTAGCAATAGTGACTAAGTCGCCTGAACTGGCCATCTCCTGTGATTAGATTGGTGATGACCCCAGCAGTCATTAGAGAGCCTGCATCCAGTAACTGATGGAGACAGATGCAGAGATCCACAGCCAAACATTAGGCCGAGCTCAGGCAATCCTGCTGAAGAGAGGGAGGAAGGATTGTATGAGCCAGGGGTGTCAAGAACGTGACAAGAAAACGTGCAGAAATAACTAACCTGGCTGGAAGAAAATCACAGAGTCTAAACCAGCAACCAGGGGGTCTGAATGGGACCGACCTGGGCCCTCTACATATATGTGACAGTTGTGTAGCTTAGTCTACTTGTGGGACTCCTAACAATGGGAGCAGGGGCTGTCCCAAAGGCTTTGACTGGCTCTTGGGAACCTATTCTTCATACTGGATTGCCTTGCCTAAACTTAATACAAGGGGAGCTGTTTAGTCTTACTACAACTTGATATGCCATGAGTCGTTGATGTCCATGGGAGGCCTGCCCCTTTCTGAACAGAAACAGAGGAGGAGTGGATTGGGGATGGAAGGGAGGTGGGGAGAGGGAAAACTGTGGTGGAAATATAAATTAAATGAATTAAATAAAAAATGTGGTGAAGAACAAAGGGCATTATTTATGTTGAGCTATTTATGCTGTATCTGGCACAGGGTGATTTCTCTCTCTCTCTGTCTCTCTGTCTCTGTGTGTGTGTGTGTTTATACATGTGTCTCTGTGTATATGTGCATCTGTGTATATATGCATATGTGTATCTGTTTGTGTCTCTCTCTGTGTGCATGTATGTATGTGCCTGTGCATGTATATGTGTGTCCATGTGTATGTGTTTATGTGCCTGTATATATATGAGTGTGTGCATATGCGTATATGTATGTATGTTTCTGTGTGTATGTGTCTGTGTGTGCTTATGTCCATGTGTCTATGGGTAAGTCCTTAAACTCAATAAATAGCGTTTAGTCTGAGCCTCCAAGTGCTGGAATCATAGGCATAAGCCAGAGCAGCAGGGGAAATGTCCCTTTATGCTACTTTTCAGCATATTGGTTTCCCACAATGGACAATGACCACCTCCATGCCCAGGAACCTGCATACTTTTTTTTTTAATCTAAGCTCTCTCTCCTCATAGTGTTAGTAAGAATTTACTATCACTACGCAATGTTTACACTGGCCTGTGGTCATTTATTATTGCACTCTTATGCAAACATATCTACATTTGAGTCATGTAACACACCTAATTCATCTTCTTACTCAGCTACCATGAACTTTGTATTTGTCTTTTGGTCACATTGTTCCACTGAGTCATTTTCTAAGACCATGTAAGTTTATTTATTTCATGTCACTTACACATATTGAGTACATTTTCTCTGATAAAGTTGAGGCACATTGAGAACTAGTTTTAGTTATCTTATTTCTTGAAAGATGTTTATGATAAGCTGTAGCACTAACCCTAATTGGTCTTAATAAAAACCTGGAGCCAGATATCAGGGTAAATGCTGTAAAATTAGAGAGACAAAATGAACAAGCCACAGCCACCTCTCACCTCACCAACTCCTCAGCCGAAAGGGGACAGAGCTACTGTTTTCTCTCGCCTTGCATTCCTTTCTCCTCCCAGCCACACCACTTCCTGTCTCAACCTTCCTAGTGCTGGGATTAAAGGCGTGTATGCCTCCTAAGTAGGAGGAGCAAAGGTGTGTGCCACCATTGCCTGGCTCTCTTTCTGTTTTAGACTGGATCAATCTTGTGTATGCTAGGATGACCTTGAACTCACAGAGATCCATCCACCTCTGCCTTCTGAGTGCTAGATTAGAGGTGTGTGCCACCACTACCTGGCCCCTATGGCTAATTAATGGCTTACCTCTGCACTCTGATCTTCAGGCAAGCTTTATTTGTTAAAGCATACACAAAATATCACCACAGTAAGCAATTTTCACCTTCTGTTCTGAAAGACTTTTTGAGGGATCTACCAGTCTGCTCCCAGTTGTCACTCTAAGACATTCTCACTACTAACTTGATTCCTAGGCTTGCTTTTCTTTCTCATTTTGTTGACTTGTGGCCTCAACAACTTCCCAAGGAAGGAAACATTGGATATAAAACTGAGGGAACTTACATGTCTAGATATATCTTCACAATATCCACACCTAGTTCTGAGGTTGGTAGATGCATCTAGAAGTGTCTCTATAATATCCATACTTAAGTACTGGGTTGGAAGATTTGTCTAGACATGTCTCCACAATACCCACACTCAGTTCTGGAGTTGGTAAATGTATAATTCTAAGTCAGAAATCATTATTTTTCTTTTACAATCTAAAGCACTGCCAATTCTTTCTTTTGGTTGCCAGTGATGCTGAGAAGTCCATTGCTACTCTATTTCTGGAATCTTCCTAGGAGAGCTTCCTTGTTTTTCCTCTTTTGGAAGATTTTGGAATGCTTTCCTTATTTCCAGTGCTCTGAATAGTGGCAACTATGTCTTGGAATTGGGGTCTCTGCATGAGGCGCAGGCATCTCTACAGGTCAGAGAGATTCCTCCAGGTAGCTCAGTGGGCCAATCTCGCCCCTCAGCAGTTAGTCACTGCTTCTGTAACCTTGGTGAGAGACCCTGTGAATCTTTTGCATTTCTGCTTTCACAGACATGTGAAGTGTCCTTATTTCCCAAGTCTCATGAGTCTTGGAAGGGATATTTTAACACTGAAGAAATTGCTACACAAAGGGGGAAGGAGAGAACTGACTCCATAAGCTGTTCTCTGACTTCCAAACACTCACCACCTATATACATATATCACACACACACACACACACACACACACACACACACACACACATACATGTGCACACACACACACATCATATATCACACACATGTGCACACACACACTCTTTTTCTTTTTTTTATTTTTTTATAATTTTATAATTTAATTTAATTTTACATATCAGCCATGGATTCCCGTGTTTTCCCCCCTCCCGTCCCCCCACGCCCACCCTCCCCCCAGCCCATCCCCCATTCACATCTTCTCCAGGGCAAAGACTCCCCTGAGGATTGAGCTCAACCTGGCAGATTCAGTCCAGGCAGGTCCAGTCCCCTCCTCCCAGGCCGAGCCAAGGGTCCCTGTATAGGCACCAGGTTTCAAACAGCCAACTCATGCACTGAGTACAGGACCTGGTGCCACCACCTGGATGCCTCCCAAACAGAGAATTCTCAACAGAGGAAACTCAAATGGCTGAAAGACATTTAAGGAATTGCTCAACATCCCTAATTATCAGGGAAATGCAAATCAAAATGACTCTGAGATACCACCTTATGCCTGTCAGAATGGCTAAGAAAAAAAAACACTGAAGACACCTTGTGCTGGAGAGGATGTGGAGCTAGGGGAACTCTCCTCCACTGCTGGTGGGAATGCAAGCTGGTACAACCACTTTGGAAATCAATATGGCACTTTCTTAGAAAATTGGGAATCCATCTCCCCCAAGATCTAGCTATACCACTCTTGGGCATATACCCAAGGAATGCTCAATCATACCACAAGGGCACTTGCTCAGCTATGTTCATGTCAGCATTGTTTGTAATAGCCAGAACCTGGAAACAACCTAGATGCCCTTCAACTGAAGAATGGATAAATAAAATGTGGTACATATACACAATGGAATACTACTCAGCAGAGAAAAACAGTGACATCATGAGGTTTGCAGGCAAATGGATGGATCTAGAAAAAATCATCCTGAGTGAGGTAACCCAGACTCAGAAAGACAAACATGGTATGTACTCACTCATAGGAGGATACTAGATGTAAAACAAAGATGACTAGACTGCTACTCACAACTCCAGGTAGGCTACCTAGAAAACAGGACCCCAAGAAAGACACAGGGATCGCCCAATGACAGAGAAATGGATGAGATCTACATGAACAACATGGGGATAATGAAGGGCAAGGGTCAAGGGAAAGAGAGCTTAGGGGAGCGGGAGATCCTAGCTCTTTTTCTTTTAATTATAAGAGAGACATCATGTGTGTCTAGATGCTGTTACTCCTAGATGACATCCTATGTCACATAAAAATCCCAGTACCAGGCATGGCATATCTTCTTATTGGTCAGTAAGGCCCAACGAACTGCTCACCACCTAAACAATATAGACTCTTCCTATCCATCTTGACGACCACCAGAACTACATGATAAGAACTTCTCACTGAAGATAACACACACTTGGGCTGTAAAATACAGAAAAGTGAAACTGGATGTGCACTTGAAGTGTCCTCCCTGCTCTGGCTAACTTTCATAGTGCCAAAAAGTATAGTGCAGACTACTCAGGGACAAAAGCCATCAAAAGTATAATCTGTTTGTGAACCTTATGAACCGCAATGTCAACTTTCTAGGGAAGATGAGCTCACTGGTACAACAGTGGGATAATTGTTGCAAGGGTAACCAACCACTCCTTGGTTGAATTTGAGGCTTGTTTCACAGGAGGAAATGTGTGTTTGATAAAATAAATCCAGCTAAAAGTCTATGACTGGGGAGGTTATAAGCCTTAGGAAGGAGCTTACTACTATTGCTTAACCAAAATGAAATGGTGACATACTACTTTCTAAAACTTATATTTCTATTCAGACAAATACTATCTCAGCTTTAAACACAGAACCTCCCCTTGGCAGTGAATAATGGTGGGTGTAGTTTCATAGCTGCTCAAGGCATTGAGAATAAAAAAGTGGTGACTGAATGCTCAGTTCTACATAGGACATTAATGCTATCCCTTCTACTGCTCAGGACACTATAGTAGAGGTGGTGGAAAGAATGTAAGTGCAAGAAGACAAGGAGAAAGACTTTGAAGTTGTTCATGGAATCTCATAGTCTTTTCAATTGTAATATCAGAGTAGCTATGGTTTCCTGCACTTGACATGCATGAGACTGAGCCTACCAATGGTCAACTATGGATCAAGGGAGGACTTATGACCCCACCTTCCGAAATGCTATTAATAGATTCTAAGAGAGGGACAGGCATTGTTTTCAGTTGTGTACCCAATGGTGAACCCATCAGGGTCAGGGATAGTTTCAAAACCATGGTCAACACAGACAACCTTGATTAAAATCAGCAGGTCACAAAACAAAGGGATACAAAAACAAACAAACAAACAAACAAACAAACACCATCTTCACTTTTAAATGCACGATTTAAAGAGCTCTATCTTTGTTCAGGGTTAAGTTAGCCTCCCTTCCCATCATTTCTTAGCTGTCTTCCAAGCACTTGCTTCTTCACGTTTGTTTTGGTGGAGGGGCACCATCAACACCTGGTGATGCTTTTCTGCCCATATACGACATTCAGAAGCAGACTGGAAAACTGTGGACAAACTAGTCTCTTCAACTCTAAGTGCTAATGTAGGATGATCTGCCTGGGGTACTTCCTTGGGAGAACTTCCTCTGTTCTTTATTACTATGTTATGTATTTTTAAAGTTCATTATTTATTTTTTGAGAAGGGGTGGTGCTGAGTCATATTCCACAGAAAAAGTCTTCTAGTTTTTTTTTTTTACATTGGCGACCTGGATGTCTCCTGGAAATATAGTGCAAGCAGATGGAGAAAAAGACCAGGGCTTGAAATTTTTTGTTTGGATAATTTTCCTTTTCCTCATCCTTCTTTTACTATGGTAGTTCTACCATGGTGGGGGATTCAGCGGAGACTTAGCATTCCTTGTAACAAACCTTACCTTTACAGTGAGGTAAGACAGGCTATCTGAGGCTCTAACTGCTCTTTATACATACCTTCAGCCTTGTTGTTTATTTTTAATCCCATCCTCACCTGTCTTCAAAGATGCTCACTGTTGCCGGTTTCTGAGTCTTCTGGAAGATTCAGAGGCATGAAAGGACTTGCTTCCCTTGTTTTCATGCTGTTGGCCGAGTCCCCACTGTTGTGCTAAATCAGTCTCTTCTCCTCTGTTGGCATCCTGGTTTCCATAGCCACGCAGTAGCAAGGCTATTGCATCTTCTGCTTTGCTTGTCCTTGTAACTTTATGCCTTCAAAGTAACCCTTTATTGTTGTCTCAGTTGGCTTTCAGGAGTGAGCAGAGACTTGCATGCCTTGTGTGTTATTTGACCTGGGAGACCAAGTATGCATTTTTCCTTACTATTGAATTCAAATGACAAAGTCCCTTAGAACAGTCTCTGTTTTCACGTTTCTCTCCTAAGATATCAGCCTCTTATGAATTACTACTTTCTTGTTCCTTTCAGCTTTGTGCCTTATAGCATTCTTATTTCGTTAACATCTTCTCTGGCCTCAGACCAGACAATTAACATGGAACCCGCCTTCATTTATCACATACATTTTGTTCCAGAGGTCTCTACAGCTGCTGAGTGCTGGTGACAGGGACCATATTTCAAAGCCAGCTGAAAGGAAAAACGTGGTTGGATTGTGGTTTCTGTTAATTCATTTTGCACAATTGGAGAGCAACTGCTCATTTGAAGACATTCAGTTTTCTTGGTTTATGTTCTTGGGTTTAAAAAGAAGAGTACACAATTAAAACTGGCCTAGGTATTTACTGAGTCACAACACTGAAAGGCGGGAGTCAAGGTTCAGATGGTTTAGAATTTCCCCCACTATGGTTATTTCATTTTTATGTTCTGCACAATTATTTTCAGGAGCCTTAATACTGTGGTCTCTTAGGATTCAGTCCAGCCAAGAGAATATGCTTTTAGTTCCCAGCTAGAGCATGGATGCCAGTTCTGACTGGCCCAGATTGGAGTATATGCCTTCCTTGTCCCATATCTGGTGAATTAAGCCTGAGTCACCTGTACTGCCCTCCTGTAACTGCCTCTGGCCTATCACTGCTCTAAAATGCAGCCTAGGGCCTTTGTGGTGCCTTCTTGCCAGAGTTGACTGAACCAGCTATGACTGCCAGCCCCAGGAGGACTTCATGAGGTAACTTCTCTCTGTTTGAAAATGGAATGAGCATATAGAACAACAGAGTAAGACATTTCAGGAGGTGAGCTGGGAAAAGTATGAGACCCTTGGACTGACATAGCATTTTGTGTCTATCAGATCAGTGCTATCAAGTTAAAAATAATGAGTCTCCAGGGAGATGAAGCAAACAGACACATGTCAACAGAGTAACCACAGGCAGAGAGGGGAACAGTCCAGAACAGGGACAAAAAGGTAATTGTTGCATCTGATGATTTTTCAGACAATTGTTTATGTGACTCATATGTGTTTTTCACTTAGGTGTCCGCATATATGCAGCAGATTTGAATTCGTTTTTCTGAATGAATTGTGACATGATAGATTCCTAAAACAAAAACACAAAGGTGAAAATAATGATAACATTTTAACATATGATCTGTAAATATATACCATGGAGTAAAATATGTTATATGTCAATATGTTTTAAGAGTAACTATAAGATCTCATACAATACACTAATTTAATTCTTGTCATTATTTATGTATGCTAGACATTGTAAGAATGTTTTAAATCTTTCCAACAATGCTACATAATATTTTTATAGTTCCTGTGTCAAAATACAGTGACATTAATAAACTTTCCCATGGTCAAAATTAGCAAAGTAGCAAAAACTTTTAAAAAAAATTCAATTAATTATGTTTCCTGTGAGTTTGTATGTTTGTGTGGTACATGCACACATGACTGGAAAGTGTCCTGCTGTATCACTCTCTGCCTTATTGTCATGAGATGGAGTCTTTCACTGATACTGGGAGCTGGGTTGGTGGCCAGCAAGCTCTAGTGATCTTCCTGTGTTTATTCCCTACTGTGGCCCACAGCACTGGGTACAGGCAACGATGCTCTGTCTTTACATGGATGCTGGGGATTTAAACTCAGGGTTGAGCAGGAGTAAATGCTCTTATTCACTGGTTCTGATATATCTTCAGCCCCAAAGCTGAGTTTTGAATTGAGATAATCTATTTCCAGGGCAGAACACTTAGTGTCAGTGTACCACTAACCTCAAGAATGGCAGACTTGCACATTGATATTCACCACACGTTAGAAACAGGCTCACTTAATCTCATTTGACTATCCTAATGTACACAGACTGGTAGAATCGAACTTCTATTAAGATAAGAAGGCCGAATTTTAAAGCACTTAGGCAGTTTTCCCAAGCTATTCAGCACTGTATGACAGAACTGGGAGTTTGGTCGTCTTTTTCTCTTTCCTCAACTGTGCCATCATCATACTAGGTTGATATCACTATCTCATACCACTTCTAGCACTTTTGTCAGTATTAGAGATGAGTTCAGATGGATGTATATTTGATTATTATCTGTTTGACAAAACTAAGCAAGTAGAAACCAATGCAAAAATCATAGAACATAATTAGATCCCCCCACCGTGTGTGTGTGTGTGTGTGTGTGTGTGTGTGTGTGTGTGTGTGTGTGTGTGTGTGTGTGTGTGTGTGTTTCTGTGGGTTGCAGATATGCTTGTCTGTATGTAGAAACTAGAGGTAAATTTTATCTGTCTTCCCTCAACTATTATCTACCTTGTTTTCTGAGATAGCACTTTTCACTGGTCTGGGGTTTCCCAAGTAGGATAGGGTGGCTGGCCAGCAAGTCCCTGGGATCCACCTATCTTTGGTATCCCCCAGAGCAGGAATTGCAAGCATATCCGACAACACCCAACCCTTGCAGGTGGGTTATAAGGATTGAATTCATGTCTTCCAGCTTGCAGAGTGACAGCACTGACTTATTAATTTTCCTAGCACCTGCACATTTTAAAGAAGTGGTTGTATCTGACTTGGGCAGAAGAACAGAATTAGGAAAAAGGCTGTGTGGATGGTGATATGGGGGGTCAATGTGAGAGCTTTCCTGGCTTCAGGGGCCTTAATGTCAGGAAGAGAGATGCTAACACCCCAGAAGCATCCATACTGCTCAAATTAGACC
Source organism: Peromyscus californicus insignis (assembly GCF_007827085.1). Lineage (NCBI taxonomy): Eukaryota > Metazoa > Chordata > Mammalia > Rodentia > Cricetidae > Peromyscus > Peromyscus californicus. Next base: position 70,797,626 of record NW_026294595.1, read on the forward strand.
TCAGTGAGAGTCAGAGTGGAGGGCTTGTGTGAATGAGCCTCTGTGTCAGACAGGTCTGAGGCCTGGTTTTACCACTTCTTAGTTGTGGGACTCTTTGTATTTTAACCAGCTAAACTTTATTTTTCTCATAAAACAGAGTGCTGTGGATATTGCTCTGTATAAATAAAGTGCTGATTGGCCAGTAGCCAGGCAGGAAGTATAGGTGGGACAAAGAGAGAGGAGAATGCTGGGAACAGGAAGACTTAGTCAGGAGATGCTGCTAGCCGCCACCATGACAAGCAACATGTAAAGATACCAGTAAGCCAAGAGCCACATGGCAAGGTATAGATTAATAGAAATGTGTTAATTTAAGATATAAGAACTAGATAGCAAGAAGCCTGCCATGGCCATACAGTTTATAAGTAATATAAGCTTCTGAGTGATTATTTTATAAGTAGGCTGCAGAACTGCAGTGTCTTGGCAGGACCCAGAGAGAAAATTTCCAACTACAATAGAGATTTAGAAAAGATATGTTGAGCTCCACAGAACTGCTGAGTGGATTATATGTGGTAATAGAATCTGATGCTCAAAACTGTGTGCAGAATTTAGAAGGAGGCAATAGGTGTTAGCTTTTATTAACGATTATTTAGAAAAACAATAAGAATCTTGTGACTCTTTAGAATCCCATTCTGTGCATCTTATCTAGACAACAGACTCCAGCCCATATAAGGGCTCTCCTCTCCATCTACTGTTCACACACTGTCTACTTGTATCCTCAGAAGTATCTTAGCCCCAAGTTCTCTGCTTTGACCTTTCCTTAATAAGGTAATTTTATTCTTTGACATTAGCCTTTGGTGGTTTTGAAACTTCATCTGAAATGAAAATTTGATTGCACCCATTAACAACATCTCAGGTCCTAAATCATCTTTGAGCAATCATATACCCAGGAACCTTACTGATTACTTCTGAGCCTTGTGGAAGTTTAGCACATGGCTAATGGTGGACAGACAAGACTCTTACTTTTCAGACCCATTCTGTAGATGAGAAGAAGAGTGTGGCAAAATATTTTTATTCCTGAGCATATATATTATGCTCCGAGGCAAAGTCTGCCTTTCCTGTAAAAGTGAAGGGGGTATCCTCTGAGGCAGGAGGTAGTCATGTTGGGAAATATGAGCCTGAGACAGAGAGCATTTAGAATCATTGTCCCTGGAATCAAAGTGTTCTGTGGGTGTACTGTATAAGAGCACTGAATGGCTGAGAGTGTGTGCTCTCAGTCTTTTTCTTGACATCTTCTGTTTTCTGTCTTTTATATTTGGATTCAGCATAAGTATTTTGAAAAAACCAATCGAAGTTAATTGATAAGCCAGATGTTATGACGCTTACAAAACCCTTCACTATGCCATATTTTTAAGTTGGGGAAATTGAGGTCAGGAAGATAAAATAAGCCATTTTTACTTCATGCTGTGAATATGAACTGAGCATCTCCTGTATGCCAGGCATCAGTATTCTGCTAAATTCTGTAGACAGAATATGCATTGAACACAGAACAGTCTCAGGAAAGCACCATCTTAGGGAAGCACTGATGACCTTGTCTATTCCATCTGGACAATAGGATTCTACCTCTCAATGTAAATCCTTTTTCTGGCTGCCTTTCTTGCATCTTTCTTAAAAATAGCTACTGTGTCTTTGGGTTATTTTGGTTTACATAATTTTTGGTCATTTTTTCCATATTATTTTGGTTCACTATTCTTTTCTCTAGTTTCTAAGAGAAGGCATTGCTGATTAGAGGTGGGACTAATAGTTCTAAAGATTTGAGTGGCACAAAAAATCTGAATTTAAAGGTTTATATTGTATGAGTGCATGTGCTTGTGTGTGTGTGTGTGTGTGTGTGTGTGTGTGTGTGTGTGTGTGTGTGTGTATGAGTGTATGCATACATGTACATGTGGGTGCCTGTGGAGACCAGGAAAAGTCATTGGATCATTTGAAGCTTTGTGTGTTTGAACTACCTGCACACCAAGGGTGCTATTCAGACTCAGCCTTCATGGTAGAGCAACAAATGCTCTTAATCTTTCAGCCACCCACCATTCCTAGATACTTAGGTTTAAGCTTTTGTAAGAGAGAGTGACTTAGTGGCATTGGAAGTAGTCACATATTTGTGCAGAAGAGATTTAAGACTGACCTCATGCTGAAGTAGACTCTCATCACTTGCTGACAAACATTTTTCACAATATCACATTATAGGATAGATAATTAATTAATTAATAGACTATAGGCTAATTTCAACATGAATAGAAGCCTCTCTATAAGCACTTCATAACCAAAAACATGATTTTGCTTTGAAATACTAGGTTCTGATGAAATTCTCATCCACCATTTAGCTAAGGGGCAAAGACTTCTCCTATTTCTAGTCAAACGACATTCATCATCCTGATTCTGAAGTTCTTATCTTTGTTCCTGTTCAATATAATCACAAGATTAGTGAAAAACTCATTTATAGAACTATGTATTTTCCACAGGGTATGTGGTAGTTACCCTTCTCATCTGTGATTAAAAAAACCCAAAAAACCTCTAAACAAACAATTAAAATATGATTAAAAATGAGAAAAGTTTGGATTTTAAAAATATATGCTCCTTATCAAGAGAGAAAAGATTTCTTTTGTTCACATTTCCAGAGGGATCAGTCCATCATGGAAAGGAGAGCCTGGTGAATGAGGCCACCTCAAATAAGAAACAGCAGATGCAAAGAAAAGAAAGGCAGAACAAAGGATGTGGAAGATATAGCACTAAGGGCATACACAACATCCTACGTCCTTCAGTTAAGTACCATCCTTAACTTCATCACTTCTTAATAAGGTCTTCATATGATGAAGCCATTCAAGGGTTAATCCACTGAGAACCTTCATGATCTAAGTGTCACAATAAACACCTTCCACAGATCCATCCAGAGATTGCTTCATCAATCACATAAGTGTTTCTTAATCTACTAGTTGTTGATGAAAATGAACCATCATAGAGTTTCTCAGGCTCAGTGTAGTTATTAAAAGTTGCAGAAGAGAGGACAGACAGAATTTTAGAAGCAGGAGATGTGGAGAAAGGCTGCAAAATGCTACCTTCATGGCATGAGACAGCCATTGAAATCATTATTCCACAGCAGCTAAGGTTGCCTGTTCTTGGACTACACACAATTGGGCCTGTTATTAGTCAATCCTGGATCAAGGAGGGCCTCACTGGGCCCTACATCTTTCTTTTGAACTATTAGCTACTGGAGGATTCTGGTGGATGGACTGTCATCGTCTTCAGTTATTTACCCATTGAGGAGTGCTTCAGTGGATACTTCCAAATCTGTGGTCCCATAGATGACCCTAGTTAAACTCAGCGTGTCACTAGGCAAACCAAAAAGTTGTGAATGTATGAAGGGGACTTATAGGGAAGATAGGGAGTTGACAGGGGTGGGAGTGGGACATGAAATGTGGAGTGGTGAGAGAAACCAGGATGTATTATATACGTATATGAAACTCTAAACAAACAACTAAAATATACTTAAAAATGAGGCAAGTTTGGATTTTAAGGATATATGATTCTTAACAATTGGCCCTAATTGCTTTTTGTTGCCATACAACCTGATAATGGTTCATCACAAGAGCAACCTCTTTCTTGGAATGTGGGCTTTCCTCTCATAGTTAGTCTTAGGAAGAGATAGGAGTGCTTTAAACACTACCGATAAAAACCATTACTATAGTCTATTTTGGTTTAGGTTGTTTTCTTTCAAACCTGGGACCTGAGTCCCATCACAACTTTTTGTCCTTACCACATAAACAACTATATGATTAATTCTGTGTCCCATCCTGGTATGAGAGGAAGAGCTTAGGAATTTGTGAATATACACATTAACGTGTGGGCTGTAGAAGAGAACTTATTTGGTGGGGAGGAGGATTCTAAATTGATGCTGCTTCATCTCTCATCTAAAACCTCCCCCTCCTCTGTGGAAACAAAGCTGCAGAGACAGCATCAAATAATATCCACATTTTGAGGCCCCACACGGTGACAGCCTTGTCTGTTTCAGATGCCTCTGACCTTCATTTTTACAAAGGAAATAAGTTGGTTTCAAAGGTCACAATGACAACTGAACATTAAAGCAATTTCAATGCATTGTGATGTGCAGAATCAAGAGGAGAGAGATTGGAGGCTGTGAAGTCCCCAGCACCTGACTGTGCAAAATAATTCTAATCATAAGGATTCTGATATGTTCATTGCTTGGAATCAGTCAGGTAAAAAAATGTATGCAGGGCATTAGTAGTTTGGGTTTAGAGGACTAGGAGTCAGGGCACATCCTTTGTTCTATGTAAAAAGGGCTGTTTGTTCCTCATCACTGCTCCTTTCCAAACCACTGGTGGGTATCATGTCAGATTAGCTTTTTCCATGAGAACAAAGAATCACTAAATTCTCTTGAAACATTAAAACCTAGTGCTAAAATTTGATATTCTTTCATACATTGGATACTCCTTTATCTATCTAACATCTATATATAATCTTACACACATGCCTACATTCATACTTATGTTCCTGTTTAACCACCTGCATCTATATTATACCTATATTTATAGCTGTACATGTCTGTAACTACAACTGTATCAAATTTATATCCTTGTTTGCATTTACATATATATCCCAAACAAAAGACCTAGCAAAGGTCGAATGAGACAATCCAGACTGATCATGGTAGGTGAGATTTTCAGTCTTGGTGGTTTAGTCGGTGACCTCCAGAAATGTTATCTTTTCTGAAACCAAGTCTTGGTTTTGAGGTGTCTTCCACTGCTTAAGGTAAAGTTGGACTTTTCATCTTAGTATGGGAGTCAGTATGGCACAGTGAAATGGTCTGCTTCTTTGGGGTTTAAACCCTGGCTTATGGTCCTAATGACTGTACAATCTTGAGAAAACTATTTTCTGAGCTTCTCACTGCTCATGGGTAGGTGGAAGTGCTAATCTAACTGTAAGGTGCTTGTGAAGGGAGTTGAAGGGAGTTGGGGGTGTTTGAGGGAAATGAGAAAGCTGATAGAATGGAGCAAATGGCCCCTGAGAACTTGTACATCAAATCTGGGGTCAGGTAGCAGGCTCAGCTATTGTTCTTTCCTGTTTTGTTCAAATTGATTTCTAGTTCTCTGTGACCATGGAACTTCCCCAGTCACCTGTCCAGCCTTTCCATCACATCACTCTGTGCAATGGTCTCACATTTTAGGAACACCCTGTCCTGTTTCAGATGGTTGAGCATTAATTTAAGACAAGGTAGTCTCAGGAGCTCAGCAAATAACAGGCTGGTGAAGAGGACAATGCACTTTTAAAGGAAAACATGAAAAGATAAGACTTCAGAGCACTTAAAATCTTCATTTTATATTAAAGCTTAGTCAGGGAAGGCAGCTAGGAAAATACAACATCTGATAGTGGAATGTAAAGACATGATAATTGCTGATCTAAATATTTAAGTATGTGGTTAGAAGTTTAATTTAGAAGTTTAATTAAATGGGAGGCAAGGATATCCTTTGTGTCAACTTGTAACGATCTAAAATTTACCCTCCCCCTCTTTGAGGTCATGCCTCTCCATTCTATAGTAAATTAATCTGTTCAAAAGAAAAATGCTATCCTATGTGGGACAAGATGATTGCTTTCAAGGCATATGGAAAGAATGTAATAAAATATGGACTTTTAAAAATTATTATTTTAATTTTTGATATTTTAATACAATTGTATCATCTCTCTTCCCTTTCCTTCATCCAAAACTTCCCAGATTCATGGGTGGAGACTCATTTTCCTTCTATTTTCTTTCTACCTGGAGGCAAAGCATTTTTCAAAGTTCAATCAAAGTCATCTATGTACAAATGCTTACTCAACATTTTACTCTCATTAATAAATGTGATGCATTTTACTCACAGACACTGTGCATACCTAATAATTCCCTCTGCTATATTCCAGGTATGTCTCATCTCTGGAATTCTATAAAGTTTAGCATTGTTCACAATGGATCATTATACAATACTGGGGAAGACTTACATTGCACAATACTTACATTTTTCTCAAAACTCTTCTGTATCTATAAATTTATTTTGTCTTTTCATTAACCCATCAAACAAGTAAGGTTATTATTTTTATTTCTCCTTGAAAGGTAGAGACTGTGCCCTCAGGAACACACACACTGTGTATGTGTGTGTGTGTGTGTGTGTGTGTGTGTGTGTGTGTGTGTGTGTGTGTGTGTGTTTGTTTTGAGTTGTGAAAATGAAAAAGAACTATTTAATCTATGGTCAAGTGGAGACTCAAATGCAGGCTTGGTTCTCTTCAATCTCTTCTATGCTGAATTCACCTTACTTTCTCAGGGCTTACTGTGCCTTGTACATTTAAATATATGAATACAGTCAGTTCCAAATACCTTCCTTACACTCATGCATACATGAATATAAAAATTCTTTTCTCAAGTTTCTTATTCCTATCATAGTAAGCATAAAACGATGCATTTTATTAATGCAAAGTATGTTTAGCATTATACTGCATCAGAATTGTTAACTAAACACATAAATGGCTATGAGATTTGTCACCATGCTCATAAAATACAAACTTCTCTGATTCAGATACAGCTTTGGACTCTTCTGTAGAAGCCAATGCTATCGTACGAAAGGCTGTCACTCATAACAAATTGGCCAAAGCATCCTAGTGTGTAAGAGTTGCATCTGTACAACTTTTCCAGATAGAAACTGAATTTTGGATTGACATACTGCAGTTTGGTGTGAGAGGAACCGAGATTTCCAGTACTGCAGATGGGAGCTAAGAACCTTGGTCTGATGACAACTTAATATTCTGCTCCATTAAGAACTTATCTGGGCTCCCCTTAGGTTGTTCAGCCACCAGTACTGGGTTCATACCTTCATGAGAACAAATGCTAATTTAAAATTCTCTCTCCTGAAATGAGGGGAAGAAACTCATGTCCCACCAGTCTTTCCTTAGAGTAATTACTTCAGAAAATTTGTAACGGTAAGTTCTTTTCCCATTTCTTTGAAATATATGTAAATTTTTAAAAACTTAAGCCTCTTGTCAGCTTTGCAATCCAGGAATATCTCTCTCAAGGACTCTGGACTCATCTCTTTGAAATGTAATTAAGGAAAATAGCACTCTTATATCCCAGTTTCTGTGGAAAAAAAATAGGAGCTTAACTTGAGCATGTGCTTTACTTCAGGTTCCCAAACTACCTGTTATAAACCCATCAGAAGTTTATATTTCCTTAGCATAAAGCCAGTAGCTAGTGCAGGTGGCCCCCTCCCTACTGCATGAATTGAGGATGAACTGGATGTGAGAAAAGATGTTGCAAGGCCTCCTACATGAGGACTAGGCATTATCTTGAGAACTAGTGTTAAATGAATTGGATCTACTCAACTGTATAAAAGGTTGAGATTTCTTTCTGTTTTTGGGGTCTCCTGAAGGGTAGCCTGTGATGAAATTGCGTTTTTGTTTGAGCTTATGAAATACCAAACTATTTTCTTTGCCTGACTTTGTGGAGAGGATTTCTGAGTAAGAGAAGAGTTTATTTTAGGTTATATTTCATAATAACATGGATGCCTTAAATGAGCAAAAACTTAGAAAGAGACCATGGAGATAATAATGTTGATCTGTAAAGCCTTGTTCTGTGTTTTCTGTCCATAATTTTTTATTGCCAAATAGCAATGAAAATACCATGCTGCTGTGCCCCTAGTTAACCTGTGTTTATGTAGCCACCATAAATTTCAAGATAAATATTTCACCTAATTTGTTTCATTTAATATACACAACCTGCTACAAGTGTTTATTGCACAAAAATTGTTTAGTAATGAGCAGAACGGAATAGCATGAAAGCTATTGCTGCCATTGAATTTGGATACTGGCCCTCTGCCAGACTTTTAAATTCTTTTCTTCATGATCATAAGAACTGGGAAATCCAGCATTCAGCTCAAGCTTGATCACTTCCACTGGCGTTGATAAACTGAAAGAAGGAACCTTTGGGTTCAGGACTCCTCATTTTGACACGAGTTCTGTAATGTCTGTTGTAGTTTTGGAAATGATTTCTCTCAGGAAAGTGGGAAAGCCTTCCAAGTGACTTGAGTTTTCTTCTTCATGATTTTGCTGTCTTCTCTTATGTGTGTAATTTTCTCTTCTGTGTTTTTTTTTTCCTGAGCAGAGGAACACCTGCATTTTGTATTCCCTATGTGTTTTGTGAGTCCACCAAGCCACCTTCCAGCATTTAATGACAAGGGGTAGCAGGGAGAGCTTCGTCTGTATACCTTTTAAAAAAGTTGTTGACTGGTTGTGGTAGTGGTAGCAGAAGCCCACATTCAGCAAAATTACAAGCATCCAGGAAAGAGTTGGTTCTGATGTCCCCAAACTTTGGTAGAGAGAATACAGGCCTTGCACAGCTTTAGTGAGAGTCTTCTGTAGGATAGAGCACGTCGATAAATTTGATAGGGAGCGATGGAAGTGATGGCTGGGAGTGGATGCTGCACTTAGTTTAAGTAAAACAATAAACTAGAAGTTTTGAAGACATCTTATACCTTACTGCCTCCTGTGTTCAGGCAATGAAGGCTTATTTGAATTTCACAACCAAAGGAAAAGGACATAAAATACAATGGACCATATGTGGGTCAACATGTTGCACCCAAAACAACTGGTCTTAGAAGGGGTCAATCCATTTGGGAAGTGACAAGTGTGAAGATACTGGTGAAGTACATGGACAACAACACCCTGTTTAGTGAGAACAGCTGCTCAGCTTCTAGAATCTTCTGTGTAACTGTTCATTTCTAGTTGTTGTGGGTTTCCAACAGTCTTAGTCTATCTCCCCTAATCCTGTTTAAACCTAGGAAAATATGAAAATATAACATTTATACACTTTCAAATGCCCTACCCAAACTTAGAGCTCCATATAAAGCTTAAATAATAACACTTTACTAATTACTAATTTAATGGTTGCTCTTTTCCACTCTCTGCCTGTGCATTGCTTTCAATAATGTTATGCACACTGAGAGAAGTTCATATCAGGGGTCACTGTACACATTTGCTTATCAGAAACAGAAAAGCATGAATACCTAGGAGTATATTGGCATTAGAAGTAGACAGATGTTGCATCAAATCCCAGCTCTAGCCCTAGCAGCTGCTTGAACCTGGGTAAGCTCACTCTCTTGATGTAGGGCTAATGGAGATAATACATTATATTCTGGTCCATAGGAGTTATTGTACAAGTTCTGGGTATACATGGTACTGAAAAAAGAAACATGATTATAAATAAAAACATTTCCACATAGTATGTGATGCACACATCTAAAAGAATGATCTTCAAAAGAGAAACATACTCCCTTGGGCTATCAGAATCTATAGAAAGAAGGGCTATGTACTGTGTTAAGTACTTCTAAAATTCCTATTACTTAAAAAATTAAAATGGCCGGGCAGTGGTGGCGCACGCCTTTAATCCCAGCACTCGGGAGGTAGAGGCAGGCGGATCTCTGTGAGTTCGAGGCCAGCCTGGTCTCCAAAGCCAGTTCCAAGAAAGGCACAAAGCTACACAGAGAAACCCTGTCTTGAAAAACCAAAAAAAAAAAAAAAAAAATTAAAATGACATCTTCATCTTAGAACAAACCTCAGCTTTATTGGGTATAATTGCCATACCTGATAAAATAAGAACTGCACATATTTAGTGTACTCAGTTTGACGACTTTGAATATATGTATATGTCAATAGGATTCTCCTCACAGACTTGTGTGTGTGTGTGTGTGTGTGTGTGTGTGTGTGTGTGTGTGTGTGCATGCTAAGAATACTTGGCATGTGATCTACCCTCTTAACAAACATTTAACTACACAGCATATTGTTATCAACTATAGGCGCAGCAGGTCTCTAGAAGTTGTTCATCTTGCATATGAAAAGCTTTACCTCCATTGCACAATAGCATCCTCCCAGCCACAGCAACATTTACTGTTAGAGTATACTGAGAAGTTACATAAAAAAAAATCAAAGGTGAAAATAAGGGAAAATAATTTCAGAAAACAAATCACAGAAAGCAAGATATGAAAAATAGATTAAAATATAAAGATGATCATCATAAATGGCATGAAATTTCACTTAATAACAACATTTGTCATCTTGAATTAAAATGGACATCTAGGGCATATCAGTTAGTATGTAGAGCATGCATAACAGAGTTCTAGTGATTCGTGAACTAAAAGAGGCAGAGATATTATTCATTTATTCATTATTTAATTAAACACCTGTTAGAGAATTTCACACATACAAATGATATGTTTTGGTCAAGTCTACCTCCCATTCCCTCCCTTCTAATTCTTTCATCCCCACCAGAACTTTTCTTTCTCAACTTCACATGATTTATCCAAAGAAAACAAACACTGATTCTGCTTTGTATTGCCAGCATATGCACAGATGTAGGGCCATCTACTGGGTCATAGACAACCTTGAAGAAAACTGACTTTCCCTGCCCCAGCAGACATCAGTTGCCAATAACTCCCGAGCTAGGGGGTGGGAGTGTGTGACCTCCTCTCCTATCTAGGCTGAAATTTCCTGGCTTGACCTTTAGCAGGTCTTGTGCATGCTTTCATAGATGCTGTAAACTCATGTTTGCAACTGCCCTGTCGTATTGGAAAATACCATTTCACTGTAGCCGGTCACTACTTCTGACTCTTACAGTCTTTCCACCCCTTCCTACATGATGCCTGCCAAGTCTTGAGAAGAAAGGATGCAATAGAGATGCCCTTATAAGTCTGAGTACTCCTCAGTAAAAAAAGTAGGTATAAAATACTAGTTTTAAAATGAGACATATTTAGAAATTAAACACTTGGTGTGTGTGTTGTTTCTTATTTATTCACAAGTTTTTTTGTTTTTGTTTTTCAAGACAGGGATTATTTGTGTAGCCCTGAATGACCTGGAATTAGCTTTGTAGACTAAGCTAGCCTTGAACTCATAGAGGTCTACCTGCCTCTGCCTCCCAAGTGCTGAGATTAAAGGTGTTAGGCACCAATGCTTATTATTCACAAGTTTTTTGTAATAGAGGTTTTACAATAAAAAGATCAAAATAAAAGAACTACAGAGTATAAATTAAAAAATACATACTTACTTTTTTCTTGTTAATTTATATTTTAAGTATATATTTCAAGCATGGATTTAAAACTAAAATATTAAAATTTAAATATTAATTATTTAACAATTAAAATTATTTGAACTAATGAATCATAGAATAAAAATAATGAATATCAGACATTATGAATAAAATAGCATTCATCAGACAACTATATCAATTTAGTGAGTTTTAATGATTATATTGCAAAATAAAAAGACAAAATTCATGTACAAAGTTTATTAATTAGAAAAAGTTTATTATTAGGAAAAGAAAAGGTAAATCATCAGATTCTGAAAGGGTATATTTAATGCAGTAGCAGGTGTTAATGAAACATGAAACAATAAAAGTAGAAAAATTTAGAGCTGAAATTAAATGTTTGGAGAGAATAAAAGAAAGAAAAAGTGGAAAGACTGATGAAGAGTGAAAGAAGAAGGGTTCATATAAGATATTAAAATCATAAAAATATTACATACTACAAATAAAAAGCAAAAATCTCAAAATAATATCTATTAAGAATTCTAGAAGGATCAATTTGACTATGGGGAAATAAACTATTTCCTGGATAGTATTACCTTTCCAGTACTCAAGAAGAAGAAGGAAAGTATATAGGGGTATTAAAAAAATAAAATGAACAGTTGAAAAAGATATAAAAAACATATTGAGATTTTGTAGATGAGGCCTATTAAAGCTTCAAGGAACAGTAAATTTTAAGTTTATATAAATTATTTAATAGGAGAGAATACTTTTTATTTCATTTAATGAATCAAGTATATACATAATACCTAAACATTAAAATGAAAAATCAAAGACAAATCTCATTAATAAATGAGGATTAAATATTCCTTAAAAAACATCAGTCTGGATCAAGGCATATTTAAGAAAAAATTCTATGAACTATCACAGTTCATATCAAAAGTATACTAAAGAATTTATAAATGTAGTTAATTACTCACGCTGATTAGTTTTAAATGTTAGCCAGACACAACCTAGAAATAGTTTTGAAGGCATGAAAAATGCAAGTTTGAAGGAATTTGGAGAGTGTCTGAGGGTTACTGTGGATAGGGTTTGAGTTCTTGAGACATGTAGAGTCCATTGGTAAAGATGCTGCCACAATGTTTCTAGAATTCTGATCTCTATTATTTTGAGTTTTTTGCTTTTTACCTGTAGTATGTCCACTTTTAAGGCCCAACCCTTTGTAGCTTAGAAGTAGACAACAAGAGAGTTCTAGAAGCCACACACTGGAACGATAAGATTTTGATTTAAATTGCTGTTGTTTGTAACTTTCTTTGAACTGTTTGTTTTAATGCCTAGTTTTGTACTTTGGGAATAAAAAGTAGTTAACTTGTTTTTTGTTTTATTGGCTCCCATAGTTAAGAGAATTTGGATTGCAAAGTATTGGAATTTTTAAAGACCATGAAACTTTCAGAGATTGACAACATTTTGCATTACATTTTACGTTATGATATTAACATCAGATTTGGGGGGACAAGGCATGAAAAGTCATGGCATAAAGGATGCATTTGTTTGTCAAGTTGACAAGGGGTGGACAGTGCTGGTTAGTGTTAAATATCAACTTTCCACAGCTTAGAATTACCAGGTTGGCTAGAGGTCTAGAGGAATTTAGATCAGGTTGTTTGAAGACATATCTGTGTTAGATTGTCTTAATTGTTAACTGACTCAGTCCATTGTGGGCAGCAGCATTCCTTAATTCCACTGTGGGCAGCAGCATTCCTTAGTGAAAGAAGCTAGCCAGGACGAAAGCAGGTAACATGAGTGCATTCAACTCTCTCTGCTTTGACTGTGGATATGATGTGACTAACAGTTTGAGTTCCTGCATTGATTTACCCAGAACAATGAACCTTGAATTGTAAATAAACTCTTTTCTCCCATACATTGCTTTTCATCAGGCTGTTATATCGTAGCAACAAAGATCTATAGCATTAATAGATAGAAGAAGAAAAATGCATCAGAAGTCATAAAACTGGTCAAACAAAGAACGCACACTCTTAGCAAACTTGTAACAGTAAATTCTTTTTTTGTTTATTTTTATTTATTATTATATTTTATTAAGAAATTTTTTATTCATTCCACATACCAATAACAGATCCCTCCCTCATCCTTCCTCCCACTCCCTTCCAGACTTCCCCCAAGCCCACCTCCCATCCCCTCCTCTGAAAAGGTAAGTTCTCCCATGGGGAGTCAGCAAAGCCCAGAACATTCTGCTGAGGCAGGTCCAAGCCCCTCCCCTTGCATCAAGGCTGTGCAGGGTGTCCCACTATAGGGGACAATGGGCTCCAAAAAGCCACTTCATGCACCAGGGATAGATTCTATTGCCACTGTCAGGGGCCCCTCAAACAGATCAAGCTATACAACTGTCTTGCCCATGCAGATAACCCAGTCCAGTCCCTTGCAGGCTCCACAGCTGTCAGTCCAAAGTTCATGAGTTCCCACTAGTTTGGTTTGGTCGTCTCTGTAGGTATCCCCATCATGGTCTTGATGCCCCTTGCTCATAGAACTCCTTTTCCCTTTCTTTGACTGGACTTCCAGAGCTCAGCCTGGTGCTTGGCTGTGACTCTCCGAATCTGTTTCCATCATTTACTGGATAAAGGCTCTATGATGATAGTTAGGCAATCACCAATATGATCACTGGGGTAGGCCAGCTCAGACACCCCCTTTACCACTGATAGTAGTCTAAGCTGGGGTCATCCCTGTGGATTCCTTGGAACTTCCCTGGTACCAGGTTTCTCTCTATCCCCATGACGTCTCCCTCTATTAAGATATCTCCCTTATTGCTCTCCCACACTGCCCCTGTTCCAGCTCAACCATCCTATTCCCTCTTGCTCTCATTCCCCATCCTCCACCCTTTATTGCCCCCCACCCAGTTTACTCAGGAGATCTCATCTATTTCCCCTTCCCAGGGTGTTCCATGAGTCCCTCTTAGGGTCCTCCTTGTTACCTAGCTTCTCTGGAGCTGTGGATTGTAGTCTGGTTATCCTTTGATTTACTTCTAGTATCCATTTATGAGTTAGTACATACCATGTGGGTCTTTCTGAGTCTGGGTTACTTCACTCAGAATGATATTTTCTAGTTCCATCATCTGTCTGCAAATTTCATGATGTCATTGTTTTTCTGTGCTGAGTAGTACTCCATTGTGTGTATGTACCACATTTTCTTAATCCATTCTTCAGTTGAGGGGCATCTAGGTTGATTCCACATTCTGGCTATTATGAATAATACTGCTATGAACATAGTTGAGTAAGTGTCCTTGTGGTATGATTGAGCATTGCTTGGGTATATGCCCAAGAGTGGTATCATTGGGTCTTGAGGTAGATTGATTCCCAATTTTCTGAGAAACCACCATACTACTTTTCAAAGTGGCTGTACAAGTTTGCACTCCCACCAACAGTGGAGGAGTGTTACTCTTTCTCTACATCCTCTCCAACCTAAGCTGTTATCAATGTTTTTGATCTTAGCCATTCTGACAGATCTAAGATGGTATCTCAGAGTCATTTTCATTTGCATTTCCCTGATGACTAAGAATGTTGAGCAATTCCTTAAATGTCTTTCAGCCATTTGAGATTCTTCTGTTAAGAATTCTCTGTTTAGCTCTGTAGCCCATTTTTTATGTGTATTGTTTTGTATTCTGCTGTCAAGTTGCTTGAGTTCTTTATATATTTTGAAGATCAGCCATCTGTCCGATGTGGGGTTGGTGAAGATCGTTTCCCATTCTATAGATTGGTGTTTTGTTTTATTTACAATGTCCTTTGCCTTACAGAAACTTCTCAATTTCAGGATGTCCCATTTATTGATTGTTGCTCTCAGTATCTGTGCTACTGGTGTTATATTTATGAAGTGGTCTCCTGTGCCAATGCATTCAAAGCTACTTTCTACTTTCTCTTCTATCAGGTTCAGTGTAACTGGAGTTATATTGAAGTCTTTGATCCACTTGAACTTGAGTTTTGTGCATGGCAATAGATATGGATCTATTTGCAATCTTCTACATGTTAACACCCAGTTATGCCAACACCATTTATTGAAGATGCTTTTTTTTTTTTTTTTTTTTTTTTGCATGGTACGGTCTTGGCTTCTTTGTTAAAAATCAGGTGTTCATAGGTGTGCAGATTAATGTCAGGGCCTTCAATTTGATTCAGTTGGTCCACATGTCATTTTATATGCCAATACCAAGCTTTTTTTATTACTAAAGCTCTATAGTAGAGGTTGAGGTCAGGGATCGTGATGCTTACAGAAGTTGCTTTATTGTACAAGATGGTTTTGGCTATCCTGGGTTTTTTGTTTTTCCATATGAAGTTGAGTATTTTTCTTTCCAGGTCTGTGAAGAATTGTATTGGGATTTTGATGGGAACTGCATTGAATCTGTAGTGGTAAGATTGCCATTTTTATTATGCTGATTCTATCTATTCATGGGCATAGGAGATCTTTCCATTTCCTGATACTTTCTTCAATTTCTTTCTTCAGGGACTTAAAGTTCTTGTCATACAGGTCTTTCACTTGCTTAGTTAGAGTTAGCCCAAGGTATTTTATATTATTTGTGGCTATTGGAAAGGGTGATGTTTCTCTGATTTCTTTCTCAGACCATTCATCATTCATGTATAGGAGGGCTACTGATTTTTTTTTTTGAGTTAATCTTGTATCCTGCCACATTACTGAAGGTGTTTATCAGCTGTAGGAATTCCCTGGTAGAATTTTGGGGGTCATTTATGTATATGTATTCTGATGGTGCCATATTGCTCTTCATGTTGCAATATGTGTATGTATTTTTGCACTGACATCTACCTATCTCTTCCTCCAATAGGTGTAAGAGGTGTCTGTGTCTGAGGGAGCTGGTCTTGGTCCAATCTGTGCTTGTTGTGTCTGTGTCTCAGGGGGCTTGGTTCAATCAATGCTCTTGGTCCAATCAGAGCTCTTTGTCCAATCAGGATTGGAGGATTCTGTGTCTTAGGGAGACACTCTTGAGCCTATCAGAGCTTTTGGTCCTCTTGGTATAATCAGAGCTGGCAAATTCTGCGTCTTAGGGAGCCACTGAGGTCTCAGCAGGATGGGTGGGTTTGGGGAAGAGAATGGGTCTTGTAGATTGCAGGGTCGGGTCTGATGGGGGTTGTTGGTGGGGATGCCTGCCCTCAAGAGTCTTCCCTGCTGGCCTGCACTTGAGGCAGTGATAGATGGGGGAAGAGGGACATGGGTTTTGCCCCTGGGGCCTTGGTCCGAGAGACAGGACTCTTGGCCTGGAAGAGGAGACACTTACCTCTTTGTCCAATCCAACAGTAAATTCTTAAATACGTAAAGGTATATAAATAAACTGAGAACACAAATGTTGCTTAATATAAATGTATTAGATATTTTTCTACTCAATACTAGAACAAACTGATGACAAATTTATTTTAATTGCTATATTTTTATATGGAGGCTCTTTTTTCTGTAAGAAAATACACAGAGGAAAATAAAAATCAAGAAAGTATAAAAACTGCAGAGGAAAAACAAAACTCTCATTGCTTTTTTGCCTGCAGTATAAAATCTCAGATGCAATAACAGAATTAAGTTCAAATTTTATAAAAAAATTTGTATCAGGCCCAATTAATGAATGTAATTTAAATACAGCATTGGTAGGAATAAAGAGATATTCTAGTGGGTAATAGCATTTGATGTTCAAGTATAAGGACCTAAATTCAAGACCATAGCATTTAAATAAAAAGCTAAGCTCATGGAGATGAGAGCTGGGATGGAGCCCAGCTCCAGATTCAGTAAGAGACATCTCAAGAGAATATGGAAGTCAAAGAATCATGGGTCAGGAAACCTGACATGCCCTCTTGTCTCCACATGCATATCCTGGCACATGCAACTCCTTCCATAGTTTACAATACACTCACACATAAATAAAATTACAGTAATATCAAAATAAAACATACATAGTGTGGAAAAACTTAGGAATCTTTGTTAAAAGAGTCAAATAAAAAGTTATTTTGTAATTGTGACTTTAAATTCTCAAATCATGAAGAGCCTCAGTTTCTGAAATTCAATCCACTAACATGTTATTTCCATTAAAAGTCCCAAGTGGATTTCCCATGGACCTTTACAAATTGATTCTAAAGTTGGCATAGAACAGAGGATCAAGAATGTCTGGAGAAATTTTAATGAAGATTAAAAGATAACATTTAGCTTATATCAAGACATTCAGATATTAAGAATTATTATAATATTCTACTAATTTGAATAACAAGTTATTAATACATGGGTAGAAATGGGGACTGTGCTAGGAACCTTGTATCCAGACAGCATGTTTTCAGACCTGCTAGGTGGCAGAGGTAATGCCGCTGATCAAATGAAAACAATCTGTGATTTCAAGAGTTCTAAGTGAATAGAACCATGGACATTCCTGGAGGCTGTCTGGAGATGTAAAACTTGATATAATTGACAAAAGCTGCTATAATTTAATACCATCAAGACTAACAAAATGAAAACTACTAGTGATTTCAAGGGTTGTAAGTGAGTGGAACCATTGACATTCCTGAAGACTGTCCAGAGATGTAAAACTTGATATAATTGACAAAAACTGGTAAGGGAATGTACAGAATATGACCTATGTATTAAAATGTTCATTGAAGCATCAATTGTAATGATGAAAAACAACATAAATGCCCATTAAAAATAAAAAGGATAAATCAATTCTAGGATACTTATGTAACAGAATCTTCCCAACGATTAAAATTAATGAACTAGACATAAATGTATCCATATCCAAATAAATCACAAAATGTAAAAGCTAAATAAAGTAAATTGGAAAAGAATATGATTGAAGTTTGTGTACTGTAAAATTAAGGCATTAAGATCAAGTTAGGGGTGCAATACATTTATGGAGAGGATATGTATGTCTCTGAAGGAGAAAGGGTATGTGTGCATCCAGACCACAGTGCAGGTCTAACTCCTGCCAGAAGTAGATAACCAAAGTCACCCACATCAGAAGTCCTGTGTCATGCAGAATGTAGAACATTAGTAACATACCTTTCCAGTCACTCTATAGCAGCAGCTTATAGGAAGTGTGGCATAGGGCACCAACTATGTCAACCAGACTATTATGGCCATTAATGCAGGAGGCATGAGCAGCACATTTTTATGGCTACTACAAACAGAATGATGCAGTTTATGTAAAATTAAAATCTTGCAAAATCTAAGTATTATTCGTGGGTGAATGCATTTACAGGAAAAATGTGGGGTGTGGGAACATGCTTTATAATAAAGCTTGGCTTCAAGAGATGAGATATGGTTCAACATGAGAGCACTTGATAGCATGAACAAGGCTCTTGTTTTTATCCACCAGTAACACACACACACACACACACACACACACACACACACACACACACACACATACCCACACACGCACATGCATGAAAGGTCAAATCCAGTGTATCGGTTGACTACAAGGGATGAAGCAAAGAAAAAAATAGTACTCAAGTGACTTCACTTTATAAATTTTTATTATCCTAAATGTAGATGTGATTATATTGATATTTACTATGTATTATAATATATTATATTTACCATATACTATATTATATAATATACTATATGCTATTATAATATGTCTTATATTTACTATATACTATATTTTGTATATAATATATACAATATATTAACTATTTTTCAGTATCCTGATTTATTTTGGATGGCAGTACACTATTGATATACTAATGGCAGTACTAAAGAAAATTAAGTTAGGAAGCAATGTACTGAGTTACAAAAGATAGTTGAGAAATACTGTTTTAATGGAAAGTAAATGTTGTAGATGTGTATAAAAGTAAGTCTTCACTTACTATGGTAGATGAAGCAAGCTATGTGAATGACTAAATGGAGAATAGGATTGGCTTCCTTTCTATTTAGTGTATTCAAAGTAAGATTCTTAAAATAGTAGTAGATTACAGAATAATCTATCCTATCAATCGCAATGCCTCAAGACAGAGACAAGACTAGAGTGGGGAAAGAGAAACCATTAATGCCTTGCCTATTTTTCTGTCATAATTTCCTTATTAATATTTGATTAACAGTAAATGGACTTTACAGAGACATCTAAGAGTTTTTAACACATTCAATTTGAATTCATAGTTTTGAAACTAATGACAAAAATATTGAAGGAAGTTTTATAATTTTGAATAGCTAGCAAACTCACTAAGATGGCTTCAAGGACCTGGATGATTCTGTCTCAGTTCATATCACGCCACCTACCGTCTGTAAAGTGTTCCAGTGACAGACCTTCCAAGTTCTAGAAACATTTCCAGACTGTTCTTTTAAAAAAACCCATTATATATATAATTTGTGTACAGGAGTGTTTTCCCCACATGTGTGTACACCATGTACATGCAGTGTTCATACAGGCCAGAAGATGGCATCAGAACTTCTGTAATTGGAGTCACAAATGATTGTGAGCTGCCATGTGGGTACTGAGAACTAAATCCCAGTCTTCTGCTAGAGTGACATGTGCCATTAACTGCTGAGTCATCTCTCCAACCCAAGACTTTTCTTAAGTTTGGGTGTTCACTATAGCACGAATTCTAATTGGTCTTAATAAAAACCCAGAGTCATGTATAGGGGTAAATGCTAAAAGTTCAGAGAAATAAAGGAGCAAGTCACAGTCACTTCTTACCTCACCAATTCCTCAGCCTGCAAGGGGCTGTGCTCCTGTCTCCACCTGTCTTATATTCCTCTCTCTGCTCAACCATACCACTTCCTGTTTCCTCCTCCATAGTCCTGGGATTAAAGACATTTGCCTCCTAAATACTGGGATCAAAGGCACGAGATCCCAAGTACTAGGATTAAAGGTGTGTGCCACCACTGCCTGGACTTTATGGTTGTCTAGTGGCTAGCTCTGCCCTCTGATCTCCAGGCAAGCTTTATTTGTTAGGGCACAAACAAAATATCACCACAGTTCACACATGATGACCACCTTACTGGTAATGTTATTTCTTCCATTTTTCACTGTAGTGACATAATTTATTATAAAAATTGCCTATCCCTTTTTCTCCTTACAGAGTTTCATATATTCTAGATAAGTCTGTCCTATATTTTAGAACAGTATGTCTGGAAGAGCAAATTTTTAACAATCTATAAATATAAGTCAGATTGAGGGCACACATTTAAAAATTTCCAGAGAAGTTAAGTATGTGCCAAATAAGCCTATGAGAAGGCTGTAAAGAATATCAGATAGTTGGGAAATACAAAATAAAAGCACAGCTATCCACTACTGTACTGTAGATTACATAACATTGAAAGGATTGGCTGTGTCTAAGGTTGTTAATGATGTGGAACAACTAAAAATGCCATATACTGCTGGGGAGTATTTCAGATTGTATGAAAGATTTGGAAAATGATTTTGTAGTTTCTTTAAAATTCAAACATATGTGTACTGTAGGACTCAGACACTCTACTCAGTGCTTTATATAATTAAAATATGACCTTAGGTTAAAAAGAAGAAAACAAGATGTATACACACATAGCAAGTTATTTAAAATGATCTCAGACTAAAATCAACCTAAGCATTCACAAACACATAAGTGATTCTTAAAAAGACTGTGCAGATTATAACATTTACTCAAAAATGGGCTATTGATAAATGCAACAAAATAGAGACCTTTAAATATACTGAATCTTCCTTCAATTTTGCTAAATTAATTAATTCTAGTAGCTTTGATGTGGATTTCCTAGAATTTTCCAAGATGAGTAATGACTTTCAGTTTTACTTTTCAATCTGAGAACATCTTATTTCCTCCTCTTGGTTCATTGGCCTCTATGAACACTGCATGCTCATGGTATACATGCTTGCTGGTAGGACAGTTTTACGCATAATTTTTTTGAAGTACAATCTCAAAATGTTTCTAGAACTTGAAAGGTCTGTCACTGGAGCACTTACGGATGGTAGTTGGCGTGATATGAGGTTGAACTGAGACAGAATCATCCAGGACCTTGAAGCCATCTTAGTGAGTTTTCTAGCTGTTCAAAATGATAAAACTTCCTTCAATATTTTTGTCATTAGTTTCAAAACTGTAAATTCCAATTGAATGGGTTAGAACTCTTAGACGTATCTGTAAAGTCCTTTTACCAGTAGTCAAATATTAATAAGTAATATGTAAGGGGTGTCCCTGCATGCACGCCCAGATAGGCCATTGCATGAAGCTGTGAAGCAGAAGTTGGGATTGTGTTGGGGACACAAAGATGTTGGATATGCCAGAGTTATGGGATATTTGCCACGAAAAGTTGCAGACTGGACATGGAACCAGCCCAAGAGAGAGAAGTGTGTTGCAGACAACCAAGTTAAAAGGAGTTGGGGATCCAAAGAGTGGTACCATCAGATATAGAAATGGAAAGCCTGGAGTTGGTCCTGCTGTTTTTTTTGTGTTTTGGTACAGTATTTCCTCACTGTGCTCATTGCCCTCCCTTTGGGAATGGTAATGCACATTATGCTTCATTATACATTGGAAGCGTGTGATCTGATTTTTGATTTTGATTTTACAGGGGTTACAGTTAAGAGATTGCCTTATTTCTCAGAAAAGACTTTGAACTTTGGACCTTTAAATAATGTGGAAACTGTCATAGACTATGGGAACTTTTGAAGTTGGACTGAATGCATCTTTGTATTATGATTATGATATGGCTATAAGCCTATGGGGGCCAAGGACTGGAATGTGGTGGTTTGAATAAGAGTGGCCCCCATAGTCTCATAGACTTGAATGCCTGGTCACTATTTGAAAGGATTAGGAGGTGTTGGAGGAAGTGTGTTGTTGAGCATGTGCTTTAAGGTTTCAAAAGCTCAAGCCAGGCCCAGTGCTTCTCTCTTCCTGCTACCTGTGGATCTGGATGTAGAACTCCCAGCTACTTCCCTGGTACCACGTCTATCTGCATGCTGCCATGCTCCCTCACCATGATAATAATGGACTAAACCTCCGAAACTGTTAGCCTGCCCCAATTAAATGCTTTCTTTTATAAGAGTTGCCTTGGCTGTGGTGTCTCTTTAGAGCCATAGAACAGACTAAGACAAGAACCTACAACAGACACTTCCCCAAACCAGCATAATCTATAACTACAATCTAAACATTTGTCCTTATACCCATTGATAAATAGAGTCCCTATCCCTCATCAAGTAAGCTTCCCTTTGCTCCAGACAGAGACCACCGTAGAAAACCACAACTAATCAAAATGAAGGGTAGTGGAACTGAATCCCAATGGATCAATCTACATAATACTTCCACAACCTAAGAATCAGGGAACATCGAAGAGGTGCCTGAGAGATTGTAAGCACCAAAGGATCGGGGAGTTTGGTGTGAGATTGGGTCTCCCAGTAATTTCAGAAGTTACATCCACAGATGACTGACCAAATGAGAGCAGAACAAAGATGATGCCAGTAATCAGGCCAAAGTATATTGGGGAATCAGTAGACCTCAACTCTACACAAAGAACTACAAGCAACTGAGGAAATGCTGAGAGTGGGTGATACAGTCTCCAGGGAAGAGTGCACCAACTGATTATCTGATTTCAAATGGTCAGCCCTGAAAACATATACATACAAGTAACAGTATACAGACTGAGGAGGTTATATTTAGAAATATACATGAACATGTTCATGTAATAGTAATTAATGATAAAAATTGGCCATGAATTTGAAAAAGAGCAAGGAGTGATATATGGGAAGGTTAGGAGAGAGGACAAAGAAGAGAGAAATGTTGTAATTATAATATAATCTCAATTCACCCAAATGACAGACTCGTCAGCTTCTTTTTATTTAATGCTAGCATGGTATATATTTCTCACCCTTTTAAATCTAATGCTTATTTCTTATAGGAAGTGCATAGGGTTTTTTCTTGGTTGTTATTTATTTTATAGTATATATCCAAATTTCTGTCTTTTAATTTGGAGGTTTAAATCGTTTATATGTAGTGTGATTATGAGTACAGTTGAGTGTAAATCATCACTCACTATAGGATTCTCTTTCTGAGGTCCCCTGTCACCTTTTCCCTATCTTTTATTTTTTTGCTTTAGTTTGGATGAACTGAGTATTTTTGTAATTCAAATTTATCCTTTGTTTATTTAGTTATTGCTTATAGTTTATATCTAGTCTTTGTGTGTATTTATTAATGAGGTATAGGTGTTTGTAGATGCAAGTGCATGCATGTAAAGGCTAGAAGAAAAATACCATGTATCATTCATTTCTATGGACCCATTCCTTCTCCCTCTCCCTCCCTCCCTCCCTCCCTTCCTCCTTTCTTCCCTCCCTCCCCCTTTTCTTTCAGAATGGGCCTTCCATCAACCTTAAAAAGGAAACTAGACTCATTAACCAGTGAGCCTAAGAAATCTACCAGTCTTTGCCTTCTTAGTCCTGAAACTACAAACCTGTGCTGCTGTATGAAGCTATTTTTTTTATGCTAGTTCTTGGTAAAAAACAAAACAAGACAAAACAAACAACAACAACAAAAACAAAACTCAGTTTCTTATATTTGTAAAATAAGCACTTTACTGCCTGAGCTATCCCCCCCAGTCTATAATATCTCCCTTTAACTTAATACAAGGTACTTTCAAATGATATATGCCACATTATGCATAGTTTAAAACACATATATAGAAACTACACTTGCATTTTCCTTTTTCCAAATTTTGTGGCACATATATTGTACATTTTACATCTATGTGTTACAAACCCATTACGTTGTTATTGTTTTTTTTAATGAGATATTTTAGTGGGATTCTTAAAATGAAAGTAAAGGTATTTAATGGTCATTCTAGTTGTTACTGTTTCCAGTGCTTCAAACCTTCATGTTGATGTAGATTCCTGCTACAATGTTCTTTCTGTCTTAGGAGCTTTTAAAAATCATGTTTTTAAGCTACGGTTCTGCTAATTCTGAGTTGTTTGGGCTTTTATATAAAAATACTTTTTTTGGTTGTTTATGACAGATTTTTGGGAGAGGGCAGGAATAGAATTAGCATTTGACAGTTTTGTTTTTCTCTCACTAATTTAAAGGTGCTATTTTGTTGTCTAATTATGGGCTGTATTTTCCTGCATCTTTGTATGCCTGTTCACTTCTTTTTATTGGATAATAATCATGGTGAATTTTACATTGCTAAGTGATATGTGTTTTTGTGTCACTGTAAGTAGTTTTGGGTTTTATGCTGAGGTGTAGTTATTTGAGCTTGAGATAGTTTATTCCTCTCACAACCACTTGGGGAGGTCTTTGGTAGAGCCAGAGAAACTCTTATTCTAGAACTATTTTTTCGTTATTGAATAGTTGACCCTTGTTGCTCCATTAGTTACATTTTTCATCCTTTTTCCTCCAAGATTGTACAAACAGAATGCGCTTCAGTTCTGGGTGCTCTCTTGGTAGAGTCTGCTTCATACAGGTGTGGCTTTACTTGGCCCTGAGTAGTCCCACATCTGCCTGGTAGGACTCAGGAAGGTTTGAGGGGAGCCTTCTGCAGGTCTCTAAAGCCCTCTCTCTGTGAAGCTCTCCCCTCTCCTTTTTAGTTTTACTTCTCCATTCTCTAGGTGAGTTTGGTCCCCATTTCTTCATCATATTTCTAATATGTTTGGATTTGCATTTTAGTTCTCTACTTTATTAGCTCTCTGTTGATGTGCACTTAACTCTTCCCCTACGTAGTAGCTGAGAATGATGATGATTTTCATTATCTCTTACAGTTTCTTTGCTTCGGGAATTCACAGAGAGAGGAAATAGTTTTTCCCTGTTCTTTGATGCTTTGGTCTTCGACTAGATGATTCAAAGTTTGAGGGCTCAGATCATGTGAAAACTCAGTTACTTGTATGCCTTGTCATCGGTGATAGTGTTGGCAACAAATCTTGCTGGGTCTGTTTGCCTAGACATACTCCCATATCTTCTCTGTGCAGTTTAGGCTTCCTTACAGTATAGGGATTGAATTCAAAGAACTGTATACCATGAGAGAGAGCTGGATAGAAGCCCTTTAGTCTTTTCTGACCTCAGGAGTCAAGATTATCATGTCCATAGAATTCTATTGTTTGAAGCTTTAATAAAGTTCTTTCCAGATTCAGATTCCATCTTTTAGTAAAGTTCTGTTAAAAATATAGTTTAAGAAGAATATATCTTTTGGTACATATTGAGACGAGACCACACTTTGGGAAGTACAATCTACCACATGTGGTTTCTGTTTTATTTTTAATCTATATTTTATTAAGTTGATACAGTTCTTTGTGTTTGTTTGGCTTCTTCCACTATTGGTTTCAACATTATTCATTTTATTTTGTTTTGCATAACAGTTGCTTTAAATTTGTATGTTAAATATGCATATTTAAATATGTATAAAGTGTTGCAACAATCTTTAGAATTCATTCATGTGTAGTGAGTACTACAAAATGAGAGAAGACATTTATTTTCTGTCTCCACTCTGAAGCAAAAATTACAAACAACTCACCATATTGCAATTGGCCAAAATTTTAGTTTATGTTGTTATTAAAGTATTTCATTATGCGATCAGAATTTACTTTCTTTTTTTAATCTGGCTCTTGAGAAGCAAGAGAAAAATGCTTAATTTCATAAAGAATTGAGACAGCCTGGGGCTGAAGAGTTGACTCAGTAGATAAGAGTTCATTTTGCTCCTGCAAAGGCCCTGAGTTCAGTTGTTAGTGCCCACATTGGGCTAATTACAACCACTTGAAACACCAACTCTATGGGATCTGATGCCTTTGCCATCTGTGGACACCTGCACTCACATGCACACAACCCCTCACTCACATACTCATAATTAAAAAGGAATGATAAGTCTTACAATCAGTCTAGATTATTGAGAATTTGGGGTATCATCATTAATGTGTAATTTTGAACAAAGTGCTTACCTGTGTCTCATATATTATTATATCTCTAAAATTAGAAAATGTCTAAATTAAGCTAAACTAAATTAATTTTAGAGGGTAGCATTATCTCATTGGAAAAGAAATAAATGAGTCATACATCAACCATTTAGTGAACTTTCAAGATTGTTTGAAATATTAACAGTGGTTTTTAAATTTTGAAATAATAAAAAGTATCTAGATTTTCCACTTTTCTTTTCTGTTTTACTTTTTTTTTTTTTTTTTGGTTTTTCGAGACAGGGTTTCTCTGTGTAGCTTTGCGCCTTTCCTGGGACTCACTTGGTAGTCTAGGCTGGCCTCGAACTCACAGAGATCCGCCTGGCTCTGCCTCCCGAGTGCTGGGATTAAAGGCGTGCGCCACCACCGCCCGGCTCTGTTTTACTTTTTAATCTATATTTTATTAAGTTGATATAGTTTGTGTGCACAATATTCCAATTTACTGTGATAACCCAGAATCACAGACAACAGCATAGTCTTATTTTTCTCTCCAGGTATTTTGTATTAAAAAAGGACTAGATATATGGCTTTGGATTGCTGGATGAGCAAATACATTCACTTCTGTGCCATTTAAAGGATGACGTTCATGATGAAGCAGAAAGGAGCTATTTTTATTAGTCTTTTGAGATTGTATCTGATAATGATGATCAGAACTATTACACAACAGATCTTTGTGAAGAGAATAAGATATCTTAATGGCATTTAACTGTACATCCCACATTATATATAGGGATGTGTAGACAGAAGTTTCTGTCCTGCTCAGTCTCACAGCCATTCAGTTCTAAATAGACACACAGAGGCTTATGTTAATTATAGACTGTTTGGCCTATTGCTCAGGCTTATAACTAACTAGCACTTACACTTAAATTAACCCATAATTCTTGTCTATGTTTAGTCATGTGGCTTGGTACCTTTGCTCCAACGTTCTCATCTTACTTCCTCTGCGTCTGGCTGGTACTCTGTCTCTCTCTTTCCTCTTCCCAGCCTTCTCCTAGTCTGGTCACCCTGCCTACACTTTTTGCCTGGCTACTGGCCAATCAGCATTTTATTAAACCAATAGGAGTGACAAATCTTTACAATGTAGAAGAGCATCATCCCACAGCAGGGATGAAGGGATTAGCTGTGAATTGGTAATGGTTGATTCTTGTCACTTCTTATATCGCAGGGATGGTAGCTAGTAACAATATGGCTGGTCTGTAAAAGGGCTCTGTGTGGTATGACCAGTGCCATGGGAAATTCTGGTCTTTTAAGACAGGTTAGTCAGAGTTGTTTCCATGGAGGACAGGTGGGGAAGGGAAGGGACACATGTCACTCTACCAACTGACTATGTGGCCCTGATAGAAGGAGCAATAACTGTCAAATGCATGATAGAACTTTCAAAAGTACTTGGGAGATGTTATGAATATAAATATTGAATAAACCATTGTTCATTTCTCAAGCTTTTTTCTCTTCTTCCTTCACTCCATTACTCTCTCTCCCTCCTTTCTTCCCTCCATTCCTCCATTCCTTTCTTCCTTCCTTCCCTACCTACTTCTCATCTATTTCATTTTTAAAATATTTTCTTCTGATGTTTTTTTTTTATATTTCATGGGAAATATGGTGCCCAACATAACTTGGGCTCAATGTCAGGAAGAAAAGGAAATGGATATTAGTCAATTAAAACTATTTGTGTATCATTCTAGCTTTCAGCTGTGGTTAGTTTCTATTTTATTAGTGACAAATATGATTGTATTTGATATAAATGATACATATATCTAAATAATTACAACATACAATTTCCTTTAGATATTCCTTTACGCTTTTTCCCTTTTAGATGAAAAGATGTCATGTAGCCTCCAACTCAACTATTTAGTCAAATAAAAATACAAGTAATATATTATTATTTTTATATTCATAGTTCCATTGTTTTATATCTTGAACCCTTAAGAGTTCCTCTTTATGGTGTTTCCAATGACTATTCTTTTCCTCAACTGATTAAGGTCTCCTGGGTGAGATTGGTTAGATTTGGTCACCAGAGGTTCAGGTTAGAAGCAGAACAATATTCCAAGGTGCTGTGATAACCTAGAGTCACAGATAACAGCTGTGTGTTAGAATGTGTGCCTCACAGGGTGAAGATAGGAAGGGGAGGGCTCAGAGGGCACACTTGTAGTAATTTGTGGTACAGAAAAGTACTGTTCAGATATATTAATGGGCCATTGTGATATAATATTATTTCTCTTGCATATATCTGGTAATTACTTGTTGTGGGATAATTGTTCATATGGCCATTACAATGTGCCAATAAAGCCACCTTGAATAGAAGGACAGAGTCAGTGATAGGCTAACCGGGATTAGCCATAGAGTTGTTGGAGGACTGAGAAGGTCTGATAGACAGGGGAAGGAAGAGAGAAGAGGGAATTTCCTGGGGATTTATGGGGCTGGTGGACTGAGAAAAATGTGAGAGAGATTTCAGTCAATCAACTTTCCACTGTTCCTTGGATTTATCAGGTCTTTATCTCAATTTCTGACTCCTGAGTTTTTATGATACTAGAACAATTTACGTAAACATTATATCTAGCTTTCTGGTACAGAAGCAGCTAAATGCTCAACATATTGAAGAATTGACCAGTCCTTGGAATTTCCCTATATTTGTAATCAAAAAGAAACCTGGAAAATGGAGAATTTTAACAGATTTAAGAGCCATAAATAAAGTGATTCAGTCAATGTGCTTTTTGCAGCCTGAAATTCCCTTGCTTTCTTTATTACCTAAAGTAGGGTCTATTATAGCAATTGATTTAAAAAACTGCTTTTATATTATACCATTAAAATAATAGGATAGAGAAAATTTTGCCTTCACAATACCTACTTTTAACAATTCCCAGACTATTAAAAGGTATCAGTGGAAAATTTTTCCACAAGGGATATTAAACAGCCTTATCTTGTGTCAGTATTTTGTACACAATCCATTGGAAATAATTCATAATCATTTTCCTCAATCTACAATTTACAATTATATGGATTATATTTTACTAGCTGATTCAGTTGAAGATAGCTTAGAAAACATGTTTGAAGAGGTGAAGAAAAAATTTCCTTGTTGTGGATTGCAAATTGCTCCTGAAAAATAGACAGGAGATACTATTAATTACCTAGAATATAAGATAGATTTACAAAAGTTTCAATCACAGAAAGCACAAATCAAGAGACATCAATTATGAACTCTTAATGATTTTCAAAACTTGCTGGGAGATATTAACTAGCTCCAGCCCACAACTGGATTGACAACTCAAATAAGTAATTTATTTCAAAACTTACAAGGTGATAAGGACTTAAATAGTCCAAGAAAATTATCAGCTTATGCTGAGAGAGAATTGGCTTTGGTAGAAAAGAAACTACAGGATGTACATGTGGATTGCTTGGATCCAGAGTTGATTGTATCCTGGTTATCTTACCTTCTACACATTCTCCCACAGGAATTCTTATGCAGAGAGAAGATAATATCTTAAAACAGATATTTTTACCACACAAACAGAGTAAAAAATTACAGACCTATGTAGAAAAGGTTTCTGAATTGATTCTGAAAGGAAAATTGAGACTTTGTGAATTATCAGGAATAGTAGTGTCTTTTACTGACACTGAAATTGCATCATTATGAACAGAAAATAAACATTGGCAAAGAGTATGCAGTAATTTTTTGGGAGAGATTAGTAACAAATATCCCAAAAGCAAGAGACTTCTGTTTATAAAGAGAACTAATTGGATCCTTTCTCACATTGTATGGGGACCACCAATTGCTGGAGTCCCTACATTCTATACTGAAGCAAATAAATAATGAAAAGCAGATTATGTCAGGAAAAACAAGTAAAGTGGCTTAGCCTTTATGATGCAGTTTAAAAATCAGAATTGTATGTTATTCTCATGGTATTATTAGGTTTTTCAAAACCTCTTAATATACTTACTGACTCTCAATATGCACCAAGAGTTGTTTTATATATTGAAACTGCTGAACTTATTCCAGATGATTCAGAATTAACTTTGTTATTTATTCAACTACAACAAGTAATTAGAAATAGAAATGATCCCTTGCATATAACACATATCTTTTACAGGTCTACCAGGCCCTCTAGAACAAGGTAGTGATAAAATTGATTGATCAGCTATTGGTAGGAAATGTGCTCGAGCCTCAGAATTCATGAGAAACACCGTATGTTAACAGCAAAAGTTTGAAGAAAGGTTTTTTTTTTTTTTTATCACTTAGCAACAAGCCAAGGAAATTATAAAGAAATGTCCTACCTGTTCTTTGTATGACCAGTCTCCAATACTTGCAGAAAGTAACCCAAGGAGTACTTAAATAAATGAAATTTGGCAAAAGAATATGTTTCATTTTGCAGAGTTTGGAAAATTAATGTATGTTCACCATACCACAGATATTTATTCCAGATTTCAATGGGTAACTGCTTAAAGTCCTGAAAAGGATGATTCTGTAATTTATTAGAAATTATGGCCATCATGGGGATACCTGTACACATTAAGATTGACAATGATCCAGCATATGTCTCTAGTACAATGAAGCAGTATTTTTTGCATATTACAATATAAAGCATATTACAAGTATACTACACAATCCTACAGGACAAGCAGTTATAGAAAGATCTAATTGCACTTTAAAAGATATGTTTAATGAATAGAAAGGGGTAGTAAAGACCCCCAGAGATCGATTACACAGTGCTTCATTAAATTTAAATTTTTAAATGCTAATGAAAAAGGAACAACAGCTGTGGGGAGACATTGGTAATGGAAAAAGAAAAAAAAAACTGCTGACCTGAATCAGCCCCTGTAATTCAAAGATGTGTTGATGTCAGTATGGAAACTAGGATATGTGTTATGTTGAGGAAGAGGTTTTGCTTTTGCTTCCACAGGACAAGAAAAGCTAGGGATACCATCAAGATTGATAAAGATTAGATTTGAACAGGGAAGACTTCTTGATTAGGAGAGGCAATAGTTCATCAGACAGCTTGTCATTCAATGCAATCTAACTTATAAGATGAACAAATGCTATTTATTTGATATGATATCACCTGCCAAAAAGAGAAATTTCCCAAAGTTAGGGTTGGGACAGGACTTTGTTTTTGTCTTTCCAGGAGAATAAAAGCAATCAACTAAGAAATATGAAAGACATTGGACAAATGAGACATTTGAAGAAGTGAGAATCATCTAAAGAAAATGTTCCAAGAAAAAGAATAAATTGACCAAATGATACAGTATATATCTAGTAGTATAAAAATCTCATAAATCTTCCAAGATGTTTGTTTCTGTTGTTCTCTACAGACTTATAAGGCAAATAGGCTTTTTGTAGTCCCAATTCAATAAAAAACTAAATCTAGCTTTGGAGATGGAACATGGCACTTTTCTTCTCTGAACTCAAACATGCTTGTTAAAGGAAAATTCAAAATCTCTGTTTCATGTCAGAAGAGCCTCTTAGTATGGGACAGAAGGAAAATCATTATTCTATTGCCACTAATTTCATAATCTTTTGGTTTTATTTTGACTCTTTAAAACTTTTCTTAATGTATAAATATTATCTTAAAATTTATTATATATATATATATATATATATATATATATTAAACCTTTTGTCATAATATTAATGATATATAGAGTACTAATTCTAGAAATGTGCTTCATCTATCTTCCTGATGATTTTGGGCTTGAGTCTGAAGCAGGTATTCAGGTATCCAGAAATTAAGGTTGTGTATCCCAGATATACTTAGTAGATTTTGTTCCTTTATCCTCTCTCAGATCTGCTGCATATGACATTTAAAATGTTTAAGTTTTCTGCAGTGAACCATGACAATTCCTGACAGTGACCTTTGAAGTCTCTGTAAGGATGATGGGGCCCCATGACAATGATTACACCTGGATTGTGATAACACCACTAAGCTGAAAAATACCACCTAAATATCAGCTTCAGACTACAAACCACTCAGGACAATGTCAAGGCAGTTAGTTAAGATGGTCCAGCATTATAGACCACTCCAGCCAGAACTTCAGATAAGCCTTGTACTTTCCCAACACACTGAGACTGGACAACAGTTAGCTCTCCCAGGAGTTGATCTTTACCTCATTTTTTTCAGGATCTCCTAAAGATGCTGCTGCCCCAAGTGTGGGAGCCTGTTTTCGGGTTCCTCGTGGCTTTACCCAGCATGTCCGCATAGAGGATGATTAGGACCATGGGCCTGAGTGCAGGTGTCTGAGATGGTCTGCACTTGGCTGTGCTGGGGGAGGAGGTCTTTTGCTCCACCCCTTGCCATCTCTATAAGTACCCTGGGGCAGAGACAGTCGGGGGCCGTTGGAAAAGGTTCCAGGCCCTCTCGAGGCTATCCTTTATTTTCTATCTGTTTATCTCCACAATATTCTCCACAATAAATCCTTCTATCTAATATTTCCTGCTGCTCACACTCAAGAAAACTCTGGGGAGCTGTGGAGTTTGCGGGTAAACGCCCTACACCCAAGACAACAGGAAGTAATTTTAAAAACATGGCATCTACATTCCCAAGAGGTAGTGTGGGTGGTTTTTGGTCATTCAGTGAATGTTTATCATTCTTTAAGGGGGTTGGTTACATGCTATTTGTCATGATAAGGGAGGAAACTAAACAAAGGAGATCAGATTCTAGGATCATGCTTTGAAAAGAAAAAGGGGGGATATAAGAATGATAGGATAAAAGGGTAGATTATTAAATCTACTTTTAAACTAAAAAAGCAACTACTAGTCTCAAATATTTCACATTGGTATAGGTTTCTGTATATTGATACAAATTTAAGATTATTTTCATTATGCTGTATATATGTTTCTACTCTTGTTTAAGATATTTATGTATATTGATACAAATTTAAGGTTTTCTGTTATATTGTATGTTTGTTTCTATTTTTATTTAAGGTATTACATCTATGCAGCTCATTTAAAAATTTAATGTGAAGTTATAGTCCTTGAAAACTATTTGGAATAATAAACAAATACAGGTTAATAGTAATCTATAAGAATCAAACTTATA
Organism: Peromyscus californicus insignis; assembly: GCF_007827085.1. Classification (NCBI taxonomy): domain Eukaryota; kingdom Metazoa; phylum Chordata; class Mammalia; order Rodentia; family Cricetidae; genus Peromyscus; species Peromyscus californicus. Next base: position 70,830,636 of record NW_026294595.1, read on the forward strand.
GTCATGTTAGGTATGTTTTCCAGGTCAAACAGAGATATAGTTTAAGTAGATAGGTGGTCTTCAAACTCTTCAGAGACCTACAAAATATGGCCTTTAGGATGTTTTTGATAATGAAGGGCTTTTCTTGACCGTAAGCCACATCTGCTCCTGGTAGCACCAATTTACTTCAAGGGAGTATAATGGACATCCAAGAACCTTCAGATGGAGTTTGCTTTCAATGTGTCTAGGCTAGCCATTTGGGCAAGGGGCTGCCTTTGCCTCTACTGCTAACAGTATGCTATCCAAACCTGACAAGAAGGACATGAAAAAAGATGACTGCCAAACTTTGCCAAACAAGGTAAGACAAACCTTCAAAAATTCCTGCTTCACAAAATGTCTGTCAGATATTCTAGGCCTGTAGAATGAAGATGAATGCCCCAACATTGCAGAGGAATCTTGGAGTAATTGTCCAGGCAGATATATGTCTCTGTCATTTCTACAATTTTGGGATTTGCTAGCTCTGCACTTCCTGTTTACTCAGGTAATATATCCTTCTTCGATCTCTGAATTGGGTTGAACATTAGGTAGTTATAGTTACAGTTTTCCTTAGTTATGATAGAAAGCAAATTAGGCACAAAACTTTGGACTTACCAAAATAGGATAGATAATAGAGTATTTTATCTGCATTTGCCAAATGCTAATGGACTAGATATTATGCATATATGTCTTACTCAATAATTGTTCTTACTATGTATAGTTTTACTATGTTAGAGTTAAAAGCTTTCCTTTTTATTTAGACAAAAAAGAGGAAATGTGGGAGAATTGTTCATAGGGCCATTTCATTGTGCCAATAAAGCCACCTTGAATCCAAGGACAGAGTCAGTGATTGGATGACTGGGATTGTCCATAGAGGTGTTGAAGGATTGAGGATGTCTGATAGGATAGAGAGAGACAGCAAGAGAGAAGAAAGAATTTCTGGGGCTGGTGGATGGAGAAAAACATGTGGAGAAGGTCAGTGTTGTTGGATCCTAATGTCTCCCTTGGGGGAGGGGTGAGAAATTTTGGGGATTATGTCCATCCTGTGCACCAGGCACAGATTGGCTTTAATGCCTATTTTCTACAGGTCTTGGACCTGGCCCTCAAGGCCCTCAGAGCCTGTACTCTCTGGGACCCTTAGGCTTACTTTTGTAATCTTATCCAACAATCAGCAGAGCTCTTTACAGACTTCCTGGCCCATGTCAATGGGGCAGTAGAGTGGAGAATGGATTTGGGCCCCACTAGAGATATGTTGATTAAATGGCTGACTTGGAAGGGGCTCAATGCCTAAACCCAGAATGCAGTTGCAGACATGTGAAATGAGGACATACATAAATGGTGCAGGCCAACAGAGATCTCAACCCCAGCACCAGTCCCATCACCACTCTCATTGCCTCCCTGGATACTCTCCTTGCTGACAGGCAGCATGCTAATGACACTCCCAAAGGCCCCCAGGTAGATAGAACTTGCTGGGAATGTGGCAAACCACACCACTTGTGGTGTGACTGTCCCTGGACAAAACCTAGGACCCAATGCCCCAGATGTAATAAAGAATTTTATTGGGTAAAGGATTGCAGGTCACAGCCTGCAAAATCACCAGCCCCTTTAAACTCCAGGTGGGGTGTTCCTCAGCCTCACCAGTAAGAGGAGGCTCTGGTAATCCAAAAATCTGTTAAACAATGACCACTTTTCATACTCCCAAATGATGACCATCTATCTTGATGGACAAGCTGTCAAAGGCTTGGTTGACATGGGTGCAGATGCCACCATTTTAACTGAGACTGAGGTGCTTCACTTTCCTCATTGGAAGTTTAAACCTGGCCCCACCATCAGTGGTGTGGAAAGCATATCATAGGTCATTAAGACATTAAGTAAATGTTTGTCTGGGCCTGGGATTCTGGCTCATCATCATAGGATGATATCCAACTGAGAAACACCACAGGCTCCAAGACAACTTTAAGCAAATGGTACCAATCAAAATAAATTTGTAACTGCATGGATCATTGAGCAAGGACCTGTTGAAAGTAGGAGGAATCTGGGCTTGACTCATTGGCTATCTTCAGGATGAGGGAGAGTTCAGCTATGGGGTAGGAGTTCAGGGCTGAGTATGAGCATTTAGGCCCACATTGACTGGAAGAGCTCCTATGGGACTATGGAGTAACAGTGGCACAGGCTGTGAGGGTTGTAAAATATCTGGCACTGTGGGAGTGTAGCCACCTCCTGAGGGAGGCAGGTTTGGGGTAGATCACCCCAAAAATATCAAGGTGGAGACATAGCCACCTGCAGTGGTGGTGGAGCAGAGGGGAGAGCAGTGCATGACTTAATGATAACTATGTTCTCCTTGACAGAATTCATGGGGCCAAAACTGTCTGTCTCCTCATCATGGGATAACATAGAGATATCTGACATGGAAGGGGTGGGGGTGATGAAAAGTTTACCTGTCTTTTGGAGTGAAATAGCAGGCAAACAACAGTCAGAGAGCAGGTGACAGTCAACAGGAGTGGAAATTTGCATCAGACCCTTGTGTCTTGTGCTTAGTGTGGGACTTCCATGATTTCTAGACCAAGGTCATATGCCCACATGGTGTCTCCAGATGAGGAATGGTGTTCAGGAGCTGAGCCTTGGTTCTACCTCCTGGGTGGTCAGTCCTTATGTGAAGGTGCTGGGTGAAATGAAACAGAAAAACAATGTGCCTTTCTAACAGGATGGGCAGACAAACATGCCAGACAAAACAGAAGGAAAGAAATGGGGGTCCCAACTCTTACCTGCTTCAAGGACCAAAAGAACACAACACTAAGGGGCCTTCTCATTGAAACACACCATCTTGAGGTTGCTGTCCAGCACCATGAGTAAAGGGAGAAAGATGATCAGAACCTGCGCCAGGAAAGTGAAAATAACAGAAGCCCCATTTTCAGGTGCCAGATGTTGCTGAATCCTAACAGATCACTTGGGGAAGAGGATGAGAAGGCAAGCATCAAGACACAGACACTGGGAGTCAGTTGAAGGCAAACAGCAGACTCATTTATTCAATAATGGGGAAGGCCTTATATACTCTCCTCCCAGCACCCAGGCTGTGTCCCAATCTGGTGTCATTGTGTGGTCACCTCTCATTGGCTGGGCACAATCAGGAACTCTGACAGGGCCTGTTGCTAGGCCCTCAGGCAGACTCCATGTTGGCTCATAAAGAAGCATGTTATGTGCATGTATTGGCAACTGGTTTGAGCAATTTCCTCAAACCCTATGGGCCTGTCCTACTACAGTTCAGACAATTGACTCTCAGCCATTCCTTGTATTTATCAGGTCTTTATCTCAATTTCTGACTCCTGAGTCTTTTTTATACTAGAAAAATTTAGTTAAATGTTGTAATTACTATTTACATAGTCTTTGTACATATGCACAATGTCTTCAGACATTTTGTTATTTTGCAAAATAATCAATGGGCCAGTCAAGTTCCCACTAGGTGTTGATACTAGTTGGATATGTTATAGTGGAGAAATCACTTCACATTTAGAAAGAAGAGAATGTTATTGACAATTCTACTTGTATATGGGCTCAAAAAGGTTCATAGGCATACTGAGGATATTAAAGACTAGCTCCTCCATTAAATCATCCAGGAAAAGAACTACACACTATATAATTAGTGTGTGTGTGTGTGTGTGTGTGTGTGTGTGTGTGTGTGTGTGTGTATAAACATGTTTCTTAACAAAAAATCCATTGTTTATGATATGTAGCCTAAAGAAATTAATGGGGAAAAGAATAACAACAACATAGTGGTTATTCCCCATATGGGTCCTTGATTGAAGTCTGGCAGACTGTGAAAAACAGTTCTAAAATCTTCTCTCCAGGGAAGTTATTTACCCATGCTCCTGCTAGCCTTACTGCTTTCTTTTAAGAATCAGAAGAAGTCCTTTGCAAATGTTTTTCTTGACATGAGTATGGCCATATTAAGGATTCCAATGTCTCAGACCCCTGGGAATAGCAAAGCCTTCCCATGGTGCATGTATGGATGTTGATAGTGTGTACAGAATTTATCCACCATAGCTTCCTCCTCCAGGATATGTATAGCCTGAAATTAATACCTTCCCTATAAAGATCTCATATCAAGATTAGCTAAACCTGTCTTCTACCCCTTCAGCTTCACACAATAAACTAGCTTCCTCCTTAAATATATAATAAACATGCTGTGTTTTCCAGAGGAAAACCTACCATCAAAGACCACAACCTACCCTGTTGTGGGATGATCCTTCTGTACACTATGAATATGTATTACTCTCATTTGCTAATAAAATGCTGATTGGCCAATAGCTAGGCAGGGACAATCAAACTGAGGATTGGAAAGAGGAAGGGTGGAGTCAGGAGTCACCATCCAGATACAGAGGAATTAAGACGAGAATGTCATACTGAAAAAAGGTACCAAACCACATGGCTAGACATAGTTGAGAATTATGAGTTAATTTAAGTGTGTAAGTTAGCTAGTAACAAGCCTGGCAAATTTGCCAAACATTTATAATTAATGTAAGTTTCTATGTGGTAATTTGGGAAGTGGCTGCAGGGTATTTGAAAACAGTTGAGTGGTAAAAAAATGTCAGGTTATATATGTTGCGCCAATGTACACATGTACATCCACATAAAGCCTGAAAAAGCTTAAAAAATAATTGTAGACATACAAAAATGGACCCAAGAGTAGCTTCATAGTTCATGCCTCTCATGTGGACCATGTTACAGAGATTCATCCCCTGGCCACAGTGTGCAGCTTGAACTAAAGCATGGCAGATTCCCACCATCTCACAGAAGTCAAGGTACAGAGAGTGTGCTGGGTTTTAGGCTTTTGCTCATGTAGACAAAAAGGATTAAAGATACACAGTTAAAACAGGCTCAGACAAAAAGGACTCTAAATGGGTCACAGTATGTTTAAAAAATATGTGTAGATTTGGGAGAGAGAAGAGAAAGGCTAGAGACAGTCATAGGTTTTAAAAATAATAGTAAAGTTCTTAAAAATAAAATAATAAAAATTATAATAAGCCATATAAAGATGGGAAATACACAAAGAGTCTGGATTCTATATTTTACTATGTTCTCTTTGGATTTTGACTATTAATGGACAAATAATAACTGCTAATAGACATTTGATTGTAAAAGCTGCTAATTTAAACCAATTTATATAATTTAGAAATATCTTGACTACAAAATTTAAGTCAAAAGATACGTTACTTGGAAAAAGAGTTTCTGTTTTTGTTTCTACAGGAAATGAGAGGCTATGAATTCATTCTGGGTTAAGAAAAGTGAGGTTTGATTGAAGAAGACTCACTGAAGTCCTAACTATGTACATGGGAAAATAAACCTAAAGTAACTACAAGACACATGACATATATTTTACCTACTCAAAGATAAAACAAAAAAAATATCTTTGTCTGGCTTGGGAACAATGCACAGTTTATATTTGCAGTAGTACACATACATATGTTACCTTTAAAAGTTTATATATTTTCAGAGCAAGGGAACCAGACACCAATAAAAATGGCCCAGATGATCCAATATCCAAAACAGCTTCAAAGCCACTGATTGAGATGATCCAGCCTCACAAAATACTCCAGCCAAGACTTAACAACTATTCTAATTTTCTCAGGTCCCCCAAAGTTTACCTTCCCAATCAGCAGGAAGTAGTCTAGGAAACTATGCCCACATTCCCAAAATATTGGTTATAAATGTTTGTTTTCATTTAAGGAAGGTTGGTTACAAATTTTTATTGGTCATAGTCAATCTCTTTCTAAAAGAAGAAAGGGGGATATGATATAGAAATGATGGGAAAAGGATAGATTATTAAATCTAATCCAAAAATATTTATTAATCTCAAAATATTTTACATTGGTATAGATTTTAGTTTATTGATACAAATTTAAAGTTAATTTTATTATACCATATGTATATTTCTACTCTTATTTAAGGTATTATATTTATATTGCTCAATTAAAAATAATATATATGTAAAAATACAAATTAATAGTCCTCTATAATAGTCAAACTCATAGTCATGTTAGATATGTATTCAGGGTCATACAGAGATACATTTCAAATAGATAGATGTCCTCAAACACTTCAAAGACCTATAGAACATGGCATTTAATATGTTTAAAAACTTAGACTTTTCTTGATAGTGAGACATGTCTGCTCTTGTCAGCACCAACTACTTCAAAGAGGATGATGGGCATTGAAGAAACTCCTTATGGATTTTGCATTCTTTATGGCAAAATCTGGCTTTGTGGGCAAAGAAACTGCCCTTACCTCAATTGCTGACCATTTCTGTCCAACTTTGACCAACAGGACATAAAATGTGTGGCTGCAAAACTTTGCCAAGAGAAGGTAGGACTGTTCTTCAGAATTCCCTGCTTCACAGGAAAGTCTATCAGATATGCTAGGCCTGTAAGTTAAAGTTGGATGTCCCAAAGTTGCTGAGGAACCTTGGATGACTGTCCAAGCAGCCTGATGACCCTGTCACTAGGTAACATTTCATCTTTCTAGAGTTTTTGATGGAGTTGATGACTATATAGTCATAGTTATAATTTTTATTATTATGATAAAAGGGTAAATTAGATATAAAACTTTTGTCTCATAATGATAAGATAGATGATAGAGTATTTTACTTAATTTTGCCAAACACAAATAGACAGGATATTGTAACTGTAATTCTTACTTGATAACTGTTTTTGTTATACTTAATTTTTCTATGTTAAGATTAAAACCTTCCTTTTTTGATTAGACAGAAAGGGGGAGATACTGTGGGATAATCATTCTGTACACTATGAATATGTATGACTTTCATTTACTAATAAAATGCTGATTGGCCAGTAGCCAGGCAGATAGTTAGGTGGGACAAGCACACTGAGGACTGAAATGAAAAAAGGCAGAGTCAGGGAGTTGCCAACCAGATTCAGAGGAAGCAAAATGAGAATGTCATACTGGAAAAAGGTAACAAGACACATGGCCAGACATAGACAAGAATTATAGGTTAATTTAAATGTGTGAGTTAGCTAGTAACAAGCCTGAGCAATTGACCAAATATTTATAATTAATATAAGCCTCTGTGTGATAATTTGGGAAGTAGCTGCAGGGTATTTTAAAACAGGTGGGTGGGAAAGATATGTCCAGTTACATACCCCATCCCAGCTTTTCTGTACATGTGTTTGTGTGTCTGTCTTCTTTGTATTCTCTCATCACTCCCATTAGGGTTCCAACTCCAAAGCTGGGCACCTCGTGGCACTTTCTTAGTATTAAAATAAATTAGTGTTAGCTACTCCATAGTGCTTTCATGAGTCCACAAAGGGAAGCCACATAATAACAGCTGTGAACACCATAGGCACCCAATAAACAATAGCAACTGTTTTAACACTTGAGTGACTGAGGATAGGGACATGAGATCATGAGAAGAGATTTGTAAAATGCCCTCATATTCATAGTAATTTCTTACTCACTTCCCAATGTATCTTTAAAAGAACTGCTATGTGTATAATCTGTTAAAACAGACAGCTTAACTCATTTGAAAGAGCATAGTGTGAGGTTTCAGAGATCGTGACATGGTTCAGGAGGTCTCCTTACCTTTCAGAGCCTCAGTTTCCACCCTTTTATTCTTAAAAGATTACCAAGCTTTACTCTTTTTTCTCCCAGGGTTGTCATAAGATGAAATGTCTTATAAATTATGAAGTGCTATAGCTCTCTCAATCCTTTCTTGGAGCAGTTATTTATAAATTATAAATAAAAGCACTATGCAAATAAAAGTCATTATTACAGTTGTATATTCTAGATCTGTCATTCTGATCTATGCATTCTCATAGGTTTGTGTATTCACTTGTGTAGGAAAAAATTGTTTTGAAAGAACCCACATATGTGTGCTTGCAAGAATCAAATGTAATGTATTGGACATTATATTGGAAAAAATAATCTATTATGATAATACCTTATAGATGAAGGAAACTTTTCAATTATCTAGAATACCAAATCATCTGATAGATTCTACCACAATGCCTGAGTACAGTTTACCAAAGTCACAGTGGCCATTCATCATTCCTTAGAAGTAGTGTGCTACATAGATTACCTTTAAGAGTATTTCTTTGAACACAGGATGGTCTTGTAAAAATATGTCAGGCTTATGTATAGTTATTTATCAGATACTCTAGAGATATCATTGTTATAGTGAAGCCATTTTGAATATTTGGGGACTGTATAAACTGTATTTCCTTCTGGTTTGAATTTGAGATGTACATAGGTATTGATGTATCCTCTGTGGTTTGACAAGAGATGATATTGTGAGAGGTCTCCTTTGTTTACTAATCAGCAATGCATTCTTGTATCCAATGTGCTAAGCATATTCTGTCTGGCCTTGCTTACCTGTGCAGACTCCCATCTTCCTGCTTCATGTCAGTAATTTGTGCTATAGTCATTCTGAACATTTTGCTGTTTTCTCAACAATCTTATTTTCTCTCTTCATGAATGTGTTTTCCCTCTACATGGAACAATAACCCATAATTGCATGTATCTCCTCATTCTACTCTAACAAATCTACAACTCCTTGAGACTGGGATGTACTCCTATGGGTTTTCTCAGGGGGACCATGGCAAGACAGGTGCATTGACTTGATGCCACAAACTTTGTGTATTTCATGACAACTCAGAGATAATTGTCAGTTTCTAGTTTCCATATTTATCAAAAAATATGGGAGCTGTGATCCTGAGGTGGAAAAGGAATTATTATGTATAATAATATTAATGAACGGGATTTGAAGTCAAACTTGTCCAACTCTTAAGCTTATTCTATTTCATCTTTATTATAGAAATGAAACAAAATAATGTCAGAAAATGCAGAACTCAAGTCTTTTACACCTGTTTTCTGAGTTTGGAGTCTTAGATCTCTACACTTGAGTTGATGTAAATAGAGGCCAGGATGATGTCAAGGAGTCACAAGGGGAAGCCAAACTAAGGGGAATAGTAAATCACATGTGATATGAATTTAGAGGTGGGACACTAGTGTGGAAAGGTTTAAGAGCAGATGGGGTGAGTGTACAGAAAAAAAGTTGGGGTGTGGAAATGTTTACTTAATCTAGGGGTATATGTAAATGTCACACACTAATAACTAAAATACAAATTAAAAAGAAATAGAGCTAAAGACAATTGTACTATTAGGAAATAGATAAGGCACACAGAAGATATAAAGCTAGCATGAGTTTACACTCCATTATTCCTAAGAAGACATCATGCTTTTAGGAGGATGCTGAGAACACTATTCAAATATCAATTAATCTTCCCCAGTGATTCCCACCTTCTGTCCCAGTTTTGAAATTATAAGTGTCTGCTGTACCCACAGGTGTTCAGGGTATGCCACTCAGTTTTCTGTATGAGATTCAGAGGAAACTGTAAATGTTGTTCCATGAAAAAGATGAATTAACTGTGGGGTAGAATCAGGTGATAATAAACACAAATATATAGACATGCATGCACACACACACACACACAACACACACACACACACACACGCACTTCCTCAATCACAAATATGAACAAAATCTTTTTATTTTGGTGTTTCCTCAGGCATCTAGTAAACTTGTATACATTTTAAAATATGTTTATCCCCCATAGTGTCTCATTTGTTCATTTTTAATTAAAAATTTATTTTTCATACAATAGATTTTGATCATATCCTTCTCCCCTTTCAACTCCCTCTAGATCCTCCCCACCAACTAACCACCTACTTCATGTTCTTTCTCTTTCTCAATAAAGAGAAAAAATAAACAAACAAATGAAAATTAAAACCAACAAAGAAACAATAACAACAAAACCACATTAAGATAAAAACCAAACCAAAAAAACCAAGCAAAAAACACTCAAAATACATGAAGTCTATTTTTGGTTTGCTAATTACTACTGGGCTATGGGGCATGGGATCTGCCTCAGAATGTGGTCAATACACCAGCATCACTCAATTGATTCAGGAACACAAATTTTCTTTCTCCCACCAGGTATCAATTGCAAATATCTTCTTGGTAAGGGGTGAGACTTTGTGACCACTTCCCCTTCTCAGTGCTGGGGTTTTGTCTGGGATTATGTAGGTCTTGTACAGGCAGTTTCAGTCTTGTATCTGGAAGATACTGCTTTCATGGAGTCATCTACCACCTCTGATTCTTTCAGTCTTTCTGCCTCATTTTTCTGACAGATACAAGAGACTTAAGAAGAGGGGTTTAAAAAAGAGTGGTCAGGGCTGAGTGCCCTAAAGTCTCTCACTCTCAGCACATTGTCCAGTTGTGGATCTCTGTGTCAACTGCCATCTACTGCAAGAAGAAGCTTCTATGATGAAGGCTGGAGAATGCACTGATCTTTGAGTATAGTAGCATATTATTAGTAGTAATTATTGTTATGTTCCTTTAGCTGAATAATCATATTAGATTTTCTCCTAGGCTCATAATACATCTAGTCTCAGGTTCTTAGCCCCTTTTGCAGTGTCAGGTATGGATTCCATCTTATATCATAAACCTTAAATCCAATCAAAAATGGTTGGTTACTCCCATGACATTTGTACCACTATTGCACCAGTACATCTTGCAGGCAGGTTGCTGTTGTAGGTTACAGGGTTTGTAGCTGGATAATGTTGAAGATTGTTTTTCTCTTCTTGTAGTGTACATTTTAAAAGAAATAATGAGCCAATTTTGCCATTAATGTGAGGTGGGACACTGTGCTTTTCTCGTGGGAACCAAGAGCAGCTGAGTTTGTCAAGGTCAAAATGATTCAGGACAGAGGTAACATCTTATGCTGATGGAATAGAAACTGGTTGAAGAAAGAAGACCCTTTAAAATCTGAGGAAATATCAAGAATAGTTGGATTATTTCTGGAAGCAAGACTCTGTATTAGAGACAATTTCATCTGGGTTTCAAAGGCTCATGTGAAATGGCTCTCTGGGAAATTTTAAGAAACCTTTGTCAAAATAACTGAACAATGTGAATCTCTCTGGTGAGCACTGTTCAATGATTCAAAAATGAAAACCCCATCATCATAGTCAAACTTTTCAGTGTGTGTGCCTCTGCATGCGTGTGTCTATACCTGATACCACTTATCTCTGGGGAAGATACTTGGCCCAGAGCTGAAAACTAGACTATTTATTTTGGTCACAGTCATTACAAAGAAGTGAAGCTTGTTTTTAGTTATAAATGGTAACAAGACTCAGTTTGGGGACTTCTGCTTTGATAGGGAAACCACTTCTGTTGCTTTACCAACTTTAACATGGGTATTACGTGGGTCACAGAAACTCTAGTCACCAATGGGAAGAGCACCTATAGGTGCTCAAGGTCTATAGCTTGAGAAGCAGATGAAACAGAAAATACAGAAAGAGAGAGACTAATGAAATAAATGAAACTCCTGAATCAGAACACAGCTAAAGCACAATTCTCATGGAGAATTCAGTGAGGGAGCCAATAAATCCCTCATTGATTTAGCTGGATTGAGCTGTTTTCTGACATATGCCTTCAAAAGATTTTACCCAATACAAGGATGTATAAAGTGTCAATATTAGAAAGTGTATGTGAGAGAAATGGTAGAGATAAAGTTGACTTGACTTCAGGAGTCAGTTGGGGCTTTGGGAAGAAAAAGTATACTTTGACTTTATGGTTAATATCCCTGATGGTAGGGTAATCTAACATAGTTTGTTCTCACTGTCTTCTTGTGCTGAATGCCCTCCTTTGACCCTCCAGATTCATTTTCCTTCCAATTCTTTCCACATGGTTTTGGCCCAGGACAATAACCTACCTAAGTTCCAGATACTAGCTTCTTTGCCTCCTAGGTGCTGTCAGTGTGTGACCGATGAGGAGATATCCGAATGGATCTGTTTCCTTACTATGAAGCTCCCCAGAATTGACTGTGTCTGTGAAAGAATCATTGTTTTCCCCAAGATAGCTTGATCTTCACAAGTTTGTTATTGGGAGTTTTTTAGGCTGCCTTTCTTATACTGTGCCCTCTCTGATTAGGGAAATCACAGTCAAGTTCCTGGATGCCATCAACATTCCTCTGCTCCTTCCCTCATACATTTAGTTAGTTCTTTGGCAAATATATATCCTTAGAATTATCCAATTTCTGGAATATCAAAGAACCTCACCTACTCTTGGTGATGTGTAGATGGGCATGTTCACAACAGAACAGTTTTGTTTAGTATATTTTGATTATATTTACTCTTCCTCTCCTACATGCTCCTATATCTGTTCTCTACATCTTCACCACCCCATCCACCCAACTTAGAGTTTTAGTCTTTTTCTTTCTTTCCTATTGAGTTTGGTTTGTATTGCCCAACTACTCTTGCCTTCTCTGCATTGTTGTCACCTTACTGGGGTCCCAATGTTAGAGCAAACTGACTCCCTTCTTTCAAAATCTCTGCATTGTGAACAATTTCTCCTGTGTCTCTCTCTTCCATGCTGGGATTTTGTCTGGCTTGGGTTTATACAAGTCGTTTGCATGTTACCATCTCTTTGAAATCATATGTGCAACTGTCCTGTTGTGTCCAGAAAATATGACTTCTTTGAAGTTATCTATCACCTTTGGCTCTTACAGTCTTTATGCCCCTTCTTCTGAGAAGTCTATGTTGCCAAAATCACTACATCCCTGAGTCACAGAACATTGAGAAACAAAGCAGATAGTTATCTTGAAGCTTCATCCATACTGACTAACTTTTATATTAATTTTATTTGTTCTCACAGCAACACGAGGATGTCAGCAGGTCAAGTAATATCTCCACTTTGTAAAGAAAACCCCAAATGAGATAACAATACAAAGTTCAAGTTCACACAGCTAATAGCTACTCCTGAACATATGCCTTCTAACTCCAGTAGTTATGTGCTTATTTAATCAATAAACCTTGGTTTATCTAAATTGGATGAATTTCTTTAAAGTCATTGTATTTCATTCCTTCTCTTTTTATCTCTAAGCCAATAGCTAGATCTTTTGGGAACAGGCATAAATAGAAGTGATCTTCCATTGGGTGTAAGCAGCAATCATGTGGTATTACCTAGAGAGAGAAAGAGAAAAATATATATGTAGGTGGGCAAATGAAGTAATTGAGATTTTTGCGTATGAAGAGTCAGTCAAGATAAATAGCAAAATAAAGGGGATTATGAATATGTTTGTGCACCTTAAAACAACAAGCAGTTCCACATGATTTATGTAGTTGGGACAGGCTAAAACCTCACTAGTGTAATAGTTCAGTCATTTGTCTTAGCAACTATCTTGTTATTGGCAATCAATAATGCAGCTAAGATGACTGATGGCTTTGTTTTCTTGTAGTGCCTCAGCTGGTTTAAATTATTTATTTGACATATTGCCTGTTGGCAGATGTAAGGAGAGCAATGACAATACATTTGCATGGCTTGATGTAGAACCGGAAAGGAAAAAATGCCTGTCCTTGATCTTTGAGCACATAATATAGATAAGGATATACTGTGCAGGAATATCATGCCATGAGCTATGCATATGGAGATTAATGAAGCTGCAGGGTTTTGAAAGTGTTATTCCAGGTTGCATGAAAATCTTCATTAACTTTAGAAGCTCAGTTCGTGGGGATACACTCCTGACTTCCATCCACTGGAGAGAATAAATGAGGACCCAGGGTTTCAAACATCACATTCTGCTCTGATTTATTTGTTAAGATGGTTTTCTTTCTCAATTAGTGGAAAAGTTCTTGAGAACAAGAACTATGTCTTATTATGTTGGTAATCCTAGACCCTAGCAGAGTAGTTAGTAAGTATTTGTTGATAAATGCATCAAGCAACAACAAACATAAATAAACAAACAAGCAAACAAAAACCAATTACAACTTTTGCCTTGAGTTTACAAGAGGTTAAACTTGTAAGTGAAGTGCTGCTTTGGGAAGAGGTTATATAAACGAGGAGTCAGCTCTGTGGTTGAATCTTTGCTGTAACAGGCAAGGCGTTTGAGCTTTTTGAGCTTCTAGATTTTTAATGCAGAATGAGGAAAACAGGAGTTCATAATGTTATAATAAAATTTGAATTCAAATATAAAAAAATTGAAAAACTTTGTAAACTCTAAAATTATTAAATTTTAGTAGTAAATTGTCTTTCTTGTTTTGAAGCCTTGATTTGCAAGATTTTCCAGCTTTTATGGCAGAAATGATCTCATCATGTCTGATTTCAGGTTAACATAAAGATTAGGAAGCATTCTTCAAAGTTTCTGAATATTTAACAACTGGCTTCTGTGAGCTGGCTTTCTCATACCACTGGGTGAGAAGAAGGGTTTGAGTTTAGATAAGTAAATTTTGTGATGCGTCTGGAAATTTTTTGCCCTGTGGAAAAGTTCTGTTTTGAGAGAAAAAGAGGGTAGAAAACTTCTCGCGGGGATAGGCTGAGATGTCATTTCTATACCAGAAGGAGTTACAACATGCTTACATGGGGGAAGGGGTGCTCAGAAAGGATTTCTCCCTTAACTCATGTGAAGATGCCGCAGTGAGAGATGCTATCAATTGAACAAGCCCTGCATCAGAGGCCAGAAGAGGGCATGGGATCCTTTACAACTGAAGTTAGAGACAATTGTGTACTGTTTTGTGGGTGCTGGGAACTGACCACCCTCTTGACGTATTTCACCTGTTATACTCAGACTTATTCCTCTGGATCTATGGCTACAAATTTCTCTGCACATTGGAATCACATCAGGAGCTTCTAAAAAGACACTGATACTTGAAGCTAAAACCCATTATTTAATTGACTTGTGATATTGTCTGACATCAGGATTTTTAAACAGTGACTGTGATGCACAGCTGTGTTTTAAAGTCACCTGTAGTGGGTAGCCATTCCAGCTTTGATCTGTAAGTTCCAACCCCCATTGAGACTTAGGCAACTGTCACGCCTACAAGGCGGGGCGAAAGGAGGCGCCTGGGGACCCGAGATCTGGATCGGCTGGCGCTCTCTCTGTTGCGGGACCCTGGACTAGAGAGGTGTACCAAGCAGAGCTCCAGAGAACACCGCTGGACTGCGATACACCTTCCCCAGACTCCGCGACCTACCTATCCCTTAATTTGTAAGTTACGCCATTAAATAAATCTCCTTTTATCTACGTGGAGTGGCCTTAATAATTTCACCAATATCTGGCGCTCACGTGGGGCAAATTCCAAAGGCCTGGGTGGCTCCCACCCTCAGCCTCTTCCCCGGCTAGCTCAGTCGGTAGAGCATGAGACTCTTAATCTCAGGGTCGTGGGTTCGTGCCCCACGTTGGGCGCCAGATATTGGTGAAATTATTAAGGCCACTCCACGTAGATAAAAGGAGATTTATTTAATGGCGTAACTTACAAATTAAGGGATAGGTAGGTCGCGGAGTCTGGGGAAGGTGTATCGCAGTCCAGCGGTGTTCTCTGGAGCTCTGCTTGGTACACCTCTCTAGTCCAGGGTCCCGCAACAGAGAGAGCGCCAGCCGATCCAGATCTCGGGTCCCCAGGCGCCTCCTTTCGCCCCGCCTTGTAGGCGTGACAGTTGCCGAAGTCTCAATGGGGGTTGGAACTTACAGATCAAAGCTGGAATGGCTACCCACTACAGTCACCATGTTACAAGAAGCCTCTGAATGGCTTTGGGGTTTTAGATAAGCTTTTTAAAATTCATAGTTTATTTTGCACCATTTCTCTAAACTCAAGCGGAGAAGGCATTGTGAATGATACTACTACATCTCTATCAGGAAAAGAAAGATGGTAAAGTGGGACCAGAAAATGATATCTTCAAGTTTAAGATCTCAGAGGTGGAGCATGTGTTTCTGAGTGTGGTCCTGTTATGAAACGATTTAAATTTGCAAAGATGTGATGGTCAGTAGAGTTTAGAACAGATAATCAGAATATAAATGATAGTGACATATATGGATAGTGTGTTAGTCATGTGTCCTGTTGTTGAGATGAAGGATCTTTCAAAACTTTGGAACAGAAAAGCACAATTCCAGGTCAGCATTAGAGCATTAATCATCCAATTAAGAATCTCCACTTAAGTATAAGTCACTCAAGGCATGTGCTTCCCACTGATGTGGTTATATATAAGTTCTTGTGTGGAGAAGGTGACCAGCTGTCCAGTTGGCTGAAAACTCACATGTGGGTCCCAAAAGGTCCACTTTTGCCCAAATGAGAAAGGAAACATAAATATAAGAAACTGAACATTTTGGCACAGTTTGTTACTGCAGCAGAACCTCACCCCCTCTCACTGGTTCAGGAGAGAAATCATAAAACAGAAAGCAGACTCCATGAGTGCAGTGTGGAGCTGATCAGACTGCTCTGTTCTCACTCCTTATAACTCACGAGCTGATGAGGTCCAGGGAATTAGGTAGGATTTTTGTTCTCTGAATCACACTGCAGCCAGTTGATGGCTGGCCATGAGTGAAGACAGAAAATGCACTTGCCTTAATATTTGTTTTGATTTCAACTTCGTTGGGACACATAAAATAGCTCATTCTGTCCCTCAAATTTACGTTGCAATTTTTTTTTGATGCACACCTACCATATGATGTATGCTATTAGTCCTCTGTTGATTTCCTTCTGGTCTCTGTACAGTCATGGATAGGCAGACGTTTGTCAGTGAAAGTGTTAGTGGCTGAACTGCTCTCCTCCCTCAGTAGGGCGACTTGCAGTTTAGAATTATAGTGATTGAATGTGAATGAGATCTGGGAATTTTATTTTATTTACTTTTCCTGCTTCAAATGAAATGAATATGCATCGTACCAGGAAGGCAGACAAGGTTATTACTAGTGCAGCTGAGAACAATTAGTTCTTATTTGCTTAACACCATTTCTTAATGTGCGATTGTAAAACTTTTCACAGGATGTTTTAAATGTAATCAATTTTTCATTGTGGTTCCTAATAATTCAAAGAGCCTGGCATTTGCAATCAAGCCAACTGTGGTCGATACCTATTTTCTCTTAGTTAAATAGGAATTTAACTCAGGGACACAAGTGGTGGCTTCTGGAACTCATTCTGTGTGTTTATTATTTTGTGAAACTGCACCCAGATTTATGGGCTTTCAGAAGACACTGTCTCATGTCATGGCCACCTGAACTTACTGAATATCCAGAGTCAGCCCAATAAGAACTCATAGCTTGTCGTTACTGCCTGATCAAAGTAGTCAATTGAGTACTTTACATTTATGCATAGAAATTTTCTCACTTTTAAAATGAGAGAAAAGTTCTTTCACTGGGTTGGATTCATATTAAATGAAATAAAGAATTATGAATCAATTTACAACCCACACCACTAGCTATAGGTGAACAACCCAACAAAAACTAACTCAACCTCAAAAGGAATTCAGAGGCTGGTGAACATGTTGCATAGTAGTTATACTGATTTTAGGTATATATATATATATATATATATATATATATATATATATATATATATATATATATATATATATGAATGAATTTAGGCCATCAAAGAATGGCTCTTAGTTGCTTGCATCATATATATTGGTCTCATTCTCTAAATTTTTGATATATGTTCAAAGTAAGGTCAAGTTTGTAGCCATGAAAGGTACAGCATAGGGCTGGTGATGTGGCTCCATTAGTAAAGCATTTGCTTGCAAGCATGAAGAGCTACATTCCATCCCCAGAACCCACATACAAAAGGCCAGGCATGAAGGCACAAGTCTGCCTGTAATCTCAGTATTGGACAGACAGAGACAGCAGCATCCCAGGGCCTGCTGGTCAGCAAGTCTGGCTGACTCAGTGAATTCCTGGCTGGTGAGAGATGCTATCAAAACAAAACAAAACAAGTTGAAACAAAAGAAAACCATGAAAAACAGGAGGAAAACATCCGAGGAAGAACAACTAAGGCTGTCCTTTGACTAGTACACAGACATGTACATGTGCCTGTACACTCGCACACACAAATACATAATAACAGCATATTTCAGGGTTTGGGGAAGAATGAATATAGAAAAACAAGCACATGTGAACAAGTTGATGTAACTATGTTTGCTCTCATGGGCTCTCCTTCCCACCACTGTCTTGAATATCTTTTCATCATATTCTAAACTAGACATTGGCAACTTCCACCTTCCCAGGGTCTCTCTTGGGCTTCCTACCTGTTTTTGTAAGTGGAGTTTTATCAGAACATAACTAACCATACATGCGGGCTTAGGTGTTTTCTAGGGCTGTGTCTGAGCTGAAATTGCAGAGTTGATTAGTGGAGAAAGAGACGTTGTGACTGGCCAAAGATGAAGTGCTTTGCATTGGCTTATTTACAGAAAAGGCTTATATCTTTTACAAAATAAGATTGAAAATAATTGTCTTGAAAATGGTTTGTTTACCAGGTGGCTGCAAGATAACCCATTGGGAAAACAAAAATATGTTTTGGCTTGTATTATTTCTTTCTGTTTCTAAAGAATATCTAAATAATAGTCCTTGGATATATAATGCTTAGTCTAACAATATTTAGTGAAAGTATACAATATGCAGATTTATGTTTGTGTATATAGTATGTATATATGCAGATGGTTTTCAATTTACAGCAATTTAACTTAACTGTTTTTTTTTTACCTTATGATATTTAAAAAGTGACACAATCCCAGCAGAAGCCACATTTGTGTGTATGTGGTAAGTATGTGTATGCCTGTTTGCATTTGTGTATGTACAATATGTTGTATGGCATGCACAGGTGTATAGGTACACGTGTCACAACTTGTTTGTAGAGGTCAGAGGACAATCTTTGGTGACATTAGACCTTGTTTGAGGCAGGGTGTCTGTGTTGTTTGCTGTCACACTGCATATGGCAGGCTAACTGGCTCACAAGCTTCCATCACCCCCCTGTGTCTGCCTCTCATCTTACCACATGGAAGTAGTAGGATTACAGATAAATTAATTATTGCAGTCAGCTTCACTTAGGTTCTTGGGATTCAAGATTAGGTCTCCAGATTCTCCATGGCACAGAAATGATAGTTGGAATTCTGAATTTTCCGGGACTACCACTACATATTCACTACTGTACCCTGCTGCTAGGCAACAGGAATGAGAGTGCTGTAGTTCCAGTTGGCTACAAGGTTACCGATACTTAGTGTGCTGTGCTGCTGATAGCTCTGTCATCTGTCTGTCTATCCTCTTTCTCTCTCCTGTCTGTCTGTCTGTCTATCTATCTATCTATCTATCCATCCATCCATCCATCCATCCACTAAATCATCCATCTATCATATCTATCTATCTATCTATCTATCTATCTATCTATCTATCTATCTATCTACCAAATCATCCATCCATCATATCTATCATCTATCTATCTATCTATCTATCTATCTATCTATCTATCTATCTATCTATCTATCATCTATATACTGTATAAGAGAAAGAGGGATGAGAAAGAATGAGAGGGGAGAGAAAGAGGCTTCAAAAATTTTAAATGATTTTAGTGCATGGCCAAGAAAACCAAACCAAACAAAACCAAACCAAACAAAACTCCCTGAGAGACAACCATGCCAGCAGCTGTCATACTATTATAACTTTGGGCAAATGTGTTTATTCTTGAACTGACTCTCCTTCCCAGCCCTGTGCTATGTGCACCTGCTCGCATGTAGACCTGGGCTTCTCCATCTTGGGAAGATGGGATGCTGAATCTAAATGCTCATTTAAAGGATGCTGTGAAAGAATTAAATGCAGCAGGAGGAGGGGAAAGGAGTCAGACTGAGCATCTGATTATTGAAGCCAGACACACTGTGGAAACATCAAACGAATAAACAATCACATCTGCCTTGTTTCTGAATTTTAAAGAGAGTGGCATTTCTATTTATCATTTATCTTGCCTGGGATTTGAACAAATACGGGGTTTCTGGCAGCAATTATTGATTTTTCAATATTTATAGAAAATGACACATGTTCTGCCAAACGTGATATTTGGGAAGTGAGGCAAATTCTATAAATGCAGAAGCCCAGAGATTTCTGCTACCAGGACAATTTGTAAAATATATTAAAACTGATTAATTAGAAACAGAAATGTCAATGAGTCACTAAAGTGAAACAATAAAGGGGTTGCTGAGGCCCAGCAGGAGTAATTTTGCTTTGTTTCTGCCTGGACAGGGTGGGCTGGGCTGGGCTTGGCAGGCTACGGAGGAGCTTCCAGCCTTCCGAGAAAGTCTGATGATAGCGCAAAGAAGCCTTCAATAGGCTGTACAGGCTGTCAGTGGATGGGAAGATATTCATGGGTGTTCGTTCTTTCCGGAAATCTGGTCTGTTTTTCTGTAGAACTTGCTACTTGGATGTACTGAACATCTGCTTCTCATAAATTATATTCATATGCACATGTCTGAGACATGAAAACTACTAGTATGCAGTGAGGGCTGTTTAGAACATGTGGCTCTGTGTAAAGAAGGAAGGAGATGCTAAATCTTCTGAGACAACACTTTGGGAGAATGTGCTTATTCTTGTTTGCACTGTCTTGTACCACCATCCAACAGTGGTACTCAACCTCAACCATGTTGTTATGTTGTTTGAAGTTTCTGGAAGCTATCGTGATAACTTTGACCAAATACCTGGGGATAGGTATGGGTAGGTGTGTGCTATAACTTCACCAGGGAAGAGGAACGAGTAAGTAGGTAAGGTGCCTAGGCACATATTGAGTATGTGGAAATGGTCAAGGCAGAAGTGAGCCAGTCTTTAACAAATAAAGCCCTTCTCTATATTTAACCACTTTGCTGTGATGGACATGTGCTCTGAAGATGGGCAAAGAGAAGCATGTTGGTGGACAGTTATACTGGGAGCCAGGGTAGTTTCTTTGCTAGGTCCCACTTCACTGAGTATATATAGTGCAGGGCAGATGTGATATCAGCCTCATGCTTCAGATGGGGTAGCAGTCTCCAGCAAGAACCAAGTGGCTCTTTCCCAAGCTGTTTTCTCTGTTTGGTGTTAAATGTGATATTGAATTTGGGTAAATAATTTCCTTTCTTCTACAGATCAAGTCCTCAGATGATAGAATTTAGATCTAAAATCCAGTGTCTTTAACTTGACCTTAACGAGTATAATTTTTTTTCTGAAGCTTAGGACTGATCATTCCTTCTATGTGTTGATTGGATCTCTGATTTCAAAATAAGTCCTATCTCAAATATTCTGTCAACATTATTGTGTTTCATCAAATGCAATAGGCAATTTCTCTATACTAGATGACAGTATACTTAGAAGTCTTGTTTCTCAGTGTCCCTTTCTTTCTGATCAGCTTGTGAAAAGCTGTTTTCTGCATGTCACCCTTGATCTGTCTGGCTTTGCTGTTTAACTCAAGGTTTTTCACACTCATCAGGTCAGAGATTTTCTGATGTCAGATTAATAACTATCACATTGACTGCAGATCCAGTCTTTCAGATAATGCAATTTGTGACTCTCTGGCAATATTTATCATGATACTATCAGCATATATGCCAGATAACTAGGGATCAACCAGATCTTGTTTTCATTGAATCTGTTGTTTATTAAAAGAATTCTCTCAGGCTCTTGGGTAGCCTTCTGGTCTCTGGCATCTTGGGAGCAAATGGTATTCTGAATAATTGAAGCGAGCTCCTCTCCTGCAGAAATCTAAGTGATAATATTAACATTCACTGTGAAACCCTTGATAACACAGTTATCAACACAGTTGATAACAGAGATAAATGCTGCAGTGTAGATGGGGGTCAGGAAGAGGCACAGACTGCCAGGTTGGGGTTTTTGTTTTGTCCTGTCCACTGGTTCAGACTCCTGCCTGAACTCTATACACTTGTTTGGGGAGTAATCAGGGCTCTGAAATACTGATGACCCAAAGGGTTTAAGCACTTACAGTGTAGACATTTAGTATTGTTTTCAAAGACAGATCAATGCACAGGTTAAAAGGGACAGATGGAACTGCCACTCACTAGTGATGTGATCCAGAACCTTTCAACTGCACTTACATTGTTGTGTTGCTGAGAGGATGGGGTGAGTTCATTCATTTGGCTTTCTTGAAATAGTTTTTTAGTATAACAGGTACCCTGGAAATATTTGCCTCTGTGTGAAGTGGGAGGGATGTCAAAATAAATAAGAGATTACCCCTGCTCTTAAACTCCTCATACCACTACAGATTCACAGAAATGATTGTATATGAGAAGTTGAGTCATGAATGTGGAGGGCCAATAATTCTTAATGCCTAGATTGTATATGAGAAGTTGAGTCATGAATGTGGAGGGACAATAATTTCCAGGGTCAAAGAGGTATGGGTTTGAATTTTATCTCTGTTATAAGCTGGAGCTTAAGCAGGTGGCCAATTTTTGGGCTCTATTAAATTATTTGGGAAGTGGGATAATATGGTAATGGAGCTTGCTAAAATAGCTGCCATTATAGATATCAGTGTTATAGAACTAGCATAGTTCATAGAGATAAGAGGCAGTTCTTAGCTTAGGAAATGACATCAGAGCATGTTCATCCACTGACTATTGGTAGGCCTTTCCAGTGTGGTTTGGAGATCTGCTGCATGAAAGACAGAGGAGGTTGCGAGGCCAGGTTGGTGATTTTGAATGTAATCTTGGTGAATCATCCTTTTGGAAATTTCAAGGTATGCTATACTAGAACTTGACCAATTCAGCTTGTGATGGCCTTCTTGTTCTTAAACCACCCATAGCCTAGTAGGGAAAACATCAAGAAGATGAGAAATGACAATAGAGTGATGAATGTTAGGACTAGGGCAGTACAGGGCAGAATGGAAAACTTTAATCTAGTAAATGAGTGATATGAAAGGTGTGGCTGAGTCCATAAATAGGTAAGAAGTTATGGGGTGGGGTTAAAGCTGATAACCATGGTCCTTCCTCTCTATGCCTTCTCAGCTGATATGGCTATATCATCTCTGTACACCTCTGTGGATGATATGCCTATATCATCTCTGTATGCTTCCTTAGCCGACATATCTATGTCATCCCTGTTTGCCCCCTTAGATAATATACCTATGGCCCTCTCTGTATGTCCTTCATATGGTGTAACTATGTCATCTCTGTATACCTCCTTTGTTGATATACTTATGTCTTTCAATGTCTCCTCAGCTGACAAAACTATGGTCTTCTCTACATGCTCCCTTTACTTTACCTCACTACTTTTGCTTAGCTTCTTACTTTTGTTGGTAATGTCTCTCTCCCTCTCTGCTTGTCTGAATGTCCTCTCAGGAAATTTATGTCCATACTCTATGATCACGGTTTCTAATGAACCATCACCTTTTTTATCTATATTCTTCTTATATGCATTTTAAGTAACTTCCAGGTAAGGGCTTTAACATAAGTCTTAAGTATATTCTTTGGTTCCTCTTTCTCTTACTGAGCTTGTGCTTGGAGTTGATACAGTTGTGTAGGTTTGAAGAACGATCCCTTCCTCTTTTTCCAACAGGTCCAAATGTTTCCTCAAAGACCAGGAATATAATATAAGTATTGAATGAACAATTAAATTAATGATAGGATGCATGATTTAAAAATCTTATATTTCTTGTTCTAGTAACATGAGAAAAAATTGCACGGAAATGTAATATTTTGAGGTCTTAAATTTGATTCTTATAGATACAATGAAATCATGGAGTTGAACTATTAATACATTAGTTATTATTATTTATTATATGTAGACAGAATATTATTATTATTATTATTATTATTATTATCATTATTATACAGAAACTAGGCATTACCTATCATGGATAATGATTAATCATACTAGATGTTGATTTAATGTCAATCAGAGGACATGGCATATGTGTATTTTATGTTGTCATAGAGATAAAGAGGGGGGAGATGGTGGAGAAGTGGATACATGAAGTGAAGGAATTCATAGTTATTATTATTCCCCATTATATAGCTGCATTAATCAGCTTTCCACTACCATATCAAATACATGAGACCATTAATGTATGAAAAAGTGTAAGGTGACCCACAGTTTTAGCATTGTTTCATGATCAGTTAATTCTGTTGCTTGACTAAGAGTGCATACCTTGCAGGGAATATATGTTGGAGCAGAACCTTTCACCTAATGGCCAAGAAAAAAACTAAGGAGGAAAAGACTAGAATTCAATAATCTACTTCAAAGTCACACCTACAATGACCTAAAGCCCTTTCACTAGCCTCTGACTTTTAAAATTCCCACACCTCTTAATAGCCTTGCCCTGGGAAGTGAGTCCTTATCACATGAATCTTTGGAGAACACTAGGATACAACTTATATCAGTAAGTTTGACCCCCTGTGTTAGCTGTTTTTCTGTTGTGATAAAACTCCATTACCAGAAACAGCTTATAGAAGGACAAGTTTATTTATGCTTATGGTTCCAGGGAGAGAGTCCCTAAATGGTAAGGATAGTAAGGCAGAAGGGGGTGGGAGCAGGAAGCTGAGGGTTCCCATCTTCAATCACATGCAAAAAGCAGAAAGACTGAACTGGAACTGGGGAGAGGGTATGAACTCCCAAAGTTGGCTGTCATGTTACATACTTCCTCCAGCGAGGTTCTGCTTCCTAAAGGTCCCACAAGCTTTCTAAATGAAACTACCGACCGGGGAGCAAGTGTTCAAATATGTGAGCTTATGGGGGACATTTCTTACCCAAACCAACTCAGCTCCAATTTAAAATTTAAATATTAAGGAAGGCCCATGAAGATCTGTGCAAAACAATTTATAATTGCCATTATGCACACCATGACATATTTTCTAACCTTGTGAGTCTCATTTTCTAGAGAATAAATACATGTCTATTGCAGCCATTTAAAATAGATTTCTTCTTTAAAAAAAGCCTTTTATGCCAAGACTATTTTAATTTATTCTTAAGTTTACATACAAAAATATCTTGGGTAAAATATGCTAGTGACGAGAAAGTAAGATTTGTATCTCATCCCAAAATAAACAGATATTTAGAGAAGTTTTTGATAGCAAGTGATTTTTGAGACTTTAAAAATACTTTCCAAGTTTTATTTTTATGTTAGTGGATATAATAAACATATCCTACCAGTTTCACATGTATAAGACTATTACTGTCTTAGAGACTAGATTCATATAACCTCCTTCTCTGACAGGTCCCCCAAGCCTTTCCTATCTCTACACCCAGGGTCTGATTCTTAGGAGTTTATCTTATTTCATGACCTAGAGAACCAGGCAAAATCTGATGGTGTTATAGCTTGTCTAACCATTGGAGTTTACTGACATCTGGGTGACTCTTGATTGCCCTTTACTAATTTTGACAATTTTGAAATTTAATACATTTCCAGTGACTACATATTTTTCCCAAAGGTATTCTGGAATACACTTTCTTATATGAGACTACCATGATATGAGACTACCTCATCTTCACTGAATTCTCTCTTTAATTGTTTTCAAAAGATCAATACTACCAGGTAACCTATCATATGGAACTGAGGCTCAACATTTGATGTGACAAGTCTTTAAAAAGGGAAACTAGTTGTCATACCTCTGATTTATAGAATATCCCACTTCAACCATGTTTAAAACAAATCTTGTATTTACCTCACTTTTCTTGGATATCTGAAATTTCAAATATCTTCAACTGACCCATGATCTCCTTCATCAAACCCGCTCCTCCACTTTTGTTGCTAGTTTTTTTGGTTACTGATCTCATTGTTGTGACAATGAACTGGAGAAAGCAACATAAAGAAAGGAGGATTTATGTTGGCTCACAATTCCAGATTAGAGCCTGTCCATTGCAGCAGGAGTGTGATACAGCTGGACACATTGTATCTTCAGCCAGAAAACACGTAGAGATGAATAATGATATTTAGCAAGCTTTCTACTTTTAACACAATCTTAGATCCCAGTGTATGCAGTGGTGCAACTCACCTCAATTAACTAACCCTGATAAGCTTTCATAGACTTGCCCAGAGACTTATTTCCACAGTTAGTTTAGATTCTGTCAAGGTGACAATCAAGAGGGACCATCATATTCAGTGATCAGCTCCCCTATGTACCCATCTATATAGGCTAGAAACCTGGCATGAGTCACTGGTCCTTCCCTCTCTCTTATTTCTGAAACCCAAAACACCACCACACTGTGTTGATTCTCTTCCTGATTGTGCCTTTATTTCACCATCCTCTCTTGATGTTGACTACAATTCTAGCTACTTATCATCTCTTAGGCTTTCCACTGTAAAAGGAACCATTCTCTTCCTCTTCAGCTGATGCTGTAATTTTTTATCCCCTCCCTGAACAATTCTCCTTCTCTAATTCACTCACTACCAGTCAGTCAGAATGATCTTTAAAATGTGTAAATATGGTGACACAAACATCTTCCCTTCAAATGACTTTATACCACTTTCAATATTAAAAAAAATTTAAAAATATGACGTGGTTTACATCAGCTAGCATGGCCTGGATCCTTCTCCTTTGCAGCATGTAGCACATTCATTCTGCCTCCCTCCACCATTCTGCTGCAGCCATGTAGCTAGAGTTTTCCTGCCTGGCCCACAGTCAGGACAAATCTCTGTCACCCACCAGTCCCACAGCTGCTCAGACCTAACCAAGTAAACACAGAGACTTATATTGCTTACAAACTGTATGGCCATGCCAGGCTTCTTGCTAACTGTTCTTATATCTTAAATTAATCCATTTCTATAAATCTATACCTTGCCACATGGCTTGTGGCTTACCAGCATTTTCACATGCTGCTTGTCATGGCGGCGGCTGGCAGTGTCTCCTTCTGCCTTCCTGTTCTCTCAATTCTCCTCTCTGTTAGTCCCACCTATACTTCCCGCCTGGCCACTGGCCAAACAGTGTTTTATTTATTGACCAATCAGAGCAACAGATTTGACATACAGACCATCCCACAGCACAGCCACGTGCTTTCCTTCTTTACCTCTTGGCCCTCGACTGAGACACATTACACTGTACACTCTTCATGCAGTTTCCTTTTTTCTTGACTGAATGCATCTCTCTTTACCTTTCATTTCATTGTTCCCTTGGGGAAATTCTGAAGTCATTAGGTAGGTCAACTTTCCTGGGATTGGCAGAAAGGTCAGATTATTTAATAATCAGAGTTTTCTGATGGTGTGTAAGTTCTGTGAGAATTGGGTCATTTCTCATAATTTTTTTTCTTATAGCTTGGTACAGCTGAGATGATTACTAAGTATTTCTTTAATGAATGAATGAACAAATGAAAGTATTTTTCTTACAGCTGACTCTCAAGGATTGATCACTGAAGTACAGTAATATTTACTTATGAAAGTGACAAAAACATCTCTGAATATTTAAAAAAGAATAAAATGATGTACAGCCAGGGAAGTAAGGAAAAAAAGAAACTGAAATGGATTAATTAAAATTTCAGTTTTAAATATATCTTGAGTTAGTTTGATTCAACCAGAAAAAGTTACTTTAAAATCCTGAATGTTGATACAGGCTTTATTACATATAAAATTTGTGATAATAATTGAGAAGTGAAGGCTCTACCCAGAAGATGGGAGAAATGGCCAGTAATCACCTCAATCCAAAGATTCAACATGGATAGAATTAGGAGTGTCTTGGAAAAGTCTGAGAAGTAATCAGAGTCTAGGTAGTTCAAGGAAGTAGCCCACCACACATTGTACTAAGCTGTTGGAGCTGTAGAGCTGGAGTATTATGGAAATGGGGAAATCTTTCAGATCAAAGGCAGGTCTCTTAAGCAACTCGTATGACTTCTTGGTTCCAAAGCCTCTAATAAATGCCTTTCACAGGCAAATTCTGTCTCTGACCAAGGTAGGAAAGCAGAGTGATGATGGTGTTGGGAGTGGACAATAAATCATGGAGCTCAGAGGGGCTGTTACTGATTCCATTACAGGACCAGAGCTACTAAAGGAAAATTCAGTCCTAGAACCCACCCTACATTGTACCATTTCCCCCTTGAAGTCTGTGATTTTTAGATGAGAGGAAGTTTTAAACACATATTACTTGATCTTAATGTATAATTGGATGTTCTAAGTTTTAGAGATTTTTTTCTCAATCCAGCAAATAGCACCCATGTGATCTGAGTCTACCATGGCCCCTAAGCAGTGTATGAATCTCATTAGTTTTGTAACTGCATGGAAAGATTTAATTTTTGGTTTGGAGATTTCCTATTTGTAGAAGAAATAAAATCTCTCTCCCCTGTGGTGTCATAATGGGCATCACAATGAGACTGTTTGTTTATGGGATGCTTGTCATGTGTCATGCCTAGTTAATTCTGTGCTTGAACTCTGGCCCATAACAAGGAACAAGAGGATACAAAAGTAGTGATGAAACTTAGTTTGCTACAAGATTTAAATGAGATATTTGCAAGACATTTAGCATATTGCCCAAGACAGGTCTTTCCTCAGGTGACTTCCAGTGATGTCTATGACTAATAAATGGAAATGAAGAGAGTCAACATGGTGTTCATCCTGCAGATGTTTTGAAAGGTAAACATTATTATTGTTATATAATGTTTATAGGTAAGATTTTACAAATAAATAATTAAGAAATAAAATTAATCTGACTCCCCATGGGAGGCCATACCCTTTTGGAGGAGGGGATGGGGTGGCTGAGGGGGAAGGCTGGGGGAGGAGTGGGAGAAGGGATGAGAGAGGGATCTGTGGTTGGTATGTGGAATAAAAAATTTCTTAATAAAAAATAAAAGGCTACTCAAAAATTAAAAAAGAAAAATATAGCAATAAAGGAAGAATAAGTTTCATTCATTTTATTTTTTAAAAAAAGAAATAAAATTTGAAAAGTTTGTTTAGTCTTTGCATTCTCATATTTTCTTGTTATGTTCTGATCATTGACATCTCTATACAGAGGTCACTTGAGAACAGCAGAAAGAACATACAACTCTAATCTTCCTGTTTAATTCAGAAAGTACTTTTGCATATGCAATCTCATTTTATCTTCTTAACAGTTCTTTAACATATCCTGCAATTAATTGTTATCGTCATTTATGGATGTGAAAAATGTTATTAGAAATGATAGTTTTCTGTTTTTTTCACAGCTTCCCTTGCAGCTAAGAGAGAGAAACAATGGACAAAGTGTGCTGCAATATTTTTTCCTTACCCCAGTAAAGGACTGCAGCCATATTTCTTCATGGACCTTTTCTAATTCACCCACATGGTGTGGGATATATAACTCAATATACCATGAGTGATATTATCCTCTTTGCTCTGTGATCAATAAACATGATTCTCCTGCCTGTCTCAGGGTAGATGCACCTCTCTTTGTGATTTTCAGTTTCCTTATGATGCCTGGTAAATCCAAAAAGACAAACTTTTGACTGAAGAAGAAATTATATTTATCAGGTACTAAAAATTGGGAAACCTTTGGCTTCCATCATATTTCCTTCTTTTATAGTTATGAACCAGAGAATCATAATTTTTAAAACTAAATAGCTGAGCAATTGGCTAAGGTCAGTGCTGAATTCCAATTCAAACTCAGAGCTATACAGTTCCAAAGCTATTATTATTCAAGGATAACTGCATTCTGAAATCTCATAGTTAATCAAGAGCACAGCTTCTGTGGGGGACTTTGGGGACTTTGGACTCTTGAATTCTTTCTAAACTGATATTCTGGCCAACAAGGTATTTTTGTAACCAAATCACTATAGATTCGGTAACTACTACAATATTGGTCAATAGGAAGAGACTTAGCACTGTGTAATTCGGTGTTCTGTTTAACCAGTTTTATAGAAGTAGTGCCTGTCATTCAGCACTCTCACCTGCTTTGTGATTTCTTTTTCCTGTTATTTGTTGTTGGAGAAAAAGTTTGTCTGTGTAGCTCTGGCTGACATGGAGTTTGCTCTGCAGACCAGGCTGTCTTCCAACTTAGGGATCTACCTGTCTCTGCCTCCCAAATTTTGGGATTAAAGGCATGTCCCACCACACCACACTCCAGAGCCTTTATTTCAGTAAAGGACTATCTAATCAAATTAAATATTTAATACTTGCTTTTATCTACTTTTTTTGTGTGTGTGGTGTTCACACATGTGTGGGCACACATGTGAGTGTAAAGACCAGAGGTTGATGTTGAGCATCTTCCTCTATGGTTCTCTACTTTATTTGCTGAGGTAGTACTTTTTCCAGAATCCAGAACTCCCCACTTCAGCTAGTTCAGATAACCAGGTTGCATTGGGGACCCCCTACCTCTGCCTCAGATATACTGAGATTCTGGGACATGCTACAGAACCACTGGGGTTTATGTGGGTTCAGGGGACGGAACATTCATCCTCACACTTGCATGGCAAGTCTTTTACTTGGCTGAGTCATCTTTTCTGTCTGTTTTTGTTTCTTACAGGTTTATGTTGTGTTTTTGTTTGTTTTTCTATGTGCATATTGATACAGAGGTGTACACCTAATTGAGCCCTATCTGAATACAAAATATTGATTTTGTATATTGAGAGCTTTTATGGCAATATACAAAGGATTTAAATGCTGATTATTTCTACGTTCCATCGTTGGAACTGAGACTAAAAAAAATCTCAGCCTCTGGAATGGAGTCTGCAATTTCTCTTTTTTTAGAGGTTATTCATTTCCACCTTTAAGCTTGCTAAGCAATTTACCTCAATAACATTCCTTGATTCAGAGTTCCATAGATTAATTTTACATTATGTAAGGATCACTTTCCTTTGATCTAAATGCTGTCATAGTCAAGTATTATGGGACAAGGTTAATCGGATCACACCATTAGATTTTTTTATATCATCCTCATTATTTCATATATCTTTATCTCCTCTTCTCTTATAATTTCCATTTCAGAGTCTCTTAAATCATTTGCCACATGCAGAAAGTATTTGAAAATTTTCTTGAAAAGCTAAATTACTCTGAGTTTAGGAATTGGAATAAACACTGTTGATAACAACTTCTCTTTTTTTATGAAATCTACCTTAAATATGATACATGTGCAATGAAATCTTTCAATGAGATCCTCTTTTCTATGAGACAAGATGCTTGGAATGTATTCACATTTGGAAAGCGATATCATTGGTGCCCAGCAAAGGACAATCATTGTAGAAAGAAAGAGCTAAAGGAGATTCTCATGATAATAAAAATACCAGCAAGGATGAAAACAAACATGAGTGGTAAATTTTTCTCTCAGAGGTTTGATAGAAAATATACTAGAATAAGAAACGGGATTGGCAGGGAGACCTTGAAAGAAATAGAGATATACATGCTAGCTCTGGCATTATTTCATAAACAACATATTTTGAGTATGATTTTTTGTCACTTATTGCTTCAGCTGGGAATCAGTAAGTTGTTTTTAAAATCCATATATATGATCCCCCTTCTTTCTTTTCTCAAAAATGACCTTTTTGTCCTCTGTTTCTCTCCTTCCTTCCCTTTCTATTTTCTCCTTTCCCAGCATTCTTCTTTGCCTCTACCCTTCTATCCTTTTTCACTTCACCTTTAATGACGTTTGACTTCTCGATCCCTTTGATATCACATGGTTTACAACAACACCGTGATCTATAAGCCAAAACCATGTAAAGGGAAAAGAGGCTAGTGAAGCATGACATCTTTACAGTTGGTTCACATGGCTTCAAACGGCCACTTCTAATTGCCTCAGACTGTCCCCTTAGTAACATCACTTGAGACTGATACCACATGTAAAGATGTGTATTTTTCCAAGTTCATTTGTCAGAAAACAAGGTTTCTCTGCTTATAATCACCTGGTATCTCTTTAATTTCTGTTTTGAGAAATTGTGGACAATGACTGTGTGTGTTTACCTAACTCTGTAGTTGGTTGTTCTAATTCACTCTGTCTCAGATACTCTTCATATATTTGCCATTTAATCCTAGCCTTTAATTCTGAGTTTGGTGTAAAGAACATTTCCTTTACAAAAAAAGAAGAAATAATGAACAACCAAACACTGAAAAGAAATCTGAAATGATAATAATTCAGCTGATTTATTTTCCTTTTAGAATGTCTTCAAGCTTTTGTAAAGTTGCAAGAAAAGCTTATAGACTCTCCCATTTGGGAAGCTCCTTTCATTAAATAGTGTGCAGTTTGATAATGAAGTCATTGTCTTACATAACTTTAATGGGATTTTCAAAAATAGAAAGTCAAAGTGAACACTACTATCTCCACACATAGACTTTATTCATGTTTTCCCAGCTATTCTGATAATGTTCTTAACTAAGTTTGCTGATGTTTTGATCACCATATGAAATCTATGTATCTATCTACTCACACACATATATATTACGTAATATGAAAGCTATATGTATAGTGCTTTGTAATTATTAGATATGTGCATATTATAACATGATTATCACAACCAGATTAATTAATATATGTATCATTTCACACTATTACTTTCAACTCCTGTGATGAGAACAATTAAGGTATACTAGCTAATCTCAAATATAAAACACATTCTATTAAGTATAGTCACCCTGTTATAAGTTAGGGCTCACTTGTCTTATAACTGGAAGTGTGTACCCATTGAATAGTATCTTATTGATTCTTTCACTTTGAGAAATGTACATTTGTATCCTTGGCACGTTTTTGTATTGTTTTGTCTCGACTTTTCTATTAAGTTGTATGAATTCTTTATATGTTAGAAATAAGATCCCCTTAGTGGGTTGTCAATATTTCTCATTCTGTACCTTGCATTTTCATTTTGTTGTATTTTTTGAAAACCTTTTCAATTTGATGTGGTCCTGCTTGTTTGCTTTTTCTTTTTGTTGTTTGTGATTTAGAGTCTTATCCAAAAACTCACTGCTAAGATTAGTGTCAAGGGGCCTTTCCCCTGTATTTTCTTCTAGGAATTCTAAAGTTTCCAGTCTCTATGTTTACTTTTTAATCAATTTTAGATGACTTTTGTGTATAGTTTGTGTATAGTTTTAGTAGATGACTTCAACATCCTACTCTCAGAAGAAAACAGGTCATCCAGAGAGAAAATTAATTAAGAAATTGTAGATGGGAACTATATTTTAAACCAAATAGGATGGAAAGATATTAGCAGAGTTGAAAGCATCAGGATATGCATTCTTCTCATGTGTCTGCAGAATAGTTCTGTGCGCTGCTGGATAGATAGATCATATATTAGGCAGCGAGACAAACCTGAGTAATTTTAAGAAGATTGAAATCATGATGACTTTATTTTCTGACCACAACAGTATGAATTGGATCAATAATAAAAGGTGCATAGTATGTGGAAATGAGATAATATACTCCAGAACAACCATTAAAAATGAAGACATAGAAGAGAAAAGAAAACCTAATTTTGTACAAATGAAAATGGAAATAAAGATAGCAAAACTTGCAAGGTATAGCAAATGTCAATCTAAGCAGGAAGTGCCCACATTAGGAAGAAAAGTTCTTAAGTCAACCACTTACCTTCACATTGCGAGAATACACAAAATAAAAGAAATGAAGCAGAAAATTAGCAGAAGGAAAGAAATGAATCATAGAATAAATAAATGGGACTGATACTATAAAAAAGTTAGACAGGATCAGCAAAACTAACATGGTTTGATAAGAAGAAGTTAGTTTGGTGGAAAGGCCGAATGGATAATTCTGTAGCAAGAACAACAAAGAAAGTAGATCAGAGATTAAAAACTCAGGAATAAAGTATGATATATCATTACAGATAAGACAGTAAAAGCACAATAATTGCAGTACTGTAAATAATTATCCGCATATAAATCTGGAAACCTGTAATAACTGGGCATGGTGATATATACCTGTAATCCTAGCACTCAGTATGTGTAAGAACACCAGAAATTCCAGCTCGTTCTTGCTATATCATGGGTTTGTGGCCACTTTGGGCTACATAAACCCTGATGTGAAGAATGCAAAATACGTTATATATAAAGATGTACAAATATGAACTGATAGTAATTTAGAGTAATTTGATGAGATGGATGTGGAACCTGATATTATTCTGTTAATAATAACTAGACAAAGCTGCTGATAAGTTGTGAGTTAGACAGCTTCTAAACTACTGAAACAACATACATCTGGATTTCTCTACAAATTCCCAGTGCCTATTTACTAGGAAATATTAGAAAATAGGCCCTGGAAATTTCTTCCCAGTTTGTGTGGTTCTGGGAGCTGAACTCAGGGCTTTCTTCATGCTGGGGAAGCACCTTATCAATTGTCCTATAACCCCAAAGTTTTTGCATATACCTAAAAGTGGATTCACACAGTGTTCTGTGCACCATCACATAAGGTTCTTTGGGTTCATGTAAATAATGCTAGGCACATGAATGAATGGATGAATAACCAATTTTAAAGCCATTAGTTGTTTTCTCCATAGTTCAGGCTGAGCAAAATGTAACTCTATTTCTTAACTGAATTGCAAAGTGTTTCTGACATAAGCATAAACCATTTTTAAAATTAGAATAACAAAATGCCACCAAGGGAAAGTTTTGAAAAGAAACTTGGCTGTTAGTTAAAAAATAGGTTGCAGAAGGGCAGGGAAAGAGATAAGAGGCTATGACAATCATCATGAAATGAGGGCTTTTCAGCAGTGATGCTTGGTTGGAGAGGGATGGACAATTTCTAAACACATTTTACAGGTGTCACCAGAATAGCTTGTTTCTTGAAATGAATGAGAGGAGTGGAGAGAGAGTGAGAGTGAGAGTGAGAGCGAGAGCGAGAGCGAGAGAGAGCGAGAGAGAGAGAGAGAGAGAGAGAGAGAGAGAGAGAGAGAGAGAGAGAGAGAAGAGAGAGAGCTAGAGAAATGCTTATAAGCCATTTGCAAAACATCACAGGTACATATTTTTTCATCTGCATCATATCTCAGGTTGAATTACCATTTTCTAAGACCACTGGAAGTTTATCTTTATTTAGCTATATGAAAAAAAAACAGTATTAATAACCAGGCTTTTGCAGATAATTCAGGAGTTCAACAAATTCTCTAAACTGCATAAAATTTAGAATTTATGCATATGCTTTACTGCCAAGAAGCTTCATAGCTTCCATCATGTAACAACCATTCCAAAACTCAGTGGCCTTAACTGCCTTAGCTGCCATCAGTGTTTCTCGTGCACATCCTAGTAGTTAGCGAGATGGTTTCTGCTGATTCCCACAGGCCTTGTTCATATGCTGCTCCACATCTGGAGTTCAGCTTATACTGGCTGCATAGCACATCCTTCTTGACCCAAGGAACTTGCAATGTGCTATTTTCAAGGGGATAGCAGAACATGAGAGTGAAAGCCTAGGTCAACAAAGACATTTCATGTTTCTGATCAGAAGCAAAGGCTGACTTTCGATTGGCCCAGAGTGAAGAATCACCAAGATAAAAGGTGAGAACACTGCATCTTTAAGTTGGAAGAGCACAAAATCACATGGCTAAGGGAAATGAGATCTTGCTTGCATATTCTTTTTGTTGTTATTTTTTTGGGGGGGAGAAAAGGGTTTATTTGGCTTACACTTCCACATCATAGTCCATCCTTGAAGGGTGTTGGGGCAAGTACTTGGATGCAGGAACTTGCTCTTGATTGTGGAGAAACAGCTTTTAATTCCCCTCCCCAACCCCCCCCCCACCAAAAAAATATGTGGGCTGGGACAATGATTCCATTGGTACAGTGTTTGCCGTGAAAGCACAGGACCTAAGTTTAGATCTCCAGCATCCATGTAAAACCTGGGCACAGTAGCTGGGGGCAGTAGCCGGGCGCAGGGAAATGGTTTGTTATAATAGAGAGACAAAGAGAAGATAGAAAGGAAGAGAGAAAGAGAGAGGGAAAGAGAGAGGGGTCGAGGGATGCACATCTCATGGGAGTGGAGGGAGAGAGAGAGAGCTTGTTGTTGTTATTGAGTCAAGGTCTCATGTACTGATGCTGCCATCACAGCTTACTGTGTAGCTGTAGCTGATATAACCTTGGGTTTCTGATCCTCCTGCTTCCACTTTCCAAGTGCTGGCCTTACACTTTGGTTATATATATATATATATATATATATATATATATATATATATATATATATATATTTGTGCAGATTAGAGCCAGGGCTTCAAACACATTAAGCAAGCACTCTACCAACTCACCTATATCCCTACTCCCTCTCATTTGCACATTTATGATTTTTAATTTTCCGTTTTTGTCCTGTGCTACTAAAAGTGTGGAGTTGGGACCTTGTGCATCTTGAATACAACCAGTCTTCCCATTCTTGTGGCACTCCCTTCCAGGAATCACCCTCCTGATCTTTGGATGTGATTTGAAGGGTTGCCAGTGTGAGATCCTGTAATTTGTCTTTCTAAATGAACTTGACAATATTCAACCTCATGGCTTGTGAGGATGAAATGGTTTTTCCCTCATTGAGATTTTCTTCATCTGATAGTTATAGTCAAGTCTTAGGCAAAAATTGAAGAAACTCAACACATACCATGTCTGTAAAGAAAGGTCTACTCCTTGCAATGTGATTTAAGATTCTCAGTAGCTAGATAGTCCCTGGAACTATCACTAAAGGTAAACTCTGCTGGGGAAAAAAAAGGACCTGAAAATAAAAAGGAGACTACTAGGGAATAGGGAGGGGGATGGGATGGGATAGGATAAGAAGGAACAATAGTGAGGGTAGATATGATCAAAGTGTATTATGCCATGTATGGGAATGCCATAATGAAACCCTTCCTTTGTAAAATTAATATATTAGAATTAAACACATAAACAGAAAATCCATTCAGAATATATTATCTTTCCAATTTTGAGAGCACATCTCGACCACAAGATATCATATCTTAAATCTTTTAAAAATTGCAAACAACGAAATTATCTACATACAAAATCAGCAAATATAGGCTCTTGTATACTCCTGCCTAGAGGATTAAAACTCATCTATGGAGCCAGAGAGTCCAAATAGTAAAGAGGTACATATAGCCACATGTGTCATTTTGTTGAAGACATGCCAGAGAATTCTTCAAAAACTGCTAGATTGATTTTAGTATCTTCTTGTTGACCCATTAACTGGTTTGGGTCAGCTGTATTTCAGAGGCTCTCCTGATACTCTCATGCTGATTAATAATTAATCTTAGATGTTTAGAGTGTGTTTCTATTTGGTAGCAGGGAACTCACCAGTGTGAACTCTTTGGTTTTAGACCAAACCAACCTTGCTTAATTAAATAGAATTTTGTTTTTTTTCTTTCAAAGCTGTCTGTTCTTAGGGAGAAAGAATGTATGCATATCTCTGCCCACTGATTTCTTACCTTGTAGATTATGTGACTGAAGGAGAAACTTCCTATACAGTCTGTCTTCTGCATAGGAGTAAGAAGACAGCTGAATTTTTAAAGGCATTAAAATATAGGAGGCAAACGAAGAACTGAGGTTTGTATTTGAATCCTGATTTCCTGTTTCAGCTGCTTTGTGACTTAGTTTTACCTTATTCCTTTAAAGTTTTTATTCATGCAGATCAGGACAAATCATATATATAATATTTCATGGCCAAATTCCTGCCACAATGTATGAATTTAAAAACTGCGTAATAATAAACATCTGTATCTACTAGTCTTGCTTGTCTCTTTAGATGTAAGAGGCTGTAAAAATGAGTATAACTTGTTGGCATAATTTGAACTAAAACAAGAGTTGAGTGTCCTCTGCAGGGAAACTCCTGAGCAACACTACAAGCACTAAATGACATTCTACTGAAGTGACATTCTCCAAGTAATTTGTCAATAACTGCTTGTTCCCAAGCTCTAACCAAAGTCTGAAAGTGTGGTCTGGGTCAAGTAGATTATTCTTCAGAGAGTCCTTGGAGGGGGCTATTTTTGAATCAAGTTTTGAATAGGCAGAGAGGAACAAGAAGAGATTTTGCCACTTTGTTACTTACCCTTTTTTTATTTACCTTCCTTGTTTGACTGTGTCTGGATAGATGCATCTGGATATGCCTGCTGTCTTAGTCAGTGTTCTATTTCTGTGAAGAAACACCAGGACCATAGCAGCTTATAAAGGAAAGAATTTCACTAGGGCTTGATTACAGTTTGAGAGGTTTAAATCCTTTATCATTATTATGCTGAGGATCATGTCAGCTTGCAGGCAGACATGGTGTTGGAGAAGTAGCTGAGAGTTCTCCATCTTAGGCAGCAGGAAAAGGGAGAACCACTGGACCAGGTTTGGGCCTTCTGAAACCTCAAAGCCCACTCCCAGTGACACACTTCCACACCTATCCCAATAAGGCTACACCTCTTAATCCTTCTAAATAGTGCCACTCTCTGATTACTAAGCATTCAAATATATGAGCCTCTGGGGGCCATTCTTATTCAAACCAGCACACCTGCCATCTCTCCAAATCTTCCTCAATGCTACCAGGAAAAAGATCCTGTCTAGGAGGCTCTGTTTCAAAATTAGTCAGAGATATAACTCAGTGGTGAGATCAACAGGTATGAAATAACCAGAAATGCACTTACATATGCCAAAAGATGTACTGGACAAAGTAGGTGACATATGAGTGGACAGATAAACATTGGTGGAAATTTTAAGAATGACTCAAAAGGATCAATCTAGAAAGAAAGCATAAAACTAGTTTTTTTAAAAAAATAAGTGACACTGGGTATATAACTACCCTTAAGGGTAGACCCCATGCCCAGTAGTAGGTGGTCAGTCAAAAATGGATTCTACAGTATTTTTGTAGACTTTCTATCTCACATTGCTTTGTTTGGTTATTTTTTTTCTCTTACTGGTCTTTTGACTGTATATTATGGTTTCTGGTTTTGTGTTTTATGCTTATTTGTTTATTTATTTTTGTGTGTGCTTCTTGCGTTTGTAAAATTCTGGGGTTTTTTTTGTTTGCCTGTTTTCTAAAGAAAGAGAAAGAAAGGGCATGGCGTTAGGTGGCCATGGAGGTGGTAAGGGTATAGGAAGAATTAGGAGAGGGGAAATCATGATCAGAACACATTGTATGAAAATTCCTTTCAATTAAAATGCATATAATAAATGGTATTTTATAACAATTTCATTTTTTAATTAAAAATGACAAAAAAATTAAAAAATGAGTAAGACCTTGGTAATGTCACCAAGATCTTAATTAGAACTGAGGTGTGAGTCGGTATTTGAAAACGGATATAAAAGTCTTCTTAAATTGAAACACAGTGACAAACAACAGCTAAACAATAAATCTTTAAACAGAAACGTCAGATAAGAAACCCAGCAGACTGTGACAAGAGAAGAACATGGAACAATTACAAAGATTCATGTTCCAAATGGGTAAGAAAGAAAGAATGAAACAGAAAACAAGTGGTGAACAATTTCAGACTTCCGTGGAAGCAGATCTAGTTAGATTCACATTATAGTCACACTTGCAAAAAAATTTAAAGGGATTTTCTTGAAATAAATGGAAGAAAAGTATTATTATTTATAGAGAAATGGGCATCAAAATTATAGCAAACTTCTTGTCAGAATATATGAAGGCAAGAAGAGACAGGTGTGGGCTGTTTAAATTACAGAAAAGAAAATCCATAAACTTAAAATTCTGTACTGGATGAAATTTACCTTAAAATTGATAGAAAACTTAGCAAGGATTTTTTATAGAACTTCAACTAGAGGACAAAAGTAAAAATAGACAAATGTGATTACTTCAAGCAGAAAAGCTTCTGCACCACAAAGAAAAGAACACAAGTGCAGAGATGCAACCTTAAAAATGGATAATTGTTTACAAGCTTCATATCTGACAAGTGGTTGGTATTTATAGTAACTTCAGAGACAATATTTCAAAATCCAATTGAATGTAGAGAATCCATCTAAGCAGTCATGTCTCAAAATGATACACACAAATGGCCAACAGGTATATGAAAATGTTACAATGACTAATCACCAGGTAAATACAAATCAAAATCACAATGAGGTATTAATTCACCCATGTAAAATATCTATTATAAGAAATACTGAAGAAAAATATTTCAAGGACTTGGAGAGAAGCAACCACTGCTAGTAGAAATGTAATTTGTTGCAACCTTATGAAAAACAATATGTAGATTCCTCAAAAAATACTGAATTCGCACTACTAGGTGGATAATATCTATAGGAAATGAAATCAGCTTGTCTAAGAGACATCTGCACTTCTGTGTTTGTTATACTCTTCACAATAGCCAAGAAATAGAAATTGTCTAAGTGGTCATCAGTTGATGAATGGATAAAATAGAGACATAATGAAGTACTACTAAGCTACACACTGAATGAAGTTATGCAGCAGTGGAGAGGAACTGGAGATTCTTGAGCAAAACCAGCCAGAAATGGAAAAGCAGGAGGGGCCTCAATCATTCACATGTGCAGTCCCCAACATTGATATTGTAGAATTTGATAGAAGAATTGTCAATATAGAGGTTAGAGGAGAATAAAGGGGGAAAGAAATAGGGAGAGTTTGATCAATGTATATTAAGTTACAGTTAGATAGGAATGCAGCACTGGCGTGCTATTTCATGGGGTGATGATAGATAATGAGAATGAAGAATGAACAGTACCTTGTGAAGGGTGGAATAAAGAATTGTCCAAGTTTTCATCATAAATTTTATCAAAAATGATCAGTATATGAGGATATGAATATGTAGAATTGATTTGAA
This sequence comes from Peromyscus californicus insignis, assembly GCF_007827085.1. NCBI lineage: Eukaryota > Metazoa > Chordata > Mammalia > Rodentia > Cricetidae > Peromyscus > Peromyscus californicus. Next base: position 70,871,063 of record NW_026294595.1, read on the forward strand.
CATTATATATGCATACATATATCAAACATTATATGATATCCCATTAATATTCATAAAATAGATTTTTAGTTAAAAATAAGGGGAAATAAGCTTTCTTAGATCAATGGAAAGTGAGGGAATTCACCTCCAACAGATCTGCCCTGGGGAAAATAAAATCATTAATGTCACTTACAAAGAATGAAAATGATACAATCAGAAAAATGGATATACATGGGGAAAGAGCATCTGAAGTAATGGCAGAAGGTCAAAGAAAGTATTTCTTTGTCATTATTTGTTTTAAGACATAATTGTTTAAAGAAAACACTAACAATGTGGTTCGTAGTTACAGTGGAGGTATAAGTGAAATGAGGGGAAGCAATAAGACATGATTCATAAGATGCTGCTTTATCTTTATTTTCTGTTGCAGTGATAAAACACTGATCACAAGCAGCTTGGTGCAGGAGAGACTTTACTTGGTTCACAATCCATAATCAAGGGAAGCCTCTAGACAGGAATGGAAACAGAGAGCCTGGAGGAATGCTGCTTATTGGCTTGGTTCCTTTGGCTTGTTCGGTTACCTTTCTTGTACAGTCCAGGTGAACCTGTCCAGGAATGAGACCACCCACAGTGGGTTGGGTAATCCTACATCAAGTAGAAATCAATAAAATGGCCAACAGACATGCCTATAGGCCAATGTGATAGAGGCACATCCTTGATTAAGGTTCCTCCTTCTTTACTGATGTGCCAAGTTGACAACCAAGACTAGTCATCATAGATGTCTTCCTTACATAAGAAGAGTTACTTTAAGGTGGTCTTTAATTGGCTAAGAAATGTATATTGAGAGGCTATGGAGATTGCTTAGTGGGTAATCACCGGCTCTGAAATTGTAAGGAAAGGGTGAGAACCAGAGTTTGGATTCCCAGTACCCACGTAGTTGCTGATGAATGTGGTGGTCTACCTGCCATTCCAGTGCTTTGAAGGTACTTGCACTAAGATTTGTTATTTTTCTAGTAGGTTTACTCTTTTATTTGTGCAAAAGTAATTATATATATATATATATATATATATATATATATATCTTATATTCATTCTTTAACTTAGTTTCTTTTATATTGGTGGAGTTGTGTTTTCTTTCTATAAGTGTTTCTACAGCACATTGTGACATCATCTGCTATACTGTCAACTTGTGTAATCCCTCCAGCAAGCTGGCTAGGTAGTCTACTCAAATTAGCTAGCTCTGGGTTGAGGTAAGACACCATGCCTCATTATATAGAAAGGAATTGAGGAAGACACCTGGCGTCAACTTCTGGCTTCCACACTCACCCAATACATGTGCACCTCAGAACACATAAATATACATATGTACACAAATAACACACACACACACACACATACACACACATACACATTGGAAATATATAACCACTTCTAAAAGTTTTAGGGAGTGTGCTGGACAAGGAGAAAAAAATGGAATTACATAACATACTTTTGTATAACCAGAGAAGGCATGAGAGAAATAAATAATAAATACAATAAATAGAAAGCAGCTACCAATATGTTGAATATAAAACCAAATATAGCAAGTCCTCGTAATGAGGAATGTTTTAAATATTATAGTCAAAGGACAGAGACTATCAGATTAGGCAAAATGATGAACTCCAAGACTAGGGAAAGATATGAACAAGATGAATTTGCAGCAGATTTTAGTTACTGGGGTAAAGAATTGCTCTAAAAATAAAAAAGTAAAATACACAGATTGAGGCAATATGTCAGGGAGACATGGGAACCCACCAAGGAGTTCCTCGTGACTGAAGCTGGAGCAATTTCAGCAACAAAATAAAGCAGCAATGTACTATATCCCAAACCAAAATCAGTGAGTGGATTCTGATGCACTCAAAAACAAACAAGGGGGATACAGAGTAGCAAGCCACTTACACCCTGACCTCTCACTCCACAGCGCAGTTTCCATTTTGACTGCATTGGAAGTGTAAAGTATTAGAGGTAAAAAAAGGAGTCACCTTCTAGTAGATGAAGCTGAAAGTCATTGCTTCAACATTACCCTTAGCATGATATATTAAAAATGGCCACTTTCCTCAGTGGGCTTCTCCCACTCCAACCACTACAAAGACATTCTCCACACTGACTATGCAATAATTGTCTAATAAGCTCTTCAGAACCAAGGAATGTCTGAGAAACTGTCACAGCTAGGAGGAGGCCATGAAGGCACACAGACTGAATGCCATGGGGTGTCCTGAATGACATCCTGGGGCAACAACAAACTAGAGAAATCTGACCAATGTGTACATTTCTATGACTAGTGGAGGTAATAAGTGATTATTTTAAAATCATGTCAAACACCAAATATGATGAACCTTGAATAGTCTTAGGAATTAAATACTTTTATATATTTCATTCTGCAGCTTTCTGTGAATATATATATATATATATATATATATATATATATATATATATCATGAAGCACATCTTTTCTTAGAAATATAGTCAAGTGAACATCATACAAATCCTATGATTACAGTTATTTCTGCATTTCCTTTTATAGACAAGTAGGATTTGTTTCAAAGTTCCAAAAGCTGTATTGCTGCCCTTTCATTTACCCATTATAAACCTTCCCCATATCTTTAAATGTACATAGATGTGATGGTTCAAAGTGCTCCACAGTCCTGGATTGATCATACTTTGTGGTGTTCTAGCCTGTGTGTGAGTAGATTCACTACACCAAGCAAGTCCTCTGTCCTTAGGTTACCTTGGATAGGATGGCCAGATTGTTCTGGATGACTCTATGACTTATGGGATTAGGGTTTTCTTTCCATTGCTTAATTGTGTACTCTTAGGCAAGTTACTCCCCTTTCCTAGTCATAACAAAGAGAATATATGTGAAAGAAGTGTCAGAATTCTTATAATATCTGCTACATAGGTGTTAGTAGATGAAAATTCTTCTAAATGTAGATGGGAAGGGCTATTTCTGTTTCTCAGGGGGAGCCCTGTTTCAGTGGGTTCCTAGCGCCTGGTGACTAACTTCAGCATCAGATCAGAGATGATGCATCTTCACCATGGCTTCTTTGTTTGAATTATTCCTGGGTAGCGGGGAGAAATACCTGTGCTTAACAATCTGCTGTCCACCACATGAAGTCCTTAGCCTTTGATAAATATTGAATGTGTCCTTAAGCTGCCCAAGGTATCACTCACTATCCTTAGCCTCAGATAATATTATCCCTTGCTAGTCAGCTTGCATGGCCATTATAAGATGCAACAGACTGAGTGAAAATTTAATTCCCCCATAGCCTTTGGGGCTGGACTTAAAAGATCAAAGTGCCAGTGAGACCCATTTGCTGTGTCCTCAGTTGGCCTTCCTGGTGTATGTGTTCAGAGAAAAAGAATGGAGGTAAGGGAATGGGAGAAAGTGGGGGCATTTGTGTATCTTCCCTGTATAGGAATACCAGTCTTATCATGCCAGGGCCCCAATTGTATGTGCTTACTCAACCTTTAATATTTTCTTAAAGCTCTTTCCTCAAGTTAGAGCCACATTGAAAGTTGTTATGATCTCCACATGTGGATTTTGCAGGAACACAGCTCTATCTGTAACAAACTCTGTGCAGTAGAGTGAAGGTTAAAATGAATTCCATGAATGATTAGGAAAGTGTCTTCAGTGAACATCATGGGCTGCCATTCCCATTCTCACCACCTTTATTCAAACTTACCAGGGCACTGTACCTATAGTCATCATTTGTTTTTCTAAAGGCTCCATTTGCAGGGCTATAGTTACATTCCTTTTCTGAAATGATGTCAAAATGACTATCAGAAAGAGCTAATGAATTGTGACCATGGGGCTGCCCTAGAGCGGGAGGGTTTGTGAGTTCCAGTTTTGTACATCTCTCCTAATGACAATAAACCTTTGATCCCAGGAACCTCCAGCATCTGTTAGGCTACTTGAATTCAGTCTTGTGAATGTCTTGGGTCCTTTTAAGTGTGTTCTAAAGGCTAAGCACCTTTCTGCCTATCTTTGTATGGCCTTTGGTGTCTGTCTACTCCTTGGTTCATTTTACATCGTCATCCCCTCTCTGTCTCTTTTGGTATCAAGTGCAATTTGTAGTCTTGTCTGAAGCCACCAGCTCACTTCACAGATGGTGAATTGCAGTTGAGAGTAATGGGCCTATTCGGTTCAGCCCAGAGAGTACATTAGTGTCTGATAGCCTATAACTGCTGAACATTAGACATCATTCTCACTGCTCCAAGGTCATCTGTAGGGCTGCCTCTCTCTCCCCTTCCTCACTCCCCTCCATTCCTCTCTCTACCTCCATCAGATTTGAATTATGCCAAAGTCACGAAGCCATTAGGGCCTGTTCTTGGACTATGGAGCAATGAGTCTTCATTACTGGTCTGGGTCAGTTTTGTTCCAACAAACTGAGCAGACTGAACACTTGAAAGGGAGCTCAGCTCATGAAACTACAGAGCTAAGTGTATCCACTTAGTGCTCCTGGGTCTTCTCATAAGGGGAGTGTTGGCCACATGTTCTAGGAAGCATCATTTCAAATAAGAAATAAGAAATCAAGCAGCTGGTGACGCATGTTAACAAATCTAAAACACCACTTACTGTGTTTACAACACAGTGCTGCTGTCACTGATGCTGCATTCCGGGCTTATTTACTAATTAAATAAAGCAAGGTATGCGCATGTGTTAAACAAGTGTCTCTCCTCTTTTGCCTCTCTGTGGCTCTCTCTTTTTTCTCTCTCTGTGTCTCTGACTCTTTCTCTCTCTCCACATCTTCCTTGCTATCTCTCTCATCTCTCCCTTTCTGTCTCCTCACTTTTCCTGTTTACCATCCCACCATAGGGAACACTGAGTGGCAGAGATTTCATCCTAGTCTATTCCATATAGATCTGGATTGGTATTTTCAAAAACCTTTTTTTCTCTTTGCTTTTATAGCTTTAAAATACTTCCCCCCAAACACCCTTGAATAATAATGCTGAGACTGAAAGGACAAAATGAGAGCCTGGAAACTTGATGTTTGTCATGACTTTGTTACAAAAAGCAAGCTGTGAATGATTATTAATTGACCTATGGCTGGCAATCAATATAGAAGGATCAAGAGCCGCTGAGGTCTGATGGTTAGCTGGCAGCATCAGATTTCCCCATGATTTCCCAGGGCATACTGCTTTGGGATAACCAGCTTGGGTTTTGATGAGACCTATGTCTTCCTGCCTGCTCTTTCTTTTCCCACTTCTTGTCCTCTACTCTTTCCTCTCTCTTCCCCTGTCCTTACCATTCTCCTTTTCTTTATTCTGGGGTAGTTTTTCATGTAATTTCATTTTATTTTATTTTATTTTACAGCAAAGATCTCAAACTGTACCCTAAAAGGTGCTAGAATTGATGGAGACCTTTAAACAGAAACAAGTTCTGCAAACAATTCCTCTCCTGATTGTCTGTCTGTCAGTGGAATAGGGCTCCCTGGTAACAGTGTAAAACTCCATTTGTCTTGTACAGGAAGGAAGGGGAGGGTCAGTACCTTATTCATTGTGGTTTTTGACCGCTCAGCTTCAATTAACTTGACACTGGAACAAGCTTATTTTATTTGTCTTTGTAACTTAGCTTGTACAGCAGAGAATGGAAAAGGGAGAATAGAAAAAGAAGGTAGGTATCCAGCTCCAGAGGCCAGCTCTTTATGCAAGGCCAGCTTTGCCACCAGGGCTTCAGCCCTTGTTTTTGAATTCTTGTAATTTCTAGCGGTGTTTGAATGAAGGGTCCATATTTTCAGTTGATAATAAGCTCTTTGATATGTTCTTGGTCTTACTATGCTGATCTAGAGCCCTTGGCATGTGCATGGCTCAGAGATTTTTGCATAGAGTTTCACATCCACCAGTGCCACCTTGTCATTCAAATGAGAACGTTGGTTTCCAATTGTCCTCTGTCATTAGATGCTGGGATTTGTCTACAGCACATGAAGCAAGCTTTTCCATCAACAATGTGTGGGAACTTTGTGGGTAGAGAAAGCCCACAAGAGCTAATACCAGGTACCTTACTGTCTGTACTTGTCACCTTTATGCTGTTTAATGACATCACTAATTATCCCAGGCAGATATTATATAGACACAACTCAGGGAGATGAATCGACTTACCTGTGACCACATGACCAATAAATGCTAAAGCTAGGGATTGAATTTCAATCACGTTGCCTTTAAATATAGATAGATACATTATTTTTCTGAGTAAGATTGGGGTGGAGGAAAGTAAAATGACTAGTGGAAAACTGTTATAGGTAACTGAAAATATACTGGAGAGAGAGAGAATAAGTGAGAGAGAGAGAGAAGGACAGAGAGAGAATGAGAGAGAGAAAGAGACAGAGAGACACAGAGACAGATGAGAGAAAGAGACAGAGAATAAGAGAAAGAGAGAACGAGAAAAAGGAAGAGACAGAGAGAGTGAGAGAGAGAGAGAGAGAGAGAGAGAGAGAGAGAGAGAGAGAGAGAGAGAGAATGAGAGAAAGAGAAACTCAGAGTAAAAACTAAAAACAGGATGCAGTAAGATTTTATAGTAAATTGTCTCAGGAGCACCAAGAAGAAACAGTGAACATAGCATTCAGTGCAGGATGCAGACGAAGGTTTTAGAGATAGGTTCACAAGGATTATGGTAAAATCTCCTGAACCTCTTGCCCATTTCAGAAGTTCAGAAGTTGTAGAACAATAGAGTGAATCTTTATAAGGAGAAGTTATGGGGGGCGTGTTACTGTGCTATGAATCACATTCCTCACCACAAGTGAGCTGGGGTTGGTCCCCGTCTCTGTCTCAGGCTTTATGACTGCTGTCAATGGTCCAGGATTAGTTAAGTCCTGTGCCTCCTGTGACATCATATTGATTGAGGTAATGGTTGCAGACCAGAACCAGTCCCATGCCCTCATGAACTCAGCTTCACTACTACTTGGTCCTGACACCAACCTCAATGAACAAAGACTGGGAGATTACATCTCATTTTTTATGAAAGAAACATGACCCCAGAAGAAATACTGGTGATCCTGATTCAGCCTTGCTGTGCCATGGTTCCAGATAATCATAGGCACACAAGGACTGTTGTATTTTGATTTCTCTTTCTATGATAAGCACCATGACCAAAAGCCACTAGGGGAGGAAAAGGTTTATTTGAGTTACACATCCTGGTCATAGCCCATCATTGACTGAATTGAGGTCAAGAATTCAAGCAGGAGCAGAAGCACTCAAGATTTGCACTCAGGAACAGCTGAGAAGCTCTTCATGCTGTGCACACTCCAATAGGAAAGGCTACACATTGAATGATTTTGGTGATACTCTCCTATGACTCACAGTTGTGCAGGACCCTGGCTGATGAGAGAGTCTTCCTAATTGTGGCAGGTGCTGCTGATGCTCCATAGCAGGCAGTATCTAACACTATTAGATACTGTGTATTTAGAAGGCATCATGAGTATGAAATGTGAGGATCTAGAAAGGTAGCCAACAAGGTAGTTAATGACTTAATTCATGGGTAGACTATAGAGATGGGTCTCAGAGTCATTTCCTATGGTAGACTTTTGGTAGGCCAATTCTGATATCTTCTTTACTAGACTCAAGTCCCAGTCCCTGGTTGTTGGAAGCACTGGCTGGTGAAGGCTCACACTTCCTTGGGAAGTTTTTCTTCGGCTAACATGACTACTAACATGTTTAGAACACCATGCTTATGTCTTAGTTGTGTCCCCATAGTTGTTCTTGACACATACAAAGATTCAGAAGTCTCAGAACAGTGCCTCAAAATCAAGCATATTTGTAGATATCTCCCTCCCTATATATGTGTGTGTATATATATATATATTCTATAGCTCTTCAAGTGTTCAACCCAATTTTAGATTTGAGAAAAATCATGTCTTTTTAAGTTGTTCTCTTTATTCTGTCCTCCTCTTTATCTCTGTCAATTTCCTTTTGAGAACATTTCTTCAATAATTCACTTTCATAAAAAAATCTGTCTCATATTTTGATTCTGAAAAACCTGCCATATGGCAAGGAGTAACTTTAGGAGATTGACCAGAAAGACTGGCATTCTAGAGTTCGAGCATTTTCTGGCTGAATGGCAAAGAGGACTCCATCCTGAGCTATGGCTAGAATGTTCATGATCCTCACCTTGATGCTGTAGCAATGCAATCTCTTTGATTTTCACCTGTGATGAAGTGGTGTGTGATGTGGGTGGCAGGAGAGACAGTGACTTTGCCCAATTACTGTAACTTTATTAGGATGTTAACTATAGTTACTTAGGATTGAGTAGTGGTGCAGAGCACCAAGAGGGGGACTTATAAGTTTAGTCTATTGCTTACTGACTTGAAGCAAAGGGTGAAATTTAGAGGTCTGTCATAGAAGCATTTAAAGATATATCAATTTCTGAAGGTGCATGGTACTCTGAAGGCATGGCTAGGGTGCTAGGGTCCTTTGGGTTTGGTTATAGTATATTTCAATCACAAATACTGCTTTTACTTGTGTATTCTTTAGTATAAATAAGGTACTTATTCTGAACATGAATTAAAGCAAAAAGAGCCTATTTACCGATTCAGGCTTCTGCTTTTCCATTTGGGCCACACCACTCTTCTGATCTCATGCTACTAGAGGTATTTGTAGTGAGCAAAGACATCATGTGGTGTCTCTGGCAAGCCTCAGTAGAAGAACTACAGCACATGTCCTTAAGGCTCTGGAGTATGGCCATGCCATCTGCAAGAAGAATCATACACAATTCAAAAAGCAGCTGCTGGCATGTTTCTGGGTCCTTGCAGAAACTGGTTATGTAACTAAGGGGCATTAGTTGAGTGTGGGGACAGCACTCATGAACTATGTGCCATTAGGTCCTCCAGTCATGACTGTTGAGGGCATCCAGCAGTAGTCATTGCAAAACGGTATTCATACTTCCAGAACTACATTTGAGCATGCTAGAGATCACAGTTAGCTGCATGAACAGGTGGTTCTGTCTCCTACACCATTTACTGTTATTGCTCTGGTGATCTTCCTATGGTTTATAATTGTAGTCTTCTCGAGAGTTCTTATAATCAGTTAATGGGGAGAAATCCAATAAAAGAACTGTGGCTGGGTTATGCAGCACCCATTTTAGATATAGTAGTGCAAAGTAAAAAATGGGATGTGGCTGCTCTATTGCTCTTTTCATAAACAACCTTCTAAAATAGTAGTTAGTAAAAAAATCTTCCCAATGCAGACTCGAAGAATTCTAGCTTTTTTTCTTGGCTATTATATTGTGTGAACAAAGAAGTAACATAAGCTACGTAGACTTAGGTGCTATGGTGAAATGCTTTGTTGGTTAATTCAGAGATTAAAAGGAGAAAGATTAGATCTAAGAGACACACAGTTGGGCCTAAGAATGCTGGTATGAAGTGTGGAAATCCCTAGGTTATATTTTGGTTACCTGCCACACCATCTTTATTGCAGAATATTTGTTTCTAACCAAGTGCACAGGCTAACATGGTTATCAACCCCCTTTCCATTATTGCACAATGGGCCTATAAAAGGTAAAGTCACAATGGTGGAGACTGAGATTTTGCAAGGCACTGCCTATGTTTCCTCTTACCAGGTCTCCCAGGGAAATATATTTGATGATATACTCTTCTCAGGGTGGGATCGTTTCACATTTTGCTTTCTGTCCATTGTTTACCATCCTTTAGTCCTAATTTTGATTGCAACTTCTTCTGGAGATGCATACTGCCTATTTGTTGACTGAAGGGCACTGTCATTAGAAATTTGGAGCAGCTTCACACGAGGTGCCACATGTTGCTAAGGAAACTAGAATGCCTTCTTGTGAGTTCATAGTCTCATTAATAACAGAATTTAAGAATAGACTTAGAAGAAAGCTCAAGGACAATTTTACTAGAGTTTAGGAGAAAAACTTCAGGGCAGGCAAGCTGTAAATATCAGTACCTCCTGGCAGGGGGAGATGAGGGGGAAGAGAGAAAACCACACCATTTGTTAGCAGTCACATGGCAGAAGGGGACAGGGGTGGTGGTGGTGGAAATAACTTTACAGAAACAGAGCTAAGAGAAAGTCTGGTGCATCCAGGAAAGAATCTCACAGACTTATTAGGTATCCAAAAACAAACAAAAAAGAGATAATAAAGAAAGGAAGGAAAATCCATAAATTTCTGAGTTATTCAGAAAAGGACAGGCTTAATCCAGCTGTATAGCTGTGGCTCTGTAAGCAACTGTATCAGGGGTGAATTTCCTTTTTCTCTCATCTCCTTAGTGATGCACAGGTGAATCTCGAGCGGTAGTCCCTTACTTAGCTGGGCAGTTGACCACCCTATCTGGATTAACTCTTTCGTGTTTTAGGTAGCTTGGGTTATAAGCTCTTCACTCAGGCCAGAGGTTCCATTCTCTTGACCATGAGTAAAATCTTCCCCTTAATGGACTTTTCATGCTACTGTAACATCACTACTGTAAATAACATCTCTCCTTCCTTTGAAGTGAGGCTTCTCTATGGTACAATTCAGGCTTCAAATATCTCTACAGGAATAGATTGCAGCATTTCATAGCAAGATGTGGCCTTGAATGAGGTGGCTATTACCTCTCGAGGGTCAGATGTCTGCCTGCAAAACAGTGTTACTGTTATATTTAAGAGGATTCAACTCTCTCTCTCTCTCTCTCTCTCTCTCTCTCTCTCTCTCTCTCTCTCTCTCTCTCTCTCTCACAGCACTGGCTCTAGAGCATAAGCAGTGAACAAATGACAGATGCTATTAATAGATGATAGTATAAAAACGTCTCTGCTTGGTGTTATCCTTGTACTTCCCTCTAATAATTGGGTACCTTGAATATTTGTATTAACTTTTCAAGATTAAAGTGTGAAATTCATTGCCAATTAGATGTAATGTAGTGTATAGTTTTATATATATGCAAATATAGAGATAGATCTAGAGATAGAGATAGGCATACCACAATTATACATTCTGTGACTTTTCCTTGGATTAAATTTTATCACAATTAGACAATGTTAGGTCACTGTGAAGCTTCCTCAGAGCAATAGAACATATGTCTGCTGAGGATGTAGGTGGTTATTATAAATCTCATATTATCTTATCTCTCCTTTCTTTAACTGTGTTGTAAAAAATGTTATTTTATGATTCTTTCTCTGAGCTAGTCATATCTTCAGATATGGATGTTTGAAAATAAGAGGTTATCTATCTTATAATAACTGTGTAATTAGCCTAGAGAGTGGTGTCTAGTTTTTCTGTTATTGACCTTGGAATATGCTAACAGATTGTATACCTAATAGTCTATATGAAGTGCAAAGTAAAGATTAAAAGTATAGTCTGGAACATTTACATTTTTCAACTTGGAGCTAATATTTGAAACTAAATAGTATTTCCCTAAGCTAGACACACTTGATCTGCATTTATATTTACTTATTTTTTATAAATGTATCTGTGCCTTTATATATCTGTATGTCTGTCTATATATCCATCCATCTATCATCCATCCATCCATCCATCCATCCATCCATCCAGTCAGCCAGAATTTCCTTGAAAATAAATTGGCAAGAAAGAGAGCAATGCTCTACAAAAGCTGGCACAGCCCCTACTAACTAAGAGAAACTAGACATTAAAGGATGACTATAAGACATAAATAAGTATATTTTGCAACAATATAAAAAACTAAACTCACTAAAAAGATATAACTTTTCAATATATATGTACCTAACAATTCACATTTAACATAAATATTGAGAAAATTGGCAAAACTAAAAGGCCTTAGAAAGTAACAAGGAAACTGGAAAACAAATGAGAAAATTAACACCAAGGTCCTCCTGTAAGGAACATTTACTAGAGGGAAAGAGAACTTCAGCATCTTCCTGTTGGCCCCACTAAGATGAAGAAATTCCTCTGTAGCAATGAGAAATTACATAAGAACTGCTTCTCTGATAACTGCTTTTATACCAAACTTAGAAAAGTAATGAAGAACTAAAAATGAGGACAAAATCAGTAAGGAAGTACATCGTCAAAGGTCAAAAATGGCTAAGAGCTCGGAAGGCTGGACAAGCCAGTATCCTGAGTGTTCTGTGTGATGACAGAATACTCTTCCTGTACTTTCCACTCTTCCTCCCCTCATCCTTTGCCAAAAGCACTGTCTCTCCAATGCGTTTCAGGAGACACCTTTCTGGGGAAGGGCTCCCCGGGTCCCAGGAGTGGACTCCAGAATATGCATTCTCATGACTTATGGAGGTTCGATTCTGCTTGTAACACGGAACTCCGATGTGTGTCTGCAGGTGCCTCCCCCAGCAAGACGGGGCTTTACTTTACATTCCCAGCAGTATCACATTTCAACCTTACCTAAAGTCCCTAACGTTTAAAGTGTTGACTTTATGGAAGTCACTCAGAGATTATTTGTTGAATGAGTAAAAAGGAGAGACTCTGAATTGCTAATGCTGAAAAAAAAATAGCAAATGCTGTTTCCAGGGATAATTTTCTGAGGAATTTTGACATCAACTAGCTGAGGAGGCACACTACATTCTCAGTGGAATTGCTTTCTTTACTAATAAAACCAATATGCCATTTACTGTTGGCTTTCTAGGTTTTGTGGACAACTTTACTTCTGGATTTAAGTAAATATTTTAATTTGGGACAAGAATCTTTCTGCTTATTTTGCTCTTTCCTCTTGTTTTTAAATGGGGTTGTATTCATCTAAAAAGTGTGGTGTCCCAGTCTCTCCTTGCATGTCTTTGTTCTGTTTTTATTCCAGGAGGTGTTCTGAGCACACTGCAGTTAAGACCCACACACCCTGCAATGGCCTAAGTACATGTCAGCAGGTGTTGAAGGGCTGCTGGATGAGAAAGTGCCATCACTTCCTGGGTAATTGGAACAAGGCAGAGGACAGTGCACACAGCTATTTGACAAAGGATTAACCTGTCTCCTTCTCTGTAAAGCCGTAATGGGCTCATTTGTGACTCATGGCACTGCTTGTCACCACATGATAGGGCTAACACAGCTTCCAGCACACTTTCCCAGGATCCTCCACCAGAGCTCAAAATGGAGATGTGAAGACACGACCTAGAAATTGATCTATTCATAGGACATACATCAAAGTTCCTAGGGGGTGTTTTGCTAAAGACACGGATATGAGTATCAGCCCAGGTGCTCTGTGGCTCATTAAACTGAAGGGAGGTAGAAAAGACCAGACAGCAGGCTCCAAAGTCATGTGTTTTCAGTTCACATCCTATTTTGAATGACTTTCAGGGTAATTTGTGATGGGGGAAAGCCTGGTGATATTTGCTCATAGAATGTTGGTGAAATAATACTGCAGACAGACGACAGGGAGTGTGTTTTACTGATCCTAGCACTGAGCTTGAAAGTATGCAAATTTGTTCCCAGACACTCTGGCTAAAGATAAGTATTATATAGATACTGACTGATGAAATATGAAAGTATTTTAAGTCTTTGTGAGAAAGTGAATGCTCTGTGGGTCAAAGCACACACTTTTGCATTGTAATAAGTTAACAATGCTTAACCCACCAAAGAAATAATTTAAAATCAGCCGTGTATGGTTGTTCATGCCTGTAATGCCAGCCCTTGAAAGACTGAGGCAGGAGGATTACAATGAGTTCAAGGTCAGTCTAACCAAAGAGTAAGATCCAATCTCAAAAAAAGCACAATAACACACTGCCAATTCAAACTTATTCAGAAGAAAGTACTCAATATAGAATTTGAAATAAAACATTCTTTATTGCAAGATTTGTTAAAAAAAAACTTCTGCCATAATAATCAATGTAATATTGACAATCACAGGAACATTATGAAACCATCTTTTCAAAAATGTTAGTAAACTCTCCCCAAGAGAGTTAGTGCTGTGTCATCAGACACACAGTAAAAGATTTATTTCAGGACTATGAGGACGCTCATCTTTCCCACTGTGCAGAGGAAAACTGGGGCTCTGAGTGGCTAAATAGTTTGCCCAGACTACTTAGGTACTAGGGCTTAGAGTGAGACCCTAAACCTAAATTGTCTGATACTGTATGATATGATCTAATCCTACCATGACACTGGCTGTAAGGTTCAGTAAAAGCAATACACACACACACACACACACACACACATATGTATATATGCATGTTTCCTAGTTTTATTACTACATAGATATTTTTCACTGACTCCATTTACTTTTCCTCATAGATATTGATGTTAGCTAGAGTTAGCAAATCCCATATTTATTCATTCTCCAAGTATGTGGCCTCTATCACTAGTACATATTTTCTTAAAGATTTATTTTTATTATTCGAATTGTGTTTACATGCATGTATGTCTGTGCATGATCTTCAGATTTGCTGCCCAGATCCTCTCCTGGCCTGTCTATTTCTGCCTGGCAGGCTTGGAGCCTCTGTTTTCTGATCCTTCTTTTGCACTTTGCTTCCTCATCTTGACAGAACACTTACATAAGGACCATCATGGGCCAAAGTGCATGAAGTATAGATTTAGAGTGCCATGGCATCATGTAAGGACTTTTTCACTGATAAATAGATTGGGCACATTCCTTCCATGACTTCCCATTCTGTAATTAATTTAAAACTTACCATAGTATATGTGCACCACAGAAATCACCAAACACTACAAATCTGTGCTTTTGTTTCTTTGTTTTTCTAGACAAGTTGCTAATAATTACCAGGATACCCAGGATATTACTTTTGTGGGTTTTCTTATTATTTTGAGGCATTAAGCTGGCTAGATTACTTAACAACCATCTTTCCCTCCCTCTCTCTTTCTCTCTCTCCTCTTTGGAAGGTGGTCTAATGTAGCTTTTGCTGGCCTCCAATATACTATGTAGCCAAGGATGACCTTGAACTTCTGATCTTCCTGCTTCCACCTTCCAAGTGTCTGGACTACAAGTACACAAGTTCATACCCAGTTCTTGTGTCTCAGACCCTTTGGTGCTAGGATGACAGGCTTCTTATCCCATGCTGATTACCCATGAACTTTTAAGAGTCACTAACTATGTGAGTTGCTGTACTGATGTGTCTCTCATCAGCAGCTTTCTCAGCTGGACAGGTGATTGCCCTCCTTGGATTGGCTTACTATCACTCCTTCTTCATAAAACTGGTTACTTGTTATTCCTTTTTTCAGTTCTCAATTACGACAAATTTGAAGAGAAGAAAGTAATTCACATATTATAAAGTGATGTTATACATATCTGGCTTTCCATCTCCAAGTGGAATGGAAGAAGACCTCCTGAGTTTGTTGTTGAAGGTAGACATCCCATGTTGGCTTAGGTCAGAATACAAGCGGTGACAGTAAAAGTGAAGTAAAGTAGGTTGACTTCTGAGTTTCTATGAAAAATGGAAGATGTTGCAAGAATATCTTCCAGTGTCTGAGTTGATGGGTCTATGAAGATCTACTTCTCGTTGAATGAGAAGATAACAATCTGAAGGTTGATGGAAACAGGAAATAATAACTGACACTTTATGCTGGGATGCATTACATTTGAGGTGACTTCAGGTTGTCTAAGGAGAGCTGTCTAGTTGGCCACATGGGAAGGGAGCACAATAGAATTGTTTAGTACGGTTTCAGCCTTTCAGTATGATTTGTTTTTCTTCATGGTAATGTGTTGTCTTTGTGTTGGTGGGTATATATATCTTCTCAAGAGTATTTGTATAAGAAGGCTCACTGACATATGAATGTATCTTGAGGATTGTTGGCAAGATCCATAGAGATATCCTTTAATGTCATCTAGTCATTGGGAATCCTGATGGTCATTGGGTCTGTCAGATGGAACAGGAAGTGGTGCTGAAAGTCTTATCATGGTGTATTAGTGCCCACCTCTTCTGGGCATTCACTTTGCCTTTGTTCTGGTTGAGATGGAAGACAGTCTAGAATCTGTCAGCAACATTCATTCTGAACCACAGTAAAGGATGTCACACTTCACCTTCTGCTATAGGGATACGTCATGACTCCCTGAAGCAATTTGATGAGTGCCCTGTAGAGCCATGGCTAAGTTGCCTCCTTTTCCTCCACTTAGAATACAGAGGAGCCACCTGTACTTGTGGAATCTGAGTGAGGCTCAAGTGCATCATCTTCTATTTGTTTTCCTACATTTATCACTCAAATATTGCAGCCTACTATTTAGATAACATCTTATTGAAGATGGTATTTATTCACTGGAAATGAAAAATTTCAGTGTGGTAGGCATAGAAATGAGAAATAGACTCTATTGTTCGGATTTTTTATTTATTTAATATTTTATTTTATAATTAACTTAATTTCACATATCAGTCATGGATTCCCCAGTCCTCCCTCCTCCCACCCCACCCCCAGCCCTCTCCCAATCCACCCCCCATTTCCACCTCCTCCAAGGCAAGGTCTCCCCTAGGGAGTCAGCCCAGCCTGGTAGACTCAGCCAAGGCAGGTCCAGTCTCCTCCTCCCTACACCAAGGCTCCCAGCATAGGCCCCAGGCTCCAAAAAGCCAGCCCATGCACCAAGGACAGGTCACAGCTCCACTGCCTGGGGGCCTCCCAAACAATTTCATGGTAATTTCAAATAGCTTATTCACTCATGGTTTTGACCTAGAATGAAGAGCTAGGGTTGTCTGTCTGTTCTCCAGCATCTTTCAGTGCTGTCTCTTTTCTATCCAGAACCTTCTGTAATGACCTCTGTCTCCCACTTCCTACCAAGCAGGCAGAGAAAAACTTGTTCATGTTATAACCTCAGTATCCCCAATCCATGGTTTCTAGTCAGATTCTATTTTTAAACCATGAGCTTTATTTTATGTAAAGGTAGTTTCTGAATTTTGAAAATTCAATTCTCTTTTGACCAATTCTGCCTTTCAAAACTAATGTATGTTTGTTCACACTAAAAATGTCAACTATGAGAATTTATGAAAACAACAGTCTATTTCTTTCTCTTATATTTCTTGTCTTAACAATATAAATCATGCTCAAAGCAGTCAAACTTTTAAAAATTGAGTAAAATGCCATAATGTAAGAGATAAATAGAGGAGTGTATCTATTTGATTATCTTTCTATTCCTATTGTACATAAATGGAAGTTGAAATAGTGGGGGTTAAACATGTGAGGCAGAATGTATGTATGGGTACCACACTAATGAATAATTTTTTAAAATATGTAAGTGTATGTTTGATTGCTGATGGGGTCTACTCAGAGAGAAAGGACTAATCTATGAAGAAAACAAATTTAATAACCACGGTTAATGGAGACTGCAGGAGATGGAACTGAAGACTTTCAAAAAGAAGATGAAAGATCTCTTCTGCTGTTAAAACCCAGAGAAATGCTGAAGATGCTGCAGCATTGTAGATGGCTCAGATCTGTGAGAACTCAAGATTTATAGCTCCTCCTCTGTCTGGGTGAGCAAGTAGTTAGATATGACAGAACCGAGGAAAACTACAGCCACATCTTGGTAACTATGTCTCCGACTTGAGCAGTGAGTTAGACATGAGAAAATCAAGGAAACTGTAGCTATGCTGTGGTAGATGTGTCCCCTGATGATATTTTGTGGGAGTTGCAAGTATTCTTGAAGCTGTAGTTAGGCTTTCACGGCTATATCCCAAATTAAAATACCAAGAAACTTGGCCAGTTGTCACAGTGAACGCCAATGAAGGGTCTCCAATCCTTAAAAGACTATTGTAATGCCATTTTCATTGTTGTTACACACACAGACACACACACACACACACACACACACACACACCCCCTTCCTTCACGGGCTTTTCAAAAAGTATCAGAAGAAATTCCTAAACGGTGGGAGGAGCTCTGTTCTACAATTATTTGGGAAAGAAAAATGTTCTCTAGACTCATGAATATGCTAGTCACTTCTTAATGGTCACAACAGTCTTAAAAGTCTATAGTTCAGAATCTGTCATGCTGCTAATCTCTTCTGTGGGTCAGACTTCTCCAGTCTTTCTCTGTGGAGTGTTTTATCTTTTACCTGCTGAATAAACTGCTTCAACTGTCTGTTCCACTTGGGTGAATTCTTCCTTTGAGAGAATAAGATGTAAAGAGAAACCATCACCTGGAGACTGAGCAAATAAAAGAGACAAGCTGGCACATGCATGCCTCTTCTATAGCTTAAACATGACTTCTTCAATGTGATTATGAATCATGATAAGATTATCAATGTGAAGGAGAACTTAGAAGGAGAAAGAAAGTAGAAGACAATAAAAATATATTAAAAGTAATTACAGGTGTTAAGAGAGTACAAGAAACATCAAATACCAGTTCTAAATCTGGCAACCTTTATGACCCCCTTGAATTCTAACCTGTGTCATTCTTTGGTACTTGGGAAGAACACTTTCTGGTCAGTAAAGCTGAAGTAACTGTCTTCAGATTTACCCAACTTCATAATTTCATTCCATGTATCTTTGCAAATTTGGAAGTCTTGTCATTAGAAGTCATTCACTCTTGGGTCTCTCTAAACCATTGGGGAGATGAACAATGCTGTAAGATTCAATTAAAGCATTTTGATCTTCTCATATGACCCATGTACTTCTCCAAACTTCCTGTCCCTCTGAGTGTGATAAAAGAAAGTTCTGGAAAATTAATCTATTGACGTTAAATTTGTTTATTGATATAACCTTGCCTGTTACAAAAATGTGCATGAAATTTGACACTCAGAATAAATGAGAGAAGACACGCTATTGTTCAAGGATAGGCCCCCAAAGCCATCACAAGCTGCCTGTTTATCCTTCCAACTACTGCCACGATACCCAGGAATTTGCTGTGCATATTCTGGATCCTTATATGCACCTTTCTGGCTGTCACATAAACAAAGGACTTTGGTTCTTTCTTTAAATTACTTTGAAAAAATAAATTTCAGTGTACTGGGTATATGAAATTATCTGTGAACAACCTCTAAATTTCACACATGAGAAAACAGGGATACAAAGTGGTCATGTGCCATGCCATCTCAGATTACTCACATAGTGTCCTAGCTGGACTTGAATTTGAATCTCTTATTGTCGAAGCTGATTCTTTTTCTAGTTAGTCCAGTACCTACTTTGAAACTCAGAAGTGCGTGTAGGAGGCATTTTCCTTGTGATCACACTGAAGAAGTGATGCTTCTGCTTTAGACAAGGCTGCTTGTGCCAGCTTGTCTTTTTACTAGCCCTGGTGCCATATTCATTTAATTTGTTAGTCTACTCCTCCATTAGCATTTTTCCTATGGAGGGACTGACCAATTTATCCCTGTTTAAAATTTAATCAGACGTTTCACTGCTCATCAACACTTTAACGGGACCATTTAGAGCCATGGAACTCCACACATCTCTGCTTAATTACTGTTAGTTGACAGATGTCACTTTCATTGTCCTCTGTCCCCTCTCCTTCAGCTGCTCAGACTTGGAGGAGAAGCCTATTTTTAAAAATAAACCTTAAAGCAGAAACACAACCAGAGATTAATGAAGAGACAGCAGCCCGTGTCTGCCTGATTGGACTCTAGTCATTTGAAGAAGATAAGGGTTCTATCTGGTACCTTTTCAGGGCTTGATGCCCACTCTGATTTTTTTTTTCTTGTACAAATTGAAAGAACTTTGGGGAGGAAGGGTGCAGAATAGATGACTGGGTTCCCTCATTGGTTGAGATTGTCATTCTTTTCTCAAGCTACTGTCTGCTCACACTTGTTCCTTACTGAACTGTGAAATTGGAATTGAGAGTGGAATGTTGCTCTTCCACCGCTGACACTCCCCTTGTGATGGAGCACAGTGAAGGGAGACTGCTTTTGCAGCTGGAGAAGGGGACGTGGCAGATGACACACACTCATGTCATGCAGCAATGGGCTGAATTTATTTGGCATTGTAAAATCCTGGCTTTCTCCTACTCTAAACACCAACCCCATACACACATAAAAAGAATGTTTTCATGGTCACTGTAAATATTGTTACATGGAAGCTTTAAACATGAAAATTTCCTTCAAAATGAAATGTTAGTAGCTCATTGCTTTCTCTTTGAAATAGCTACATAAAGAGCAGGTAGTATGTGATCCTTTGAAAGTATGGAAAGACTCCAGATAGCTAATTGTCATTCTTGGATTGAACAAAAGGGATTTGTATAGGCTTCTTCTAGTCTACTGCTTCAGTTATCTAGTGCCACAGGAATGCTGCATAAAACAATCATAAAATTTTATGAGTGCAGAGCAATAAATGTGTTCATGAGTTCCAGCTGCTGACCTGGCTCAGGTAGCCTCAGCTGGACCTGCTAGGGTACCTACAGAGAGTCAGCTGCAGCTTGTGGGTGGTTTTGCTGGTTTTGGCAGGGTTTGTTCATACATCTGGGAAGGGGGTCACTATGGCAATTAGTAGGGAAACTTGACCCTGTTCTACATTCCTTTAATTTTTAATGGCTTAGTACAGGTAGTTTTTATGGATATAGATGAGGATAAGAGATTACATGGAAAAACAGATACTTTCTCCAATATCTTACCGATTCATGGTTGTTTAAAAGGTCTGCCAAAGTTAGATGCATAGCAGTATCTAGAGTCTGAGAGAGCATCATAAAATCACAGAGGGATGGCAGTAGATAGAGTGAAGAATTGGGTCAACAAATACTCAAATCCACCATACCTAAGAATGAAGGAATGATTGCTTTCTACCCAATATCAAAGACAAAGCAGGATATTCATTCTAATAATGTTAACTCAGAAATGTTTTAGGGAACCTTGCTTATGTAATAAGGCAAGAAAAAAATCTTAAGAGGAAAATATATTGAAAAAGAAGTAAATCTATTTTTTTCATAGATAACATGGTCAAATACATAGAGACCTTGAAGGCATTAGTAATATTAAAACTGGTAAATAGACTTAGGAAAGTCATAACATCCAAGATCAAAATATAGTAGTTGTTTATGTTTTCACATACTGCAACTATGATTTTATTTTTTTTTGTGGTATATAGTCTTTATAGATGACTAAGTACATGAGTAGTGGCCCTTTATAACTACATTCTAAATATTTATCCTTATATCCATATGTAAGTGTAGCTCCCATTGCTTATCAAAAAACTTCTTTTTGCAGTAAATGGAGACAATTATAGAAATCTACAACAGTGCAAAATGCAGAGAACAACTGATCATTGGGTTCTCAGCCCCACATGATACATATAAAATACAGCCTCTACACCTGCTCAGAGAATATTGTGGAAGTGGGGACTAGAATTATGCTGCAAGATTATATCTTCTATACATGATAGGAAAACTGCACCCATGAATTTTCCACAATATGGCCACCTAAGTTATAAACTTAATAATAACAATACAAATTGACATGCCAATGTGAATGCCCAAAAATCCACCATTAGGCAAATATCTATAGACTAATAATGACTTCCAAGAGATAGAGAATCGCTCTTCCAAGAAATCAGCCCCTAATTTGTTATCTGATGCAAACCATCATTCCTAAATACATATACATATGAACAACACTAAGTGGACTCAGATTGTATTTGTATCTTTATATGTATATCACCACTGCCATGAGGACCAGTATTCAGCAGCACAGGACTCAAAGGGGATCCATGGAGTTGGTATAATAAGACTTATTTATTTGAGGACGTAAAGAAATAGACACACACACTGTCTTGATGGTTTCCTTCTTCTGTATTCTGACTTTATTTTTCCTTTACAGCTTATATACCCCAACAAAATCTCCCAGGCAATATAGAAATTACAATGTGGTTACATTCTATTTTTAAGTGAATGATTATAATGAATACAGGCAAAAACAACAACAACATGTTTTTCATTTCCTTTACATGATTAAAACAAATTCATCCCAAGAACCCACATACATTTACAACCAAGTAACTTGTTATAGAGGTACATCTATGTAACTTGTAATAGATGACAGAGTGTGAGTAAGCAGGGTATTTTTCTCAGCCAGTTCTTCTCCTGGCAGGCAGCATATTGCAGTTACAAAGAAGGAATCAATCATTTTATTGCTTATCTTGAAAGGTAATCTTATAAGGAATCTTAAAAGAATCACAAACCTAAATTTTTATATATGAAAAAGAATTGTCACTTCTGCTTTAAATCTTTAGGGTGCATACCCATTCATTAACAGTTTTTTTTATATTGAGAAGTTGAGGGCAGAAATGGGTACCAGGAATTAATCATCATCCTTGGTCACCAATCAAGCCTAGCAAGAAAAGTAATTAAGCTAATAATAATTGGGCTGCTTTTTTTTGTTCTCTGACCTTAACAAGTCCCTCACTCAGCTATATGCCTTTCTAAAACTTTAGATTGTCTTCTTGAATTTTTTAATCTTCAAAGCTATTTGTCAAAAACATCTTAGTCTAACTTTAATTATTTTCAAAGCTTTGTTTCAGCTATGATACAATCTGAAACCTGTGAACACGTCTCCCAACATTAAGGTTAAAAGAATTTAAACTAGCTTGGCTACTGGGACTCAATTGTTTTTCTTAACCATTAACCTAAGTCACAGCCCATACAGCTCCTCAATAGAAACTCATGTATTCTAGCTGTGTGACACTTCCTTGTTTTACTTCTTATCCTCCGAACTCACTGCTTTATGAGAAACAGGAACAACGTTTTATCCTACATTTACCTATGTTATTTTTTTCCACTAAACTAACCTCTATCATAATTCCTTACTGTATTTATTAAAAAATCCCAATCATCAAAATCCCATTTAAACTAACACTATTATTGTATAACATCATAGCTTCATTTAAACAGTACAGCTTAGGAGGAAATAATCTTCATAATAATCCACAGGTAAAAATGCTCAGTAGAACAGGATATTTTCAAGAGATGATCATACTGCATTAAGGGCAGTGGGGATCTCCCTACACTCATTCACACCATGCCTGATACCAGAGAAAAATGGCAGCA
Organism: Peromyscus californicus insignis; assembly: GCF_007827085.1. Taxonomy (NCBI): domain Eukaryota; kingdom Metazoa; phylum Chordata; class Mammalia; order Rodentia; family Cricetidae; genus Peromyscus; species Peromyscus californicus. The sequence goes on from NW_026294595.1 coordinate 70,893,882, forward strand.
GCGAACATGCAAAGACACAGCAGTAGCAAGAAACATTCTGGGGCTGCAGTCTATCTGAGGTTCACCTGTCAGGGTTGTGTTTCCTGGTGGGCCAATTCCCTGAAGTCAATTGCCATCTGCTTCTCCTCTGACATGGCCAAGATATTATGTAAAATTAAGATATTATGTAAAAATAGAAGTTAGAAGAAGATGTTGAGATAGATGAAGGGGAACTATGGTAGGCAAACAGGATATGATTATAGGGGATTGAAGATGATCAAAGTAATATACATATGGATGAAATGTAATAATTAAATCCATTAAACTAATAAATGATAGCAATAAAAAATAAAAGGCTACACCTCTACTCATATGATCAATTGATTTCCTACAAAGATGGTTTGTGGATCCTGTCTGTCTGGAGGCATATAAACATCCTGTCAATTAATAGGGATTATGGTTAATTAATTAATAAGATGATGATATTCCACACTAACAAGCACTGAGGGTAAATTCCCTAGTTACATAAGAAAGTCTAGGGAAGAACTTTCCTTTACCCCAGGGCTACCCTTCAGCCATTGTACAGAATATGGACTGTCTGAATAAGACTGAGGGTGCTGGGGCTTCTGAGTGGTTAGAGAGTACTCCTGGGAAGACCATTTGTAGTGTAGCGATTTCCTCCAGTGACTGATACATTCATCCTACAGAGAAGCCCTTTAAAACAGAAGGTAAGCAACTCAAAATGGCTTTAGGACGTCCCTGAAATTGACCAGATTCACTAGATCCCTCCCTCCCAAGAGTAGACACACAAACCAAGCTGCAAAGCTCTCAGATCAGACAAGTTACAAAGAAGATTCTGAAACCAGACCATCTTCCTGGAAGAGGCAGAAATCAGTTGAGCTGCCTGGAAGAGGTTCAGACCAAATGAATCACTTGAAAGGGACACGGTCCAGTCTGTTGAGTAGCCTGAAGGCACCTGTTCTGGAGGGCTTTGGTAATGCAAAATGTCTTTGAGTCACTTCTGCTCCAGTAACTAACTCATTACCTATTTACAATACAACTCACTGGTTCATCAAGTTGGATTTTGGTGGTATCTGCACTTAGGTCTGTTGTAGGCTCTGGATCTGGGGGTGAGTGGAAATGTGTATTGTGCTTCCCCAGGAAAATTCTTGTCATAAACACCACTCTATACAGTGACTGGAACTTGGAACGCTCCTAATTTTCACTGTTAACTGTCTAGTTGTGGTTCAAAAAGTGAAAGGGTGGTGGGTATTGAAAACTGTTGTCACTTGGACACCAAAATTGGAGTCAAATGATTTTTGTAACTATTTTTTTCTTATTTAAAACAATTTTTTAGCTTAACCATTTAATTATAATGTACACTGATTATTATAATAACAGACTTCTAAAGAGAGGTTTTATTACTCTTATTACAGTCAACCAACTGTAATAAAGTGCATTGTTTGTGGCAAGCACTTAATTTAAAACAATTTTTAAACTTAAATATATTTTGATCATATTTTCTCCTTTTCCAAGTCCTTCCATTTCCTTTCCTCTTTTCTATCAATCCAATTATAAGTTCTTCCTCAAAAAACAAACAAAAGCCCAATATATCAATCCCTCCAAAAACAACCCCTAGAAAACAAAGTAAAACCACCCCCTCAAATAAACAGCAAACTCTAATCAAATAAAAGCACACACACGCACAAAACTATTTAGTCCATTAAATATTGCTCAACTGCTCCTGAACATGAGGTCTTTCCTGAAGTGGTTGATTTACCCACTGTTACTCTATTGGAAAAAAAAAACTGATTTTCCTTTTATTAGCAGATATAAATGCAAGTTCAGTTGTTAAACTTTACCCTAGTATCTAGGTTTTCATTCATACATTCATTCGTTCATTTTTTTTAAAATAACAAGATAAAATGTAATAAGATAAAACAAATCTATCATATTTAGGTTGGACAAGACAACTCAACAGAAGGAAAAGAGCCCAAGAGAAGGCACAAGAATTAGGGATGAGGAGCCAAATTGTTAATTACATATGTATAGGTAGTTCAGTGATAAAGGATAATAATTTTAACAAATAATGCTGGAATAACTGGATAAGCCTTGACCACTTTTTCCTTGCTTACATATAAACTAATGAAAAGCGGATTGTGTAAAATAATTCTGTTAGATATCACAACTAAATTAAAAAGCTCTATGGTGCAACATGGTGGCAATAATTAATTACATTGTGTTACATTCTTGAAAATTTCCTAGTATATAGATAGATTTTAGGCATTTTCATTATGAAAACTTGAAGTATGGAAAGTAATACATATGTTGATCAGCTCATTTCAATGTTCCAAAATGTATACATATTTCAAACATGTTATGTGTACATGGATAATAAAAATATGTATTTGTAAAATAAATAATGAAAGAAAGAAATAATGGATTGTAGATTAAATATAATATGCAAAACCATCAACATCCTCTGAAAAAAAAATGTCAGATAAAATCTTTGTTACCGTGAGTTAGAGAAAGCTTTCTTAGCTTGGACATCAACCCACCAGTCTCAAAAGAAGAGATTTGTTGGAAAAATTCAAGATTTACAGCAGTGGGAGATGAGATAGGGTAAGAGTAATTAAGTTCATTATGTGTATGCATACACATACACAAGAACACACACATATATGAACATATTTAATTAAAAATATAATTTATATTTTGTCAATGGAATATGCCAACATTATTACCTGGCATAAAAAGTGCACTGATGGACTAGAGGAGACTGAGGTAGATATCCAACACACATGCCATTTGTTCCCTGAGATTTGACTTTGTAGATCTATTGCAAAGGTGTCTCAGATACTCCAAGTAAGTTAGAAGTTATAGATTGATTTTCTGAAATTAGCATGGTATGTCATATGTAATATTGAAGTAATTTTGAGTAAAGATGCTTTTAAATCAATAAGTAAAATGGAAGAGACTGAGTTATCAAATTTAAAAATGTTTGCACATTGAAAGATTTGGTTATGTAAATGGAAGAACAGCAGTAAGGAGATGGCTCAGTGAGTAAAGGGCTTGCCACACAAAGATTAGGACTGGTTGCCTTTGCTGTAGCAGAAATGTCTGAAAACTGCCTACAACTCCTTCCACAAGAAGATAGTAAAGGCATATCCCAATATTTGATATGAAGTATATCTGAAACTATATGCAAGCAAATACTGTTTCTTGAAGAAAATACTCAGATTCCCCGGCCCCCATGGACAAACCAGGTATGATGATACATGTGTATAATGCTAGTCCTGGGAGTGTCAAAGACAGGGTGATTCTTGGAGCTTGCTGTGCATCTGGTCTTACTGAATTATTGAGCCCCAGATTAAGAGAGAGAGCCTTTACCTCAACAACAAGGTGAAGAACCCTAAAGGAAAACACTTAATGACAATCTGTGGCCTCCAAACGCAACCTGTGCAGGTAGGTCCACATGAACAGCCACATATGCTCACACCATCTAAGATAAGAGAGAAAAATAATAGGATATGAAAAATCAAGCCATAGATTTGGTAAAACTACGACCTGCTCCCTTCGAAAGGGACTCTCTAAGTCTGACATTGTTGGCCATTTACACAAAGGACTCCATATACAACCACAGAAATGCGTATATGTCTATGTTTGATGCTACTTTATTTATAGTAAAAAGAAAATGGAACCAGGTGGGTGGATAAGGAAAATGTGGCACATACGCACAATGGAAATTTAGCTGTGAAAAAAAAAATCAAGTTAAGAAAAATTCTGGAAAATGGATGGATCTAGAAAGAATAGTATTAAATGAGCTGACTCAAACTCAGAAAGCAGTTTTCATAAGTAGACTCTAAACTTTCATCATATACATCAGGCAATGAAGCACAGACAGATTAAATAAGTTGTCCAAGGTAATCAAGCACTCTACCTTGTAAGTTTTGGAATTAAACTGAGGTCTTACAAATTTTTTGTTAATATTTTCACCACTGCATCATCCCACTACTTCAAGTCTTAAAAATATATCGCCATCAGTGAATGTGTCATGTACTGAATGGAGAATTTTTTTTCCTGAATGAAAGTTAGATGAGGATCCTCTCTTCTAATGCTGTGTGTTGGTTCTAATCATTATTTGTGGTACTCAGACAAAGCCACATTTCCAGGTTCATAGCATTTCTTTATTTGGGAAAAGGTAGGAAGTAAGTAGGTGGGGATTAAAATAGCTTCTGGTAGTAAAACAGAATGACAGCCTCATAGAATTTGATTCTGTTTTCAATATTTTATAACAAGTTCACTTTAGTCCAAATGAATGGTGGCTCATACAGTTCCAGGATAAATTCTTTCCATAAAGGCTCTTAGTCTTTAAGAAATATGGACACAGCCATAAAAACAATTCAGTCTTTTACTTCATTGCCTCCTTTTTCAGCTGGTAATAAATTGTTGGCTGAGCCTCAATAGGCACATAATAGGCAGTGGGAAAGCCCTCCATCAAAGAGGAGATTTATCTGTGAGTCGTCTGAGAAACATTCCTTTATGCAATAAATACTAGAGGAGGAAGATACAGGCCAACAAGGAGTGAGCTGACTATAAAGAGGCATTTATCAGGATAACAGTTAAGCATCAACTTTCAAAAACAAGGAGAATTCCATAAAGCACAGTCAGCCCTTAAATTGTACATATGTTCCTTTTGATGGGATCAGCTCATCTTCTTCAACAAATACATCTCATAATTCCATAGAGATTTTTACCCACAACAATTGTCTGTATTATACATGGAAGACATGTTGCTATGAAATATCCAAGTCTTTGGGTATTTTGGTTCATTTTATTTGTGTATCAGTGGTCAACACATTTCATGGTTTTGTACCTGGTACATGGCTATTATCCACATAGGTATAGAATGCCCGAGGTTGCTTTTAGATGTTCATTTGAGAAATGGATAATGCGTAGAAGCATCCACGATTAGTTGCTGATTGCTTTCTGGGACTGGCTGTTTTCTTACTGAAAGGCTCTTGACTTAGTTTTTGGAGTGTTACTTTTAAGATGTTACTTTCTTTGAACTCTTTTTTGTAGAATTATGTAATTCCCCCTTTTCTTAAATCTTACTCATTTTGTATTTTATCCCTAATGAAGAGATTTGCCTGGAGAGTTGTAGAGGATAGCCCTTGTAGATAAGGAAGCACCTGGGTAGATTTTAAATTATTTCTTTAAAGGTTCGTCCTATTTCTGGGAAGGTCAAGATCAAAGTTGAACCTAAAGAGTGGAAGATGAAATTAATTTTCACTCAGAGCTTTATCCTGTTTATGATATATCTTATTTTAGAAATACTTTAGTTATATTATATTTTAGAAATTATTTTAGTTATATTTATAAAATATAACTGAAGAATATCAGTGAATTTTAGACTGCTTGACAGTCAGTATGCTAACTTTTAATAAATAGAAATGTTCTGAGGTTAGGATGAATGGGATAGGTTTGAATCACAAAGCTTAAGTGACTCACTTATGCTTCACCCACCAACCATCAAGTCCCCTTTTGAATTCCTTGATTAAAATTGGAAACACTCAATTCCATGTCCAACAGTGCATCATATTATTGTATGATGGATAAAATATTTAGAGTGACAGTCAAAATACATATTTAGGGGGACAGGGAGATTGACTTGGTGGATGAAAGCACCTGCCATGCTGCCATGAAATCCCAGTGACCCAATTTTTATCCCAAGAGCCTACCATGGAAAGGGAGAATTGACTCTTTGACTTCACATGTTCACCGTGATGTATACATACACACAGACACACAGACAGACAGACACACACACACACACAGATACACAGAATAAAAACAACTAGGGAACTTCTATGAGTTCAGTCTTGTGGATTAATGTAAATAAGGCAAGATCAGCGTAGATCTGGAATTCAAGTTCAGTAAGCACTTACTATGTGTCTAGCACTCTAGGTAGCAATCTGTGCAGCATTTCATCTAATTGTTAAGAGCATGGAGGTTCAAATAAGACAGGTTATTTACCTTACCACAAAACTCGAACTGGAGGCCACACTTTTAAGATTCCAAAATCCCCATCAGAACCTGAACATCATGAAGATTCACAGCTGAGAACATTCATGGGTCCAACTTCCCTCTGCAGTTTCATTTCGAGTTAATGCAAGAAAACCTGAATTTTGTTCTCTCTGTATTTCCAGTAATTGAAAATCTACTGGCATTTAGTTTGTGCTCTACAAATGTTAGTGAGTGAATACGTGTATCAGAAAGGATGCTTCTCCTTGGGGGTTTGTGTGCTAACCTTGAGTGGCTTCTCATTTCATTTGTTAAAACACAGACAATAATGCAGAGGTATTCAGAAGGACAGAGGAGATCAAACAACCAAGTTAAAGTGTTTTTTTTTCCGAACACTAATAACACAACATTGAAATGAAAGCATTGAACATAACAGATGATTTTCTTGTCCTCTAGAGAGTACAATTTTTCATGAAATGAAGGACAAAAACATTTTGTTGCATTTTCATGAAAGAAAAAACACATATCATAGGACATAATGGAATTTTTGATAATAGAGTTTTGCCTTTTTATGCCAAAGCTATCTTACAACATACATTCTTGATGAAGGAAAAAACGCAACAAGCCACAAACAGATCTTTCTGTGAGAGATAAAGCAATTAGGGAATACAAAGGAAAGAAAAGAAAAAGAGGCTCCAATAAACTGGGAAAAATTACAAGCATTATAAGAAAATCAATAAAATCAAATCCACTCTTGAGGCAAGAAGTCTATTCACTCATTGTTCCGGACTAGCTGGTCATTATGGAGGAGTCTCAGTTTGCAAAATGCGAGTGTAACTAAGCAAAACCACCATGTTAGTAATCAAACAAAGAAGAATCACAACTTCTGTGGTCTGCAAGAAGCCTACATTTCAGCGTGCCTTTATGCAGAAGGAGAGCCACAGAAATCTGGAAATGAATACAATAAAGACAAAACAGGCTGGAACTGGGGTTCATTCCTTTCACCTAGATATTGTTAATCATTCCAGTCTTGTCACTTCCTCAATGATACCATGTTGCAATATAAGGCCAAGGACTGTGTGAAAAATGTGGAATACATTGATTTGCAAAAGTTCAGTTCTCTCCCTGCCTTTAAAAATTCTACTCGTCCCTCAAGAATCATGTCACTTGTCACTGCCTCTGGGCGAGTCTCCCTGATTCCTTCAGTGGAAGTGGATCTTTTTGGGGGGCAGAGGTTGTATAGTTCTCACTCTCACCAGTGCCAGTATTACTCTGGTATGAGCTGCTGGCAGCTGATTTCTTAGATTAAGAGCCATGTCTTGATTGACAAGGCAGCAGAAAAGCATACGGTCAAGGGATGTTTCCTGAAGATGAATAAAGGGATAGAACTTTTACCTTAACTGAACACCCATTTAATGACTTCCACTTAGGAAATGGATTTCACAGCATTCGTTCATTCATTCATTCATTCATTCATTCATTCATTCATTCAACAGGCCTTTACTGAAAATGCATTTCATGTTAAGCACCATGTTAGGCATACATGATCCAGGACAGGCACTTCCAGTCAAAACATCTAAGTTTAGGAATGTGACCAAATTTTCAAAAGTGTTTACCTAGATGGCCAATTTTACACTGCAGTTTTTAAACTATAACTACAAAAACAATTGGCATTCTATCTCCTAAAATAACAAAGATAAGAAAAGGATGAGGAACTACTTGAGAGTGAGAAAATAAAATAAAAAGTGACAACAAAAAAATCAACACCTAATTCTCCAATTGCTTCCTTCTACTACAAAGGAGTTTATTGTAAAAATCCTAAGAATGGCATTCTGAGGGTTAGATGGTAGTAATGTCAATGTTGATTTCCTGATTTTCAGATGATTATCTAGAACATTCTTACAGGAAGTCGGTGCTAGACTTACATCACTGTGACAACATACCTGACACTAAGATCTTCAAAGAGGAAATTATCTTGTTTCATTATTTCAGAGGTTTCCTTTCATAATTAGGTGGCTCTGTCACTTTCAGGCTTGTAGGAATGCAGAACATCCAGAAAGAAGGGCTGCTTACCTATGTATGGTCTGGGGAAGAGAGAGAGAGAGAGAGAGAGAGAGAGAGAGAGAGAGAGAGAGAGAGAGAGAGAGAGAGAGAGAAAGTTCTCCAATGTCCTATTTCCCTCAGTTGGACCCAACCTCCTGTAGATTCCACCACCTCCTCATAGTCCACTCGATTCTAAATCCATCTATACATTAATTCACTGATGAAATTAGCATTGACACTATCCCATCACCTCTGACAGGTACTTAATGGGAACCTGCCCTTCAGTACCTATGCCTCTAGAGTGACATCACTTACATAAACTACAGAAAAAAATCACTGCAAAATGAGGAATATGTATCCAGACATAAAACTGTATTTGTGTAGGGCAATAGAGTCCTAGAAATGGCAATAACCATTCTTATTTTATATACCCTAACAGAGATGCCTCCAAACTTCAGTAACTTCAGACTTGATGTTGCCAATGGAAGAGTGTGGTATTGTATTCCCCCCAAAATTGTGCATGCTAATAAACTTATCTGGGGTCAGAGACAGAGCAGCCACAATATTAAACATAAAGGATAGGCAGTGGTAGCACACGCCTTTAATCCTAGCATTCCAGAGGCAGAAATCCATGTGTTCAAGGATACAGACAGGCATGGTGACTCATCACGCCTTTAATCCCAGAAAGCAAGCCTTTAATCCCAGGGAGTGGTGGTATAAAGCAGAAAGGTATATAAGGCGTGAGGACCAGAAACTAGCAGCATTTGGCTGGTTAAGCATTTGGCTGGTTAAGCATTCAGGCTTTTGAGCAGCAATTCAGCTGAGACCCATTCTGGATGAGGACTCAGAGGCCTCCAGTCTGAGGAGACAAGACCAGCTGAGGATCTGGCGAGGTGAGGTAGCTGTGGCTTGTTCTGTCTCTCTGATCTACCAGCATTGACCCCAATATCTGGCCTCGGGTTTGATTTTATTAATAAGAACTTTTAAGATTCATGCTACAGAAGAGTTCATTTTATTTGTTGTTTATTCACTTTTCCTGGAGACTGTTACATTCTTAAAATATCAAACACATACATCATGCAGACTGGAGTAAATGGACCACTGAGGAGGGGTTTTTAAGGGGGGAAGCTCTTTAAGAGCTTTGGTGTTCCTCTGGACACCCTAACACCTCAAGTTTCTCAGAGAAAAGAACCAAGTAAACATTTTGAGGCTGTTCAAAAGTGAGGTGGGGTCTGTTTTATCTATAAAAACTCATTGTATCAGTTCATATTTCATGGGTAGGCAAGTAGCATTTTGTATTTTCATTTAACAAGTGTGTGTATGGGTGATTCTAAATAAAAATTAAGTTACTATTACTTATAAAACTCCAGTGAGAGAGAAATATTTCAGTATTTCAGCATAGTCCTTCCATCTCCTATCATACATATGTCAGAATTCTGCCCCAAACAGTATTGGCAAGAGGCTTGGCATCATTTCTGATTTTCTGAATCAAGCCATTACAGTCTTTGTATTCTTTTCTTGGAATCCCTGTTCTCATCTTCTCTTTCTTCAATTCTACAGAAACTTGAGAGTTACCTTTGATCCATCTCAGTGACTACTGAGATACTCATTGCTTGAGCTCTCTCGTTATTTGTTCTCTGGCTTGTGGTACCAGAAGCTTTAGCTTTACCAGACCACAGCATCCATCAGCATGGATGTTAGTGTTGAGAATTTCCCATTTCTATGAACAACCTGTCTAGAAGGTCTGCTTTTGAGTATTCTCTAGTTACCACACACTCGTGTTTCCAAAACTCTTCATTTAGTTCAGGAGAATTTTTTATTGTTTCTTGACTTAACCTTTCCTAGGCTATGCTGCAGCCTGTGTGTAGACCTCAGCTCCTTGCCTCTATAATTATTGGCTTTAGGCAACAATGAAATCTAACTCCCGTATGGAGCTCTCTGAAGCTCATGATATAGGTTCTAATGCTTCATGGATTTTTTCTGGAGGTAAGTGTTATATGTCTATTTCTTTCTTATTCTTCTGTAGAAGTGAAACCCCATCATACATTAATAATTCATTCTACAGATTTCATGATATTCTATGGTATAACAGCTAAACCTTTATGATACATTGGATATGTATTTACTGCATGTCTAATATTTGAAGCACAATAATGAGGAAGACACTTTCTACAACAAACAAATTTATCATTTGGGCAGTACAGGTATAATCCTCTCAGTGGTCGTATTCCACAGATGTAAGTGATAGTCTAGGAGTGACTCTACTTTTAAGAGGGGTTTCACTTTTCCCCTTGATATTACTGCTTCTCTTTTACACACTAGTACACACATAAACACAGGTGCAAGTGTGTACCATCTGTGATGCTACGTAGGGAAGCAATTTAGCCACTCTTTGGGCTCAGTGATGCCAAGAGCAGTGGGTGTTTCTCATATCTTTCTTTTCAGTTGATTTCAACTCTTTACTCTTCTATAGCTCAAATGGGAGTCATTGGTGTCCACAGACACCCGCTGGGTGCAGAGACTAGCTCCAGATGCTGCTATAATGTCTAGTTCACCCAGGCAGAAATACTCCTTATTAAGACAAAATTCTGCCAGCATTAATGCTTACCTGACTTTTCCTACTGTGTGATATTTAAATATTGACTATAATTCTTCCATTGGGGCTACCCAATCCTAACATTATAACACCCCAGGAGTAGTTATTTAATTGGGTATTTTTGAAAGTACAAAATAATGTGTTTGAATTGCCAACTTTCTCTCTCCATGACCTGAAGTTCCTCCACAAATTTGAAATAAGAATTCTGTAGATGTGAGAATGTATGTGTACTATACACAAATGACTTGGTTGAAGTCATTATATACCAGATCCATTTCTTTGTTGAATGAACCCATTTGCTTTTCATCACCCTCTAATGTAGGTATTGTTATCTTTCACTTTATTTGTAAGTAATCTTATGTTTCAGATGTTTGATCCCAAGGTCAACAGAATAGATGAATGTTGGAATTAAATATTCTGATCGCAGCACTCATGCCTTTAAACATGAAATTGTCCTGGCCTAGAAGGTGCACATAATCTTAAACAATACTCAGTGCAGTTCTGATTTAAAGCATCAGTTACTTTCCCAGAGAAGAGCATCTCTGCCATTTTTTTGTTTACACAGTTGGCATCAACCTCAATGGTACCTATTTCAGAGGTACTTTTTAGAGTTACATAAAACTTTGTTACTGGACAACATGGCTCCAAAGAATCTATCTGTATTATCCTTATCCTCTGCAAAATGTCTGTTACTTATTATTTATCACAAACCCATTTGTTTTCTGTTGCTATTCTAATGAGCCACCACAAACTTCATAGCTTAAAGTGGCATGCCTATTAATTCAGAATCCTGGAGTTCAGAAGTCTAAGTCGTTCACACAGAGATAGGGACAAGGTATCAACAAGGCAGTGTTTTCTTTAGAGGGCCCTGCTTTCCTTCTTTAACTTCTCAAGTCTGCCCACATTCCTGGGCTCGTGGGTCCTTCCATGCAAACTCAATACTGGTGGCAATTTTCTGATATACTCTGATACTCAAACAGTGTTTCCTTTTTCTCCTCCAATACCTTTATTGAGCTAAATATCAACTCAGTTCCATCTACACCTTTACTTCTTTGTCTTTGGAGATGCTTGGAATCAAGGCAAAGGAACCTGGTGGGAGGAGCTGATGCAGAAGCTCCTCCATTCATGGAGGGGTGCTGCTTACAGACTTGCTCCTCATGGCTTGTTCAGCCTGCTTTCTTATAGATCTAGAATCACTGGCCCAGGGATTACTCCACTGATAATTGGCTGGGCTCTCTATCATCAATCACTAATTTAGAAAATGTCCTGTGAGCTAGGCTATAGCCTGATCTTATGGAGGCCTTTCCTCAGTTAAGTTTCCCTCTTCTCCAATGACTTTAGCTTGTGTTAAGTTGACATAAAATTAGCCAGCACACTGGACAACCCTAATACATCTTCCCCCTCTGTGGAATGACAGGAAGCATTTCTTGTTCCTGCTTCACTCTTTCCCATTTAGTGTGACAGGGCTTAAGTCATCCATGGGTCTTGGAGGCCCTTAACTACTTAGAGTGCAGAGCCTGGGGCTACAGTGTTGGGAATGTAATTGAAAACTTTGATTTTAAGTGAACACATGCCCATTCTTAAGCAAGTCTTATTGGCAACCACTGAAATTTTTTAGCTTATGGAATATTAAATAATCTGGCTTAAACTATTTTTTTCACAGACAAATTCCAAAAAGATGAAATGATTTTCAGAAGAATCTACTTCCAATAACTTGCAGCGTTTGAACTGTGATTCTAATAGTTTCTTGTACAGTTCATCATGTATTAGTCCCCCTTAGGTGACAATTCTCTTACACTACATTCAGTGTCTTGCCAAGGGTCATAGAACTCTAGGGCCCAGGATTCTTGTTTCCTGGTCTAGAAATGCCCAGTGTTTCTTTTTTCATAAAATAGCACATCCAGGGATATAGTGTTCTTGGGGAGACATTCCACCTCTGGATGAAGCATTTCATGAGTGATAAGAGAATGGTGAAGCTTGACAAATGCCAAAGGCAAGGGACAGCATCAATATTAGGACAAATAAGTGGGAAAAACTGCTAATTTTGAACTTGCATCCTTCATACCAGGCTGTCACTGCACTGAAATAGGCATGTTGTCAATCTTTACACAGTCCTCTGTCTACATGTGTTAGGTATTGCTAGGCTTGTCAACATCTTATTTGCCTTTTCTCACCAAAACAAAGATTGTATCTCTCAGTTCATGATGGAAAGAGGCTGCAAGCTCACAAGGCAGTTCTGGACAATGACACATGAACAGTAGGGACACACATTCCTTTAAGGCTGAAGCTGCATAAAACCCTGTACTGTGCTCTGTTCCCTGCTTATCTCTATCAAGGGCAAGGACTGTACCTTTGTGGGTGCAGGAAGAGGAAGTGACTGGACAGTAGGCCTCCTGCTAAATGTCATGTGTAAAATGAATTGCTAAACGGTCTTTTTAATTAAAAAAAAAAAAAAACAGAGCCAGATAATGGGGTGAAAACTGAGAGATCAGAGAAATAGGACAAGCCACAGCTAACCTCAGCTTATCAACTCCTGAGGCTCCAGAGAGAACTAGTTCCTGTATACTCACGCCTATATACCTTTCTGTGCCCTGTCATCTTACTTCCTCTCTCTGCCCAGCTATATCACTTCCTCATTCCACCCAGCTTTATCACTTTCTGTCTGTCTGTACAGACCTACAGACCTCTATGGTTAACTAGTGCTGGGATTAAAGGCATGTGCCACCATGTCTGGCTCTGTTCCTGGTGTGAACTTGAACTCACAGAGACCTGGATGAATCTCTGCCTTCTGAATGCTAGGATTAAAGGTGTGTGTGCCACTACTGTCTGGCTTTTAGGTCTAATCTAGTGGCTGTTCTGTTCTCTGATCCCTAGGAAACCTTTATTAAGGTGCACACTATATCAACCACAGTAATGGGGCATGAAGAGTGAGCAATAAACTCACATTTTGGCAGAGCTTCTGGGACTGCAGCTACACTCCCCAGAATGAACCTGGCTGGCCATGCTAATAAAAACAGGAACTAGTTCTTACTAGCTGGTGAGGATTAGGGGTAAACAATGGGGTGGGTTATTAATTAATAACAGAGCAAAGATGTACCAAGTCTGTGCCTGGCTGTCTTCAAAGCTTGTACTCTGGATCCGCGTGTCAACACTTGCTATCCCTTAGCTAGTGGAAGGATAGTGAAGAAGCCATGGGACAAAGGATAAGCTGCTTTTGTGGAAGGCCTTGTGCATTTGTTGTCTTTAAGGTCTTTTTCTCTATGAATTTTCAGAAGTTACTACTTCCATTTTTTTCCTGTTTCCCCTTTTTTATTCTGAGCCTGTGTCCTAAAATAACTTCAAACTCTTGAAAAAAATTAATCGCAGTTCCAATTCTCCTTCCATACCTCAGGGCATTTTGCAGGTGACCTTGAATAGTTTTTAACCTTAGCTAACTCTCTCTCTCTCTCTCTCTCTCTCTCTCTCTCTCTCTCTCTCTCCCCTGAGACATATGCCTGCTGCTATCTCTTTAAAAAACTAAACAAACAAGCAAAGAGAAGACAGAGCTAGGTCAAAGGTTCCTGGGAAATAGGAAAGAGAGCTTTGGTGGGGAAGGCACTGAGTAGAGTGACTTTAGCAGACACAGGAGGGTGCCTAAGTATCAGTTAGGGAACCGGAGAAAGGAAGCAGACACTACTGGGCATTGGGAAACTTGATCATCTCAGACTTGCCTTCCCAGGGCTGCTCATGTCAGCCTTATTGTCAACCAGTAGACTAGGGAAACCATAATGTGGAGGAAGCTTTGACCCAAGAGAGACCACGAGAAGGGAGGCCTTCTGACACTTTTTCATCCTCCTCCTCAGGACAGTAATTATAAGCCATTATCTACAATAATATCCATAATCTATATCTTAGTTGAAATACCACAGGGCAATTTATTTTTCTAGTCTTTTGATATAAGTGTACAAGTCAGATACAGATGGCTTCTGAGCATAAACCTAGAAAACTTTAATGGAAGAAATTTCTATGACAAGGATTTTATTTTACATATGGTAAATAAATAGATCATAATGGACTGTGTGAGAAAAAATAAAACCATAGCTATCTAATACACAGATGCTTGGGAGAAGTGAACCTTACATGATGCATCTATGGGTCTCCAGACCCATGTAATATTTTTTTCCCTAAGTGTTACCCAGCAGAGTTAAAAAGTTGCTGACAACATGGCCTCACCAACAGCAAAGCAAGTAATTAAATGTAAACCCATTTGCTGGTTTTCTAAGCAAAGAGGGCTAGATACCTAAACATCATCCTCATCAGTAGATAGCATTTAAAACCTTTTAATTGTTCATTTATTTGATAAATATTTATTAAGAACTTATTACATATGAAGTACTGTATAAAGCATGCTCACAAATTTTAGAAAGTATTACACATTGTCAACACATTGTTTAAGAGCCTAAACTATGGTAGGAGACTCAGAGAAAAGTCAAGTTAATGTTATCCAATAGTAAAACTGTAATGTACCAGACCATCAGACAACATGCAATGAGGCATCAACTAAGCAGGAATACAGGTAGCAGAATATACATGGGTCTCTTCCACCCGACACCTGACGGTCCTCACAACCAGGAAGAACAGATTTTCTGCCCCATCTGCCTTGCAGCATTGGGTCCAGTGGCAGGAAAACCATCTTCAGAAACAATGTGCTTGTAAACTTGGGCTGGAGCCATGTTCCTCTTTCTCTGATTCCTCGAGCCTATTTGCCTATGTCTTTCAAATTTCTGATGTCTGTGCATCAATTCATGATGGCAGGTTCCTAGATACTTTGTCACACAGATTTGCCTGGAATATTTGCCTGGAAGTTTTTGTTGCGAGACTCAGAAGCCTAATCAGACTTGAAGTATGGATCAACATAGGCTTTAAATTCTCTCAGCACCCACCCTTCTCATCCTTGCTGTCTTCCAACACTACTTTCCCTTCAGTGGTTTCAAGCATTGCAAAATTTTGCTACTTGGTAGCAAACAGGGCTCAGTGCAGTGCCACCCTTGCCTCTTAAAAACTGTTTTGGGGGAAAGTGTGCATTTCTGAATACAGTGAAGACTTGAAAATTATTATTATATGGTATGTAGGAATATGATTAAATACCATGAAAATCATTATTCATCTCAGGAACTGCATATTTTTTTTTTTTTTTTTTGGTTTTTCGAGACAGGGTTTCTCTGTGTAGCTTTGCGCCTGTCCTGGAACTCACTTGGTAGCCCAGGCTGCCCTCGAACTCACAGAGATCCGCCTGGCTCTGCCTCCCGAGTGCTGGGATTAAAGGCGTGCGCCACCACCGCCCGGCAGGAACTGCATATTTGTTACCAATACTTCCTTGAAAGCAGGGAAGCAGGCTTTAGTATTTTTTATTGTTTTCTCTCTTTTTACTGTTTGAGAATTTCATACACATATATGAAATTTACGCACATATGTTTTGATAAAGTTAACCCTCTTTCCCTCTCCTCCAATTTCTCCCTATGCTCTCCATCATCATTCCTTCTCAAATTCAATGTGCTCTTTTATTCATATGCACTGATTCCAGTAAGTGCGTGTGGGTGCAAGGCAATCTACTAGAACATGACTAGCTTCTCAGGGTCTCATCCCTAAAGAAAACTGGGTCTCTTTCCTGAGCAGTCTTCAATTGCAATAGTTCTTTAGCAGGTGGTGGAATATCATAATCTTTTACACACCCATGCAGGGATTTCGTCTGACTTGATTTTGGGCAGGTCTTATGCATGCTGTCACAACTCCTTTGAGTTCACAGGTACAATGGTCCTATCATGCCTGGCAAACATGGTTCCTCTGTAGAAATCCACTGCCACTGGTTCTGAGAATCTTTCTGTGTCCTCTTCTGAGATGAATCTTGATTGTCAAACTCTGAACTCCTTTTATAAACATATATGTATGCATTTTTTTTGGACACAGGGTTTCCCTGTATAGCCCAGGCTGTCCTGGAAGTAGCTCTGTAAACCAGGCTGGCCTTGAACTCAGAGATCTACTTGCCACTGGTTCCCGAGTTCTGGTAATAAAGGCGTGTGCCACCTTGCCTGGCTCTATATGTATGTATTTTAGGAAGCTGTATCACCATGATTTTAAAAAGAGGATGCTCATTTTATTTACCCTTTGAGCAAATACCCTAAGGAAGAAAGTAACTACCCATTTGTAACCAGCAATCATGATGGAGGTGAGGGTTTTGTAGTAATTCTGGAGCTGGAGGATGACAGAAACTCAAAGAAAAACTGGCTGTTGGAAACCAATAAATACATAGTCCTTCAAACTTGTTCTTCAGGGATATAATTCCCTAAACATACCATTGATTTCCTTGATGTATGATTTTAGCTGACTTGAAAAGAGAAAGGCATTTTAGTAGATTCGTCTGGGTTTATATAATATTTCCCAAATAAATCCACCAATGCTCTAACATTATTAAGAATGGTAATTCTTAGATTAATGGAAGAGAAGTATACTGGAACACTCTATCTATCTATCTATCTATCTATCTATCTATCTATCTATCTATCTATCTATCTATCTATGTATCTATCTCCTTCTCTCTCCCTGTCTGTCTGTCTCTCTCTCTCAATTATGTGTATGCATGTGTGTCTCTTTGTTGATATGTGCTCTCATTTGCAGGTGACCAGATGACAATTTTAGATCCCTTGGAACTGGGATTACAGACAATTGTGAGCTTCTTGCCATGGGTGCTAGGGACCAAACTCAGGTCATCTGCAAGAGCTATTAACCCTTAAGCCATCTCCCCACCGAGCTCCTGTGAATATTTGACCTGTTTTCCATATTTTTTTAGCATTAGAACAAACCACTTTTATTCTGTTATGCCATGTAAAACTGCCTGATTGCTTTTTACTGTTATTTACAACTGACAACAATTATTTACTCCATGGGAAAATAGAATGCTGCCAAGGGAATCCTGTAATAATTAGTTGTAAAGGTGTATGTGAACATAATGTGAAATGAAGTAATTAAAACCAAATTTACAGGTTGTCATCCAATATGCTTGGTGTAGGGTAAACATTTATTTTAAAATCCCATTGGAAATACATGAAAGCTATGTTTTCTCTCATAATAGAGCTTACCAACACATGTCCCTGAGAATACTCATAGAACACATTTAAAATGGACTTAAATTTACCATATTTTATTATTTGATATATTTATCTCAGGAAACAATAATGAGCTGGTTTGCCAGGGTCCAGACTTGGCTAGAGTTCAGGTCTTGAGGTGGGAAAGGGGCATCAGCACAAGGAAAAATTCTGGCTACCAAGTGAATTGCATTCTCAGGCCATCTTTATTCATACTTAAACAGAGTTTTTCTTACCAGAGTTATATGAACAGCTTTCTTATTGGCTCCTATTTTTTACTTTTAAGAAATACATTGTATATTTAATTAAATACATATATTTAAATACTTCATAATAATTATGAAAGCCCCCATTGTTCTCTTTTATGTTTCCCCAAATACTTTTTCCCACCCCCTACATAACCTTATTCTAGACATAGAGTTCAGCATTTTTGCAGAGTTAACTAAATATTGAGCCAGACACACCCTGTTCTCACAGAACTTATGTCAATTGGCAGTTATTTGTGGTTACAAAATTAAAAAGTAATAGACACGGGTACAATGTTTTAAGGACAACAATATTCAACCTAGACAATTCTTTCATGTCTTCAAGATATGTTTTTATACAATTCCTCTTTCTACAAGAGTGTCCCGTGTCTCAAATTCTCTGTAAAATCCAGATTTTGTTAAGGCAATCTTTTTTCATCACACTGTATCATACTTCTTCCAACAGTATAAGCCTCTATGTATGGTAAAGATGGATCTATTCATTCCACATTTTGCATTGTGTTCATTCCTCTTGGAGCATACCAGATCCTGCCAGTGATTCTATGCTTGGTGTCCAGGGAACTTACTCTCAACAGTTGGCACTCAGACATTTTCCCTATTCTGTGTATCCATGCCTTACTCTCCTTTCCAAATTGTGAGACATGGTTAATGTTCCAAATGTTGTTTTCTCATATGTACCTAGCTATTACTATTGAGTCAGAAAAATTCCCAAGATTAGGAGTTGTAGTTAGTAATTCCAGATAAGATTTTGAGAAACATTAGCCCCCCTGGTAAATCTTAGGGGGAAATATTCAAGAAATAACAGAATTTCCAGGGAAAATTACAGCTATTACATGTGTGGCTGACAAAGTAAAACTAAAATACACCCAAAGAATCATCAATATAATGAGAGAGAAAAGAGCCTGCAAGCTGTATGAATTTTGCAAATTCCTATGCTGTCTCATGGACTACTGGTCCTTGCCAAGTGAGAGTCCGTTTCCACAGGTGCCTTGCCCTGAGGAAATGTGTTGGACAGATATGCTGATCTGAGACTAGGCTGCATGGCTCCCAACACTGGTTAACTTAGAAAAAAATGAATAATATTATGGTTCTTGATTGAAACAGAATCAACTATCTCATAGATTGCTATTGTCCTTGGTTACTGCCCCCACCCCAGAGTGGGAAGGTAAGTCTCTATTTCCGAAGATAAGGCATATCAGAAACAGGGCCCAGAAACCCATGAGCTGGAACTGACCTGAAAGCCCTTTCCCTGAGGACTAGCTTTTATGCAAGCTTCCATCCCCCTCTCCTCCAGGGCAAAGACTCCCCCGAGGATTGAGATCAACCTGGTAGACTCAGTCCAGGTAGGTTCAGTCCCCTCCTCCCAGGCCGAGCCAAGCGTCCCTGCATAAGCCCCAGGTTTCAAACAGCCAACTCATGCACTGAGCCCAGGACCCGGTCCCACTGCCTGGATGCCTCCTAAACAGATCAAGCCAATCAACTGTCTTACCTATTCAGAGGGCCTTATCCACTTGGGGGCCCCTCAGCCATTGGTTCATAGTTCATGTGTTTCCATTCATTTGGCTATTTGTCCCTGTGCTTTTTCCAACCTTGGTCTCAATAATTCTCGGTCATATAAACCCTCCTCTTTCTTGCCAATTGGACTCCCGGAGCTCCACCCAGGGCCTGGCCGTGGATCTCTGCATCCAGTTCCCTCAGTCATTGAATGGGGTTTCTAGCACGACAATTAGGGTGTTTGGACAGCGTATCACCAGAGTATGTCAGTTCGGGCTGTCTCTCAACCATTGCCAGCAGCCTATTGTGGGGGTATCTTTGTGAATTTCTGTGGGCCTCTCTAGCACTTTGCTTCTTCCTATTCTCACGTGGTCTTCATTTACCATGGTCTCCTATTCCTTGTTCTTCCTCTCTGTTCTTGATCCAGCTGGGACCTCCTGCTCCCCCAAGCTCTGTGTCCCTTGACCCTCGCCCTTCATTATCCCCACTCATGTCCAGGTTGTTCATGTAGATCTCATCCATTTCTCTGTCATTGAGCGACCCCCATGTCTTTCTTGGGGTCCTGTTTTCCAGGTAGCCTCCCCGGTGTTGTGAGTAGCAGTCCAGTCATCCTTGTTCCACATCTAGTATCCTCCTATGAGTGAGTACATACCATGTTTGTCTTTCTGAGTCTGGGTTACCTCACTCAGGATGATTTTTTCTAGATCCATCCATTTGTCTGCAAACCTCATGATGTCACTGTTTTTCTCTGCTGAGTAGTATTCCATTGTGTATATGTACCACATTTTATTTATCCATTCTTCAGTTGAAGGGCATCTAGGTTGTTTCCAGGTTCTGGCTATTACAAACAATGCTGATATGAACATAGCTGAGCAAGTGCCCTTGTGGTATGATTGAGCATTCCTTGGGTATATGCCCAAGAGTGGTATAGCTGGATCTTGGGGGAGATTGATTCCCAATTTTCTAAGAAAGTGCCATATTGATTTCCAAAGTGGTTGTACAAGCTTGCATTCCCACCAGCAGTGGAGGGGAGTTCCCCTAGCTCCACATCCTCTCCAGCATAAGGTGTCTTCAGTGTTTTTGATCTTAGCCATTCTGACAGGCGTAAGGTGATATCTCAAAGTTGTTTTGATTTGCATTTCCCTGATAATTAGGGATGTTGAGCAATTCCTTAAATGTCTTTCAGCCATTTGAGTTTCCTCTGTTGAGAATTCTGGATATCAACATGTAGAAATTAACCCATTTCTATTCATCTATACTTTGCCATGTGGCTCGTGGCTTACTGGTACCTTACATCTCCCTTGTCATGGCAGCGGCTGACAGTGTCTCCCTGCCTCAACCTTCCACTTCCCAGCATTCTCTTCTTTGCTTGTCCCACCTATACTTCCTGCCTAGCTACTGGCCAATCAGCATTTTATTTATACAGAGCAATATCCACAGCAGGGAGACCATTCCTGGTATTGGAAACCTAGCAAAAATCTCAGTGCTGGGGAAGTCATGGTTATTGGAGATGAATCTACAACCACTAATTTACTAAACTAGTGCAATCCCTAACAGCAATCTATAAACATTTAAAATGTAGTTTTTACCTCTCATCAGGGAGATTGCTGTGATATTGTGTCTCCTAGTATTATCAGAAACTACACCCATAAGATCTCATCAACCTGACTGCCAAAATGTGAGCTGAATAAGAATGACACAAACAAACATGAAAACCTGGGTAAGGAAAAGCCCACAAGGCTTAAACTCTACAAAAAAACTATGGAAAACTGAGTAAAGTGGGAAATGGGAAAGGTAACATGTCTCAGGTAAGAGTATATCAACTGGTTGTCCAGTGAGAAACTGTCAATCCTGAAAATATACATATAGGTAGCATTATAAGGATGGAACAGGCTATGTTTATATATATATATATATTATATATATATATTATATATATATATTTACATGCATGCAATAACAACAAGAAAAGAAGGTATGAATTTTAAGGAGAATGTAGCTAGAGTTTTCCTGCCTGGCCCACAGTCAGGACAAATCTCTGACACCCACCAGTCCCACAGCCACTCAGACCCAACCAAGTAAACACAGAGACTTATATTGCTTACAAACTGTATGGCTGTGGCAGGCTTCTTGCTAACTGTTCTTATATCTTAAATTAATCCATTTCTATAAATCTATACCTTGCCACGTGACTCGTGGCTTACTGGCATCTTCGCATGCTGCTAGTCATGGCGGCAGCTGGCAGTGTCTCTCTGACTCAGCCTTCCACTTCCCAGCTTTGTTCTCCTCCTTGTCCCGCCTATATTTCCTGCCTAGCCAATGGCCAATCAGTGTTTTATTTATTGCCCAATCAGAGCAACACATTTGCCATACAGAACATCCCACAGCAGAGAACCAGGAGGGGTATGTGTGAGGGTTTGGAGGGAGGAAAGAGAAGAAACAATTTTCATAATAAAATTATAATCTCAAAATAAAAAAGATCAAAAAGAACAACTGGAAATATTATCAATGCTCTCAGTTCTTAATATGATGTCCTTTAAGAATCTCCTGCAAATTGCCACCCAAAATAAGAAACTGCTCTGAGTTTTGGATGGAGGCCTATATTCAATTCTGCATCTATCACCAACAGACTAAGCCCGTTCCTCTCCTAGCTTTCTTCTTATTGTTGTGATAAACTCTATGACTGAAAGCAACTTGGGGAGGAAAGGGTTTATTCCAAGTCTATTTTAAAGGAACTCAGGACAGGAACTCAAGATATGAACCAGAAGGCAGAAACTGAAGCAGAGACTATGGAAAAATGTTGCTTAATGGTTTGCTCACCATGGCTTGTTTAGCTTTCCTTGTTATGTTATCTAGGGCCACCTGCCTAGGGAGGGCTCTGCCCTCAGTGGGCTAGGCCTTCCCAAATAAACAGATAATTAAGAAAATGCCCCCACAGACTTGCCTATAAGCCAGTCTTAAGAAAGCATATTCACAATTAAGATCTGTTCTTCCCAGATGACCCTACCTTGTGTCAAAGTGACAGAAAACCAACCAGCCAAATTCATCTTGCCATATGAGGAATTACAAAAGAAAATTACTTTACAGTTTGAGTAATAACATTCAACTGAAGTAGTACTTTTATAGTGCATATTGAACTCTCCTAAACAAACATAAACAGAAATTTTCATTTTCTTTGGTTCACCTTTATGCATTTCCACCTGTCTGAGATTGAATAACAGAAATAAACTAAGATAATGGACAGATGCTAGTTGCAATGACTTCCCGGGTAAGTGTTGAGTTGCCTTAAAGTGGCACAAGAAGGCTTTCTAAGAATGATGGAAATGCTGAATTTCTTCATTGATTGTTTACACAGGTGGGTAAATCTGTCAAAACTTGTCAATGTGTTAATTTATACAAGGTTTTTTTTGTAAATTGTGATTTAAAGGAAAAATTCAGTGCAGAAAAATGCATAATGTTTTTTAAAAATCAGAGCAATAGACATTTATGGAAATAATATACATTCTATTGAAAATGGTCTGTAATAGCACTTAAGTAGTCCTAAAGTATGTATAAAGTTTAGTGTTGCAGTTGAATATGAAATGTCCTGCAAGGTTCAAGTTTTTGAATACTCATCCCATCTGATGGTGTGATTTGGAAGATGGCAGGACCTTTAGGAAGTGGGGCCTGTGAGAAGAAATGGGTCACTGGTGAACAGGCCTTCTGGGTTAGTGTCATCCTGATTTTGGACCAATCATTTTATTATTTGAGCTACTTAAATATGAAGTATAAGTTGAGTTACATGTAAACTTTCATGAATCTCCTCATGCTTATCCCAATATGATGAACTGTGGGCCAAAATAAATCCTTTATTATTTACATTGTTGTGTTTTTTTTTCTTCAGGAATTTGACTATGTTTTCACAGTTCATGAAAGTATGAGAAAGAATGCATTCAAAAGTAATAGACTAATGTGTTTGGAGAAGGAAATTAAAAGACTACATAGAATCCAGGGTAAGGCATGAATATAGCGCATTGATTTTATCCAGGTTTGTAATGAGAGAGAGAGAGAGAGAGAGAGAGAGAGAGAGAGAGAGAGAGAGAGAGAGAGAGAGAGAGAGAGAGAGAGAAAGTAGAAAGTAGAGCAAAGAGATGTGAAATGTGTAGTTGGTGAAGAAAGCCACATGTACATGGTTAAAATTTTGGACTGGAGAAAATATGATGCAGACAAAGAGGATGTAATCATTAATCAGGTCAGCTTAGTTAAGGAGAAACCCTGTATTTTCACCCAAACAGGAAAAATGGTACCTTGAGGGTAAAATCCTACCCATTAAAGGATTGGGGTGTAAAACATAAAATCCCTTATGACAGTTAATCTCAGTGGTTAATTGGTGAGATCTAGAATCACCTGGGAGATGAGCCTCTGCCATGCCTAGGGGGATTGTCTTGATTGTATGAGCTGAGGCATGAAGGCTTACTCATTGGTGAGTCTTTTCTGGCTTAAGGGCATGGACTATATAAGACAGAGAACATGAACTCAGCATAGATTGTCATCATTCTGTGCTTTATAGCAATGGGCACAATGTGCCCAGTTCCCTTAAATTTCTTCTGCCATAACTGCCCTGCCATGATGGAATAGAAATCATGAATCAAAATAAACCCTTGTTTTTTGAGTTAGTCAGAATATTTTTTATCACAGTGAGAGAAAAATAACTGATCCACCATTTCAAAACATTCATTTGAAAGGAAAATGCCCAAGGAAAGGATGCTTGAACAGAGAGCACCTCTACAAGGTTTCGTTGCTCAAAAAAATGCCCACATAGGAAAATTATTTCCCAGTGTAAGCCATGAAGATGATTACTTTATATCTTGATTTGGCTGGAGAATTCAGAATCATCATCAACCTAATGCTGTGCTGTGGATTTCGCTCTGTATGCTGTGAATGTGTTGCTCTGACTGGTTAATAAATAAAGTGTTGATTGGCCAGTAGCCAGACTGGAAGTATAGGTGGGACAAAGAGAGAGGAGAATTCTGGGAACAGGAAGGCTGAGTCAGGAGTTGCCAGCCAGACACAGAGGAAGCAAGATGACAAGGCAGAACTGAGAAAAGTTACCAAGCCACATGGCTAAACATAAATAAAAATTATGGGTTAATTTAAATGTAAAAGTTAGTCAGTAGTTAGCCCGAGCTAATTGCCGAACAATTTTAATTAATATAAGCCTTTGTGTGTTTACTTGGGTCCAAGTGGCTGAAGGACTGGCAGGTGAGAGAGATTTGTCCTGACCATGGACTAGGTGAGACACAGGGAAACTTCAGCTACAGTGATGTTTCTCAGACATGCAGAATGCAAGAATTTTGGCTGTGGAGACTTGTGCACTAAGGTTCCAGAATACTACAAAGTTGCAATTGAAGCCACAAGATGTTGGAAATGTTAAAATATACTAAATAAAGTTGCAGGCGATGAACAGAAGAAGTCCAAAAGAAAAAGCATCCTTGGTGAAAGTAGCAGAACTGAGTACCTTATGTCAATTGAAGCTCATGAGATGAAACATAGATGCTACTATGATCCCCTCATGCTGGACATGAAGGGAAAAGCACAATTTCATGTTTGCCTTGGTCCTACTTTGGTTTACTTGATCATTACAATTCCTCTTATCCTTTCATTCATAATGTGGATGCTTGCTTATTCTCTGTTGAAAGTATTAAACTATTTAATTTTACATCTTCAGTCTCTGAAGAGGCTTTGAGCTTTGGGTTTTCAACCTGTAGGAGAACTTTAAAACTATGTAACATTTGATGTATGCTTTTGTCATTACGATATAACCATAAGCTCATAGCCACCAGAGGCAAAATACTGTGAATATGAAATGTCCTTCATAGACACATGAGTTTCAATCCTTACATACTAAGATATTTTATTTTGGGAGGTCCTGAGACCACCTCTTTATTGTGGGACACATGGCTGGAAAGTAGTTCATTGAAGACAGTTGGCCTATGGGTTACAACCTGACCTCATTCAAGATTGACATCTCTCTTCCTGATCTTCTGAGATATAAGAAA
Source organism: Peromyscus californicus insignis (assembly GCF_007827085.1). Taxonomy (NCBI): domain Eukaryota; kingdom Metazoa; phylum Chordata; class Mammalia; order Rodentia; family Cricetidae; genus Peromyscus; species Peromyscus californicus. The sequence continues at coordinate 70,919,443 of NW_026294595.1, forward strand.
GCAACCGTATATTTCTGCTGCCACAAGTGCAAGCTGACATGAATTCTGCCATGTCTCCCTTGTCCTGATGAACTGTACTCTCTGATACCACCAGCCTTCCTTACTCACTTAATTTGCCTCTTTCTGGTTTATTTATCATATATGTATATATGTACACGTACATACTTATGTGTATATATATAATTACTTCTCAAGGACCTATATACTTGTTAAACAATTATGGGCTGGTGGGTTTGTAGCTAGGGCCAACTAGGGTTCTTTTCTTGTTTGTGCCGTCCATAGGTCCTTCTTCACCTTCCCTCCCATTTTCATCCACTTCTCCCTTCCTCTTATTTTCACTTTCTCTTTTGCTTTCTATTGCCAATCTTCCCTTTCTTTCATATGTCTTAGTTTAAACAATTAAAAAACATATTGTACTGGATAATTTTATGTCAACTTTATATCTGCTAGTGTCATATGAGAGCAAGGAACCTCAATTGAGAAAATGCCTCCATAATATCAAGCTGTAGGCAAACTTGTATGGAGTTTTCTTAATGAGTGATTGATGAGGGAGGGCCAAGCACATTGGGGTGATATCATCCCTGGGATGCGGTCCTGGGTCCTATATGAGAACAGGCTGAGCAAGAATTGATGAGAAAGCTAGTAGCAAGCCTCTATGGCTCCTGCCACCATGTTTCTGCCGTGTTTGAGTTCCTGTCATCCTTCAATGGTGGAACACAATGTGGAAGTATAAGCCAAATAAATCCTTTCCTTCCAGACTTGCTTTTTGTTCATGGTGTTGCGTCACAGCAATAGAAACCCTAACTAAGATAGGTTAGTACCAGGAGTGGGGTTTTGATGTGACAGACCTGACCATGTTGTTTTGTGGAGGATTGTGGGTGTACTTTGGAACTTTGTACAAGGAAAGCCACTGACTATTCAGTGCTTGGTGAGCTCTTTTGTAGGAGTTTGAAAGATAAAAATGTTGAGAGCAGTGCAGAAAATGGAGGCCTGGCTTGTGAAGTTTCAGAGGGAAGTTTAAAGACTCTTCTAGGACCATTTGCTATTTTGAATCAAGATTCTGTGATTTTGGTTAGCTGGAACTGAAGAATCAGCTGTGATTAACAAGATACCAGGTTTACTAAAGTGAAAGTTTTGCTTTCTTGGGATACTCAGTGCTATTTGGCTGGAGTTGAGAAATTAGTGGAGATTAAGAAGAGACCTGCATCATTGAGATAAAATCTTCTGGGAAGTGTTTCCTGACAGTCAGCACAGACAAGCTGTGTTTCAGAGGCAGAGAAGGCTGTACCTTGTGCTGGCAGCCAAATTTTGTAGTGTAAGAGTCAAACAAATGGTACTGAGTTTGAAGGTATGAAGGGGTCATGGAAAGCAGCAGAGGCTTGGCATTGTAAGAGGCCAGAAGAGATCACTGGTGAAGGTGTAGCCCCAGTGGCAGTTGAAAGCCCAAGACTGAAGGGGTCATGCAGAGAAGTTAAGGCTTGGAACCACAAAGAGAGCTTAGGAGAAGCTATTGGTGGAAGTACAGCTTAATTGCAGGAGAAGACTCAAGCATTTTGGAGATGCCAGTACCATGCATGGGATGACTATCTAGTAGCAGTGGGGTGGAGCTAGTCTAAGCTAAGAAGACAAATTGTATGTGCTGCAGAGAAAAGAGTTGGAGAAATGATCCAAGACCTTTGAAGGAGCTCAGATAATTGTGAGTTTCTCCCAGACGCTAGACATTATGTTATTTACAGTGATAACAGTTGGGTTTCACTTTGATTTGATTGTTAACCATGCCTTGGTTCTTCCCTCTTGAAGTTAGAAAGTATTTAACTTTATTTTGGTTTTTACAGGAGCCCACGGTAGAGAGATTTTAAACTTTTCAAAGAGATTTTAGATTTTTAAAAGAGATTGAATATTTTAAAGGAATTAAATTTTTATTGTGTGTGAATTTGTAAAGACTGTGGAACTTTCACACTTATTTATGTTTTTAGTGTGAGATCTTGTGGATGAATGAGATAGGAAAAGTTGTGACTTAAAAATGATGTGCCGGGTGGTGGTAGTGCACACTTTTAATCCCAGCACTTGGGAGACAGAGGCAGGTGGAGCTCTGTGAGTTTGAGGCCAGCCTGGTTTACAGAGCGAGATCCAGGAAAGGCGCAAAGCTACACAGAGAAACCCTGTATCGAAAAACAAACAAAACAAAACAAAACAAATGATGTGTTTATATGTCAAGTTGCCAAGGAGTCAGTTCTTCTGGATAGTTTTATGTCAACTTGACACAATATAAAATAATCTGAGGTAAGGGAACCTCGATTAATCAAATAACTCTGTAAGATCAAGCTCTAGGTAACTTGTAGGGCATTTTCTTAATTGGAGCCCTCAGCCCATTGTGGATGATGCCATCCCTGGGCTGGTGGTCCTTGGTTCTATAAGAAAGAAGGCTGAGCAAGCCAAGATGAGCAAGCAAGCAAGCAAGCAAGCAGCACTCCTCCATGGATTCTGTATCAGCTCCTACCTCCATGTTCCTTCCCGGTTTGAGTTCCTATCCTGGCTTCCTTCAATGATACTACACTGTGGAAATGTAAGCCAAATAAATCCTTTACCTTCTGAACTTGTTTTTTGGTTACAGTGATTCATTGCCATAATAGAAATCCTAATTAAGATACACACACATATGAAAAGTAGCCTGAATCATACCCATTTATAATTCCAGAAAGTTCCACCATTCAGTTCATTTTGCCCTTCTTCTGTATTTTAGTTGAAATTGCCTGCCTCCTGTTAACTTACCATAAGAATTTTCTGCTAAAACTCTTTCTAAAGATTATCTCATCAACAATACATCTCATTATATGGCATGAAACAGTTAATTTAGTTGTCCTTTCTATGACTATTAATAATCAGGTAGTATTCATTTCCTGAATTTTATGAACAATCATCATATATACATCTATATGATTATTTTGTCAAAGTCACACATGTATATTCTTTTAAAGAGTCAAATACTCATTCAAATGTACTAAAAAGATAATAAAGCAAAGGATTCTGTCTTTCTCATCTACACAAATGCTATTAAGTATTTCTTCAAGAAGGAACCACTTTCAATTATTATTGTTCTTTCTTCTGAAGGTTTACTTTCCCACTTTTAATTGATGTGGTGATACTGGTGGCTATTGATTTTATAAATTTGAATATGATCTGTTGAGTGTCTACGATGTAAAAATGCATTGAATTATTTTCCATATTACTAAGCACAATGTTTTTGCATATACTGACATATGAATATACTATCTTCCAGATAAGGTTATGGATGTCTATAACTCATTAAGCAGTACTTTTTTCTTTTTTGAGAGGTATTTACAGCCAGGAGTAGTATTTTAAACTTCCTCACTCCTGCAATGAAGCACCATTATAATATAATTTTATGATACTTCCATCCTTATTATGGTTTTTGACATGTATGAAATGAACATATTTCAAGATATTAGTTATTGGAAAATAAAAAAGCTTTAAATGGTTCTGTATGATCTTTGAAGTTTTGGGTGACTTTCAAAAAATAAATACAGAATTGGCTTTCATCAGTATTTCCCATTGCCAAGACTACTGGGTGTGAAGTAATCTCTCTCTCTCTCTCTCTCTCTCTCTCTCTCTCTCTCTCTGTGTGTGTGTGTGTGTGTGTGTGTCTGTCTGTCTCTGTCTCTCTCTGTCTCTCTGTCTCTCTCTCTGTCTTTCTCTGTAAAACTCTGTACCATATGGGTACAATGCTCTCATCTGTAAGAGTGCATTCCTGATGATAGAAAATATATGTCTTTTTCTAACATGCTATCTCTTTTCCTCTCTCCTGTCTTCTTTTCCTCTACTTCTACTTCCTTCTACTTCTCTCTTCATTTCTCTCACCCTCTCAACTTCTCTCAAGGAATGATTGTACCATGAAGGCCATGCAGTATTTGGGTTCCTTAACCTTGGATTTATCCTCCAGAAGTATAAGAAGTGAATCTCTCTTTCTTTTGAATCATGAAGTTTCAGGTAGTCTGTAATAGCAATAAAAATGTATATATATATATATATATATATATATATATATATATATATATATATGTATACAGCCATGACAAGATTAGACCTTGTGTAATTGTGAAAGCAAATTAATCATATTGGGTAAGATTTTGGGTTGAATTTTGCACTCTGGAATTTGAAATCCATAGTCTAGGCAGCCTTGAGAGAAAGATGGATGTAAAGTGGAGACAACAAAGACAAGTCAAAATTTGTGTAATTCTTGGGGTTCTTCTTAGAGGTATGTGCATCCTGTGGAAGCTGTACCTTGATGATGAAATAAAATGCACACTTGTCCAGGAAGCAATGAAAATGAAGGAAGATCCAATTGGCAGGTAGAGCCAATGGGGCAAGTCTGCAGATCTACCAGAAAACAGGAGCTGAAAGGGGCTGCTCCTGTTTCAGTACCACTGTTGCCTCAGGATGAGTTCTTGCTCACTAGCATATCTGCCAAGTGCATGTGCACTGGACCATGGTACCAATGGATGCTTTGAACTGGGTCATGGTGATTGGATTAGAGGAATTGTAAACCACAGCACATTGAAGAACACCATAGTTACCTCCTTGTGGCTGTGATAAAATACCGTTACAAAAACAATTTAAGAGAGAATCAGGCTTACTCTGGTTTATGGCTGCAGAGGGTTATAATCCATTATGTCAGGGAAGACACAGTGGCAGGAACAGGATGCTGCCTGGTCACACTCTATTCATATTCTGGAGGCAGAGATTGAATAGGAAGTGGGTCTAAGTTATAACATCTCAAGGCCCATCCCAGTTACCCATTTTCTCCAGCAAGCCTTCACCTCGTAATGGTTGCACAACCATCCCAGACAACATTGTCATCTGGGGACCAGGTGTTCAAACAGGAGCATATATGAGGAACATTTCACATTCAAAACACAGCAAAGAGTAGCCTACTTGTAACTCATATAACTATGTATTTCTTTTTGTCTGAGTACACCATTTGACTCAAGAATTTCCTCCCAGACCACATGCTAAGGTAGTAGTTCTCTCTCTCTCTCTCTCTCTCTCTCTCTCTCTCTCTCTTCTCTCTCTCATTCCTGGGCCAAAATACAAAGAATCATTTTCAGGTTGTGATAATGATGTGAAGGAAACCTCAATGTCCAGTATTCCACTTCTATTCTTTGAAGTTAAAAAAACCCCAAAAGATCTATGAACATCCAAAATAGAAAGATTTGCTTCCTTTGAAATGGAAAGGTTAATAAAATACCTTTAAAAATCCATTCAAATCTCCTTTAACAGATGATAACAATGCATGATGCTACTTTGTGAAATTATTTATAGGCCTCAATGGTAAAATAGCCTCTGCTGAGAACTTATGGCAGCCACTATTTCATATGTATATATCATCACTTGGTATTTAAAACAAATGAGAGACAGGTGGCATTAATCTCATTTAAACATAGATAAAAGCAAGGGCTGCCATGGCTGAAAGCATCCCCAATATCTAGATTGAATACATTTTGGAATCAGAGTAGAAACTAAGTCTGGCAGATTTTGCTTCATATAATGTGAGTTCATGTTTCATGCCTATGAATAAATGGATAAACCTTTGAATGGAGGAGAAATTTATTAGGTATTTATTCTAAATTACTTTGACTTAATTAATTTATCCCATTACAACTGATGGTAGTTTTTAAATGATTACATGGAGTTATTTTCTGTTTATGAACCATTTGCATCAACAGTTTCAGTGAATTCAAACGTTCTTTTTAATGCTTTGACCATTTGAGCCTAAATTAGAGATCACTATAAAATTTTTTGTGATGGTTGGTTGACTGTCCACCTGATGGATTTAGGATCACCTTCTGGGTATGACATTGAGGGAATTTCCAGGGAAGATAAACTGAGTGGGAAGACAGGCCTTCAAAGTGAAATGCATTTTCACATGGGTGGCTCAGACATAAAAAGGTCAAAGGGAAAAGCAGTGTCACCTTCCTACCTTTTCTTCCCCTTGAATGAGTTTGCCTATCATTGTTGGTGCTGTCCTTCACTGATAGGACTAGGTCTTAGGTGGCCTTACAGTGAAGACTGGAGAGCAGCAACTCTCCAGGGAGCTTCAGGACTACAGCACAGGATTGGGACCTTGAGACTGCTGTGACCTCCAGGTTTGTGGACTGAGCAGTTACCAGCTAGGTTTTCAGATTCTCCAGCATGTAAGTCAACCTAATAAATTTGCTTCATATGTCAAATGTTTCCATATACATTTTGTTTGTTATCTTCTTTTAGAGAATCCTGACTAAATCAGTTCATTCATTTCATTCTGTTATGCTTAAGTAGATACTCATGGATTAAATGAATAATTAAAATCATTTTGACTGCATTTATAGATATGAAACTTGCTCTACTACCCAAACAGCCTTGAAATATCAATCATCTGAGCTACCCATTAATACCTACTTTTAATTATTGTGGCCTTCATCAGACGGAGATTCTGTCTTCTTAATAGGATAGGTTCAATAGAGACAGAAACTTCAAGAAGGCCACAGCATAGAAGCCAAGATCTTGAACACTCAAGTAAGTTATCAGATAAGAGAATTCTATCACTAATTTTCTATGTGAATCTGTTTATATTGCTTCATCACCATATGTTGTGTTCATGTATCAAAAAATATCAATATGGTAGCTAACTCATAAGTGGTTATTGAATTTATATTAGATAATGAAAAAATGAGTAATGGACTGTAAATATTTAAGAAATCTTAGCTAGTATTATTATAACATCTTTAGCATCACTGTTACCATTATTGTCATTGTCATTATTATTATGGCAGGGGAATGGACTTGAGGGATAGGCTACATCCCTAATTTTCTGATGAAATTCACAATTTATGAAAAGCCATATAGGGAATTGTATTAGTGAGGGTTCTCTAAAGGAACAGAACTGACAGAATATATGTTGTGGAATATTCCTTTAAACTGTATGAATACATAACAATGTGATTTATTTAATAAAAAGATAAATGGCCATTAGCTAGGCAGTATTTTCTGGGCAGAGAGAACACTGGAGAGAAGAAGGTGAAGATTTTCAGGGTGGGAATTGGTCAGATTTCAATCCCTCAGTTTGGACAAGCTCATAGATTGGCTTGATTTCATGCTGAGTTGTTCAGGGGCAGGAGTGTGTTTCTGTGGCTCTGGTTTCAGGGTTAACTTCTATTTCTTTCACTTGTTCTGTTTTTAGGGCCAGGATGTGTTTCTTTGGCTGGCCCTTTTGCCCTACACTTATGGTGGTTCTTCACACCTCAAATGATGCAATCAAGAAAATCCTTCACAGGTATACCCAGATTCTTTGGTTTTAGTTGGTTTCGAAGGTAGTTAAGTTGCAAACCAAGATTAGCTATCACAAGCGTTCATGTAGGCTCATCCATATCAAGCACTTAGAGTGAAAAAAAACAAGAGACACAAATCCGGCTCACGTATTAGACTTCTTAACTACAGAGGGAAAGACATTGGACTAAGTGACTTTGAAGTTCATAGGATGCTATGGTTGTTTGCTCCTAAGACACGAAGTAAATATTACATGTAATCTGTATGAAAGGAATAAGGGTAGACTCCATTTATTTGTTCAAAATGTGCTTATGCATTGTTATTGTCAGTTTGACACACATTAATCAGGAACTGTGAACCACCTTAATTGAGATAAAAACTTACAGTTTCAAACAGCTTTTATGATAAGGGTTGGTACAGAAGATACCAAAAAGAATAAAATACATAGGCAATCAATAGCATGACACATTGGTAGGAAAAATATAAAGCAAAACAGGAAAATTTAGATGTAATCCTGGGAGGGCAAGGCTACAGTTTAAAATAGAGTAGTTAAAAAAAAAAAAGGACTTCACATGGAAGGTAGCATTTTATTCCAAGAAGCAAAGGAAGTATGATGCATAGAAAAAACATGTGGGGAACAACTAGCTCCAAGCACTGAAATGAGGCCATGTTATGTTCTATGAAGAGCAAGAAGGAGTCCAGGCCCCCCCTGCACATATATATTTCTGTATGTATGTGTGTGTGTGTTGTTTGTGTATGTCCATGTATGTGCATGTGTGCCCGTGTATTTGAGCCACATCCCACATTGAACATTCTTCAGAGTCTGATGGACTTATAAGAATTGTCCATCCAATGACTGTGGAGAGATTAGGAGGTCATAGGTCCAGAGCCTAAATACAAATGATCATAGGCTATCTAAGGCGCTCTTAATAGCCACTCATGGCTCACGTTTATGTCTGACCTAACATCCTCTGGTCTATCACATGAACCTTTTTGCTATATTGACAGACCATTAACTTCCATCAACCCAAAATGTTATAAATGCCATTAAATACAGCCTTACTCCTTTCCCAAGAGTTAACCTTTGTTTACAATGAAAACATCTTAATATTCCCTGTAGCCCTTTTGATCAAGGGTTTTATCTCATCAGCTGCAATTCCATCCAACTCATATTAGGAACCACCCTATCATCTCATTTACATAAAAAGAACTGTCTCCTTAGTATCCCTTTGAGCTCTAGCTTCAGAAGCCATCCAAATCACTATCTAGGGCAACTGTAAAGACACATCATTCTTTTGAGAGACCCACACCCAAACTTTTTGGTGTGCCTTACTGCTTCCCTAGGGTTCACTCTTTCTATTAACCTCTTACTTAGTATTGTTTTAAAATATCTTTAATTAAATTTCAGGTCTGTTTAATACTGACTCGTTCAAAGACATTTGGGATACAATTACATACAGTACTAACAACGGGTGACACAATTTTTATGTTTTAAATGATAAAATGCTGATTTTATTGATTACAGACTGTGTGGGAATAAAGTTAAAAATCTTCAGGCCTAATCTAAGTAAGATGGTTAGTAGAGTTAGATGAATTTATTAAGATTTGTGGGTAGGTTAAATTTGGAGTTTAAGAGGAGTTTATTTACTGAGTTTCAGGACAGCTAGAGCTGCATAGAGAGACACGGTCTTAAGAAAAGAAGTTTGTATAATATTACATATTTGTGGAGATGGCAGACAAGATGTATATACAAATATGCATCTATCAATGTTAAATTTTAGAAATCTATTAGGCCAAAATATTAAGAACTAGGTAATAGGACAATTGTCTGGAGTTCAGGAAATAGGTCAGTTCTGAAGAAATGCACTAGTGAGTCATTAATTTATAAATAGCATTTAAAGTCATCATTAAGATGATGCCACTAAGTGATGTAGTCAGAAAAGAGTAGAATTCAACAGCTGAAGGTTGAAGGGCAGGTTGATGAAGAGAATTCAGTAAAAAGCTCTGGGGAACAGAGAGGTAGGAATAAAGCTACAGGCTGGGATGCTGAAAATCAAATGAAGAACAAGTTTAAGCATCAGTACTGCCCCGTTGAGTTTTAAAAGATGAAGGCTTGAGGTGAATTCAACACTAAATTAATTGGAGGTTGCTTTGATTGGCAAGTTAATCTGACCTTGCCCTTTTTCTGTTGTAGAACTCTAGATGGACACTTTGAACTCGATGCTTAGACATATGCAGAAGCAGGGCATAGTATCAGAAATACCTAGGTGTATTTGTAAAATACTGAGTTAGCCCAAGGAATAATCAGTTAAACCAGTGATGAACAGGGTTCTTCAACACGGCTATAGTACTTACAGTTCATAACATGTGGTCTGAGCACCAATGGCAGCTAAAAATATGATCACTTTTCATTTGATACTAAAGGATTTTTTTTTAAAAAATTACATTCCAATGTTCTATTTAAACCAAAGTATGGCCCATAAAAGCATCTGAGTAGAATGCTGTGAGTACCACTAAAGCAGAGACAATTTCTCCCTTTGTATTCTCAAAGCAGTTCCTTTTAGAACTCACAGTATCAAATTGCTAACCTTAGTAATTCTGCTTAGTAGATGATTAGTGGGCAAGGGAGACCTAGCCATTTCCTCCGGGGAAATCTGCACCTTCTATTAACTTGGTGTGTACAACTTCACTCACCTTTATAACTTGGGATTTTTTAGCCGTGTTGATTTGTTCCTCTTTCTAACACTTTCTCTTTTTCTGTTTCTGTCTAAATTGTTGGGTGACTCCTTTAGGAAATAAGGGTCAGCTCTTGTGCTGTCTGGATTATGTCTGAGCTATAACTTCTTCCATTTCTGATTTTGGCAACTGTCTATGCTTGGTAATTACCTACAGTCATTAAGATACCTCCCTCAGCCTACCCCAGGGTCCCTGGCAATTTGCATTTATGATGTATGGCTTTCATTATTACTGAAACTGGTACTAGCAATTCACCTTGCATGTTCTCTGGAATTGGGTTACCTGTGAGGCTGTTGCTGAGCTCAGACACAAGGCAGACGGATGTAATTATATTAGTAACATGGCATGGGGATTCTAAGATGTAAGCAGAGCAGCGCAAGGTTTCTGATGTCAATATTTGGACTCATCAGAAGTTTGGTGAACAGCTATGCCACTTTCCCTGCCTTTAGTCAATGTTCTGCCCCACCCCCCATGAAGGCTGCCTGCCACCTTGTTATCCATAAAGACATTGCCAAGTGCTTTCCTTAGTCATGCTTTTCCCACTTCACCTTTTAGAAGCAATTAGCCGGCTAAGGAAGAGTAACATCACGATGTGTTTTGTGAGATTTTTTTCTTCACTGTTTCGAACCCCCATGACTCTGTGGCAGATGTTTGTCCACTCAGAGACTCAGCTTACATAACTTTAAAACATAAGTGACAGCTCCAGTATGGTAAACTTCTTCCTTGTACTCAATAAGCATTTTAATAGATGGTAGGGCTTGCCCATAAAATATTTTATTTATTCTCAGTCCTGCTGTAAATAGTAGACTCAAACATAATTCATAATCTGTGCTTCTCACAAAATAAAAATCTTATTTTGAAGTTAGGCTTGCATTATAAACGATCACTTAGGACAGTATTGCTTGATCTGGGAGCACTCACTTGCTTATGCAACACAGATCTGCTTATGGAGTCAGGTTACTGATAGTAATGCCTTCATCCTTTGTTTTCTACCTAATCCCTCCTCCTATCACTCCCTTTCATTGCAATAGTGCAGAGAGATCCTTTCTAAGAATATTTAGACAACTGAGTTACCATCTTGATGTGAGTCTGGTTTGGCTCTTACTAATTGAGAGGCTAATTGATGGAGGTTTGGTGTAAAGTAAGAGACTCTTTTGCCTGCATGCCTGCATAATGCCTCAACATAGATGCAGGCTCATTTGACCAAGGGGGGTACTAAATATTGCTAGAGTACCTCCCAACATATACTAGGTTTCCCCTTAGATTACTTTTTGCAGCTCTATTCTCCTCTCTTTCTGTCTGTCAGTCTCTCTCATTCCTTTAGCTTCTCATGTATATCCTTCCACATCAAAACTTCTCCCAACACCAAACTGCTTACAATCGCTTGAAAAATACTCTCTCCCTTCTTCTCACAGTAGCCTTTTATGGCCTGCCAAGACAATCCCAATCTCAAATAATTACTGAGCTCAAATTACCAAACCCAGAATAAATGTCCCACCCCTTACTCCAGGATCAGTTTTCAAATGAATCCAATGACTAGCTTCTGAGTGGAGGGGCTTAATTTTGTCTCTTCCTAGGGAAGATGGCCTTCTCCAGTAGAACACACTGAGTTGTTCCTTCATGGACAACAGAACCCTGGCATTTTCGTGTCAGAAAATGGTTGAATTTTAGATCCTACAGCGTTCACTGTAACTCAGGTGCCACAAGAGGAAAACCCTTGTGTAGGATAAAGAGCTCTACATTACTGAGGTCTCCTTGCTTGTCTGTTGCAGTAGATTCAACCTAGTTATAAGTGTCACTGCCATCATAAGAATCAGACAGTCAGAGACACTGTTTCCATAATGGGTAAGAAAATGCATAAGAAAGGTATTTGCTCACATGGTAATATCCTTATTGTCTGTAGATGTTGACAACAAATGTTGGAGAATAATTTGAGCAAAAAAAATGGCCAGTTGTTTTGTTCTGGGATTTCATAAGTCAAAGACTCATGCCTAAATTTATTATTTTTAAATTCCTTGTTTACATATAATTCATATACTACAAAATGTAGGATTTTTAGTACTTTCAAAGACATGTTCAACCATCATTGCAGTGGATTTTAATTCATTGTCATCATCCCCAAATTATCATTCACTCATTGGCATTGCTTCTGTTTCCTCTGCCCCGAACACTATAAAACCACCCATCTACTGTCAGTCTTGGCAAACCTGCCTATTTTGGACATTTCGTATATATGGGCTAGTACATACACTGTCTTTGTGAGTTTCTTCTTTGGTTTTGAATATCATGTTTAACATTTTTCTATGCTGTAGCATGTATCATTACTTTATTCATGGGGAGGCCTGAATGTTAATGTCTATATAATATATAATAATGTATTATTATACATTATATATTATTTATCTCTCACTGGTTGATGAATAATTGATATTTCTATATTTTGGACATGTGAATAGTAGTGCCATAAATATTTGCATGCAGGCTTTTGTATACATGTATGTTTTTACTTTGAGGGGATTTACCTAGGAGAGGAACTAATAGCTCATATGTTAGTGCATTGTATCTCCTGGTGAACCATTATGAAAAAAGTAGCTACAGCATTTTATAATGCTACTCCTGGTGTGTGACAGTTTGAATTTTTCTTTACATTTTCATCAACTTTTATTATGGTTTATCATTTTTCTTTATAGACAGTCAACTGGATGTGAACTGATATCTTTTTATTTGTACCTTTATGATAGTAATGGTGATAGACATTTTTTCATGTGTCTTCTTAAAAATTTGTATATCTCAGAAAGATACAGTCCATCCTTTGTCTTTGACCTTTTGCAATTAGGTTATCTGTCTTTTATCCTAGAGGTATGGATATTATTGTAGATCCGAGTCTTTTATCAGTGACTGAAAATGAAGCAGCAAATTGTGCTTCTAAGATGAGGTGAAAATAGATGTTGGAAACTGCCATAGTAATTTTTGTAGCTTAAACATTAGGAGAGATTATTATAAAGAAAACCAAAGAGTGTGAGAGAAACATTACTAGACCTGGATCCAGGAGCTGGGAGATGCACTGAGACATAGACACAGCAAGTCTATGAAATGTTAAGAGGAGGTAGCAAGTACAGGAGGCATAGGTATGATGATGCCCTAAAACAGAAGACTCATTGAGTACAGATTGTCCCCAAAGAGCCTTTACTCAAAAGTCCAAGCAGCATATAATACTATAAAAGTATCATAGTTCCATGGTAGAGCACTTCTGTAACCTCGGTTTCAATCTCTAGTAACACACACACACACACACACACACACACACACACACACACACCCCAAAACAAATACACACACAAACAAACTGGCAAGCTATTGTGGAAACTGACACTCATTATATAATTTATCATGTAATATATAGGAGAGATATTAAGTATTGATCTTTCCTAGAGCAATATTTGGAAACTATAATTAAGAGTATCATGATTTTCTTTTACATTTATGTTTGCAAGTCATTTTTTTCCTAGATTATTTCTTCTAACAGTTAAATTATATGCTAATATTTGAATGCATGAAAATTTAAAAATAGATGTACTGTTATTATACTGTTATAGTGTATCTGATTTTCTATTTTTCAGGTAAATATAAAAACATGATAAAACATATACTTAATTTTAAAATATACATTCATTAAAAAAATGGAAAAAATGAATCACAGTTTTTATTTTGTTCTATTTGATTTTTTTCTTCCCAGTTTTCTAAAACTTAGAATGTAGGTTTTGCAATATAGTTTTGTTCAGTAAGTATATGGTTACTCTCAAGAATAGTTTCTGAAAAATCAGTCACTTCTTGACTTTTTGGCTAAAAACTTGTGGATAGATGTCTTGGTTCTATGACTCAATTTATTAGATCACAAAATAATGACTTCCAAAAATGATCAGTAATATTTCACTTGGAGCATTGTAAAATCTTGTATTTAATTTACTTTGGGATTTTTTTCCTTTGTTTGTTTGTTTGGCTGCTTGACTGTTGTTGATATTTTGTTGATGTTGTTTTTCTCTCTATATATATCTTAGATCTGGGCTATCCAGCCTTAAGGTTCTGGTCATCCATGCAGTGTTGGGCATGGGCTCCCTTTCCTGGTGTGGACTCAAACCAGACCAGTCATTGACTGACTACTCTTACAATTCTATGCCTTGATTGCCCCAGCACTTCCTATAGGCAGGATAGATTATAGGCCAAAGGTTTTGGGGCTAGGTTGGTGTCCTGGTTCCACCACTGGGAACCTTGCCTGGTTACAAAAGACGGCCTGTTCAGGTTCTGTATCCTCCATTACTAGGATTCCTAGCTAGGTTCACCCTTGTAGAATTCTGGGAGTTTCTACTGCACAAGTTTCCCTCATTGCTCCACAGATGCCCTCCAATTTCAGTCATCTCTTTCCATCCTCTCTCCCTCCATCCCTCTCCTCCACCCTACCTGTCCTGTTCCATTCCCATTCCCACCTACCCCAAGTCTACTTGCAAAATCTATTCTATTTCCCCTTCCCAGGGAGATCCATACATCCCTGTTAGAGCACCCCTTGTTACTTACCCTTTCTGGGTCTGTGGATTGTAGCATGATTATCATTTACTTGATAGCTAATATTCACTTCTAAATGAGTACATTCCTTGTTTATCCTTCTTGGTCTGGGCTACCTCACTCAGGATGAGTGATATAAAGAACTTATTAGTTCTTTGGAAATGATGTGAATCTTGACTTGAATAATTATTGAGCATGAAGGCATATTTGAACATGGACTTGATACTTAATAATATTAAGAAATAATCATGGTTTCTAATTAGGTGGAAGAATGAAATACTTATCCTTTGTGTGTATCCTGAAATTTTTCTTCATGGCGTTATATTATAAATATTTGATGTTTTATTGCAGCAATCTAGTGATATAGAAAGAAAAGTACGAGAGTGTTGATGGGATAGGGTTACTTAGAAGTTGATAACTGCTAAATCTAGATAGTAAACATAGATATATTTTGTCTTTTACATTTGTATCTATTTGGGAAAATATGATTATTTTCATATAACATTATAGAAACCAGGCCTTCTAACAAACTAGATTCTACATAGAGAGGTCTATGAGCCAAAAGGGAACACTCCCTCCCACAATAGAGGTCAAAGGCAGTCTGACTACTGTAACATTGCATGATATCCAAGCCCCATACCTCTGTTCAAAGAACGAGTGACCCTATCTGGCGGAAAAAAGTCTCATATGTCTAGCTCTCCTACCTTGCTTACATAGCATGGGCCATCTATACATTTTTTAATACATTGTTTGATTAAAGGACATTCAACTTAGTACCTCTTTTCCTCTCTTGAATCCCCTCTTGACTCTCTCTCTAACACCTAAAAAAAAAATAACAACAACCAGGAATGATTAGTCAGGTTACATTGGGGAGATAGGGAAGTGAACCCTGGCTTTGAGCCTCAGAATCTAGTCATTAGAATATGGAAATACTTGTGAAGGGGGAAACAAAGAATGAAACAAAACAGGAAACAGAGCTGCAGAGACAACTGGAGGAAATGGTTACTTATAATCACCCACTAAAACAACCTCCAATTATCTTGTTTCACAAAAAGAAATGTATCCTAACCTCTGCCTTCCCACTGTGCTTCTGCAAACATGCCTGTGGTGGGTTGAGTGAGAATGGCCCCCAGAGGCTCATAAGTTTAAACTGTTTGGCCCCAGTTGGTGGAGCTGTTTGAGAAAGATCAGGGGATGTGGTCTTGTTGGAGGAAGTGTGACACTGGGGACAGGTTCTGAGGTTTCAAAAGCCCATGTCATTCTCTTAGCTGTCTCTGCCTTGTGCTTGTGGGTCAAGATGTAAGCTCTCAGGCACTGCTCCAGCATCATGCCTTTCAGCCGGCTATCAAGCTTCCAGCCATCATGGTCACTCTCTGAAACTATAATCCTCCAGTAAACTCTTCTTTCTATAAGCTGCCTTAGTAGTGATATTTTGATACAGCAGTTGAAAAGTAACTAAGACAATGCTTGACCACAAGAAAATAATTTCTCATTTTGAACTTTTTCTCATAAAAACTTAAAACAATCAATGATGTAAAAATTAAAAATAATGCTGAAAAGCCTTTGAATATTGTAAAAACCCTTATGCCAGGGCTCAGAGTTATGGACTGACTCTTCTGGTCCCATTAATACACTAAATTTTTCTGTTCCTCCATTCTGTCTTCGGTGCCTATTCCGTTTACCAGAAAACTTTTTTTTTTTTTATTGTTGGTGCCACATGGTAGCAAAATAGCTAGACATTTTCACTTCCACTGGATTTGAGAATGAGCTCTTTGTATCTCAGAACTCAAAAGGAACTGACTGTACACTTCTATTGAAAGGGTATTAACTCTGGTATAAAATATGTCCCCATAGACAACATGGTGTCCTAGACTAAGTAAGGCAGGCAGGGTCCCCAGTCTGTTACGATTACTCACAGCTACTTATCTGCTGTGGGTCTTAGAACTCAGGCAGCTAAGATCTTCACTTCCAATCCTTCCATCTCCCACTCTTGCCTCGCTATTGGAAGCAGAAATTGCTAGAATCCTTTTCAGGAAAGTGGTTAGTACTCTGAAGCACTGGGCTCATACCCAGGAAATCAAACCATATTCGGAATTAAACTAATTGAAAACAAGCCCCCAGGAGGTGCTGGCCAATTAGCAACAGCTCCTTGACTGGCACAGGTGGCCTCTCTTTGTACAACAGGTGGTCCCTCTGAAATTGCATGCTAATTGAGCTTATAGAAAAAAATCTAATGATGTGTTAATGGTTCTTTGGAAGAAATTTGAAGTTAACAGTTTCCTGGCACATTTTTATCACCATGAGTCACTCCATCCTTGTTTTTCTCCTTTGTAAATATGAATTGGAAGTGTAGCACTTTAGGAGTATGTAGATGAGTTGGGGAATAACAGATCAACATATCAAGGAATCTTTACTTTGACTTCAAATTAAAATGAAGAAGGAGGTACAGATATCCTGGTCATCAGGTGAGTCAGAGAGCAGTGATGTAGGAAATGGTACCAAGCTCCTGGGGGTCTGAAGACCTGGATCTGAATTTCTTCTCTGTCACTTCTCAGGTAGTTACCCTTAGGTGAAAGCTAATTCCTTTAAATCTGAAAACAATAAAATCACACTCCTCATCTGTAATCTAGTAATAAATGCCTTGGAAGATTGTTGTGGTGACTAATCGTCTCAATTGTCAGTGCCTGGCAAGTGATAGACCTCATGGACTTAAGGTATTTGGTGAATTTTGACCAAATATATCCATTATGTAATTTTGTTAATGTAATTTTAACTGTCAAGTATCTGTTAGTGTGATGAAAATGTGCCATTAATTGTTAGTCCTTATAGAGAACTGGGAGCTCACATAGCTTTATTACCTGGATTTCAAAATCATAGCACTACCTGAGAGGTAAATTCAGCCAGCACCGACTGGTCAGTTACTGTTATTTTCTTTTCATTTTATTTATTCCCATTATGAGTATGTTTGTGTGATGGGGGAATGTCTTTTTGTATGCTGTGAAAATATGTTGTTGCTCTGATTGGTTGATAAATAAAGCTGTTTGGTCAATGGTGAGACAGATTAAGGTTAGGCGGGACATTCTAACTGGAGAGGAGGAAGGAGAAAGGCAGGAGAGAGAGGAGACACTGCCAGCCGCCGCTATGAGAAGCAAAATGTAAAAATACTGGTAAGTCACTCATGAGCCACATGGCAAAGTATAGATTTATAGGAATGGGTTAGTTTAAGATGTAAGATCTAGCTAGCAAGAAGCCTAAGCCAATAGGCCATACAGTTCGTAATTAATACAAGCCTCTGTGTGTGTTTACTTGGGTCTGAGCAGCTGCAGAGCTGGCAGGACACAGGGAAACTTTAGCGACATTTGCGTATGTTTGTGGGTTGCAGGCCTGTGTGCAGCAGGGCATGCTCATGAAAACTGGGGGACAGTTTTGTGTGGTCAGTCCTCCCTACGCACTGTGGGACTGGTGGATTAAACTTGCATTGGCAGGCTTGTGCAGAACAGCAACTATCTTTACGGTTGAGCCATCTCACAGTTTTCCAGCTACTCTTCCTGGACATGTACAGGTTAATGTGGTGATATTTGATCTGTGTACCCCAGTAAAGTTTATCTGAGGATCAGAGGAAAAAGTCAGCTGCGATAGTAAACCTAGAGGTCAGGCAACGGTAGCATAGGCCTTTAATCCTATCACTCAGAAGGCAGAGATCTGTCTGAATCTCTGTGAGTTCAAAGCCACACTGGGAATATATCCAGGGGTGGTAGAACATACCTTTAATCCAAGCACTACCCATGAAGGTCAGACAGAAAGTGACAGAGCTGGGCAGGAAGAGAAAGTAATGTAGCTGGGTGGAGAGAAGAAATGAGATGGCAGGGCAGAAAGGCACATAGGCATGGGTATATAGGAAGTAGCTCTCTTTAGTGGTCTGTAGGATCTCCAAGTGGTAAGAACGTGGCTGGCTTCTTTCTGCTTTTCTGATCTCTCAGTTTTAACCCTAATATCTGGCTCTGGGTTTTTTTATTAATAAGACCGTTCAGCAATTCATCCTACAGGTTAATGATATTAATAATAAACACTAATGAGTGGGAACATGATCACTGAGTTTTATACTTTAGTAACATAATGATTTAGAGTAAAACATGTGGAAGAATGTTGTGTTATTGATATCTTTCATATTAGGAATATGAAGGTATGAGAACGAGATCTTATCTAAGGTCGTGATGCCCTGAGAGACCTAGACATCGGGAAGGTATGTTCTCTGAACATAGATTCCCCCGGCTCTCTCTCTGTCTTGCTCTCTCTCTCGCTTTCTCTTGCCCTCTCTCTCTCTGTCTCACTCTTGTCCTCTCATTCTCTCGCTCTTGCTCTCTGTCCCTTTCTTTGTTTCTTTCCCCCTTTCTTTTCCACCTCTCTAAACTTTTCATCTCTAAATCCTTCGTCTTCTGAGCTTCTCATCAATTTATGTTCAATTAGTTTTGGGGCTCAGCTTCTCAGAAAGGATTTTAATATATCCGTGTGCTCCTATAGTCCAAATTCAGTTCCATCAATTTATAAGGTGGCATCCCCCCCCCTTTTTTACGCCCGGGAATGTGCCATAGATCAGTCAGTGCTGTATGGTTGCTATTAGACAGATGTTTTCATTAATGTGTCCACCAAGGTAGAGTCATCCTCTACCCTCAAAATATAAGCATATGATGCTTGTAACATGGAGTCTGTCAGAGCAAGGCACAGCCTGAAAGCACGCTGTTTTACACAAAATAGAGTAACTTAGAACAAGGCGTAGCCTCATCTCCACAATGACATCATCCACTCTAAAGAATCAGTTGTTGTCCTTTTGATCAGATCGTACACATAGGACTGCAGCTCTCCTACTCTGCTCAGCATTAAAGCTGAGTATTGACTCCTCATATTTCCAGCACAAAGTTAGGTCAAAATTCAAAATATTGTTTCTGCTGAATACTTAGCATGTACCATAATAAAGTAAGAAGAAAAAAATTGTAAGACGATCTATCCTAAAGCAAGAACAATCTTCTGTAATCCAGGAGATTCAGCACATGATTTTGGAAAAAAAAAGGCTAAGAGAGGTAAAGCATAGATTTAAGTAAAGAAGGAGACTGAGTGAGTTTTAAATGCAGCTTCATAAATCTCTCAGATGCCTGCTAAGCATTGTAAGACAAGAGGCTAGCACAATTTTAAGTGGAGAGGGATTGATTTCTGGGGAAAACACTCTGCTTCGTCTTCTCTGATTTATTTCTTGGCAATTCCAGGAACCTGAGAACCAAGTACATTCCCATTGTCGACTTCAAGGGCTCAGGTGAAATACCCATTAATATTCATAGGAGGCCAGATGGACTGTCCAATGCCTGGAGCACATGGGTTAGTTTTAGAGGAACCATCTGGGACTTGTTCTTATGCCATAGTGAAAAGAGCCAATGAGAGCCCAGAACACAACACAACCAATTAGAGAGTGTTGCTGGGGGGCTTGCTGACTCTGCCAGACTTTATTGCTCAAGAACAAAACTGGTTTGGGGAAGGGGAAAACTTACTACCTGTTTCTTTCCTTCCTTTGTTTTTAACTTTCAAAAGCCAATTAGATACATGTTAACAATTAAGAACATAAGAAGAAAAATTAAAATATAGCCTGGTACACATTCATACTTTCCTAATCAAATTTTTAGAACACTTGACAGCAAAATCTGGGGTATTCTTTTGGTTTTGGTTGCAAGTCTTACTCTGAATCTCAGGTTGGCCTCAGAGTCCTGACAGGCATTCTTTCTCAGCCTTGTGAATGCTAGGATTACAGCCACCACACCAGCCTAACAATTTGTTTTTGATAGATGTGACCCACTTTCCTGAAGAGCTTTTGGCATAGAAAAATCAAAACCTCCAGTACCATAACAATGAGATACTTTTGGGGTCCCACATAAGGCTCTGTGGTTCTTATTCATTAAATTAAGTTTTAGGTTTTCTTTTAAATTTTTATTTTATGTCTAGGAGAGGTTTGCCTACATATGTGTATGTGCAACACATGAATACCTGGTGTCCATGAGAGCAGAAGAGGGAATCAAAAGGGTGAAACTCTCTCACCTGGACCCCATAAAAAAGTTGTATTAGTCACCGGGTGGTGGTGCACACGCCTGTAATCCCAGCACTCGGGAGGCAGAACCAGGCGGATCTCTGTGAGTTTGAGGCCAGCCTGGGCTACAGAGTGAGATCCAGGAAAGGCCCAAAGCTACACAGAGAAACACCGTCTCGAAAAACCAAAAAAAAAAAAAAATAATAAGTTGTATTAGTGTTTTCTAAAGGACAGAACTTATAGAATGAATGCATACACATTATAGTGGATTAGACTGGCTTCCAGGATGGTCTCAGTAGTCCAGTAATGTCTGTCTCACACTGAAGAGGCTGAGAGACTATTTGTTGCTCAGCCCACAAGGCTCAATGTCTCAACCTGGCGCTGAAGGCCAGAGCAGTGATCCTCAACCTTCCTAATGCTTCGACCCTGTATGTTCCTCAAGTTGTGGTTTCTCCAACCGTAAAAGTATTTCATTGCTACTTCATAACTGTAATTTTGCTACTGTTATGAATGGTAATGTAAATATGTGATATGCAATCCCTGTGAAAGAGTCGACTGACAAGAACAGTAGCTTCTCTTGTGTCCAATACACTGCACTTGCTGGGAACAGACACGAGTGCTATTTGCACTGTGTATGGCCATTTGAGCACAATAGTGACTCTCCTTACCAGAAAAGAACTCTTGCTGCTAGGACCAGAAGGGGTAGTGACCCACAGGCTGAGGGCCACTGTCCTAAAGGATTCCTGAAGAGCTACTGGTCTTCAGTATGTGTTGGAATCCTAAAGACACTGATCCTAATATCAGCAGAGGAATGCAGCAGCAGCAGTACAGATGAACATGCCAGCAACAGTGTGTGCAAATAGGAATAAAAGCAGTCTCCTTTGTCCATGTCTGTTTGTCCAGGTTGCTGCTAGAAGGTGCTGCCTGTATTTAGGGTGGGTCTTCCTGCTTCAAATAACTTGATCAAGAAAATTCCTTACAGGAGTGTCTACCAATTTGGTTTTGGTTGATTTCAGAAGCAGTCAACTTGACAACCAAGATTAGCCACCCCAAGATGGACACCTAGTCCTATAATGCAGAAGGCCCCATCAGTCTGTCATCCAACCACTAACTGAGTGAGGCAAGGCACTGGCAGGAAGAGAACTCCTGAGTGTCCTAAAGGCTTCAGCCCCACTTGGTTTCTGCAGTTGACGTGACCCACTGGAATTGCCATCTGCCTGTCTTTCTGGTCTTCCTGTTTGTCTAGACCTTCCATCCATCTACCCCTCCCCCAATTCCCGCCCTTACTTTTATCTTGCTTCTGTAGCTCACATCTGACCCTGCCTCCTAGCACTATAATAGTAGCAGAAGAATCCCCTGAGACCTTCCCCCAGGGGTTCTTCATCTGAACCCCACAGCAACTCTATTTGCATCATTATAACTTATCCAGTTTCACATGCCCCTAAAACCTCTTGAACTCTATCTTTTAACAGCCAGCCTATAACCCTATCTATGTGTGTTCTCAGAGTTAATATTGTAATCTGAATAAATGAACCTGTATTTGGTTTGGCCAGACTATCAAGGAAAGTGGGATTATCCAGCAGGATTCTTCTAACAAAACTGCCGAAACTCGTGACTTCATTGTTATTCTACACATTCTGACAAAGTAGAAAGACATCAATGTGTTCACCTGAGTTTTGACACAGCACACTCATAATGGCCACTGAGCACTGGAGTCCTGGATATTAGGTGTTTTGGATGTATTTCTATAAACGACCTGCTCAGTTTACACTGAGCCTATCAGAATGTAACCCCTTCATGAGTCGAAGAGTGTCTGTATTTCCTTTTCTGTGGACAGATGCTAAACGAGACAACATTAATTTGTCAAGTGTCACCAATCCTATAAAGATATCTGTGAAGTTTCCCCATTTCACCGTTAATTATTCTGTACCTAAGGGAGAGAAAAATGACTGGCCCACCGAATGGGCAACATGTGTATGCACAGCCAAGTCTTAAGTAGCATTTTCTCCAACAGGCCATATCTATAACAGCAATTTCATAAGATGACAATGAAGCCAAAACATTCCTGTGACTGGGGACATAGTGATTGCTGTAACACTGAAGTACCAGCATTACCCTTATGATCGTGGTGTTGCTGATGGAATCAAACCTAATGTGATGCCAGCTGTAAAAACTGTAGTGTATAACAGTGTATAGTGCTTTACACCTGATGATGATAACAATAACTTACTGGTTTATGTCTTTACTTCACTATATTTTTATAGTTGCTTTAGGGAAAACTTCTACTTATATAAAAATTTTACTATGTAACAGTATGTCATATTTTGGCAACAGAATTATACATCTCCTGTTTACTCTTTTGATTGTAACAATTGCTTTTGTACTTGATTTTCTTTTGTGTGTGTATGTGTGTGTGTTATGTGCGTCCATATGTACATATGGGTGTGTATGCACATGTGCGCAGACATTTAGAGATCAGAGGTTATGTCAGGTGTCTTTCTTGATCATTCTCCATATTAGTTTTTGAGACAGGGACTGTCATTAAACTAGAGCTCATTGATTTGGCTAAACTGGTCAATGAGCCCCAAGGATTCACCTGATTGTGCCCCACCCCTCATAGTACCTCTCTGTGGATGGCAGCAATCCAAACTCAGATCCTAAGACCTACGTATCAGGTACTTTGCCAACTGAGCCATCTCATTTTTATCTGTGGTTGTTTTGTTTATTACATACCTCAACAATATGCATTTAATATGCATTTAATATAAAGTGTATCTCCTAGGTTCAAGGTAAGCTGTTATATCGAGGTTTGTGTAACCCAACTTGATGTTCACGCAATAACAAAATTGCCTAATAACACATGTCCCATGACCCCCCCAACTGAGATTGTGGAGGGACATAGAGTATGATCTCTGTTCCATTATCAAGCTTATGCTTTCAAAAACTATGCAAATTCTGTTGCTAAAATGCAGATTTGCTCTAACCATGAATCTGACTCTTGATATTTTATTAGTTTTTGGAATCCAAGTGTTTCCTACAGCAAAGAGAAAAGATTAGGACACAATGACATGCCAATGGATTAAAAATGTAATTTTAAAAAAAAGGTACCATCATGTAAACCACAGAGTGTTTATAAACAAACACAGGCCAACTGGCTAAACACAGATCACATGCACCAGCCAAATAAAATGGTGTGGAAGTTTACTGTATTTTCTATACTCTAAATTAAGTGTATTATAGGATAATTTTTCCCTTGAGCAATTGAACTTTTCTTGTAGTGCTAGGTAAAGAATTTTGTATTTTTGTGTGAGAAATTTCCAAAATAGCAGCAACAGTAGAAAATTTGGAAGAATTTACCCTAAAATATGAATGTTCAATATAATAACTGACAACAATTCATTATTCCACTATTAGCCACTTAATACACATTTTGATAGGGTCTGCACTGCTCTACCTGGGATAGGGGAATGCTCATTAAACACATTCTCAATATTCGTAAATTTCATTTTCTTCCTTGTCAAGGTACCTACAAATAAATATTGTGGAAATTCTAATATTTCCCCACATCATCTTGATCTCTCCCATGCACCCTTACAGTGTCTACATAATCTTCTACCTAGGCTTCATTGTATTTTTCCCTGAACCAATTGTCATAGTGATTGATCATAACCTAGAATCCCTCGGTGACTGAAAAGCCCATGCTTCCCCAGTGTAGTTGGATGGCCATCCTTTGAGAATGTAGATACACCCATTGGGGGTGATGCAGGGAAATAGTTTGTAGATTAATCTCTTAATCATACCTCACCTTCCTAGGACCAGTTATTATTAAAAGCCTGTTTTTGTCTCTTGTGCTTTTTAAAAGCTAAATAGAGACCACTTCTTGAAGACTAATCATCTGCTCTCCTACTTTTTCTCGGGAATTTGTTGTAAAAGATGCAATGAATAAGCACACTAAAGAAAAGCATGGTTATTTTTTGTAGGCCCATATAGCAGACCATAAAAAAACATATACTTGGCTAGCAGTAAAATCTATCAAAGTTTTTCAACAGCCCCATATTTTTTACATTCCTTCGCTGCCACCAGCAGATGCATCTACATATGTTCCTTGATTTTATGGGTGCATTACAACGACATCAAAGCTGCTGTAACATTGCAGGCACGTTTTTATGGGGAGTGATTTCAGCATCATGCCATCCGGCTGGCCCACCCCAGCCTTCTGTTGCGGGAATAGAATGGCAAAGACACTTAATGAAGAGGATAAAGCATAAGGCAGAGAGTGGGTGGCCCGGAATTGATGCTATCTTTCCTCCATGCTAGAGGATGGGTCTTGGAGCTCATTGGGAAAACCAGGTTTGTCAAAGTGTCAAGGTGTCATTTCTGTGAGAATATGGCCTATCACAAAGCAGCTTACAAACTTCCTGATGACAGACATGTTTATGAAAGATAGGGTGCTTACCTTTCAAATTGGTATCCCTAATGATCATATTACTATGTCTGATTATAATATATATATGGAATTATATCATTAATATCAAGCACTGAGGGGGGGCCACTCAGCCTGGCTTGGGCTTCTGAAAGCCTAAAGCCAATTCCCACAGACACAGTTCCCCCAATAAGGCCACATCTCTTCCAACATGGCCACATGTCCTAATCCTTTCACACAGTGCCACTCTTCCTGAGCCTAGGGGGAACATTTTCATTCAATCCACCATAAAGATAGAAGCTCACGTGGCCACTTTAAGTCTTTGAAGTAGGCAGAAGCCTCCATTTTTGTTCTTGAAAAAGTTACACCTTAATGCAAGAGTGTGTAGAGTTGGATTTCAGGCTGTGCTTGTTCCAATGTAGTAAAATCCAAAGTGATTATGTATTTTAATTAAGAGAAAATTAATTAATTACTTTGAACATTAACTAAGAACTCACTCACCTACTTTAGACTTGAAGATGTATTTTTTGGTATAGTTTCTGATCCCCTTCTACAGGTCTAGGTTCTGTGCCAAGGCACTGTCTAGTAACTTTCTGATTTCTTGGAGCAAATCCATCTTGTATTCTTTGTCAGAAAAGAACAAATATGTTTTTTGATGTTGAAATGGACCTCAGAAACTACCCAATACACCCCCTTTCTCTATGAGGTAAAATTGAGATGTAGGAAGAAAGTGAAGTGATCTTTTTAAGGTATAACACAGAGCGAAGAACAGGCCAGGGGTAAAGCCTTTGGATTCCTTTTTCCAAGATAGTCTCACAGTTGCACTTGACTTTATGCTTGCAACTTTCAATGTAAATAGCCTGTTCTCTAGCACTTCTTTGCATGGCTCTTATGTATTCTGATTGTGTGTGTGTGTGTGTGTGTGTGTGTGTGTGTGTGTGTGTGTGTGTGTGTGTGCTGGCAAGAAGACAATCTCTGCTGCCGTTCCCCAAATACCACCTATCTTAATTTTTGGTACCAGATCTCTTATTGGCCTGGGACTTGCTTATGTCCAGCTTATTTCACTTGGGCTATCTGGATCAAATTCATGTCCCTGTGTTTACAAGGTGAGCACTTTAACTCCCAACTCATATTCCCAGGCCCAGAGAGTACTCCTTGGGAAGATGTGTATTTTATCTTTGGGGCATATGTTTCTACTGAAGAGGACAGACTGGCAGTGAGTGAGCCTGCTGGAGTTCTCTTACTGTTACCTCTGCTGAACAGGTCCCCACTATTGGCAAAGTGTGCTCCATATCCAATGCCCCAGTACTCATTCTGCATTTCCTTTACCACGTCTAGAACAACTAACTTCACCCTGTGATGCAAGCCCTTATCTCCTTTCATCCTTGTGAAACTTCACTGGAATTTTAGGCCACAAATCCTAGAACCACTATGGTTCTTCTTCACACTCTTACATTTATCTATCTATCTATCTATCTATCTATCTATCTATCTATCTATCTATCTATCTGTTTGTTTATCTATTTGTACAACAACTGGTAAATAAAGAAGTCAGAGTACATGCTGCCTTTTCATTGAGGTTTTAAATATATTTTACAAAGAATTTAATTCCTAGAATGGTCTTCTGGACTGTATGGTTCAGAAAATTATGCTCAGCATCTATTTATAATAACTATTTCTCCCACTATCACCTTAGTGAAAATTGACAAGTAGAAGATTATATTGCTTTGCATTTTCTAAGTATGATCACCAAAAAATAAAGGAGAAAAAAAAACTTTCTTAAATTGATAAAAAGAAGGACAAATCAAGAAATAGGCTCTTTTCCTTGACATTACATAGGCAATATTTTACTTCTTTCAATATATTTTCAAATTCAGTGTATTTTCTGTGTTTCAGATGAGGTGCACATCTGCAGAGCTCAGTGAAGCCGAGATGCCTGTTGACCCTTCATAGTAATAGTGGCACAGTCAGACTCCCTTATTCCATCTTGACTCACACTCATGTTCTACACCATGGACCAGGCCCATGTGGAACGCCAAAATGTTGTTGTTGTTTTTTTTTTACTCTTACTCTTTTGGCTCTTTGTTCTTTTTGGGGGCCCGCCACCAGCTCCCAAATAAATCACACATGGAGGCTTAATTCTTAATTATAAATTCCCAGCCTTAGCTTGGCTTATTGCTAGCCAGGTTTTTTTTTTTTTTTTTTTTTTTTTTTTTGATTTTTCGAGACAGGGTTTCTCTGTGTAGCTTTGCGCCTTTCCTGGAACTCACTTGGTAGTCCAGGCTGGCCTCGAACTCACAGAGATCCGCCTGGCTCTGCCTCCCGAGTGCTGGGATTAAAGGCGTGCGCCACCACCGCCCGGCAAAGATTTATTTATTTCTTATGTATACAATTTCCTGTCTGCATGTATCCCTGCAGGCCAGGAGAGGGCACCAGATCGCATTACAGATGGTTGTGAGCCACCATGTGGTTGCTGGGAATTGAACTCAGGACCTCTGGCAGAGCAGCCAGTGCTCTTAACCGCTGAGCCATCTCTCCAGCCCGCTAGCCAGGTTTTTGTAACTTTAAATTATCCCATCTACCTTTTGCCTCTGGGAGTTTTCCTTTTCTTCTGTAATCTTACTTTCACTCTTACTCCGTGGCTGGCCCTTCTTTTCTCTCTCCTCCTTTTCTCATTGTTTTGTCTTTTCCTCCCAGATTTCTCCTATTTATTCTCTCTGTCTGCCAACCCTGTCTATCCTGTCTCCTGCCTCACTATTGGCTGTTCTGCTCTTTATTAGACTATCAGGTATTTTAGACAGGCAAAGTAATACAGCTTCACTGAGTTAAACACATGCAACATAAAAGAATGCAACACATCTTTGCATCATTAAATGTTCCATAGCACAAAGAAAAGTAACACATCTTACTTAAAATAATATTCCAAAACAGGCCAGACCACATATTGAGCATATTACCATAACATATCTCATTTAGTCCCCAGAACAGCTCTGAGGCAGGTATTCTAGGTTGTTTTTGCAGATAAACAAATTGGGTCTCAAAGAAGTTAAGTAATCTATTTAAGGTCATTCAGCTAATAAACACCTAAATTGAGGTTAGCTGACTCCAGAGTTTATGTTCTTTCCATATGAAAATGTTACCATTAAGTAAAGGTAGCCATGAACTAACTCTGTTAAACACACTGTCAAATCACAATGGTCTGAATCATTATGTGTTTGATCCCAAAGGGTCAACTTTGCTCCTTATCGTCTGTGGAATTCTGTTCTCCTTGAATAGCAGAGCATTAGTGAGAACTAAGGGAGAGTATAGAGCTGTCTAGCCAGAAGGAATGGTACCCAATAGAAGATGTGTCTTAGAGTTCTAGTTTTGTTTCAAGGGTTTCCATATGGAGATGGAATTAGCTTTTGTTCAAAATGACTTGCTAGATTAGAGTTACGACAGATGATGAATGTAAGCTACAGGGAAATATTTTGGAAGAGTATACAGAGAAGTTTTCTAAAAGTCCCATCTGTCTAAATATGGAGTAGGCTGTCTTAGAATGTGAGAATACTCAGAAGAAGCCTGGAGACCACTTGGCAGGGTCACTATCACCAAGATCTGATGACATTTAAGGTCCTTGAATCTGGATGCTTTTCTGACAGGGCCTGGCATTACTGTGTATCCATCCGGGATGAATGCCTGCTCATCTTGCATATCTGGGCTGTGTTCCCTAGCAGTTGGCACAGGTAGCTTAGAAATGCAGCCATCCAGCAAGGGTTGGTCTCTGTTTCAGCCTTCATCAACTCTGGTAGTGTCAGTCTCCACCACAAGAAATATAAGAAGAACATTAGTGATAAATGCCATCACTGGGATTGCACAAAGGGATACATAATATATGGTGCTGTTTTCACTTGTATTTTTCTGTATCTGGGTCACAAAAACAAAAGTGAAGAAACACTCAGATGCTATCTCATAAGACCAGAATCTTATTTGGTATCACTTGCGATGCTAATGGTTTCCTGTTTTGTTTGAGTGGCCATAATAATGATAGTGATAAAATATTTTATGAATAATTATGACAATTGTCAGGAGGTTACTGTGTTTTAGGTGTCATTATTCTTGACCTCTTGCCATTCATTGAGCAGAGTGAGATGTAAAAGGTGTTTATAGCAGGGTCACACAGCTCCTAAGCAGTACAGTTACTGTTCAAATAGAGGCCTATTTGGAATCAGAGAACATATTTTTATTTTTTTTACTGTTGCTGATATTTCCAAATTGATGGTACTTTTCACTCTTTATATTATAAAGTTTTCAGCACTATTTCTCTATTGTTGAATGTTTCTTGATGAGACAATGTAAAGGAAGCACAGTTCTGGGCTTATTTACAAACATATGAACTGTCCATCAATACAGAGTGGAAAGAACACTGTATTCAGCATTTACCTTGTTCGAGTCACACTCTTTCTTTTGTACTAATGTATGTTTCCTGATAGCAGTTATTGGGGTGGCAGGGTTCCTTTTCTGAATGCTGTCTTGCTGTGTAGCACAGGTTGGTCTTGCATGCAGCCTACCAAGTACTGGAATTTTAGGTGTGCCATCGCACCTGCAGAAAGAAATTTTTAAAGGAAGTACACCAAGAAAGCAGATAGAAGGGAGAAAGCAGGCTCATACCAGGGTAGGTGGTGAAGGGTATTTCTTTATGTAGTAAGAGCCAGTTCTTCTTAACACCATGATTTGCACACCACATACATTTTAACATGAAGTATGGGCGACCAGATCACTTGTCCATCTTTCTGTTGAGGGATTTACCCCGGAGCTCCACTTGTATATTATGAAGGGAGCTGACCCTAGAGCTCAATGTGAAAATGCAAGCAAGAGAACTGAACAAGGCTCAAGCTGCCCCAAAGCTATCCATGATGCTAGCAGCTAAAAACAGAGGTGGCCTTACAGAATACGATGCAGCACTAACGAGATCAGCCACACAGAATCATAACAAATGCTGTTTGCTTTTTGCAGTTATATTTGTGTGTGATGTGCACACATGTATACGTGTTCAAATGTGTGTGGAGACTAGAAAATGATATCAGGTGTCTTTGTCCATCACAGTCCAATTTATCTATAGCATGTATAATCAACGTCGTTCTCGTGGAATGAAAGTCCTGAAGATGGTTATCTTCAGTGACTAGCTGAGCCTTTCAAAGAGTATTCGTACAGGGTTGCCTTATCCCTGTGAATGGCTTGCTCCTGAGAGTGCAGAGTAAGAAAATCAAAAGGAGCAAGGAGGTTCCTTCTCCAGTTCATCTCACATTGCTCATCTCTATTCTTTGCACTCCTTTCCCACTGCCAGTTGCATTTGCATATGTGTATTGTGCACAGCAAAGGCTTTGAGAGTGACAAGAAGGGATTGCCAGCACATGAAATCCAATAAGGACTCAGAGTTTTGTCTTGTGAACTAAGGAGTGTGGTAATTAAAGCAGTATTTACAATGCAATAAAGGCAGAGCTAATTACTGACAAACGACAGTGAAACAATACTCTTTCCCAGTGAAACTAGACTGGGATCAGCCTTCATTATGAATCCTCCAACTGTCTCCTTTGTTAATTATGATCTTCATAATCCTCTCCCTGGCAATATTTGCCTAATTTATTGCCACTCTATGATGCAGGATTAATAGAAAGTGAGGTAGGAATAATGAGAGAACTGAGAACTACTGTGTGAGTCCCTGGATCTCTAGCATGAAGATAAAGTCCCAGAAGAGAAAGGTGGTGGTGGTTGTACCAACCTTCAGTCAAAACTGGAAGCATTCCTTTGACTATGCAGCAAGACACAGACTTTTGCTGGTGTGCATGGGGCTTTACTTTTGAGACCTGAGTCCAGATCACACAAGAGTGTCAAGTCTAGAGATGTCTTTTCTATGTTTGCATTATTGAAACATATATTCTGAGGTAGACATGTCTTTGCATACTTTTGCAGCTATTTATTGCTGCTGAAAGAGAGTTCTTTGAACTCTCTTTGAAGCCAGTTCTACATCTGGTTTCAAAGCACTTGAAATATAAATTGTTAATAGAAAACCAGAGTTTTTTCTGTAAAAAGCCAGATAGTAAACATTTTGGCTCTGTAAGGCTACAAATCTTAAATTAACCCATTTCTATAAATCTATATGTTGACATCTTATTGCTCCACCTGTGGTGGCCTGCTGTCTCGCCCGACTCTGCCCTTCTCTCTGTATCTTTGCTTGGATTTTCCACCTGGCTATAAGCTTTCATACCATAGGCCAAAACAGCTTTATTTATTATCCAGTGGGAGACACACATATTCACAGTATACAGAAAGACATCCCACAGCAACCTATTTGTATCTTTGATCTTATGGATTCTTGTTGTTATCCCCCTTCCTTCCATTCAATCTTCTCTTTCTCTCTATTTATTGTATTTGGTAAAATTTCTAGAGAGACTATCAAACTATGATTAATTTTAATATCCGGGGAAATGCTGAGTTGGTAACATATAATAACATGATGGATGGAAGAACTTTGGGAGTAAGAAGAAATTTGGCATAATTTCCAGACAAATGCAAATTCCATGGCCTGGTTATTCAGGAAAGGAATGAGTTTCTTAATATGTTGTGGTATAGGCTCATGTATCTTCTTTAGGTTCCTGGTTCCTTTCCACTAAAGGTCAAACCAGCTCTTGAACACACGTGGAAATGATACTTCAAAGACTCTCAGATACATTTTCAAATTCTATTACTAGCACCCTTATCCAGGAGGGGTCAGTGTCTCCCATGCTTGGGAATTACTTCATTAGCCAATTTGTAGGGCCAAGAATGCAATGTAAGGTGGCAACTCACAGATTAAAATATGGCTCTAAGGTGATGGTTTACATATAGTAGAACAGAGGTTCATACTAATAACATATTCTTCTAAATTTAAATTAAAATATGAATTTTCTCATTCTAGCCCCTCCCATTTATCCCCCACTCCTTCCTCCCTCTTGAATTAGATATAAATATGTATATATATATGAACATAAAACAAAAGTCTGAATGAAATAAGGAAGTCAATTCAAGATTCAAAAAGAGAATTCAATAGAGTATATATATATATATATATATATATATATATATATATTATGTTTGTGTATCTATTTGCATGCCTAAATATATAAATGCAACCTATTGAGTCTGTTTAGTGCCATATATATAATTTATTTACTGACCACCCTCTTTTAATTCTAACCAATATTATAAATAGAAGAGAAAAGAGAAGGAGAAATCCTGCAGCACACAAGGAAGCCTGTAGAAGAAGGGGCTGCAGCAGTGCTTACTAAAACAGGTATCAAGATGTATAGATTCTCACAACATGTATGTTGCAAAAGAAGGGAGGTGTCTGGTGCTAACTCAGGGTTTTATTTTCAGGTCCATAGGGCACTACAACACACAGCCTGGGCTTCAGAAGTTGGAAAGTCATTGGAACTGAGTGTGCAAAAGAGAGCAACACCAGATTACAACACAGGCAGAAAACAAGCAGAGCTCTGTTGGCCCCTGGATAGTGACTGTTATTGCAGACAGTAATTAAGAAGAAGACTAAGAATGGAACTTGTGGCCCTGAATACAACTGTGCAGAGTAAAGCAAGACTTCAACCCTACTGTGTCTTAATCATCTCCTAGATATTGCAAATGCCTCCACTGAAAGAACAAAGGTGGCTTGAATAAAGAAAGAAAAAAAAAGGAAAGAAAGAAATACTACACTCAATCAACCAACAAACTACTAAGCACAGGTTAAAGCACATTAATAAAGTAACATAAAAAAGGGACATGTCTCCTCTAAAAATTACCCGACCTGTATTAGCATCCCTAATGAGAAAAACATAGATCTTCCAGACGAATAATTCAACAGAATGATTATAAATATGCACAAACAACTCAAAGAAGATATGGGTATACCCTAAGAGAACATAAGACAAATGTCTAAATAAACTAAGTAAGTCAATCCAAGATTTGAAAAGATAGTTCAACAAAGAGTATTGCTTAAGAAAAACCAAACTGAAAGGTTACTAGAAATGAAAAACTCAATAAGCAAAATAAAAGGCTCAGAGGAAAGCCTCACCAAAAGAATAGACAGTGAAAAAAGAATCCCAGGTGGAGGGATTGGATCATCCAATCAAAGTCAATGATAAATATTTAAAAAAAAATCAATGGAATGTAGCAGAGTTTTGGGACACCATGAAAAGACTATGTCGACAAATCATATATGTAGCTGAAGGAAATATGATGGAAAAGACAGAAAATATCTTCAATAAAATAGTAGAAGAATATTTCCAAATGTTTGAGAAAGAGATGCTTATCCTTACAAGAGTCCTGCAGAATTCCAGGCATCCTGAAGAATACCAAGTAGACAATATGATGGAAGAAACTAAACTACTCATGGAATAGTGTAGTTAAAAGACTTAAACCGCAGACAAAAGAAAGGTTATTAAAAACACAGAGAGAAAGAGAGACAGAGACAGAGTTAAATAGCAACAGAGACAGAGAGAGACAGAGATAGGTACAGAGAGAGACAGAGATAGGTAGAGACAGAGACAGAGATAGACAGAGAGGTAGAGTCAGACAGGGACAATCAGACAGAAGTAGGGGGCAGAGAGAGAGATTTGTAAGGTTATATAGACAGGCAGGCCAATCAGAATAACACTTGAATATTCAGTAGAAATATTTAAAGCCAGAAAGGTCTAGAAAGTTGTATGTGAAGTTCTATAAGATCAGCACCACAAAGCTTGACTGTTATATACAGTAAAATTATCAATTACAGTTGGAGAAATAAAACCTTTCCACAATAAAACGTACTAAAGGAGTTTATTTTCACTAAACTTTTAGTGTGTTTTATTGAGGATGCTAGAAGTAATACTGAGTCTGAAGAGAAGAATAAACTTATTCAAGAAGCCACAGAGGGATAAACAAACAATACCAGGGAATTAATCAAAAGGTCTAGGAAAATATAAAACTAGCAAAATGCCAAGAATGATTCCACATTTTGCTATCACAGCTCTGAACACTGATGTTTTCAATTTCCTAGGGAAAAGGCATTGACTAGTTGATTACACGAAACAAAAAAAATAAAATGTCTTTTTGCTGCCTCCAAGAAACCATCTGACCATCAAAGATAGACAGCACTTTAGGGCAAGTTGGAAAAGATTGTTGTGAGGAAACAGTAAGGAAACAAGAAATCATAGCTAGTCTGATATCTTACCAAATGGATTTCCAACTACAATTGGTCAGAAGAGATAATGAAATCTACTTCACACTTGTTAAGGGAATAATCTACCAGGAGGCGATTATAATTATAAATATATATGCAATGAATACAGATTGCTCAGTTCTATAAATACTAGGAAGTAAGAAGCCCCAGATTAAGTTCAACTCAGTAATAGTAGGTAGCTTCAGTATTTCACTTTTACCAATAGATGTATCATCCAGACTAAACAAACAAGAAAAACAGAGAATATTAGAGTTAAATGACATCATACCCAAATATTTGGACCTAACTAATATCTTCAGAACATTCTATCCAAATAAGTAAGACACATTCTTGTCATCAGCTCATGGAACTTTCTCTAAAGTAAAACACATATTAGGGCAAGAAGCAAATTTCTACAAATATGGGAAAATTTAAATTAATTATGGTCTTTTATCAGACCACAGTGGAATAAAACTATGTATATGAGGAGCAAGATAAAACTACAAAAGATAAACAGACTCATAAAGATGAAACAACACACTATTCAATGATGAATGGTCACTGAAGAAATCAAGAGGGATATTATAAAAGATCACAGAATTGAATAAAAATATAAACACAAGATACCCAAATCAATGAGAGAAAATGAAAGCAGTCCTCAGAGGAAAGTGGAAGGTTTATAATAATATTGCCTACATAAAAAATGAGAGCCAACCCAACTAAATAACTTAATGATGCACCTTAAGGCCTGTTAAGAACAATAACAAAGGAAACCACAGACAATGGATATGGAGAATTACTGTCAGAATAGAAATTAATGAAATGGAAATGTAAAATATACAAACAATTAGTGAATTTGTTCATTGAAGAGGTAAACAAGATTGACAAAGTAACCAAAATATATAGAAAACACAAATTAATAAATTTAGAGATGTAAAGAGAGGCATCATAAGAGATTACAAGTAAAATCTAAAAAAATAAGGATATACTTTTAAAAACTATACTCCACTATATTGGAAAAATTAAAAGAATTGGATGAATTTCTAGATCATATGACCTATCAAAATTTAAGCAACATAAAATAAACAATTGAAACAGATAAATACCAATAATAATAATGTAAGTATACTAAAACCCTTCCCAACTAAAAGAGCTCAGAATTCACTAAAGGATTCTACTAGATCTTGAAAGAAGAATATCAATATTATTCAAATTATTCCATAAAATTGAAAAGGGAATTAATGCTTCCAAACTCTTTTTATGAAACCAGTATGTCCCTAATACCAAAATAAGATAGAGATACAATAAAAAATTGAAATTATTGACTAGCCCTTTTGATGAACATAGGTATAAAAATTATCAGTAAAATACTTGCAAACTGAACTAAAGATCACATCAAGCTATCTTTCATCCTAACCAAGTTGGCTTTATTCCAGTGATGCATATATGGCTCAACATATGTAAATTAATAAAGGTATTTCATCACACAAATGAACTAAAAATAGAAAGCACATGATCACCTCATTAGATACAGTAATAATTTTTGTGAAATCCAACATCCCATTATGCTAAAAGTCATGGGTGACTAGAAATGGAGTGAACACACTTTGAGATAATAAAGGACATCTGTAATAAAACATTTATCCAACATCATGGTAAAAGAAGAAAAACCTCAAAGCATTCCTACTAAGTTCAAGAACAACACAAGCTGTTTACTCTCTCTACTCCTATTTAGTGTGATCTTTCAGTCTTAGCCAGAGCTATAGGGAAAGGGACGGAATTAAAAGAGATAAAGATGCGAAAAGAATAATTCCAAGTATCTCTCTTAGCAGATATTATAAGATCTAATACACAAGAGACCCCAAAGACTACACCCCAAATCTCCTAGAGTTGAAAAACACTTTCAGAAAAGTGATAGGATACGAAATTAACACAAACCAGATGCTTTCCTACATATAATGATGAACACACTCAATCCCATTCACAGTACTCTCTCTACACATCTATACTCATGAATAATTTTAACCAAGGAAATGAAGACATCTATAGCGAAAACCAGAAGTCTTCAACAAAAGAAATTCAAGGAGACTCTAGAATATGCAAAGGCCTTCCATACACATGGATTGAAATAAAAATATTGTGACTATGCCAGACCTACCAAAAGCAAGCTACAGATTCAATGCAATTCTAATATAAATTCTAGGGTCCTTTGTGGTTGTTTATTTTTTGGCTCTTTTGAGGGCCTGCCACCCAGCTCCCAAATAAACCACGAGGAGTTTTATTCTTAATTATAAATGACCAGCCTTAGCTTGACTTGTTTCTAGCCAACTTTCCTTAACTTTAGATTATCTCCATCTATCTTTTGCCTCTGGACTTTAATCTGTCTCTATTCCTGTATAACTTTCTTTGTTTCTTACTCCATGCTTTGCTGTGTAGCTGGGTGGCTGACCCCTGATGTTCTCCTCCTTCTCTCACTCCTAGATCTCCCAGATTTTTCCTTCTATTTTTCCTTTCTGTCTGCCAGCCCTGGCTATTTCTCTCTCCTGCCTCACTATTGGCTGTTTAGCTCTTTATTAGACCATCAGGTGTTTTGAACAGGCCCAGTAACACAGCTTCACAGAGTTAAACAAATGCAACATAAACAAAAGTAACACACCTTAAAATAATAGTCTACAACAGTCCTTCTTCATAGATATAAAAATACAATCTTAAGACTTATATTAAGGCACAAAGACCAAGGATAGCCAAAGAAATCCTGGGCAAAGAGAACACTTGGAAACATAGTTGCAATACCTGATCTCAAGTTACAGTACAGACACAGAGCAATAAACACAGCTTAGTACCTGTACAACAACAGACATATAAACCAATGCAATAGAATATATAGCGCAGATATAAGTTTACCTTTACCTGACTTTTATTAAAATCACCAAAAAATATACATTGGAGAAAAGGCAGATTGTTAACATGCTAAACCTAGGTTTTGGAAAACCTGGATTTCAACATGCAGAAGAATAAAAGTAGATCTTTATCTCTTACCCTGCACAAAACTCAACTGCAAGTGGAAGGAACAAAAGCCAATACTCTGAAACTGATAGAAAAAAAGTAGAGAGTATAATTAATTTATAAGCATACATTAGGCATTTCTGAATAGAACAAGAAATAAGACCAACAAGAGACAAATTTGATTTCATGAAGACATTTCTCCACGGCAAATGAAACTATCAGTTGAGTTTAGAGGCAGGCCACGGAAAAGGAGAAAATATTTTCCAGTTATACAGCTGATAAAAGATTAGCACATAGATTATAAAAAGAACTCAAAAATAAATATCAAGAAAGAAAAGAGCCAAATTGGTAATGAGGTGTGAAACTGAACCAGAGAAGCTTCAAAAGCAAATGCAAATGGCTAATCAATACTTTAAAGTGTTCAATATCATTAACCACCAAGGAAAGGCAGATTAAAACTACTTTAAGAATACATTTTATGCCAGTCAGTATGGTTATCATCAAGAATACAAATGGCAATAAATTCTGACATGAAGTAGGAAAAAGTGAACGTTTATGCACTGTTGGTTGGAGTATAAACTAGTGTAGTTACTTTAGAAATCATGGATCATTCCCAAAGCTCTAGAGATGAAACTGGAAATCATGTAGCATTCTCTAAAATCTAGAGATAAACCTGCCATATGATATAGGTATTACACTATGGGACTGTAGCAAAAGGACACTATGTCTTACTGATAACAACACATCTATGTTCATGGCGGCTCTGTTCACAACATCTAAGAAATGGAAGAAGCATAGATGTCCATCAATGGTGAATGAACAATGAAAATGTTTATATAACACTCCAACCAGGGAAAGCAGGAATGCTAACTGCAGATTTTTGCCTCTTCCTCCTTCTCTCTTCCAAATATCAGCCTCTGCTCAGTAGCAGACCACCTGCTGCAGCCTCTGCTCCTTCTTTGTTCCCATACCTAGCAGAACACATAGATCTTCCCCCAACAACTTTCCCCAGCACTCATCACTTTATCTAGTCCCCAACGCCACCAGGCATTCCCTGGCAACCCACAGGCCACTCCAGCCAAGGAATCAAGCAGCCTTCTGTGAATCTTTACCCCTCCCTCCTCTCTTCTACATCCAGTTCCTCAGTCTCAGTCCCAGTTCTGTAGCATCTCATCTGCTATATCCTGTTGTTCACATCTTAGATGGTCTTATAATAAAAAACCCAGAGCCAGATATTGGGGTGAAAGCTGAAAGATCAGAGAAGCAGAGCAAGCGATAGCCAACCTCACCTTGCCAACTCTATGAATCCTCTGACTGAAAGCTTCTGAGTCCTCACCTGACAGGATCTCAGCTGTACTCCTTTAGTTCCTGTTTCCTCATGCCTTATATACCTTTCTCCACTCTGCCATCACTTCCTGGGATTAAAGGCATGTGTGCTTCCCAGTACTGGAATTCAAATTGTGTGCCACCACTGCCTGGCTCTGTTTCCAGTGTGGCCTTGAACTCACAGAGATCCAGATGATCTCTGCCTCCTGAGTGATAGGATTAAGGGTGTGTGCCACTTCTGTCTGGCCTCTATGTCTAATCTAGTGGCTAACTCTGTCCTCTGATCCTCAAGGCAAACTTTATTAGGGTACACAATATCTCACCACAGTAGCCTTTTCCGCTTCTCTGCCCCATCTTCAGCAGTTCATGCAGACCTTCTCTTCTAACCCTCCTCTCCACTCGTTCTGTTATCCCAGTCCCCAACTCAAGGAGTCACTCCCTGGGAGCCTTCCAGTCAAGCCTATCAGCAAGCAAAGAGGCGAGCTTCAGATCTTCACTTTCCTTCCTCTCTTTCATATCCAATCCGCCAGTCTCACTCCCAGCAATGTAGCAGACTTCCTGTTGTGGCTCACCTGCCCCCATCCTCAGAAGGCTAAGCAGCTCCTGGTGGAACATCCTGATTTCTTTCCTCCTGTGGACCCATTCATACCATGACATCTACTCATCCTTATTCTTAAGTATCAGCTTCCAATACCTAGAAACACATTTTACCCAAAAATCTCAGTGGTCACACCTAGGAGAATCCCAGAAGAATTCCCTATAAGACAATACACAGCTTCCACGCTCTCCAAAGAGCAAGAGGACAACAGAAAGCAAGGAACAAAACACATACCCAACAAAGACAAGAATAGATATCAGCACCTAGAATTCCAATCATCCCAAAACCAAATGTCTCGATACCAGTGTAAAAAAACACAAGCAAATAATAACAGCCAGGACAATATGTTTCCACTAGAGCCCAGCAACCCTACCACAGTAGGCCATGAGAACTGCAACATAGCTGAAGTATAAGACAAGGACCTCAAAATAGCCTTTATGAATATGATAGAGGTCCTTAAAGAAGGAATGAATAAAACCGTTAAAGAAATCTATGAGCCCACCAACAAAAAGTGGAAATAATAAGTAAAATAGTTCAAGATCTGAAAGTGGAAAAAGAATCAACAAAGAAACCCCAAACTGAGGGAAACCTGGAAGTAGAAAATTTACAAACTCAAATAAGAAGCTCAGAGGTAAGCCTCACCTATAGAATACAAGAGATGGAAGAGAGAATCCCAGACAATGAAGACTCAGTAAAGGAAACAGATATCTTGGCCACAAAAAGCTTCTGCATGGCAAAAGACGCCATCTTTCAGACAAAGCAGCAGCCTACAGAATGGGAAAGATTTTTAACAATTCCACATCTGATAGAGGACTAATATCCAAACTATATAAAGAAGTGAAAAACTGGATGTCAATAAAACAAATAACCCAATTAAAAGTGGTATGCCGATCTAAAGAGCATTTTCAAAAATAGAAACTAAGATGGCTGAGAAACACTTAAAGGAATGTTCAGCATCCCTAATCATCAGGGAAATACAAATCAAAACTATTTTGAGATTCCATCTTACACCTTTCAGAATGGCTAGAATCAATAGAACAAATGACAGCTCATGCAGGCAATGATGTGGAGTAAAAGGAACATTCATCCTTTTCTGATAGGAGTGCCAACCTCTACAGCTACTAGTAAAATCACTGGAGCAGTTCCTTGGGAAGATGGGAATTGACCTACATCAAGATCCAGCTATAACATTCTTGGGCATATACTCAAAGGTTCCTTATTCCTCCCCAGACACCTGATTAACCATGTTTATTATTGCTTTGTTCTTAATGGCCAGAAATTGGAATCAACCTAGATGTCTGTCAGCAGTTGAATGGATAAAGAAAATGTGGTACATTTACATGATGGAATATTACTCAGCCATTAAAAAAAAGAAATAATGGAATTTCCTGGCAAATGGATGGAACTAGAAAAATAATCATCCCGAGTGAGGTAACACATACCTAGAGGATAGATATATTATGTATTCACTTATATGTGGATATTAGCTGTTACATCAATGATAAACACGCTACAATCTATAGAACCACAGAAGTTAGGTGTAGAGTAATGAACTAATAGGAAGGGATAGATGTTCCTAGGAAAGGGAAATAGACTAGATAGGTATTGGTGGGAAGGTTGGAGAATAGAATGGGAAGATTAATCCAGCAGCAGGAGGAAAAAGGGGGATGAGGGAGGGAACATGGGTAGAGGCAGCTACAATCAAGGGTCATTTGAATGACAGTATGGAAATCTAGAATAGTAAAAGCTTCCCAAAATATACACATATCTGAATGCAATCTGAATGAAATCAACAAATAAGAGGGGATACAGAGACTCAACTGCACATCTCTTGTCACCAAATAAAGCTTCCAGGACAGGAAATGTGTTACATCTAATTGAGTTATTGGCCAAAGGGGTTTCATGTTGTTGCCAAGGCTATAGGTTTTTCTCCAAAAACTGGTAGCAAGGCCCTATTGCTGAAGACAGCACATTGAACAAAAAGAAGTTGAGCTGGTGCCTACCTAGAGCCTTCATTTCTGCTAGCTGGTGATCTTGGTACCAGAAGGTACTCTACATGCTACCAAAGGAGAAACTTAAACACCAACCCAGCTACAAACCTTTTGTCCTGCAATGGTTTCCTGCCTGTGAGATACACTGGTACAATGGCACAAAGTTTTGGGGATAATCAAATGTTATCTGATTTGATTTAAGGCCCATTCCATGAGATGGAGCCCATGACTGATGCTTCTTGGGTGACTAAGAACTTAGGACCAAATGAACCAGGGACCTAAAGGAAAACCAAATACTACTGTTATACTAAAGAAACATAGCAACAAAATGACTACTAATGGCATTCTGCTATATTAGTAGATCAGTGTCTTGCTCAGTCATCATCAGAGAAGCTTCCTCTCACAGCAAACAGGAACAAATACAGAGACCACAGACAGACCACATACAGGGAGAGAGAGACCTCAGAATAATCAGCCCTAAATGGGATGTCTCCATCAAAGCCCTTCCCTAGAGGCTCAAGGAACCCAGTGAAGAGGAGACAAAAAGAGTCTAGAACCAGAGTAGATGGAGGACACCAAGGAAACAAGGCCTTTTAACAATAGTGGTACTGATGCACTGATGAATGACAAAGATTGAGGCAGCATGCACAGCATGTGCAATGGTCTGCAACAGACAGCATCCTAGAGCTGAAAGGAGAAGTGGACACATGCTCCCATCCCTAAGCCAGGAGCTTTCTCCAGTTGATAACCACTTGCAAATGAAAATTTAGTTTTCTCTAAGGGAATCTCACTAGAGAAACAAACTACTCTTAAGGGTAGGCTGCATACTCAACAGTAGATGCCTAAAGAAAATAAACGCAATGGGATTGTTGGAAGTCCCTTGTCAGATAATGTCATGTCAGGACTCTCTCTCTCTCTCTCTCTCTCTCTCTCTCTCTCTCTCTCTCTCTTTCTTACATTGAATTTAATTTTTATTTTCATATTTATTTATTTTTACCCTACAGGTCATTTACATGTATATGATGGCTCCAGTTTTGTGTTTTTCTGGGACTCTTCAGTGTGTGAACAAGTGTATCTCTGTGACTATATCTATTCTTGTTCCTTTTCCTTGGGCTCCTTTCCTTCTGTTGTTTTTTTCCTCTATCCTGATATGTTTGTTTTTGTTTTATCTTATTATATTTTATTTTCTTATTTCTCTAGTTGCTTGTCTGTTTTCTAGCAAGAGACAGAATGGACATGGATCCAGAGGAGAGGATAAGTGGGAGGAATAAGAGGAATAGAGACGGGGGGAAACAGTAGTCAGGATATACTGGATGGAAAAAAAATCTATTTTGATAAAAGAAGGAAGAAGAGAAATAACCAAACTTATTTTTGCATCATGTCAATCAAAAAGGAAGCAAATTAAATGGAAACAAAGTATTTTATGGTGTATTTCTAGAGAGGTTTTTTTTTTGTGTGTGTGGTATGTTTTGTGTGTATGTACAGATTATGAGTGTACATGCCTGTGTGTATGTATGTGTAGACTGGAGATGAATATTAGGTATCTTCCACTATTCTCTCTATCTTAATTTAAGACAGTCTCCCACTGAACTGGAGCTTGATATTTTGACTACACTGGCTGGCTCAAGAGCCTCTGGCACCCACATCTTTCCTGCCCTGTCCCTCCCCCCATCATCCAGTGCTAAGGTTACAGGTATGTGGTGCCACACCCAGCTTCTATGTGAATTATAGAAACCTGAACTCAGGTCCTCAATTTTCACAGCAGGCACTTTACCCACTGAGCCGCCACCCAGCCCCTCCAGAAATTTGAATGCTGAGAATATTTAGACTTGTCTTTAGTTTAGCCTTTAGAACGCAGACTTAGAACATTGATAAAAAGTAATGAGATGTGTCAAATGATGAAAGCCTCTTTGTTCATCAAAATAAAAGTGAAATTCTCTAATGACTCGTCACCTGTGGATGCCCTTGGAGATGTCATACCTCTGGGTTTTATTTCAAACGTTCTCTGCTCCTCCCTTCCCTTCCAAGTATGTTGTACTTTGTTTTTGTCTGTTACCCAAGGTGAAATCAGCTTTATTTCTATCCCCCAACAACAACAAAAAACACTTAAAGAATCTATCTATAAATCTGTGCTTCATTGAATATTTGAGGTTCTTTTTGTACATTTTATAGATTGCTGGGTCAGTTTAGCTGATGCTTGAAATCTACAAATCTTACTATGAATGTATGCAACAAGCAGGTAAAACACCCCTTCATTGTTAACAGATAAAATAAAAGCTTGCACAAAGAAGAAGCTGAGTATGACTCGAAGGTAGGGGTCTCTTAGAAGGTGAAGAGAAGCAGAAGTAACTGTCCTTTTGTTATGATAGACAGATGGTGGTAGGTACACAGAGAAGGTTCATGGGAATCCTGGCTCATCCTTGCTCCCTTGGCATATAGATTGAATCTGTTGTCATTGGATCTGTTGGCAGCTTTGTCAGAAAACTACCAGCCTACTAACACACCCTTTAGCTTTCAAACTTGTCAATCAATCAACACAATTGGATGACCACATTCCTCAGTATTATTGGTATTGTAGTCTTGAGTATGAAATATAGGGGCCA
The DNA here is from genome assembly GCF_007827085.1 of Peromyscus californicus insignis. NCBI lineage: Eukaryota > Metazoa > Chordata > Mammalia > Rodentia > Cricetidae > Peromyscus > Peromyscus californicus. The sequence continues at coordinate 70,963,290 of NW_026294595.1, forward strand.
GCTGGTGGGTTCAAGTGTGTATGTATGTGTGTGGTGGTGCATGCACATGTTTGCTCTATATTTCTGGAGAACTTTCAATCATTCAACAGTAGGTCACACATAAAAAGAAATTAGCTAAGCACTAGGCTAGATATGCTAAGAGTTTAGCTCCTGTTTTCCCTTTAGTAAACAGTAGTGCTTGTTACAAATTTGTGCAACACATGAAAGTTAGTGTGCACTATCTAGAAAGGAGCTAAATTCAGATAATAAAGGCCTATTTCTTATCCCTAGAAGCTGAGATGATGTCATGATATGGGGGAGACACTGTACTGAATTAGAGAAGAACCTGGCTCTACCGTGTTTTCTCTCTTACATGTGTGTCCTGCACAGGTAACACTGATAAAATTCAGCCTTGTTGGCTTGATCAAATGTGACAGATGACTTGCTGACTTTCATCTACTGGATGTCTTCCTCAGGACATCCATGCAAGTTAGCTTTCCTGAAGAAGTTTGCCATTTTCTGTTACTCAATCATATTCCTTCCCTACGACTTGTAACAGCTGTTCTTTCACCAATTACACCATTTCATCCTGATAAATTAAAAACAACTCTAATTAGATGCTATAATGAAACTATCAATCTATGTTGCTGAGGCAGAACTTTGATGTAATTAGTTATTGATACTGCAAAGCAGGTTTTTGTTAGACTGAAGGTAGGATGGGTAGCTGATTCTTAGATTCTCACAAGACACACAGTCACAGGTAGAGATACATAAGTGACTTATCTGATTGTGTCTCAAAGAAAGACATTTGTTTTTTTTAATAGTGTCCATGGGTGCAATATAATAATATTACTCTGAAATATTCAAAATGTTTCTCACTACTACCAATAAGGCCTACAGGAACAAAATAAGTATTTTCCTTTTGATTGCCTTAGCAATAAATAATTCCATGAGTAGAATAATCGATTGAGAAATGAATAGAAATTGATGGAGGTAAAATGAAAACTTTTCTAGTTTGGATGAAGTCTCATTCCTTGCAAACTGTGATAGGGAAAACTGTAGCTATTAGCTATTATTAACTTTGTAGCTTTCCTTGTTGGTATTTACCAGACAAAGTATTCAGTAACTGTTCACAGAATGAATGCCTGAGTGTTTAGGGTAATTATATCAGGCAGACCAGCTGAAGTTTTCACAGAATAGTACTAAAATAAAACACCAATAATAAAAACTATACATGCGAACATACATTTATTTTAATGACTAAAATTGAAAATGCCAAAAGTATAAACACATGAAAATTTATTAACACAGTAAGATTAGACTGCCATGTCCCTTGGGATATGTAACAAATGCCTGGCAATTGTGTTTTTTCCTGAGACTCAGTGGTGGTGTTAACATGTTAATAGGGATGAAATTAGTTCATCTTTTATATAAATGTAATAGTATATGAATAATTATTTGTTTGTTGAGTAAGCATAATTATTTAGCATTGCAAGCATTTAATCAGTAGAAAATTTTTTTTAAAGCTTAGTTGTAAATTGTTTTTCTCTAGGAGTCAGTGAAAACAACTTTGAGCCACCACTTAGGAACAATGGTTAATACTATATAGTGGGTCTTCTAAAGAGAAAATGGCATCCTCCACTGTTGTGTATTCTTAAGGCTGGAAGAACTGCTACTACTATTGGCAAAGAGTGGAGTATTTCCTCCATTCCACATTCTGGAATATCAACGTTCACAGACTATCAATGGGCCAGGAATATGTATCATCGTCTTTAGAACCCAAGTGATGATGCATGTGCACATGAGTGGCAGAGTCAGTATCACATTTCTGTACTCTCTTAACATGGGTGAAAGAGAAGGCAAGTTCCATGGTCCTACTCTGAGAGAGTAGAGTTAAGAACAGAAAACAACTAGGACATAAACCTGCTCATGCATGTGCACAGCTCACAGGTAGTACACATAGACCTTTCCATAGAACATCAAAGGCTTATATGCTCTGGAATGTTCAAAATATTTTGAAATAAAATGCAGTGATCTCTAATTTATAAGCTTTTAACTTCATCAAGTTATTCTCTGTACTTCCATATGAGAACAAATTCTGATTCTTTTTTTTTTTTTTTTTTTTTTTGGTTTTTCGAGACAGGGTTTCTCTGTGTAGCTTTGCGCCTTTCCTGGGACTCACTTGGTAGCCCAGGCTGGCCTCGAACTCACAGAGATCCACCTGGCTCTGCCTCCCTAGTGCTGGGATTAAAGGCGTGCGCCACCACCGCCCGGCCAAATTCTGATTCTTGTAAGGAAGAAGGTACAAAATGATGTAGAAGAAATTTCTGGATTGCATAATGCAAGAACACGTATAGACAAAATTCTGGTTTTAGTGACAGTTTCTTTGTGAAAGAACTTTTAAACTCTAATGGGAAAAAGGTACTGGATATGTTCCATTGATTTGGAAATAAATTATTTATTTAAAAAATTGAAATGAATTTTAGATATATGACTTAACTAGACACTAAAGGGCAAAATCAGAACGACCAGTTATTGGTACTGGGTATATTTTATATATGGAAAAATTCTACTCAGGAAAACAAAGATTTCTCCCTAGAGGTAGTTCAGGGTATACCTCGAAGTATGTTGGAGAAATGTACAACAGGAAAGGAAGCCTTTGCTGCAAGTTTTAAATTTTGAAAGAGATTTCCAGTTGAGTTCTATAGAATTGCTTGGAGGCAAAGAGATCAGCAAAATCAGAGGACTTTATTCTAATTTATGCTAATTTCTTCCTCTAACTTCAACTTTATGCTAATTTCCTTCCATATAACCTCACAGACTCTTTTTTTTCCTATTTCTTGGGAAAGTTTTAAAATATTAAACAATGTGTTTTTTTCCACCTCTCCTGATAATTCTATCCTCTTGAACTTTCTTATCCACACAGTGAGGACAGGCTAGCTGGCACCAATCTCTTCCTAGCTTTAGTTTAATGCCTGAAGCAGTGAAGTAATGGAGGTAGTACCAAGCACTGAAAAAAGTTTGCGGTAATGTACTAAGGTACAAAGACAGAGGAATGTGCTTCCTCCTTTCTGGCCCTTACTCACTGTACAGCCCTTCTCTTTGAGTCCATGACCACCTTCCCTCAAATAGATTCACCAAGTCAAACCAGGAAGAAGTTATATTGCCTGAAATGGCTGCCCATCACATCCAATGGGTCTTTCCAAAGCTTTGGAGGCACCCGGAATACCCAGAAGCTGAAAGATTCCTCCAGTGACAAGTATTGTACTCAGGAAGCAAAGACAGCCTGTAAGAGGGTCATGTGGAGGAATGTGAGTGTCACTAGGGCTACCTATTCAGTCTGATGAACAAAAACCTTAACAGGATTAAAGACTTACTATTAGATGTTTATATGGAGAAATGGATAGAGAGAGGGGATAGACTCTTCAAATGAGACAGAGACATGGGGATACAGCTAGTCACGGGAATGTTCCCTGTATGTGACAAAGACCAAAGTTCAGGGTGTCCAGTGGGGATGCTGTGTGACAGCATCCTGTATGACCATCCTGTGGCAGCATCCTGACAGGTTCACCTGACGGTTAATATTCAGACTAGGGGGTCCTGACTGCAAGCCTCTAATAATGAAATCCCTAGAACACAAGTTACTTTAGGCAACAAGACTTGCCCACTTCCATTCATTGTGAGTTTGAAAAGGAAGAAAGGGTAAAAACCTAAGACTTAGTTCAGCATCCTATCAAGATCAGTAGGCCCTCTCTCTGCCAATCAAAACTACTCCTTTTTTGTTCTGCAACATATAAAAAGCACAGACACTGTCTCCTTCTTGGAAGACCATTTTTAGGTCTGCTCTTAATTACTGAGAATATTTTCTTGTACTTAGCAATTTTTGCCTTCTCACTTCTAAAGATCCTGTTCCTTATCTTTCCTGATCCAGGTACAAGGCCAAAGACGAAATAATCTGCAATAAAGTGACACCAAGGAGAAGAGTCCCTACCTCGACAAGTCCAATCTACAACTTGGATGCTTCCCTAGAGAGAAGAGATGTGAAACATCAAATAAGGTGAGAATTCAAGAGTGGATGAAGCTTGAAAGATATGCTTTTACAGAAAGCAACAGCAGCAGCAGCAACAAAAATTCCAAATATTTATTTGTATAACTGAATTGTGAATGGAGATAGTAGCTACACAGAATAGTGGAAGAAATAACTTCCTTGTTCTTTGCTTTAGTTACAATGATTTAATACAGATATTTTTTAATACAAATGTACCTAGATGCCATTTATAGAATTAAAGATTCTAGGTGGATAATTATAAATATGGTTTACCTCTTTTTTATATTTTACCAGAGGAACATGTAATTCTATCATACTCTTATGAATTGTCTATTACCACTATTAGGTTCTTGTTTTCTACTGTATTTTAATAATTCCATTAAATATGCACTGAATAATTTCTTTCAAAGTGGGAAAATCTAAAATAACAAATAAATAGTGCCATATCACATTTTCAAGTTGAAAAATATAGACTCTGAAGATTAAAAAACTGAAGCATTTACGCATTTTAGAAACACAAGAAAAATATACACTTTGGCTATTCTTCCATCATTAATATTTTAATGTTTCATGTACTTAGGATTAGATCAAAGACCTAACAGAAATATTTTTTTGTCAGCATGATGTCTTTTTATCTTACCCTAGAAGCCTTTCCAGGACTGATTGATTCTTTTCTGTTACCCCCACTCCTTTTCTTTTCTAGATTACAATTTCCCTAACACACACACACACACACACACACACACACACACACACACACACACACACAAAACTTCTTTTTTAGTTTCCATCTTAAAAGATGCTAACATTATAGACAATTTTATTTGAAAACCTTCTAATCTTACCATAATGCCTTTGTCTTTTATCCCAACTGAGCAAGAAGAATAAAAGGAAAATAATAAAATCCCATGAAGTCGGTGGGTGCATACAATATTAAGATATGGAAAAAAATAGAGAAAATTTCCATCTCTTCATAGAACTCAACTCTAATTTTACTTCTGTTATTAATTTCCAGGAAGTATTTTACAGCTAGTTTAAGTAAGAAGTGAGTTAATCTGTAGGAATAAGTATTTAATTTACATGAAGAACAAATTTCTGAAGTTTGAGCTCAGAATTTATCAACTGTTTCAAACTTAGTCTAATCCAATCTCTTTTTGCAGGTGACAAATCTTTCTGTCTCCATGCAGGTTTACCTTGCTTGTAAAAACACACTTAAACATTTTTCCTGCTCTAATAGTTATGGAGCACCCAATACTAAAAACCACTGTGCAATGGCATGTCTGAGATACAAGGATAAACAAAATCCCTTCCCTCAAGGAGCACAAGCTCTTATAGAAAAGATAAGACTTGTCCACATATAAAGATAATAAAAGCAGCAAATGATAAATTTCATAAGAGAGGTGCAGATAAATTGTTTTGAGTGTGAAAGGCTAAGGAGATTACAGGACATAACAAGGTTTTAAAATAGATATAAGTTGTTTCCTTAAAATGGTAAATACAAAAAATACCACGTCCATTTGTTCTGTATGGCTCTTGAGTATGTGAGACTACCTTCTTCTTTTTTTCCTCTAGATTCCCATGAAGCTGTTAATGCCTTTATTTGATATAAAGTTTTTGCGTATTTGAGAAAGTCTTTTCCAAATTAACCGGGACCAATAATGGTGAGAAATTATTGTGCGCTACCTGGGAAATACCATTTTCATGTGCTGGGGTAGTTTGTGCTTTGCCAGGACATGACACGCATTAATGAAGCTCTGTTGTTTTATGTGTAAGGTATGTTAAGCTTGATGAGAACAGAGGGGGAAATAACTTTTTGGAATATTGAACTACAAATCTCTCTCTCAAATCCAACTACCTCGTGAGGGAACTTTTATAATCCAGTTGTAAGATTTTCTTTGCTGAATGATGTTCATGAAAATTTTATAGTTGTGATTTGCTTATAGAACTTGAGGCATTATCAGGCATGGCCTTTAAAGACCCTGAAGGTGGAGGGTGTTGAAGTGTACGGAAGGAAAGCTTTTCCAACAGGAGACAGGTGTCGTGATTTGCTCTGATGGGCCATGAGTTCCTGCCTGGCTTACGTCTTACTGTGCTTTCTTTTTATACCTATTGGTGTACTATACTAAAAATGAATTTCTTTTCAAGCAGAGAGATTTGGGGCTTAAAACTCAAGTTTGGCTACTCTTATTTGTAGATGTTATAATTAACACCACTTCAACTGTGTGATTAAAAGCTTCTCAAATCAGGTAAAGTAGGAATGGGAATTCATTTACATCTATAATTGAGGAGGCCACAGTTCAAATTTACACAGATGCAGACATGGGGGCTCAAAACTTACCAACACTCTAGGCCAAACTGCCCCCTCAGTCATTTCCTTTGCAGGCTTCAGTGATGCCAGAGATCCAATAAAAAGTGTGTGTCGGGGGGGGGGGGGGGCGCTCCTGCACTCCTCCTGAGATACACTCTGTCTGAACTAAAAGGAGTCTTAGGACCATCATGCCTCAACCAATCATAATAGTGGGGGTTTCCATTTGATCCCCAAGCTGGATGATGTATTCTCTTTCTGGATATTGGATTCATTTCCCATCTCAAGTTTATTGGTTGAGAACTGGGAAAAGTTAGTGGATAATTAGAAGGAAAAAACAGTCTCTATTGCAATGTTCCAGAGGCCCAAGGAGCTCTCTATTCACACAGAGTTACTAAGAACTCTAGAACAGTCCATGCTGAAAGCATTACGTGTATCTGTGTCTGTGTATGCAGAACAGTTGTAGAAAAATATAAATTCAAACAGTAATATTCTGAAAGGTTAGATGGTAAATTCATTATATTTATATTCACACAAAAAGATTCGAATTATAGTTTAGAAATGTATCTGTATTTTGATGTATGAAAACATTATCATTTATATCTATTCCATAAGATTTTCAATAATTTTAACATTACATTTTTCCTTTGTATGGATTTTCTTACCATTCTAAAATTATCAACTGTAATTAAAATAGTATGTACCAGTTGGCACACTCTTTTCTGGGGAAGACGATTTCTCCCACTCTCAGCATTCCTTATTTGTCTGTGGTCCTTTGTGTAGGGTTGATACTCCCTTGGCTTTCCCCATCCATGTTAGCATGTCTAGTTTTGTCCTTGTTCAACTCATTTCTAGGCAATCTTTTAGTGATATTTAATGGATGTAGATTCTGACATTCCTAGAAGACACAATATCACAGCACACTCCGTGATCTTCCGGATGTTACTGTCTTTCTGCTCTCTCTTCTGCAATGATGCTATAATTTTTGGTGAGGAGTTCTTGTATATATCCTTTGGGACTGGGTTTCATGTCTACGTACTTTGATTGGTAATGATTTTCTGTAATGATCTCTGACTCAAGGAGGGATACATAGGAGATATGTATATATTACATGATGCAATTTTATTATTATCTCAAAAAATGAAAGAAATAATTTAAAGATTGTAAGTATGTATCTCAATACTACATGGCTAGATCAAATCAAATAATGGTTACTAAGCTATAATTTGAAGGAAATCATTTGTTTTCAGTTGATTTGCATTAATAAAATAAACTCAAATATAACAGTTAATCTATACTAGTTTATTCCTAAAACATGCTAAGCATATACTGAGTTGTGCTATTGATTGTCCAGTAGTCAACCTACCAGGAAAGAGAACACAATACTCTCCCCCTATGACTTTCTTCTAGAAATGCAGCTTATAGTTTACTGTTTGTTTTCTTTTCATAAATATCTATAAAAGCAAAATTATGATAATGACAATAATAATAATAACAACAGGGCCTTTATTTTCTATTGTCCAGTCATGTTCCAGTTATGAGTATTTGTAGATGTCATCCAGTTTGAGCCACATGACTCTCACATTCACTTATGTACTGACCACATGATGCTCAGTGAGAAAATACTAGCTTTTAAGAAATGGGATGAAAGTTTATGTTTTATTGCAGGGACAAATTAATTGTTCCCAAGAGAGTGGGGATAAAGGAATAGAGAATGGGCCACTTCAAAAATGAGATGTGTTCCCTAGCATAGCCTTTTTTTGGTGCTAAGAACACTAAGAACTCAACCTTATTACAAGTAGTGCCTGAGTGCTACATATAGAGTTCTGATGCAAAAGGGACTGTGAACACTTGGGAAACAAAACAAAACAACATCAACAAAACAAAACAAAATCATAAGAATGCCAGGACCTCTTCCTCAGGAAATAGTAAGGGACTTGATGTTTGCTTTCAAAATCAATACTATGCTTTGTGCAATAGATTCTGAACTCTATTCTCAAAGCAACAGTATTAGGAATTGAATGTTTTTTTTTTTCTATGTGGCAAGTTTATTTTGGGGGGAGGGGAGAGGGAATGGAGAGGAGAAGAGAGAGAGAGAGAGAGAGAGAGAGAGAGAGAGAGAGAGAGAGAGAGAGAGAGGGGAAGAGAGGAAGAGAGAGAAAGAGACAGGTGTGCACTACCTCTGGCAAGCGGTGAGAGAGATGGGAGTTGAATCTTTTGGGAGGTATTTAGGGAATGAAGGTAGAGATCCCAGGAAAGTAGTAGTACTATGAAAAAAGGGACTGATGGAATGTGTTTCTTTCTGTTCTGCACATATGGCCCTTTATTCTGACCTTGGAACAAATTGAAACTACAATTTTCTCAAGATCTTTGTGCTGTATTCAACTCATGCTTAGAAATCTGTTTCCCATAACTTTCATACTTGATATTCAGGGAACAGTCAAACAAAAGCTCTTCTCAAGTCCTCTCTGGCTGCCCAACCTACAGTAGCCACAGTTACTATATTTCATCAAATATAATTATCTTTTTCTACTTTGCTGACCACTCTTCATCATCTGATACTTTTTCTCATTTGTTGGTTTATTGCTTCATTTATTTTTAATCTGCTTCACACTAGAACAGTGATTCTCTGGGTGGTTTCACCTCCTCAGGTAACATTTAGCAATGATAAGAGTGATTTTTAGTTTTATTATGGAAGGGAGGTTAATTATCCTGCATTGGATTGATCAGTTCCTACAACAGAAGTTATGTGACTCACATGTCCACAAAGGCTGAGGCTTAGAAACTGTCAGAATAAAACAATATGAGAGCAGAGACCATGTCTGTCCTGTTCATATTCTATTCCCAGTGCCTAGACCAGTGTCAGGCATACTGTAGCATTAGTGAAAACAAAATAAATACATGTGTGATCAAAGATTAGGGCCTTGCTATGATCAAGATTCTGTAGTTTTTATTGAAGTACTTGTTGATTGTTATGCATGAAGCAATCTAAATTGATGGCACTTGAGATTTGAGGAATAAAAATAAATATGACTTAGAAATGATAATCACCAGAAACCCTTCTCCAACTGCACTTTGTATATAAAGAGCATCTGTGAACAATACAAATGTAGGTCAACATGTTTGCATTTGAAGAAACATTCCTCTCCTAAGGGAGCAGCTTGAATGGTGGTTATCAGTAAGTACTTATAACACCGCACTACCTCAGTTCATGTTCCCTCCATCATTCTGTAGCTGAATGGCCTTGCACAGTTTCCCAACCTTCTTTATTTTCTAGCTTCTTAATTGTGAATGTAGATGATAATGAATGAATTTTCCCCATGGGATTGTTCCAAACATTGTATGTGAGATAAAATATGTAAAGCATTTAAACAGAGCTTAGGAATCAACAAATACCATGCATGTTAAGTGTCTCCAAATATTAAAAGAAACCAGTTCTTGCTGTCTAGAGGACCCCTGGGATCTTCAATGATGGAAATATGATAAACAGCATAATCTTTCACAGTGGAAAAGCAGTGGTCTAGGACTATAATGATATTAGTATGCATGCAAATAATAATAAATGAGAATGATGATAAAAATGTTATATGAAAATATTGTAATCTCTTATCTCAACCTAAAAATCTGTCCTGCAGATTCCTTGAGCACAGGTATCAGGCAATAAATTGAATTCTGTATCTTACCTGGTGGTTAAGCCAGAGAAGTGAGCTAATTTTGAAAACCAGTTAGCACCATGTACTCTCATATGGGGAGGGAGTGAGGCTCCCTACTGCTTGATCTCTGGTCCTAACTTCTTTAGATCTTCCTGTACTGCCTTTTGGCAGGTGGACAAAATCAATAGGAAATAATAGGTGGGAAATGGTTATGTTCCTTGGAGGAATTTTTTAGATAAACGGGAGGCCTTGTAGTTATTATATGACTAATGAATGCTGTTTTCCCTCACTGCACTCAAATGTAGGCAGTGCTATTGAACCTGGCCTTGGCCAACTACTGTATTGATTTCCTTTTGTGATTTTAGATTTTCTTCTCAAGTAACCTTAACTAAAGACTTGAAATAGCAGAACCAATTCAAATTAGACAAAGTGTGCACTGGACCTCAGACTCAGATTTTAACTGATAATTTTGATTAAATCTTAGGTTGGATTTTCTTATTTATTTAATTTCTTATATCTCATTGCTATTTTTGCTCATAATAGCCTTTTAATAATGCATCATTAATATGTAGTAAATTATCTTTCCCTTTTAAACAACACTGCTGAAATATAATTTACATTATCATAACATTTACCCACTTATTTATTGTTAGTATATTTTAAAAAAATCACATAGCCACCACTGCATTCTAATTCTAGAATAATTTAATGATAGTGGAGTCAAATCTTTTGCATATCATCATTTCTTTTTCATTTTCCCTTTAAGCTTCAGACAAATATAATTCTGTAGCCTGTCTAGATCGATGTATTTACTCTGGACACTTTCATATAAATAAAATCACACTGTATGATACTATATGAACTGAACTTATTTTGTTGCTTCTAAGTCATAAAGTAAGTTAGTGATATCTGTGAATATAGGGCCACTAACCAATTATGTTCAATGAAGAAGACTATCTGTGTGTGTATGTGTGTGTGCACAAACATGTATATATGAGTGAATTATACACACTCAGAATAAAGAGTGATGGTTTATATATGTGCATTGTTCCTTGGTTTAAAAGCTGAGAAATTCAAATAACTTTTATATAAAATTTTAAGAAATCTTAGTGTTGAAATAATGAGGAGTTCAATTCAGAGTTTTATTTTGTTTACTAAAGATAGAATTATTAGTTTAGTATCTGATTTATCTCACTTGAACATTACTTGAATATTAGAGTGAAGCTAACAACCAATAAGTACGTATCCATATCAATATCTATGATGCAATGTGATAAAATGACTATAGCAAAAACATAAACAGAGTTCTAGTATAAGGTATGTTTGTGTTGCATAAAAAGAGAAGAATTTCACATACTATGAACTGTAAATTATGGTCATCCCCGTGGGCTCGGGTTTGGCTTCTGAACATAAATTATGGATGGAAGACAGAGATCTTAGATATGGAAATAATTTCAAATCAGCTCTAATTATTGTCCCATTTGGACTAAGACATTTTAATTAGTATATATATCAAATATAAATCCAATAAACAAAACAAAGTTGTGATATAACCATCTAAAGGTGTTTTTAAATGTAGGGATTTAATCTCAGTCAATAGTATTTAAAAGTCATTCTTTATAAACAGTTTAAAGGTATTAATTCATTCTACAGAATTTTAACTGGCACAATAATGTCATTTACCTAACTCTAGTGACCATGTTAAATGCTCTCACTTGTTTCACACACAACTGCATTGATTTTGAAGAAAAATATGTAAAGGCATATAATAGATCTACAGATGTAAATTTAAAATTGTCTTTTGTGAAACAGAGAGCATTTTCTCTTAAGGAAATGTCTGTAGCTCAATTACTTTGTTTCAGTAAGTGGAAGAATTAGTGATATAGTCGAAACAAGTGTTTCAAAGCTCAGAAGTCAGTGGCTAGCCTCCATGCTAGTTGATATGCTACTGACCAAATAAGACTGTTTTCTATTACTTGTTATTTTGAATTATTTAAAACTATTTTTAAATTTAAGTGTATATTGATTATACTCTTCTCCTTCCCCAAGTCCTTTCAGATCCTTTCCCCCTTCCTATTCACCCAGCTTTAAGTTCTTTCTCAGCAAACAAAGAAAAACCCAATATAATAACAAGACATCCCCCAAATAAGAACACAAAATAAAATCACAGCTAAGAAGAAAATAAAAATGAATAAACCACCAAACCATAACCAATAAGAGCACAGACAGACAGACAGACACACACACACACACACACACACACACACACACACACACACACATGCACACGCACACGCACACGCACATGCACACAAAACAACAACAAAAACAAGACTGTGGCATCCATTACATACTGGTCAACTACTGCTGACATAAGGCCTGTCCTGGACTGGTTGATATACCCAGTGTCACTCTACTGGACAAAAACTGATTTTTCCCTCTTTCAAAAGATATAAGTGACAGTTCAGTTGTTAACCTGACTTCGAAGTAGCATGGATGGCTTAAATGTGTTACCCTGATAAGAAAACCCTGTCTCTGCCATAAACATTTTTCATGACCAGGAGGGGAAAATGGGCTAATGACATGTGAGATTATCTCTGGCACACGATAGGCTGGGCCATTTGAGCCAATTTTCCACGCCCCTTTGAGTTTCCTCTAGGGTATCCTTCCATAAAGACCTGTCTCATCTAGAAACTGGCAGTAAAGCACGGCTGGTCCTCAGTACCCACAAAGGACTACTTCCCAGACACTTTCAAGTACACAGATTATTTGTAAATAAAATGATACAATTCTTCATATAACCTATGTATCTTCACACATACTTAAAATTACCATATTAATTGTAATGCCTACTACAATGTAAAATTGATACATATAAATATATCATTTTTAGAGAATCATGGCATGAAAAACATCTTTATTTCTCTATATATTCATTTTCCCCTTAATATTTGATCTGCATTTTGTTCAATATATGGCTGTCAAACCCACAGGAATAGATGGCTAACTTTGTATTCAATAAAGACCATCAGAAAATTCTTTCAAAGGTGCATCCATTAAATTGTAGCTTTCTGTATTAAATATCTAGAGAGCCACCTTGGTAGCAATTGTCTTGGCCATGGTTATGGAGTTCATGAATTCAAGATTCTTTGTAGCGTATCTACTTAACCTCATCTTTAGGGACCCTTAAAAAACCCGGCTGTTTTCAGACTTTCTTGTTAACTATAGATCTCTCTAGGGTCTCCTATGTGGTGAACTCTCTTGGTTACTTCTACACAACCTCACTCTCCCCGGGCCACAGCACTGAGACACCTTTTCTTAGGGTCAGCACCTTTAATATGATACTTCTCAAATTTTCTCACCGCAGTACCCAGCAGCAAAGATGAGTATGGAGATGGATTTTTAGTTTCAAGTGAGAGAGAGAAACTGGAAAGGTGATCTTAATGATGCTTGAATGTGTGTTTCAAAGCCTGATTTTTTTTTTAATTATTATGGCAATTCACCTTATAAATTCACATCACAAGTTCATTTTAGTACACTTGCTAAATTGCTAAATAACGCAACACACAATCTTAGAATGTAATGCTAGTAATACCTTAATGTAAAATCTATTACTATTTATATTAAAGTGACTCATAAAGATTCTACACAAAATATTACCCTTAAAGAATTGGGAAAAAGAAATTGCTCAGGAAATTTGTTAACTTTACCCAGTAGTTTCTTGTACTTTATTGTTGATTCTTCCCTTAGCTTCATATCTTCCACGGCTTCGAGGTAAAAGGAATGTGTGATGAGAAAAGTTGTCTTAGCAGGTATTCTGGCTGGTTAGCACAATTGCCTGAAATACTAGCTCAGGGGCCAGGAGTTTTGCATTTTTAATGTAGTTTTACTTTTAATGTAATGCCTTCATCTTATCTCTTCCCTCTTTAAAACTGCCTGTGAGGACCAACTGAGTAAATTCACAATTAGCACTGCTGTCAAATGCAATTTCCCCAGAACAGGCAGTCACGAAACAGGATGTGGAAGACACATCTTTGAACATGGTTTGAGAAGTGAACTACTTCATATTTTTATAAATAGTACAGAGGTTGGAACTTCACACAAAATAAGAAAATAAATCTGAAAAAAAACCAGGACGTAGTTAAATCAATATTGGTTATTTAGAGTGAAAATGTTTTATGGATGGTAGTAAAGTGTTTTAGGGTCTTGAGGGAGGAAATGTAGGTATAAAAGTGGAATAAATTACTATGATTTAATCACAGTAAATAACCAAAATACTGTTAGTGGATTTATGGTGTCATAGAGCAAACTCTTATTAAATAGAGAACATGTGAATGATTCAACAGTGATGGATTCCTTATTCTGATTCTTTCTTGCATATGGGTCCATTTAAAAATGATCTGTATGTCTCAAACAATACATTTTTTTTTTTTGGTTTTTTCGAGACAGGGTCTCTCTGTATAGCTTTGCGCCTTTCCTGGAACTCACTTGGTAGTCCAGGCTGGCCTCGAACTCACAGAGATCCGCCTGGCTCTGCCTCCCGAGTGCTGGGATTAAAGGTGTGCGCCACCACCGCCCGGCTCAAACAATACATTTTTATTTAAGGGGCTCCATCGGATTTTGAATTATCCATTGAAATGCCTCATTTACCTGTGTTACACAGTTGGTGATTTTCACTGAATTTACTGGGGACTGTGTTTTGTCCATCCAGGGTTCTGCCTGCAACCTCATGGCTCTATTTGACTCCAACGTGCTTTGAGGTGGTGATTACAACTATAATTTTGTGTGAAGGGATGAAAGCCACTGATCTTCAGAGCACTAAAGAAACAAGGATGGCGTGTTGGGAATATCAGTATTCCACAAGCTAAAGCAAAGCAACAGGGAGAGCAAAAGATGTAGACAAGCACTGGAACGCAATTTTAGACAGCAATGAGGTGAAATCAAGAAATGCTGGAGTTTAGAATGCAGGAGAAATGGAGAACACTAGTGTTGAGCACTCACTGGCATAGTACCAGAAGAGAACTATTACCCCTTCCCTGAAGGGAGATGAACAAATGAAAGACAAGAATCTCAAGAGAAGAACCTAGCACCTTGCAAAAATAATGGTTTTAAGATATTTTCCCCTTTCAGCTAGCCTTTGGATGCTAAAGCCTTGATTTGAAGACATAGACAGGGTAGGTTTGTCTTAGTACATTGTGATGTTTGACTCTGGTTATCAACATAACTGAATCTAGAAACAGCTAAGAGAGACCTCCAGGCATACCTGTGAGGGATTTCCTTGAATATGTTTACTACAGTGGGAAGACCCACCTTGAATGTGATAGGAGCCATTTAGTAGAGGTTCAGATATAAGGAAGTCTGAGGGAAAAGTATTTTGCTTATGGTGCATATATTTTCATCATGTTGCCATGGTGAGTTCATCTACCCTGTTCAATAATTCATGCACCATTTCTTTACTTTCTTTCTTTCCTTTTTTTTTTTTGCTTCTGCTACTCCACTGCTGTTGCCAGCATCCACTAACATGGGCATGCAGACTGTTTAGCCTTCCAATGAAGACTGAAGACAAATAGCTCTCCAGAAATCTTCCAGGCCTTCAGTAGCAGGTTGGGACTGCTGAGGCATCTAGCCTCATGGACTAAGCAGGTACCAGGCTCTCATCTGCTCCTGTTTGGAGGTCACCATTGATGGACTACCCAGACCATATCATGTAAACTTCTCTAATAAATCCCCTATTAATACATATTCAATTTATCCATTCTTTTTCTCTAACAAACCCAAATATATAGGTCTCTTATCTAATGTATATATGTGACAAAGTTTGACATTGCCATTAGCAAGAAAGACAACCCATTTCTATGATCCTTCTCACCAAAATACTCTGCAGAAGTCCTTTTTGACAATTTTGAATTCTGAAACTGTTTTAAACCTTTTTTTATCTCTTTTATCCCATGTTGTAATAGTTTGCTAAAATCACTGAAAAGGATGAAGCTGTTAAGTAATAATCAGAGGTAATTTTAGTTGTGAATGTGCATGTCTGTGTGTATTTTAAAATAATTTATCTAAAGAAGTACAAAGTATTAAGAAGATGAGTACAGAGAAGGTAATAATAAATTGCAACATGGTTACTGTTTGATGAATATCACATCCACATTTTCAGTAAACTTTATATTTTCCTCACATAAAATATTTTCTTTGTCAGATATGTAAGACTGAACTCATCAGCTGAATATGTAAGAGCATGAGTCAGGGTTCTAGCCAGAGACAGAGAACCAGTAGGTGTTTTCAATGAAATGATTCAATACTAGTAGATGGCTTCAATATTCCACTCAGACCTTTACAAAAGCCATCTAGGCTAAAAAAAAAAAAGCAAGAAACTTCAAAACAGAATTATACCACTGTTCAAGCAGATTAAACAAATCCAACAGAAAGTAAATTCAGATTCTTCTCAGCAGATTATGGGAGCCTAGTCAAAATAAAGGAAAGTGTCCAAAATAGGGACACAAAGAAAGTCTTAACTATTATAAAGCGACATAAATAATTTTATGTCTCTCTTCATATATTTATGAGATAAAAATTAATATCTAGAGCCACCACCGAAACTTGCCAAACATCTAGATGACCAGTGGGCCACTGAAGAAATCAAGGGAAAAATTAAATTCATAGAAATACAAATAACAAATAAACATTTGTAAAAGTTCTCCACATCCTTCACCATCAGGGAAATGCAAATTAAAATTGCTTTAGGATTCAATTTTACCCTGGTCAGAGTGGCTGTGATTAAGAAAACCAATGACGAAAAAATATGTCTGAGGATTTGGAGAAAGAGGACCCCTTATTCACTGCTTGACGGGGAGAATATAAACCTGTGTAGTCACTATGAAAATCAGTATGGAAGTTTCTCAAAACACTGAAAACAGAAATACCATATGACTGAATATTCCATTCTTGAATATATACCCAAATGAGTAAGTCAACATATCACTGAAATGCAGCCATATCACAATATCTAACAAATAGAACAATCTAGATATTCATCAGTAGATGAAATGATTAAAATGTGACACATATACAAAATAGAACTTTTGGTGCTGCAAGAAAATGGATGAAATTGGATGGAAATCATCATATTGAACAAAATAAGCCATTCAGAAAGACATGGTGAATGTTTCCCTCACACATGTAGTCTGAACTTAAATATATACATATGGAAATATGTGGGGGGCAGAGTTGTTAAAGTAGAAAATGGACCATGGAAGGAGAGCAAAAGATCTTAAGAGAAGGGAGAAAAAAATAATGAGCAAAATTTGAGGAAGGAAATGGAGAAGGATAAGGACAAAGCATAATATCTGTGATCTTTGAGAATCCCATAATAGATCCCATTGGATTTGCACGCTAATTTTAAATTTCTTACTTTATCTTTTAAGAAAGCCGTTTTTTTAAAATTTTACATACCAATCCCAGTTCCCCCTCCCTCCCTTTCTCCTGCCCCCCAGTCTCCCCCATCCTACCTCCCATCCATTCCTCAGCTAGGGTAAGGCCTCCCTTGGGGGCTCAACAAAGTCTGGCATACTAAATTGAGGCAGGTCCAAGCCCCTCTTTCCTGTGTCAATGCTGAGCAAGGTATCTAAACCCTAGGGAATGTGTTCCAAAAAGCCATTTCATGCACCCTGGATAAGTCCTGGTCCCACTGCCAGGAGCTCCCCAAATAGATCTAGCTGCGTAACTGTCACCCACATTCAGAGGGCCGAGTTCGGTCCCATGTATGTTCCCTATGAGTCTATGAGACAAGAGTCTATGAGCTCCCACCAGCTTGAGTCAGCTGTCTCTGTGGTTTTTCCCATCATGATCTTGACCTCAGTTGCTCCTGTGATTCCCTCCTCCCTCTCTTCAACTGAAGTCTAGGAGCTCAGTCTAGTGTTTGGTTGTGGATCACTGCATCTGTTTCCATCAGTTACTGGATGTAGATTCTATGATGACAATTAGAGTAGTCACTAATCTGATTATAGGGGAAGGTAAGTTCAGGCACTCTCTCCATTATTGCTAGGAGTCCTAGCTGGTTTCATCCTTGTGGATTCCCGGAGATTTCCTGCAATGATAAGTATGAATGAGTCCTTTGGTGGGAAGAAAGATCTACTGTTTTTTTTTTTTTATCTACCAAAATGTTTATTGACCTAATCATTAAGTACAACATTTCAGAATTGATATATATATATATATTACCTCTATTAGGTCTTAAAAATTACTCTGTATTTAACTGAAAGCTAAGATTGGGAACACATTTGACAATTTATTTTTTAGCATAGTCCCTGAATTATATTCTATGGTGATGATGATGATGATGATGATGATGATAACCTTTGTGTCAGAGTTGAACTTCATCCAGTTTGAGACTGGTGATCTTTTCTGTGATGATTCAGTTAAGATAGCCCTTAATTCATGAAACTATAAATGCTCACATTTTAGTCACAACATCATAAAACATGTTTGTTAAATGCCTTTCAGAAATTCCAGTGCACTTAACTTTAGTATTTCCATGCACTTGACCTCAAAGCATACTAATAAAGCAGTAGTTTCATTTATTTTCTAATTGTGAATCAACTAGATCTCAAGCTATTTTTATATACACTGACAGACCCAGGTTTTTTTTTTTTTAAATAAGCAATGTGCTGATTTAGCAGCACTCATAAAAATAAATTATGAAAAATATTTTAACTCAGATTATAAGGTCAGCCATTCTACAACAGGGAGAGTACTTGTTCATCCTCAAGAGATAGTGAGAAAGAGGTTGTTGCACATAGCTCTTCAGTCTGTCCTCAGAAACGCTGGAGACGCAGCTGTGATTTGGGATTAAATAAGTAAAGGCACCAGCTTCACTGAGAGTTGGTGAAGATGTCAGTACCGACCATGAAAAATAGCGGCTTTAAACTTCAAACTCTTAAAACAGACGTTATAAAATGTCAACTCTGTGAGCAATTGATTGCACCACAGTGCTTTACCTGATACACTTGAGTCAGTCTGTTCCGGCATCACTGAAGTTATGAAATTTTCAAAGTAAATCTGCATTATTTATGGCAAAGGACACACCTGCATTATTATTATTTTTTCTGCCATGCTCTGAAATAAATCAAACTCCCTTATACTCCGAGTCAATAATAGCCTTATTAGCTTTCAATCATCAATTCTCACTACAGCACCTGGAAAAAAAAAAAGCTTGCTTTTCTGTGTAGTTTGGAGGCATTTAAAATCAGTGCAACACAATGGATCCAATGTTGGTCTGGCTAGTAATGGCTGAGCCATGGCACTGTGGTTAAAATTCTAACAGAAAGGTGAATGGGGGAAGATTACTGAACCGTCAACATTTAAATAAGTACTTCTGGCCCAGAGGCTACGTTTGGAACTGGGGTCAATAGACAAATATGACTTCATCATCCTCATCCTCAGATCCTCTCTCTCTGTGATAGTCTATAGTGAGCATTGTTTTCATGAATATGTTGTTAGTTTCTCTCCAGAAATAAAAAGAGCAGGCTCAAGGGAAATTATTTGTTAAGGGATTAACTAAGAGTCATGAATCAATGAGTCCTCATATTACTAATAGTGTTGAACTCCAATGATCTCCTATATGCCATCATTTTATAAGAAGAGTTCTATTATTAATCAGCTTTTCCTACATGTTCAAACTAAGGTTTAGTGAGGTTAGGAAATTTTCCTGTAGTCTGACCCATTAGGAATATATTGATGACTTGGACACAGCTCTAACTTTGGCCTTGATCTCCATAGAATATTACATTGTGAACATGACTTTCTGTTGTGTATCTTCTGCCTTCTGTTTTTATCTTGCTTTGTTTGAAGTTGCTATCTTCTACCAGCTCTCAAAATACATGGTAAAAGTTACTTCTTAGAAGTCCTTTTTGTCCAAAATTTTGATCACCTGTTAATTCCATGGGTCTTCAGGATCCCAAGCTAAACTCCACTATGATATTGGTTTCTTGTGTTCCCTATGACACTCTAAGAACTACAAATATAACAGACTTTATTTTCTATGCTAAGTCTCCAGGGCATATCAGATTCCCTGGTCCAAAGTAGATACTACAGTTGTCAATCAAAAGACATGGGTTAGCCGGGCAGTGGTGGCGCACACCTTTAATCCCAGCACTCGGGAGGCAGAGCCAGGCGGATCTCTGTGAGTTCGAGGCCAGCCTGGGCTACCAAGTGAGTTCCAGGAAAAGGCGCAAAGCTACACAGAGAAACCCTGTCTCGAAAAACCAAAAAAAAAAAAAAAAAAAAAAGACATGGGTTAGCAACACCATGATCCATAATCAGCTTTTTCATTTTGTTAAGGACATCATTCACTATTGAAGTAAATACCATGATATATTTAATGTTTTTCATTTAAAATATATGCTTCTTCTGTTTTATTTCCTAGATTTTAAAAATACCGTTTTGATTGTTTGAGAATTTCATACATGCATAAAATATGTTTTGTCAAGTCCACTCCTCACTACTTCCCTACAACCCCTCCCCTATACCCTACCATTTTTCCTTCCTAACTTCATGTGCTATTTTTAAAAAGCTTACTATTGCCAGTATGTGTATAGGCATAGGGCCATCATCTGTATGTGAGTACCTTCTCAGGGGCTTCATCCTTGAAGAAAATTGTCTCCATCCCTCCCAACAGTCATTATTGTTAGTATCATCTCAGACAGGTGTGGAACTTCTTAAGTGCTGGGATTTTAGTGGGTTTGGTCTTGTGTAGGTCATTGGAAGGCAGTCACAGCAGCTTTGTGTTCATGTTTGAAGTAGCCCTGACATGTCCAGAAAACATAGTTTTACATCTTCCCCTACTCCTGGCTCTTATAATTATTCTTTCCTCTCTTTCATAATGATCCATGAGCCTTGAGTAAAGATTTATGATATAGATGTCCCATCTAGGTATGAGCTAAGCAAATGCTCTACCATTGAACTACATTCCCAGACATTTTCTAGCTATCTTGATCTTTCTGTAAAGTTTTGCTTATTTCATATAAGGGAATCAAATGAATGCCCAACTCAAATATAGTCAATATGGTTATTAATAATTTTGTGGTACTAGATCATGGAGATAAGTATTTACCAAAGAAATGTTTTTTTTTTTTCTTATTCAGTCAAAACTTACAAAGTCAGCTTTCAGATTCTCATCGCTGCTCTTTCCTTCTCAAGCTACATCTTCTCTCTTCCATGAAATCCCCATTGGTGACACAACACAAAGACATGTCCCTAAAGAATATGTGTCACATTGGTTATCATACTAGCGTGTCTGATTACCATTCACCACTCCACCAAAAGCACCAGCACTAGCTCTCCACTCCCCCTTCAGTCCTTGGTGAGCCAGCAAAGTCCTGACCAGAGTTCCATAGTATGTTGGGACATAACTAATAAATTAGCCAGTGACTCTCAGTAAACTGACTGTGTCTGAAGCATCATTGGGTGAAAATAGCTATTGCATCTCATCTCCTCTGTTCATACCATGTTTTGATGAATATTTCATTGTCATTGACCTGGCTGAAGTCTGCTGTTGCAGTAGAACACAGTCTTTCTGAACTGTCTTATAGAAGAAAGACATATAATGTACATATGAATAACATTAGTTTATAAATATGTAACACATGGTCAAAAAAATATACAACACTGATTAAAAAATAAGGTAGACCATGCATTGATTTGCTGATCTTTAGGAACTGCATTTCACTTTATTTTATCTCTCCTGACTAACATGACACTTTCTTACAATCTGCTGTTATTTTTTACAAAATCCAAAAGTATTCAGTTTTTAGATGCACAATTACCATATTGCAGAAACAGGGAACAACATCTGGAATGAGGAAAGGAGCAACAGAGAACAGAAATAGAAGTTCATTTATTTGCAGGCTGAAAGGTGGCAAAAGGAAAGTATAGCATTTACACCTGGGTGTGCAAATCAGTATCTATTACTTTCCATTTAAAATGCTGGCAGCCCCTATGCTGAGGCTGCTGTGGATGTATAAGATAACACCTCTGCTGTGGGCTTTTGATGCTATAATGAGAGCTGTATGATGGAGCACGTGGTATCTGGGGCAGGTAAAACCGAGGTACACCAGGGCATTTTAACAAGATTTTACTATATATGTTTTGAGTCAAGTAATAAAACACAATTTCATATCATCCAATCATCCTTTTGGCTGCTGACAGAATAACTTCTGCCTTGGGAAATACTTCCTAGAAGCCACTGCCATCTTTGTGCTTAGGGACTAATGATCAAATTGGCACATGATAGAGCTAACTATAATTTAGAAGTAACTAGATAAAGTTGTAGGCAACAATATTCAGTTGGGGTATGAATTGCTAAAGGGTGAGGGGCCCTAGCAGGAAAAGGAACTGACAAGCTTCTTGTCTGGTTTTATTAAAAATTAGTTGTCAAACCCTAAAGGACACCTTTCCTTCCTTTTGTCAAAATAAGGCTAGATTCTTTCATGATCAATGTTTTCCCCTGTCTCCGGAGTAAACTGTTGTTTAATTATGTATTGCCTAAATATTATCTTGACAGCATAAATAATATATAGGCAATCGGTCTGGGGCATTTGTACAGTCTGTAAAGGAAATATTGATCAGAGCTTTCTAGACATGACTATATCCACACAAACCAGAGCTGGGGAAGAAATCAGTACAAGCTTTTATTACCTACTTAATAAATTCCAAGAAAGGAACTGGACTCTTTCTTTTGATTTCTCAGTGAGTGTGTGTGTGTGCACGCTACATATGAACACATATATTTCTGAATGTCAACAAACGTTTATTGATAAAACTTGGAAAATCTAGAAACTCATATAAAGGATTTAAAATTATCATAAACTCATATCCCTAGTACAAATATTTTATAACTGTCATTTGCTATTCATTCATTTATCAAATATTTGTGGAGCATCTACTGCACATAGTTATTTTTCTAGGTACTGGAAATGCATTAGTAACAAAATTGCTTTATCTTATTGGAGACCTTATCTTAGTGTCAGTGAGCCAGTAAGTGAATAAAAATAAACTGCTGGTTTGGGGCACCACCCATTTGTGAATTTTCTGTGCTACCTTGCACTCTGGGAGAAGGAACTCTAAGGTTGAGCCCCTTGGCCTCTGACCTCTGGTTGGAGTCAGAGAATAAGAAGCACTGAGAGTGGAAGGGAAGAGAGACCAGAGAATTGATTCTTCTTGTGCTTAGGATTTCTTAGGCTACAACGCAAGTCTGGAATCCAGTCTCTCCAAGGTCTGCCCTTTTCCCTTACTCCCCAAGGTAATATTGATTTCCCCATGGTTGCTCATCTTGGAAGCTATGCAAATCATTGCTGGTGTGGTTGGCTCGCCCACAACTTTATGAATGCTCCTTCTATGAAACTCTTTTCGATCACTGTACTCTGTGGATCATCTGTTTCTGTCCGGACCTTGGCAGATATACTTAGTATGGTACAATGTTTCCAAAAATATAGAGGGAAAAGTCAACAAACGGTTGGGGATGAAAAGTTCTGAGAAGGACTTGAAATTTTAGTGAAGATGCTCTGCAGAGGCTTCAGTGTGAAACTGAGCTTCAGTAACCTCTGAAGGAAACATATAAGCCCCCTCCACATACATGGGAGTGAAGAGGACATTTTGGGTATGTTCATGTGTGGTGATATATTATGCACCCCAATAAAGCTTGCCTGGGGATCATTTATTATTTATTATTTCATTATTTATTATCTTATTGGAGCAGAATCATGTTTCTGCACACTGTGTACTGCAACTTTATAATGCAGAAGCATTCCCAAGACATAAAATACTATTTTATTATTTGATTGCAGTGGCTATGTGGAGCTTCATTTTAAGATTACAACATACTCTGTTTAATTGATTCCCTGCTTTTAGACAATTAGATTGATTTTACAATTACATTATTATAAAAGAACCCTGTTGACAGTCCTTACCTTTTCAGTGAATTTTACTGGATCTTTAGTGCCTACTGGGTCATCTTTGAGGCATTTCTGTTATAGTCTTTCATAAAATGGCAAAATGGGCCCAGTTCTGTGGGTTCTTAATGCCACATTCATTGCTGATATGCAAGCTTGTTTTGAAAATGGGTATAAGATATGCCATTTTAACATTTTAAACAATAAGAAGCAACATATGGAATAAAGGTAAATATAACAGAGGGAATAATATTGCTATTTTTTCTCTAAGCTGGAAATTGATGCAGTTAAATGGAAGAACAGAATTCATAACTGCAGCCTCCTTTAACCCTATGACTGCCTTACCCGCAAGAGGAAGAAACTGGTCAGAAAATGAAGTACCAAAAGCGATGACTGTGCTGTTGACTAAGCTCCTGTTAGTGGTAGAAGGTACAGAAAGGTTGGATCTGTGTACATCACTCTTGAATTCTCATGTGATTGAATCCTAGCATGGAAGGGTTTTGCTGCTGCGTGTTTGGAGTCCTGAGTAAAATATCAGAGTGGTGCATCGATTAGTTCTGACCATGTGAGCCTTGCTGAGCTAGCCTTCCACTCTCAGCTTATCTTAGAGGATGTGTGCTGGCCAAACCAAGTTCCCATAGAAATGCAGTTTTGTGAAAATTTCTAGGCTCCGTCTCTTGTTTCTGTATTTGTTTTTAACTAGGAGAAATTGTACTTTTGATGATTTGATAAAATAAAGACTTGAATGATATTTTAAAAAAGAGATCTTTATATATAGTTAAAGAATATATATATATATATCAGGTTAAATTAATTAAGAGTGTAATTTGTATGCTTTGTGGCTGTATTCTTTCTCTCTTTCTGCCCCCCCCCCCCATATATACACTATGTGGGTGTTTTAGTCATGGTCTTGTTCCTTAGTGATATTATGAGGAAGAGGCCTTAGAAAGTTATTTGTAAGTCAATCTGAAGAGACAAATTCCTGCAGTTCCATTGGATTTTCAAAAGTTCTTTTTCTTGTCTTTTTTTCATAGCTCAATCACTCTTCCTAAAACTCCACATGCCAGCATAAATATAAACACAAGTCACTATGTTTCTCAGATACTGACACAGAATGAATCAGGACTGGCATCCTAGATCTGCTCACACCCAAGGATGAAGTCACATCTGTCTCTGAGGAGACTTGTGGCTTCTTTCCACCCATGAAGTGGGTTTAATGACAGCTTTGGGATATGGAACATGGGGAGAATTCATACAATCAAAGAAATCTGATATTCTCATAAGTAATAACTTTACAAGCACTGTTGTTGCCTCTCTGCAAATAAAGATACCAGTGCTAAAAGAAACCTAAAATGACATGACTCTTAAGTGTTGAAGTTAAACCTTGAGCCTGAGAGAGAGAGAGAGGACAAGGAGGAGGGCTGTCCATATATAAAGGTCCCGTGCTGACTTACCCCAAGTCACAGTCACACTGGGTGGCACAAGAGAAGATTAGGGAGCCAAACTCATTCTTTATGTTATCAAGTAGTCCCTACAAGTATGTGTTGCCACTCCTCACTACAGAAGTTTCTAATTCAGGATTTATAGGTCTACATTTCCTTCATTAAAACACTGACACTCCCCCCCCCCCACCAAAGAAATCAACCCACAGCTCTCTGAAATCATAGCTCTGCTTCCTGTGTTATTTAGAGGGCCCCAGCAAAGACTAAAATGATTGGCATATTCTGTCATCATACTAAATTGTCACAACACTTTCAGTTCCCTGAATATCCCAGCTGCTTCTCTGATGTTGGAATTCTCACAGTCTTTCCAACATCACAGACCACTACCGGATTTGCAGTTGCTCCTCCATATTCCCACTTATAGATGTTGTTTGTCTTACTCCCTCAGTCATCAATTCTGGCAAGTACACTTAAGATGTGTCTGCTCCTTGCTCACTCCTCTCTGAATGCTGCCTATTGTAACTCTCAGCTTGTCTCTATTTTCTACTCAATTGGGAGTTATTGGAAGATAGAGATGTTGTTTGTCCCATGGACTACAGTATTCCTGGTATCTAATGGGACTTACTCAACACACCCTTCCAGAATGAAAGGCAGGATGAAAGCATCAGTGAATAAACATAATTGGTGAATTAACCACTCAAGCAGTTAGAGAGTTCAATTTAAATGTTTGAATATACTTTCATTGAATTTAGGTGAACTTAAAGACATTTAGAGTAGCCCTTGTTCATGTTACCACTATTCCTTCACGGCTTGACTTAAGGCACTCTACCATACTGATTTTTTATGGAGCCACACAGTTATAACTACTACACAGAAAGAAAGAGCCAGCCACTCAAAATTTTGTTGAATGTTGAGGTGTTGAGGTTGATGATCAAAAAGATATCAAGAATGCATAGGAATCATTATCATTTGAACAATGAGGCCTTCTGGGAAAAAAAGAAGAGTAGTTCTCTAAGTGTTTGAAATGGGTTTAGATCCAGGAAAATATTGGCTTGATCCTTGGTAATGTATAGGAAGAAGAGTTGGGGTAAGGTGGCCATGCATGACCAGGACCTTTCTTAGTTTGATTATCATGCCTGTGTCATATGAGGGTGAACAGATGCTTTTTATCAGTTTTCAAAGATGTCGTGTTTATTAGTAGTCTAATGTCACAAACTGGAGTTAGTCTTCAATACACATACTCCTGAATGACCTTGTCTCCTTGGGTACAGGTGGGATCTGTGACTTTTGTAAGCAATGTATTATGACAAAGGTCTCTGTATTATTTACTTTCTTTGTTTCTGTGACAAAATACATGACAAAATAACATGAGGAAGAGAAGATTCATTTAAGCTCAGGCTACAGGAGTGTTGAAGCAGCTGGCTGCACAGCATCCACAGACAGGAAGCACAGGCATTCGAAATCTGGTGCTCAGCTCATTGTCTCTTCTGTATTCTGTCCTGGACTCCAGCCTATGGAATGATAGAAGCCACATTTAGGCTGCATCTTCACATAGAAATGTACTGAGTCTAGAAACTCCCTTTCAGACATGATTGGAGGTTTGGCTCTGTGGTGCTTTTAGATCCTATAAAGTTGACAGTATTAACCATCACAGTCAACTTTAAAACCTCTCCCATGCTTATGTTATATCGATAAAAATCTCATGTCAGCACACTGCAGCTAGATGTCTGATGGAGTAAGTGGGCATTTTGGATAAGCGCACATGGTGAACTGATGACGGCTTCTAACAATTATAGGTAATCCCCAACCCCGATGGCTGCCTCCATCCAAAGATAAAACGAATTCAGGGCCTCTCTCAAGGAAATATCTACAAGGAAAGAAACATTGCAAAGATCATGAATCACTGTAGAAGTAAAATCCACTGCAGTGGAGTCTCTGGGTAATACAGCCCTCCAATATATCTGGAGACATCCTTGAGGATATGAACCTCAGCTACTCCCAGACTTAAAACATGTAACATGGGATGCTGATTTGTGTGGGGTAATACATTGTTTGGTTGGACGCTGCTCCAGACTTTGTGGTAGTCTATCATGCAATAATAGAAAACTAACACTCATTACCACTGGGCAATCTGTCTGCCACCAGTTTCCCCACAATTACTTTTCCATTGATACTCTACTACCCTCATGGGTACCTTCTGCATAGTCACTTTTAAGAATTCTGCTGAAATTTTAACTGACTTGATCTTGTGTAGGTGTTGTTCAGGTAGCCATAGATGTTCTGGGTTCGTGAATGCAATAGCCCGGAAGGTGGCATTTCACAACACTCCTCTCCAACCAATTGCTCTTACATACTCTCTGCCTTCTCTTCTGTGATATTTCATGAGGCTTGACAGGGAGGGAGTGATTTATAAAAAAAAATAATAATACACCATTTAGAGTTAGGAGCAAAAGAGGTCCTATCTCTGTCGGAGAAGATGTTGGGAGTTGAAGGCAACTGGGGCAGGGATTGTCCTTTTTCTTTAGAGGTGAGACCACTAGTGGGTTGTGCATGTTTCAGTGGCTAGCCTCACACCCATTTGCTTACAGTACTGTTTGGATGCAGGAGGATATAAAATGAATAAAGAGAGCAGGAGGTTGGGAGAGGTATTCAGAGGGAAATTGGAGGGAGAAAAGTACAGGGGTGGATATGATCATAATATATTATATATGTGTATGAAATTCTCAAAGAATAAATAGAAAGAAAAAAGAGTCACCCAGTTTCTCTACTCCTGTGGAATGTTTTCTTTATTAAGAATTTTTTTATTCATTTTACATACCAAAGATCCCCCTTCCCTCCTCTCACCTCTCCAGCCTCCCCACACCCACCCAATCCACCCCTACTCCCTTCCACAAGAAGGCAAGGCCTCCCATGGGGAGGTACATCCAGGAGAGGCAGGTCCAAGCCCCCACTCCCCACCTCAAGGCTGTGCAAGGTGTCCCATCATAGTCAGTGGGCTCCAAAAAGCCTGCTCATGCACCAAGGATGAGTTCTGCTCTTACTGCCAGGGGACCCCCAAGCAGATCAAGCTACACAACTGTCTTGCTATGCAGAAGGTTTAGTCCAGTCTCATGCAGGTTCCATAGTCATTGATCCAAATTTCATGAGTTTCTACTAGTTTGGCCTGGCTGTCCCTGCAGGTTTCCCATCATGATCTTTATGCCCTTGCTCATAGAATCTCTCTTCTTTCTCCTTGACTGGACCCCTGGAGCTCGGCCTGGTGCTTGGCCATGGATCTCTGCATCTGCTTCCAACAGTCACTGGAGAAAGGCTTTATGATGACAGTTAGGGTATTCACCAATCTAATTACTGGGGTAAGCCAGTTCAGGCACCCTCTCCACCACTGCTAGTAGTCTAAGCTGTGGTCATCCTTGGGGATTTCTGGTAATTTCCCTAGCACTTGGTTTCTCCCTATCCCCTTGATGTCTCCTTCTATCATGGTATCTTTTCATTGCTCTTCCACTCCATCACTGTTCTACCTTGACCATCCCATTCCCTTATGTTCTCATCCCCTACCCCGCTACCCTCCATGAGGTGTTGCCCACCCCTCATCCCCTGTTTACTTGTGAGATCTCATCTATTTCCCCTTTCCAGGGCAATCCATGCATTCCTCTTAGGGTCCTTCTTGTTAGCTAGCTTCTCTGAAGCTGTGAGTTGTAGTCTGGTTATCCTTTGTTTTACATGTAGTATCCACTTATGAGTGAGTACATATCATGTTTATCCTTCTGAGTCTGGGTTATTTCACTCAGGATGATATTTTCTAGTTCCATCCATCTGGGTAGGCTGGAATGTTACAGAATCTTAAAAGATTTCTCAAAAACTTCAAGGCTGAGCATTGACCCTGGATTAGAAGGTAAATGACGCTTTAAAGAATGACTCACAGTTGTTGGGAGAGATTTTTCTTTTTTTTTTTTTTATTTTGGTCAGTGCTTCCCAGAACACTTTTCCTAAGTAACTTCACATAATGCAATTATATTATACAATGAATAGCATCATCTTCCTCATTATGTCTAGGAAAGAAGGATTTACAGACTTGGAGTAACCTGTGAGAAAGAACCCAGATGGTCAAGTTCAGACCCAAAACTCAAGACTTGATGGATGCTTATTTCGAACAGGATTTCTGTGCCATGGGAGAATTTTGTCAACTTACCTCTTCTGATGGCACTTAAACTTTCCAACTTTACAATATGCCTTTTGGTTTTATGTATTTTTCAGAACTATTATATCTGCAATAAATCTAAGCTTCCCACATTTGAGACATTCTATTATCATGACTAAAGCTGCAAAAATAAAGGCTATGGAACTTGTGTTCCCTTAAGTCAAGGATGAGTGCATTTTCATTAGGATGTATTGAGGTTCTCCATTTTCATTTCAGAAAAAAAAAGAAAAACAAAAAACTCTCCATGTGTCCACTGGCTAACTTGTTATGCAATCATCTACTCTCATGCCTTTAAGATATGATATATCCAGAGAAAAATGGTGAAACAGAAGCAAACAGACAATTTTTTTGTAAGAATTATTGAAGGAGACCAGCTGGAACGAGAAAATTATGGGAGATTAATTTTTTATGCCTGAGCTGGAGATCTATTTGTTAAGTAGTATTAATGTAGGGCGGTGAGCTAGATCTTGCATCTCTGTGAAGCAATACATCTCTTTGTTTACCCCTTTTGTAATTAATTCAGGCCTTAATTGTATTAGGTAAGGGGTGGAGAATTAAAAACACAGGCTTAAATGAATCTGGGAGCATGAATTTATTACTGTGATAAAAGAGCCTCGTCTCCGGGTCTCTGTTTGCAACATTGCTTCAGAGCTTCTCATCTGCCATAAATCACAGCAGCTGGATGTGTTCCCTAGGCTGAGAACAATGCCTGAAACTGATGTAGGTGGCCTCATAAAACTCTCAGCTTAGAGCTTCCGTTGTTGCCCATGATCTGGCATGTATAGCTCCCTGTGAACTGAAAGATGTCTGCTGGTCCTGATCTTATGGTGAATTCTGTCTTGGACTCACAATGTGTGAGTTTCGACTCACAATGTGTGAGTTTTCTGCAGTGTTTCCGAAAATGAAGCGCTTGAAGGAACTTGCCACTTCAGTTCTAATCCAAAGCAATAATAACTAAATGATTGCACCCAGATCCCCTAAGGTCTTCTGTTGTACAAACTGTCCCCCAACACCCACTTCCGGCTTCCCACTCCATCCCTGTTCTGTGTCCTTAGATGCTCTGTGCTTATTTGTGCTGCTTTGCCTGCGGGCCTACGCAAGCTGAAGGGCCTGTGAGTTCACAGTCCTTCTTTGCTTTCCACCCATGCACTGGGTTTTAATTAATGCCTGAGTGGGGCATGGATATGAAAGCTCATTTTGTTTCTTTCACTTCAGGGTATGTATGTAGGGTAAAGGGCAAACGAGAGAAATTAATACTTCAGTCCTGTTAGAGGAATCAGCCGGAAGCTGTAACTTGTTTTGGAGACCCTGAGGATTGACAGCACCTGCCCCCCAAACCCTCTTCCTCCAACCCTTTGTTTTCCTCTTAGAAGTACATAACTGTGTTTCACTGTTCTCTTTGGAGGTCCCCCCAACACTATTCATATACCCACCTTTTCCTGGGCCTATCCTGCATCCTTCTCACATTCAGGGATCTAGTTTTCCGTGCAGCCAATAACGGAAAATGAAATTGCTCTACTGAACTAATAAATCAGCTCCCCAAATTCCTGGTAAATGTTACAGCTCTGAACTGAAGAAGAGTCCTGGGACCCTGACACCTATTCACGGAATCATGGGGTATGAAAGGCTCATGTTAAGAATCAAGAACGTCTTCATGTAGAACTGATTTACTGGTAAGCATATTTGAATTCTTACCCCCTTTGCATATGCTGTGAGAATTTAGAGAAGTTGCTTAATTTTACTAAGGATTAGCTTTTGCTTTTATAAATACATGGAAATTAATATCTGCCTCTAATATCTGGAACTAATTTCTGTGACTAATACTTGTTGAAAATGAGAATAGAACAATACGAAGCGGGATTGCTTTATAATTGTGAAGGATTAGAGGGAAAAGCTCATGCTTTGGATATGGATTTAACATCTGTAACCACTACCAGTGTAGCTTCAGGTGAAGAGTTCATTTTGGAGCAATGTTGGCTTCCATCAAATGGGAAGAGCAGTGCATCTCCACAACGGTGAGGGGAGTGAACTGGTGCACTTCCCATTCTCTCATACCAGCTGGGTCCCATATGTGGTGTAGTGTAGTTGCTTGGTTGGTGACACCCATGCTACCCTCAGCTTTATGTGGGTGCTTGGAAGTAATCTAGAATTGTCTGCACTGTTTTCCAAGCTACTTGCTCAGAGAGGTGGGGGGTGGGGGTGGCAAAGAAGAGAGAGGCTAGAAGGAGACAGAAAGATATGGGGAGATTGATAGTGTATGTATGCATGTGTGTATGTATGTATGCAGCATACTAACAACATACTTTCTGTAAGCATTTATTTGCTTTTATCTGTCATTACTCTTTCATCTTTACTGCATTTTATGTATAATTTATTTCCTATCAATGTCAAAAGCCTTATGCAAATATCTTGTTTGTTCCTCTTTTTTCTTGACTTAATTCTGTTTTTTTAATAAGGCTTATTTTTGTCCCCAACTGCTTTTAAGTTTGATTTTTTTAAACAAACACTAGAAAAACTATGCATGCACGTGTGTGTGTGTGTGTGTGTGTGTGTGTGTGTGTGTGTGTGTGTCCAAGCCTCAGAGGCTGTGTTCATTGTTCAATACAGCATATTTCAGCATCAGTTTCCAGTGACCAAGATTTTCTGTCTTGTAATATTATGAAGATTCACATATAGTGACCTGAAAGACCATCCATGGTTCACATGTGCAAATAAAAAAAATCTGTAGATGGGAAGTGGGTATTGGGGACTAGAGCACAAAACTATCAAAATCAGATCCAAAGCTTTCCCATTAGTCTGCCCATTGAGACCTGGAGAGATGTGAAATTCCTGTAGGAAGAATTTTTAAATATTAAAGTTGTTATTCACAGTACATTTGTATAATTTATTGCTTCTCTCCTCTTGCCAAATGTTCAGAATCTCTAAAAAGGCTGCTTTGATTTAGTGAAAAAGCTGGTCTGATGGGTGATGTCATTCTGTATGCTGTGAAAATGTGTTGCTCTGATTGGTTGATAAATAAAGCTGTTTGGCCAATGGTGAGGCAGAATAAGGTTAGGCAGGACATTCTAACTGAAGAGATAAGAGAGAAGAAAGGAGAGCACAGGGGATGCCACTAGCTGGCTCCAGAAAAAGCAAGATGTAAAGGTACCGGTAAGCCACGAGCCATGTGGCAAAGTATAGATTTATAGAAATGGGTTAATTTAGATGTAAGAGCTAGCTAGTGAAAAGTCTGAGCCATTAGGCCATACAGTTCATAATTAATGTGAGCCTCTGTGTGTTCATTTGGGTCTGAGCAGTTGTGAGACCATGGGCCACAGGAGCTGGGTGGAAGCAGGAAAACTTACTGTTACACTGGTCCTCTGCTATTTCCTAACGCCATCACCTTTCTCACAAAGTACACAGACTCACATGAGAAAACTAGATCTTAGTATCATCATAACAGAAAACCTGTAGGCTTTCTCTCTCTCTCTCTCTCTCTCTCTCTCTCTCTCTCTCTCTCTCTCTCTCTCTCTCTTCTCTCTCTCTCTCTCTCTTCTCTCTCTCTCTCTCTCTCTCTCTCTCTCTCTCTCTCTCTCTCTCTCTCTCTCTCTCTCTTTCTTTTTCTTTGTATACCTGGGGAAACTTGTTTGTCTTTCAGATTATATATGTATTTTTTTTAATCAGAAAATTCTGAATAATCACAGTTATCTGAAATAGCTTATAGAGAAGATAGGACTTTACAATGCTAGCATATTACTTAATTTAGAGACACACCTCTTTAGTTTACTAACATTTACTAACATAATTGCTTGTAACAGTAAGAATACTAAACCTTCTTCAAATTAGAGAAGTTACATGATTTTCTGTGGAAGAATGCTGATGGCGCCTTTCAGAATGAAATGAGCTGTTTGGGGTAAGTTTTAAAAAGCGTCTTGGAAAGGATGAAACTGCAGTTAACTTCTTTGGTAGGTAAATAAAATATACAATACCAGAATGGGCCAGTTTATGTTATAACAATGATCAAATTTGAAAGAAACTCAATGCTTACTACCTCCAATTTCCTCAGTAGTACAGGAGACAGTTGAGAATGTTTGCACATTGTTCCGTTCCTGTGATCAGGGAGCTAAGCAAATCATCTTTGTTGGATGTGCACACATGGAAGGTGACCCTTAAAGAGACTTACACTGTTGTGTAAATCATGCAAATATCACTGAACCCCTGTACTCCATACCCCAATACACTCCTACAAAATAAACAGAGAAAGGAAGTTCTTCATCCTGAGTATCTCCTGTGGGAAAATCACCCCAATGCCTTAATATATA
Organism: Peromyscus californicus insignis; assembly: GCF_007827085.1. Classification (NCBI taxonomy): domain Eukaryota; kingdom Metazoa; phylum Chordata; class Mammalia; order Rodentia; family Cricetidae; genus Peromyscus; species Peromyscus californicus. Next base: position 70,997,162 of record NW_026294595.1, read on the forward strand.
AGGTTATTTAACTCTTAAACTATAGTTTTGTGTTAGTCATTAATGCTTGTGTTTAACAGACAGGAAAATGACATATGCACTATTTTCTGCAAAATAGCAGATAATAAGGAGTTCCTGACTTTACAGACTATGTAAGGTCTCTGTTGCAACTGTTCAGCTCTGCCCTTACACTATATGTAAGTGAGTAGATGTGGTGGTTTTCCAGTAAACTTTTGTTTTCAAAAACAGTCAGTGAGTGGAATTTAATTGACTCTTGTTTCACAGTGGATACGAGGTAAATCAAATCTCTGAAACCACTTTTGCCTTGAGAGCCTCTGCTCAACTTCTGCATGATAATTAATTGGACCGGAAAGCAAAGCACATCTAGACACACTCGGCACTGTCCATTTTGCTGTGCTCTTCACTGTTACTCTTTGCCTTTGAGTCCACTTCACGTGGCACCACTCTCTAGGCAAGGGTCCTAAACCCTATAAGACCTGAGACGTCCAGCTGAGCACAAGCAAGCAAGCAAGCGAGCATGCATGTGTTAATTTTTCTCTGTTCTTGACTGGATCTGACCAGCTCTTTCAAGTTTCTGCTCTCTAGACTTTCCACGTGATGGGCTATAATCTGGAACTGTGAGTTGAAGTAAACCATTTATCCCCAAGTTGCTTTTTGTTAGGGTATTTTATCACAGAAACACAAATGAAACTAGGAAGGCCTGCCTACATTGCTCATTTCTCTCCTTTAACTCGGGTATTCTCACCTCTGTTTCTGGTCTCTCTTCTGTAGAGTAGAGCTGTGCTAGAAAGATGGTATAGTGCTGGGAAGAGAATTACATCCCCTTTCTCTGTGTGGTTTTCCAGTGCCTGCCCATGCCCTGCTCATTTTGCATAAAAACTCCTTTGTTACTCTTTCCTTCCTTAAATCTCTCTGATGGATGAAGACTTGTTGAGATACCACTTTCTTCCATGTGTCTTCAGAATCTCAACCCCCTCAGGAGCTGGAGTTGGATTTCCTTGATGTTTTTACACAGTGTTCTATGTCCATGTGATAGTTAATATTGACTGTCAGTTGGATTGCATTAAAAATTACCTCTGGGTGTATCTGTGAGGGCATTTCCAGGTAATTAACTAAATGGGGAAGGCCTGCCTGCTCTGAATTTGGGTTGAGGGATGAATGGAATAAATAGGAAAAAAAAAAAAAGATGAGGCCAAGCTATATGTCATGATTTCATTATAATAGTATTATTTGTGAGGCTGAGGCAGAAGGATTGCTATGAGTTTGTGTCCAGCCTAAACTACAGAGTAAGATTCTGTCTCAAGAAACCAAATACCTAAAACCAAGCAAACAAAATGGAAAATGCACAACAACAATAACAATGTTGGAAAAAAAGAGAGAAAGTCAGCTGCTGAGTGCGTTCTCCTCTGTTTGCCTCTGCTTTCTGGGTGCTGTGATGTAAGCTGCCCGACTCTGTAATACTCTCCTCAGTGTGACAGGATGAAGTCTCTGAAACCATGAACCAAAATGAATGCTTCTTCCTTTAATTGGCTTTGCTCAGGTATTTTGACATGGTGACAAACATCTAACACAGCCCATTTATATCAGAGGACTTACCGTCACAGCTAGCTTACATGTGTACTTAACCCAGTAAAACGCACGCTGGGGAGAATCACTGCCTCCTTTGGCTATATCGTACAGTATTAGGTCACCACGACTCTGCAACCTGTGCTTTCCTCCCCTTGGAATGCTCCTTTCCTACCGGAAGGACTCTCCTTGACTGCTGGTAAATGCTACCATGTTTTCAGTCTTCTCAATCACTGCTTTTTTGATGACGCCATCTACGAATTTGTTGTGCCTCTTTGTTCTCCAAACCTTTGCTATCAGATGGCCCTTGGATGAAGAACAAGTCTTTATTCTCCATAATTTTAGTGTTAAGTAGTAGGCCTTGGACATAATAGGATATATGTACACATACATGCATGCATACATACATACATATATGATAGATGCTATATATAGGCATTCGGTGAATTTAAGAATGTGTGTGTTTGCTTTTGTGTAGGGTGTGTGTGTGTGTGTGTGTGTGTGTGTGTGTGTGTGAGAGAGAGAGAGAGAGAGAGAGAGAGAGAGAGAGAGAGAGAGAGAGAGAGAGAGAGAATGAGAATTGAAATTAGGATGAAATGGAGGTTGGAGAGAAAAAGGAAGGAAGAAATGAAGGAAGGAAGAAAGGGAGGGAGGGCAGATGGGAGGAAGGTATTTCATGGAGACACAGTGGGTTCTGATCTAAGCTTCTGGTATCTTCTACCATCTTCTGTCTACCATAAATCCTATAGGGCCACCCCTTATTATTCATTTAGATGCTGTCATATCACATGATTAAGTTTTATTCCCTTCTCCTCCAGGAATTTCTTAGGATTGATTAAGCAGTGTCTTATTTGGTCAGATAACCTCTGAGCAATTGGCTTCTGTTTTCCTACTGTTTGATTCTACATAGTGTGGACGTAAATAAATGTCTATAGTCCTGTTGTGAAATTTAATGCTGTTCATCCCTTTTCATTTTCTTTGGATTCTTTAACCACTTGTTTCTGTTATCAGAATAGTCTCTGCAACCATTAAAACTCCTTTGGAAGCAAATGACAAAAATCTTTCTTGAGAAAAAGAAACAAAAACAAAAAAGGATGAATTGGGAGTTTGCTCTGATGTAGCACAGCTAAACTATAGAACAGACCAGAGTGCCCCTGCACCTGAGGGACAGCCCTACCCAGAGGCATCATCAGCATGGCTGTCTCTTTATCATGAATTCTTTATCTCACATCTTTAGTTAATCAACCTTAGCCCAAGCTTTCCTAGTGAAAACTCTGACCAGTGTTTGATGGTGGGAGTATTCTCTTGTACCCATCAGTGGGGAGAAAGTTATACATTTATGAGTTGTCTACTTGTGTGACTTCCATGTGGAAAGTACAAGAAGGGTCAGAAAGAGAGAGAACAACCACACACTGAGGTTGGTGCATTTCTATCCACTTCAGATTAAGAGATTGCAGTAATTAATAGAGAAGAGATATCACTTCTACTATGAAATCACGTTTTTCTACTTATTAACAATCACTTTTTTGGGGTCTTTACTATATCCAATGACCCGCACTGGGAACCATCGTAAAGTAAAAGTAAATCACACAAAGATTATAGTCTTGATCCTCACAAAGCTTACAGACAAAATGGGAGAAAGGATGTTTGAACTAGTAAATATTACCCCATCTGACAAGTCCATTCATTTTAGCAGACATTCGGGGTTCACACTACATGTCACTGTGGTGGACATTGAGGGCAGAAAGATGAACGAGCAGCTACTATGGCTACTGAGATGCTTACAGACAAGTCTGATGTGTAAGCAATTTCTTTCCATTTAGAATAACTTAATGCTTTCTGACAAAGAAATGCAAGAAATGTGATACTTACACAAAGCAAAAATGGTTTAGAAGAGTTCAGAAAAAAAAATGTTTAGAGTGGACCAAATAGACTAAATGGAAAGAAAGAAGGCTAATACTTGGTGGAAGTTGCTGAAGCAGAGGCAGAGGGGAGAAGATCAATTTACAAAGTGGTGTGTGCCTTCAACCAGAAGTCATAGAACAAGCAGAAGAGAAACCTTGAGCTAAAGGAATGGAACAATTATGACATGATAATAATAATAATAATAATAATAATAATAATAATAATAATAATAAAAACTAAGAGTTTTAACTTTACAGTGAGAATGTACTAAAGGGTTTTGAGTTGCCAATACCAGGAGCAAAATGCAGTTTTAAGCAAGAGAGATGGACTGCTTCTTGGTATTGTGGAGGTGGAGAGGTAGCGCTAAGTTATTAGGAAGATAGAAAGAGACAAAAGGATTGCTTTGGAAAAGGTTGTGATGGTGATCATTTTCTTGCTTAATTTTTATTACATTTCATAGTTCTGGAGGGGCTAAAATTATATGCAGTGCTCAATGTTATTATCTTTCTTATTAAACTCTAAGCTCTATGAAAAAAAAGGAATGCCATTCATTTTTTATTTTTATTTTTTGTATTCTCTGGAGCTTAACATAGAGCTGAGTTTAAAAGTATATTCTAAATAAATACTTATTGGATAGATGCAAATGGCATTGGATAAATGAGTGAATGAATGAATAACATCAGGATGCTGAGAGAGGAATCCAAAACACACAATCTGAGCATCCCAAGCATTCACTCAGCTATTGAGCACCACAAGGAGGTGGTGTCAGTCTTTCTGTGACTTTCTGGCTGTGTAGCCTTGTGCAAGTTTTTCTATTTGCTGAGCCTCTAATTATTTTTCTTTCCTGCTGATAGGAGACTAATCATTCTTGCTATCTCACAGTGGTAGTGTGAAGATGAAAAAAGAAAATTGTATACAATGCGCTTAGCTTGTTGCTAGCATGAAGTGTGAACTCATTAAACAGTGTAACCTAATAAGTTTACACTAGCCTTGTAATGACAGACCAGGCAGGAAATGGCTTCCTTCCTTTCTTGTTCCTTTATTTATTCTTTCATATACTTAGTGCTCAATCAACAGTATTAATACATGCCCAGTATTACACATTGAAGATCCCAAAGATAAATAAATGTATAGAAATTCTCACTCAAGGAACTCACCACAACATAGAAGAGCTTAGAAAGTTCATAGGCATTAGAAGCATAATGAGAAATCACGGTTAAGGGATGGCATTTTGACAATTCCATCTTTCCACCTGTGAAAAATGAGAGGGATCTTTGGTAGTTGAGAACCAACAATTTTGCTTGACCAATATTTCAAGTGCAAGGACGTACTACTGCCATGAGGCTCAGGTAGGGAGCTAAGTCGCGTAGTGGAAGATTTGCCAGCGTTTCCCAATCTTGAGAAAAGAGCTAGAATTTCCCTTTGGTTCGTCCTCTTCAAACTCAGATGCCATTATTCGTGCCAACTCTAGGTCTTTTTTTGTCATTGCAAATAATAGATGCTACCAGAACTGTGTAGGTTTCCCGCAAAGCAACGGCTGCATGATGGCAGCTGAGTTTCAGGAGGCCAGGCTGCCTCTGCGGGCTTGCCTTTGCAGCAGGAGGAAAGACCCAGCTGGGACAGACTCAGTCAACTTGCAGAACTCAATCCACACATGTGTTCTTTGGGAGCAGCATAAAAAAAAAAATCTCTCCCTGGTGATGCTAAAAATCTGTATTTGTCAGTCTATGTGAACACAGGAGGTCTGGGGCTGGCTATGCAAGGAGAATTGAAGAGAATGGAAGAATCAGCAGCATCATGTGCTTCACGGAGCACTGGGAGATATGAAAAATTAAAGCCAAGGACTTTTTTCCCCTCCTAAGTGTTCTTTCCTTTTCTATTTTATAATTCCCAAACAAAACCATTGTTCTCTATTATTAAAGATAGAGCACACCTCTGCTTCTCACTGCCTATCCTTGCCAAGATGCCCCGGTCTGACGAGCTTGATACTAGGCTCACTCCATTTTCATGCTTTCTTAGTATGAATTATCCACTGGCAGAGGAAATTGAATTTTTATGTTTATTTGTATCTTGTAAAATTTCCTTTCCAGTAGGAGCAATGAGAATGTAGAGGCAAGGAGGTTTTGCCAGATTGACTTTTAACACCGAGGAATGGACATTTCCTTCTGGTTGGTCACAGCAAGTCTACTCTGGCTATAATTGTGGACTTTACTGCACAGTTTTTGTTTTATCATTATCATTTATTTTATTTTGTCATCGTCATTTATTTTATCACTCATCTATAGTTATCAGACTTAACAGTTCTGAGTATGCCTGAACTAGGGTCAGGTAACCAAATGCTTAGGTTTTGTACTGTAGATTATCTAGGGTCCAAGGGAATATTCTATTGGAAACCTGATTTTGCAGATACAAGCCAAATGCAAGGTAGAAACCAGCTGGTCTGAACAAGGCTACTGATGTATTCGTTCAGTGCTTCCCATGTGCCATGGGCTCTGCCTACAAAGGGTGATGTAGTTCTCATACCCATCCAGTGAAAAAGCCTGTATTATCCCTCTTTGATCAAATAATAAAATGGTTCAGCAAAATCCATGAACTGTTAGCGGTCAGTAGACACTTACATGGGGATCAGGTTTAGATCTAGACTTATTTCACTCTAAACTTGTGTTTGTTCTATGGCACCCTTAAGGCAAACACAGAGAATTCAGTTTGCATTCTCACTAGGGCTTTTGTGGGATGAGTGTCTTTCCTCTGCTAGAGGGAGGAGTCAAGGTCTTTAGGAGAAATAGTAGTGTGCTGGTAGTTGCTGAGAACACTGGGGTCCACTTGTATTTCTCTCAGCCTCATGAACACTTTTGCAAAGAGCTGTGGTTCAAATAAATAAGTAAACCAGTAATTTCCCTTCCATGTTAAGACATACAATAGGAAGAGGCTAAAATCTAACAGCATCTTTAGATTGTGGCATCTTAGATTTTAAGTAGGATATTATGGTTTGGGGCAGAGACTTAGGCTTTATTACTGGACAATCTTTTTACTTGCTGTGGGTTTCTGGGCAAGTTACTGCATGTTTCTAAGGCTGAGATATTTTGCCCATAAAATATCAATTTTAGGGTAAAATCCTTGCCACATAAGCATTAGGACCTGGTTTTATATCATCAGCATCCTTAAAAAAAGCCAAGCATGACAGGGTACCCTTGTAATCTGAGCATTGGGGAAGCAGAGACTGATAGGCCCCAGGCTTGCTGGATAGGAAGTCTTATTGAGTTGGTGAGATACCCTCTCTCAAACTTGTAGGTGGAAAATGACAGATGAATACACTTGACATCAGCCTCCGAACACACATACATACATGTGTACATTAACATAAGCACATATACACAAGACACATAGAAATATTATCTTATTTTTCATGTATATGTGTGTGCCTGAGTGTATGTATGCATATCATATGCATGCTGGAACTCTGGGAGATAAGAGTCATGGGTGTCTCTGGAACTGAAGTTACAAATGTTTGTGAGTTACTATGTGAGTCTAGGGATCCAAACCTGGGTTCCCCATGAGATCAGTAGGAGCTCATAGATGCTGAGTCATATCTTCAGTCTAATTTTTAAAGTAAAATTACCTGTGAAACAATTTTGATGAAGCAATATGATAATTAATGTTAGTTCTTGACACATGATAGGTTGTTTATAAAGTACAATTACCATTATCTTGAGGCGAGCATACTAGGGATTTGCTCCTGGTTCTTTTAGCTTACTCTTAAACTTTTGCTTAGTTAATATTTACAGACCTGAGAGAATGCAAAACAATGTACCGCATAAACAGACAAACAAAAGTGCTAGAGATAAAACTAAATAATAAAACAATACCATAAAATAAGAAATTTGAATTACTTGCCAACACTTTATTTTACTACCAAGTACTTTCTTTTTAGTCTCTAGTGCTTGAACTGCATTTATGAATACTTAATTCATTTTCTTGTTTTTATTAGTCATAGACATATATATCTTAAAATGAAGCAGAGTTAATAAGAGCTAAGCTAGCAATGCGAGGAATAAGTAGACACAAAACCATAGTAAATTTTATTAATGAATCTACATTTTCATGGACAAATGAGGCCTGGCTATGTGTATATACTTAATTTTCAGTTGTTAGTTTTAGAACATTTCAATAACTCAAGAATCTCTGCTGATACATTCTTGGATTCCTGGAGAGCTGAGAACTACACAGTTGAGCACCAGTGAGCTGGATCTTATTGCACTAGATCAAAATTCCAAGCTGTTCTTAAACATCAAAAGTATTTTCTCCTAATGTTTTATTTTTCTTCTATTTTCTGCTTACTAGAATCACTGTTATTAGTATTTGTGTTATCTGATTTCATACTCGTTCTTGAGAATAAACAAGAGAGTCACTCTAGATCCTGCTACTCAAAATGAGGTGTTAAGGACCAATGTCTTGTTGTCAGCAATCTCCTTATGAACACTGGATCTCAGCTCTGGGCATTGTGAGCCCAAATCTTACTTTAGCAAGATTCCAAAGTGTTTTGTACAGATATGAAACTGAGAAGCACTGGATTACATTCCAAAATTGGCATTCAACAGAAAACAGTGTTGCTGTGGGATGTTCTGTATGGCAAATGTGTTGCTAATTAGTCAATAAATAAAACACTGATTGGCCATTGGCTAGGCAGGAAATGTAGGCGGGACAAGGAGGAGAATAAAGCTGGGAAGTGGAAGGCTGAGAGAGAGAGAGAGAGAGAGACACTGCCAGCCGCCATGATGAGAAACAGCATGTGAAGATGCCAGTAAGCCACGAGCCATGTGGCAAGGTATAGATTTGTGGAAATGAATTAATTTAAGCTGTAAGAACAGTTAGCAAGGAGCCTGCCATGGCCATACAGTTTGTAACCAATATAAGTCTCTGTGTTTGCTTGGTTGGGTCTGACGGCTGTGGGACTGGCAGGTGATAGAGATTTGTCCTGACTGTGGGCCAGGCAGGAAAACTCTAGCTACACAGTGTCCTAGCAAATGTTCATCCCTGATGGATTGCCATGAGCAAGCCATGCAAACACCACATCCGTGCCACATGAACGAAATGACCTGTTGTCCAACATCAAGGTCATGATGCCAGCCTCATAAAAAGAATCAACTTGCCTTTGGTTGCTTTGTTAAACAACGTGACCAAAAGCAACTTGGTGGGAAAAGGATTTAGTGTATCTTACAGGGTACACACCATCATCAAGGAAAAAGGTCAAACAGGAACTCAAGGTATGGGCTTGAAGTACAAACCATGGAGGAATGTGGTTTGTTGGCTTGCTCCCTTTAGTTCATGCCCAGGACCATCTTCTGAGGGATTATACTGGCCATAGGTGCTGGTTCCTCTTACAGAAATTAGCAATCAAGACAACTGCAATATCCCAATTGGGTAACTCTGGGCTGTGTCAAGTTGATAGCTCCATTAATTTGGAGGCATGCCAAGAAGCTGAAGAGAAGAGTTCAAAATTCCCCCTCACCATGAAATGACACATGATTAAGGAGACAAAAATACTGGTTACCTGATTAATGAATGATCACTTTGTGTCCTTTCGGTACACAAGTGCACATACTTAAAGTATTTTAAGTAAAAAAGCACCAAAATAACATGTTTAAAAAAATTATCAACTGATTTATAATTCAAACGCACATATCATTTCTTAGCTATGACAGAGTGATTTTTCCTTTCTTTTTTCCCCTTGGGACAGGCAGATCAGAAGTTTAAGTCCTCCTCAGCCACACACAGGTTTTGAGGCCAACCTGGGGTAAGAGAACTTCTGATCCTGTGGCTTTCCCCTCCTGAGCACTGGGATTAGAAGGTGCATACCACAGTGCTTGGTTTTATATCATATTGGGAACCAAAACAGGGCTTAGCATATATCCAGGAGGCACTTTTCCTCAGCCCCACTTTTCCCTAGGGGTCAGACTGAAAGCATTTCTCTTTTAATTCAGAAAGCTCCTCAGAATCAGCGTCACTGTGCATTTCTATTTAGGACTGTGAAATCCTCCCTCTAATTTCTGTTAGTCCTGGTCTGGAGAGGTCTGCCAACCACCCCCTAGGAATTCTCTAAAATCATAGGTATGTGTATAGATCCCACTTGAGCCACCCCGGCTGTCTGCCCTTCCTCCTCTCCTTCCTTCTCACTCCTTTTTATCTATCTCCTCTCAGGACTTCATGCAGAGAGGCCCATCTATACATGCTTGCAGAGTGAGTTGACAGATAACAGTGGTCTATGACAACATCTCTCTGAAGAACAAGATGCAGCCGGTACAGTGGGTACCTGTACCACCTGCTTAATAAGGTTGTTAAGAGAATCGAATGAGACTGGGCATGTAGTGCCCCTGTGTGAACTGTAAAACACCGGATCAAAATGAGAGTGCATTATTAGGCATATGTGGTCTGATAGTGTCTTACAGATGGCAGTCACCTGCTGTTATGAAAACCATCTTTAAGCCAAAGCTGAAACTATAATGGACCCAGAGGCTCCTGGGGCAGTGAATTATCAGCTCCTGTGCCCTCTTTGGCTCAGAATTCTGTTTTTTTTTTTTTTTTTTTTTTTTTTTTTTTTTTTTTTTTTTTTTTTTTTTTGTGTGTGTGTGTGTGTGTGTGTGTGTGTGTGTGTGTGTGTTTTCTCCTATTGGCTGCTATGCTCTTGTTGTCTGGGGTACTGGTACTTGTCTACTTGGTCAGTACACTCTGCTTTTGGGAGCCATAGGTGGCCTTCTGGGTGCTGCATTTGGCTGGCAAGATCTGTTCCTGTCCTGTGTCATGTGCTTGAAACATTTACATGCTGAACTGCTTCATTAGGGACATAAACTCAGATCACTTCCTGGAAACAATAAGGTCTGCACTGGGATAGAACGGAGTTGAATAGACATTTATCTTTTCACAGGGCAAATCAATGAGTAATTTTCTGGTTTGAATGCTATATTTAACACTCTGTCTGGGGAAATGCTGTCAAGCATATCCTATTCCAAGGTAGCTTTAATAAAGATATTTAAAAAAAAAGACCCTCCCATTTAAGATTTCTGGAACCTGCTTTAATTCCCCCCCGGGGAACTGTTGCCCCTTCGATGTGCAGCCCATCGGAGGAAGCGGGCTCGGTGCTGCTGGCCTGCACCTTTGAGGGGCAGCATTCTATAAACTTCCAGGGCATAGGGTGGATTTTACTGGAGGAACTCAAAGTCCAAGCTTTCTCCTCTACTGCATGTAAACACTCTAACCTGTTGATTATTGTCACAAATGAGAGAGTTGAGTCACAGGAATGAGGAGCCCATATATTGTCAGCGCCTGGTGTTACATATTCAGTAGAGTGGTCCAGACTTGAAAGTCTTAAGGTTGTTAGTTTTTGACTTCCATTCAAGCATCACAAAAACCACATACTGGCATCCAACCTTTTTCAGTGTATTGTCAGCGCCTGGTGTTACATATTCAGTAGAGTGGTCCAGACTTGAATGTCTTAAGGTTGTTAGTTTTCGACTTCCATTCAAGCATCACAAAAACCACATACTGGCATCCAACCTTTTTCAGTGTATTGGTACAGAAAAAAAAAAAAAAAAAAAAAAAAAGAAAGGAGGCTCAGAAGGGTCAGTTGACCTCTTCATACAGGTCACACTCAGAAAGCTGATGGTCTTCTCTGCTGATAAATTGGCTCCATCACCTTCAGAGAGGAATGGTAGGGTTCATGGAGGCTGGGAAGGCGAAGTTATTTTCATCAAGACAAAGGTGTGAGTTTCATTTGTCGTTGGTGGATATTGGGAAAGGTGTATATTCTTGAATTCTTTTCTAAGTTATTTTCATTTATAGCACTGAGGAACTATTACTATGCATTACAAGCTTCGTGTGCATTTGACAAGATCGTATTTGTAAACCCGAGGGGCACTGTAGAGACGTTGTACACCTCGGGCATTTAAGACATTTGACTATGCAGATACCAGGATCCTCTTCATTCTGCACTTCATAAAGCATGGAGATGGTTGGGAAATAATACCCAGATATATATCCGTCCAAACACCAGTGAAGATTGTCCTGTGTTGAGGGAAACGATGTCCCACCTTCCTCTCTAAGGAGTTGACTGCAGAACTCTGAGCACACAGTGTGATCTGGACAGTTTCTCCAATTCAGACTCTCTTGGAGCAGTTCTCACCATGAGCTGTAGATGGCGATGTTGCATCAAGAACTTCCTCCCTGAGGCAATGGTGGGAGCTGGGGCGTCCAGCTGTGGCCTGCTGGGCCTGAACTCTGAGAATCCTGCTTTAAGTTCCTCTGGTTGGTCATAACCCAGCAGTTCTCCTTCTGGGTCCCCTGCTTCCCCATCATTCTCGCCCGTTACAAGCTGGGAAGGCAAGCCCTGTTGCGCTTCCCTCCTCCCTATGTGCCTTTGCTTTACAGGGGTCTGTGATTAATAGCAGCACCGGGGAACAATTGAGAGGGAGAAGGTACTTGCAATGCAACAGTGGAGAGATTAAATGTAATTCGGGTGCCGAACCTCTTTAGTGAGAGCATCCTTGCAAATTTGTTTTCCCTTCCCTTCCACCGCGGCCCCCCTGCTCAGGGTGGAGGCAAGCCCAGTGACTTCATTAATCAAGGCGCTTTGCCTGAGCTGATGAATTTTAACAGCAAACTGTCACTTACAATCCTTTGCTGTCTCATGTATCCCCGAGCACTGGTTATTTCATCTTCACCAATTAATCAAGGCAGCCACAAAGCGACCCTGGAGTTTATTAGCAGAAAACAGGTTGTTTCTTCCCCAGAGACAGGCTTTTCCTGCCATAGCAGATGTGAGGAGTACCCTCTCCTTCAGGTTTTCTGATGGAGAGACACACCCAAGTCACCGTTTACCCTTCGATTTTTCCGGAGGCCCTCATTGATTAGCCCTTTCCCAAATCTTATTGCTCTTATCTGCTCCCAGGGCTCCAGCACTCTGATTAGAAGGTCAACAAGCACAAAGCGAGAGACAAGATACCACCTCACCTACTCTGGCTGACCGACAGACTGATAGTAGGGTCTGTAGACAGCTGCGCCATTGGCAATTTAGCACCGAATTTTTGGATCTGTTGCCTGGGCATGGGTATTTAAAAGTATGGTTTTTGTTTTGTTTGCTCTGATTTTTTTTTTTCTTCTCACAAATTCAGACTTGAATAACACTACTTTTCCAAAATTCCCTGGCTCCCCTGGAGTGGGCACACTTGCAGATAAAATCAAGAACTTTTATTAGGCAAGTAGTATTTTTTAGCAATTGCACAATCCTCTTTAATTTCTAAAATTGAACGTTTGGTAAAGCCATGCTGGTCAAAGCAGTAACATCTGTGTAGAGCTTTGGGGGTGCATATTTCCTGTTCCCTCTTTATAACCCCTCCTCTAGGCAGAGCAGCTTTGGTAGCTAGCCATTTGCACAATGCATTTTTTCTTTCATTCATTCATTCACTCCAAAAAACATCTATTGAGTATTTCCCCCGGAGCCAGATTAAATCTCAGCCATCAGAACTCATAACATTCAACGAAATACTTGAACAAATTACATTTTGTTACAGTCATGGTAAGTGTTATAAAGAACACAGGTTGTGGGGAGAACACTTGATGTGGAAACCAAATCTTGCCCATAAGTTAGAAAAGTTCAACAGGAATTGGCATTTACTGGGAGATCTGAGAGTTGATATGAATTCGCCTGGTGGGAGTGGAATGCAGAGAGGGAGACAGTTGTAGGCAGAGGAAAAATGTCTTTGCAAAAGGCCCTCAGGATGGTGGCTTCTTGTAGATATTGACAAGAGGCTTGTGGGAGAATGCTGATGGCAGAGGCTAAGAGTTAAGTAAGGACTTACCTACCTTACAGGACTTTGTAGCTCACTTTGGGACTTTATCTGAAAATTGACAAGGGGGTATTGCACGATTTAAAAATGCTTAGACTGGTGCCTTAGAAGGTATCATTTGGCAGAAGAATTTCCAGAATGATAAAACAATGGCCTCCAAAACCCTACTCCTTTGAACAAGCAGAAGCAGCAACCTTTCAGAACTCTGGAAATTAATCAAAGGCTTACAAAAGTTAGAAGGTGGTTTGTTTTCAAAAATGCCTGAAGAGCCAGATGTGATGCACACTTCTTTCATCCCAGTATTCAGAAGGAGAGGCAGGTGGCCTCTGTGAGACTGAGGCCAGCCTAGTCTACAAAGCAAGTTCCAGGCCAGCCAGGGCTATACAGTAAGACCCTTACAAAAGAAAACAGATGAACAGGGTAGTTTGCAGTGTTTGGGGGCTTACCCTGTACCAGGTTTCTAGTAGTCCTGAAGAGTTCAGACTTGTCACCATGACAGTGGTAAATCCAAAAGCCTAGAGGGCTTGGGGTAGGGAAAGAAAGGATTTGGTGCTGCTCAGAAAACCCTGTGCTTCAGAAGTTGCCACTAACTGACATGCTTGCCCACTCCCTCCATTGATCTCATTTACAGGTCTTGTCTTAGGCTCATAGAGATCATTGTTTCTTAACATTGTAGCTGGTGGCCAGTTGAGGCAATCAAGAGGCTGGAGAAAGAACTAGAAGAACATCTAGGAAATGAGATGCTTATAGAACCACTGGAAAACTCTAACTGATTCTTTGTGATGAAAATTTCAACGTTTTGTGGATATGCAGGGCTATACACACTCTTTCCAGAAGATGTGAAACTTCTGGATTTGGGAAAGACCTTGAGAAGGCTGTAGTTTTTCATGTATGTGTGACCTTGAGGGTCAATATTTTTAAGATTCACAATATTGAATATGTGCCTACACACACACACACACACACAACTTCACAGTCTAAAAAAGGAGATTTAGTGGTTCATATTCCATTTAGGAATATGCCTGTATAATTATTAAATAATGATGGAGCTAACGAAGATTTCATCAGTGGTCAATATAATAGAATTACATAATTTTGATAAATAAAAAGGAACAGCAATGCAAAGACTAAACAGGGGCTTGGGAGATGGCACAGTTGGCAAAGTGCTAGCTGTGCATGCATGAGGACCTGAGATCACATTCCCCAACACCCATGTAAAAAGCCAGGCACAGCCATGGGCACCTGTAATGCCAATGCTGGGGAGACAAAGATAAGCAGATCGATCATTCAGTCTCACAGGCCAGCTGGTCTAGCTGAATCTGTGATCTCCAGGTGTGGTGGGAGACAATAAGGTGGAGAGAGACTGAGAAAGACACTCAATGCCAACCTCTGTCTCCACAAACAACTGTATACATACCTCTGCCAAATGCACAGTACACATACCCACATGAACACATTAACATATGCCACACACACCTATGTGTGTACACACACACACACACACACACACACACACACACACACACGCACACACAGAGAGAGAGAGAGGAGAGAGAGAGAGAGAGAGAGAGAGAGAGAGAGAGAGAGAGAGAGAGAGAGAGAAGCAGTAACTATTGTACCCAGAGTCCTGTAAGACCAAATCCAATGCAAAAACAGAGTCTTTTTACTATGAGTTAACTCGGGACTCTCCATTTGTCTGACACAGCAGCAGAGCAGGAGAGACCCCAGTAGCAATGAGGCAGGGTTTTTAAAGCAAAGTGGGCTTGAGGTCTATAGACTACGTAAGAAGAGACTCAGGATTGGTTTATGCAAGTGGCAATTATGTTAGTAATTTTTAAATGGCTAGGGTTAGTTGGGGGTTACAGTTACCATTTTTGGGCAGGCCTGAACAAATCCCAGGCTTTGTCCTTGAGCTGCCATGGAAGCTGGCTGGCCTAGCAGGTACTGACTGTGGGGGATGCTTAGTGGCCAAGGCTCTGTCCTTGACTCATGCACATAATTCTAATTTGGTGAGGGATCCTAGACAGCAAACAACTGACTGAATCTTGAGCAGTCAGAGTACGTGCAGAAAGGGAGCTACTGCAAGGACTATGTGTTTTGTTCATGGCCCTCCCAGAAACTGCTTGCTCAAGTCTCAGGAAAGTGAAATTGAAGCCTGATCTCTGAGAGAATACTAAGCAGCCTGTTATGGCATCTGCCTGGTCCTTTCAGTAACAACAAAAATACTCTATTTGTGTGAGGAGGTCTAATGTCCAGAATAGTTACTACAGTCTATTATTTAAACTATTCATTTTTAAGCACATAAGACAAAGCAACAAAGTATTGCTTATACACCAGCATGTGGGGATGGGTAGGGGTATTAGGTAGGAATAGACACTGAGGAAAACTAAGTAGTTGGTGTAGCACAATGACTGCAAATCAGTTGTTCTAAGTATGTTCAAAGAACGAAGAAACTGTACCTAAAGGTATAAAGGGAAATATAAGAAGTGCCTAACAGGAGAGCATCATTAAAGGGATTAAAAACTGTGAAAAAGGAGTGAGTGGAATTGCTAGGGTAAAAAGCATAAGTGGAGAGAAATAAAGATCACTAGAGGGTTTCAACAACAGATTTAAGCTGGTTTCTAGCAGCTGGCTTCTTCTGAAGGAACTGGTGAACTAACAGACAGATCAATTAAGATTACACACTCTGAATATCGAAGAGTAAGAAAGAGTGGGCGGGAACAAGGAATCCGAGGATGTGGGTTGCAGTCACGTAATATCAACCGTTATAATGGTGGTGAGGAAGAGCCAAAGGAAGAATAGCTCAACCTTTCCTATATTTGGTGAAATATTGGTTTAAACTGCTTTAAAAGCTCACTGGTCTCCAAGTTAAATGTGACCAAACAGACCCTTATCTTTTAAGATGGTTGGGAATCTTGATGTAGCAGAAAAAAAAAGTCAAAACAAACAAACAAACAAAACAAAAACTTACTGCTAAAGGAGGTCCCCAGTAAAATTAACCACAGGCTTCTCATCATATGCCATGAAGCTCTAATATAAAATAATTCATTTTATGTTTATCATATTTTTCTTTCCACACTTCATGAATACATTTTCTTTTTAATCTTTAATAAAAATTGTAATTTTTTTGTATGAGTGTTTTGCCAGCATATGTGTCTCTGTATCACAGAGGCCAGAAGAGGGTGTCAGAACCCTTGGGACTAGAGTTAGAGATGATTGTGAGCCACCACATGAATGCTGAAAATGGAGCTCCAGCCCCCTTGAAGAACAGCCAGTGCTCTTAACTGTTGAGTCATATCTCTAGCACTCCCATAGACATATTTGAAGATGTAAGAAAATTTACATAGAGAACTCACTTCAAGATAATGAACTGTAGCAAATCAGGCCAGTGATTCTATGGACAGGTCAGCTGCCTCCTCCCTTCCTTAGCTCCTGTTTTTCCTGTACATTCCAAGTCATTACTCCTCTGCCTTCGTAATCAGATTCATTGTATCTTCATAGTGTTTTCTATTACATGTTCATATTTAAGTACAAATATCTTTTGAAAGCATAAATAAAATATTGTTAATCCTGTGTTCAATGTCCAAAATATAAGTCTGAGTGCTTACAATCGATTTCTACATGTTTAGGACCCTTCTTCCTTACCTTTTATTCACCAACAGCCCTGTAAAAAGTCCCTGAAGAACTGTCTCTGAGGACATAGTTCCTAGAACTGCTTAGCCTTAGATATTGGAGTGGTCTGTAGACAAATTTCTAAACAGTTTTATTAAATAAGAAACACAGAGCCAAATACAGGGGTACAAGCCATAGATATCAGAGCAATAACCACCAACTAACTTTAGCTCACCACATCGCCATATCTTGCCAAGAGACTCTCTTCCTGTCTAACCTGTGCCTTTATTGCCTTGCTATTCTGCTTTCTCATTGGCTCTTAACCCAGCCACCTCACTTCCTTATCACTGCCTATCTATACAGACCTCCAGGTCTCTATGGTTGATACTGGGATTAAAGACAGGGTCATCACGATTGGCTGTGTCCTTGAACACACAGAGACTCTACCTGCCATGTGATCAGATTAAGGGTGCATGCCACCACTGCCTGACTTCTGTTTATGGATGGCTGTGTCCTCTGATCTCCAGACAAACTTTAAATAAAATACCGCATTTCAGCACAAATAAAATATCACCACATTTTCCCTTTTTTTCTAATAAAAATAAAAAAGAATAAAAACATTATAACTAATATAAGAAAAAATATATACAATAAGTACAATAAGCAATAAATACATCAACAATGTCTAGTCCATTTGCACTTGACAACTCAGAGAAAATACTCCATTATCTATCCTATTTTGATAAGTCCAAAGTGTACCTGATTTCCTTTCTATCCTAACTTGTATTCCAACAGAAAACTGTCTTATAATGTCTTTCAAATTTATACACTTTACACATCTTTAGTGAGTTTTTTTTTCTGAAATTCTTAACAAGGAAATCTATAACTATCTAATCTTCAACTAACTATAACTATCTAATCTTCAGCTTCCTCAGAGACCCAAGAAGGAAATAATATTACCTAGTAAAACAGGAAGTGCAAACAAGCGACTTCCAAAACAATGTGAGTTGACAGGAACAGCCAGCTGCCTGGACAGTCACCCCAGGTTCCACTGCACATTGAGGCATCATCTTCGGCCTACAGACTTAGGGTATCTGACAGACTCATTTGTGAAGTAGGATGTACACAAGACCTACTGTTCGACCTCACATTCATTGTGAGTAGTCCACGTACCAGATAAACCTGAATTCCACCAGTGTCCTGTCATGATTCAGGATTTTAAATTCTGGAAATTGTTGGTGTTTTTGGAATTTGGCTGTCCATTCTTCTTGACTTGTGGGTGGCTTCATCTCTTTTATTAAATGCCAGTCTACCATTGTGAGGTTAGACTCTGTTAGTCTAGTTACACTTTCAAGAGTAACTGTTTCAGCTACTGTTCCACTGCACACCAGAAGCCATTGGTCCATTGCCTGTTCAGCTGCCTTCAAAGAAAGGGGTACTGTACCTTTTCCAGATTGCAAAGGCCACTTCAGCAATGGTGCCATATTGTTCTGTCTCAGAGGACACGTGTTGCCAAAGCCGCAACTATACTTGTTTTGGCAAGGATTGGTAGTCCTTTGTTTTGTGACCTGTCTGTTCATTTTGGATAGCATACTGTCAGCAGTAGATTTGAGGGCACTTTGTTGCCCAGTGGCTAACTTTTGCCATAATGAAAGTTAACTCCATGTGCAGTTTCCTCAATGCCCATATCTTCTCTAAAGAAGATTGGTACTGCCAGGAGCTGACATGTCTCATAGTCATAAAAAGAGAAAAAAAATCTAAATTATTAAAATATTTTAAATACCATATTCTGTAGATCTCTGAAGGATTTGAAAATGACCTGTTTATCTCATATTCATCTCTGCTTAGCTTTGAAAACATACCTAATATGACTACAAGTTCGATTGTAATGTCTAACTATTAACTTTCATTTCTTTATATCCTAATAGTTGGTAATAATAACATTTAAGGATTAGAAAATTGCATTATATTGTAAAATGAACTGTATAAGTACAATATCCTGAACAAGATTAGAAATATACAGCATTTTCTAACAATATCAATCTCAATATATAATTTATATACAATATATAAAAATTCAATCCCATATAAAGTATTTAAACTAGTAATTGTCTTTTAAAAGTAGATTCAATAGTCTACCTTTTTATCTATATCATATCTACATCCTCTCTTCTTTTTCTTTTCAGAGTAGATTCAATAATCTACCCTCTATTCTATAATTTCTATAAATAATTTTTTTCTTCAAAAAAGAACCTTAAATCTAATCTCCTTTGTTTAGCCCTTTTCCTAACCATTGACAACAACAACTTGTAACCAACCCTCCTAAACAATGAAAATTATTCCAAACCCCAAACCAGTAAAAAGACCAAAAATTTTGTTTTAATATGGAATATCTATTTGGCATAATTTGCTTCTGTCCATTGAATCTACTTATTTACAGAAATGTTTCATCTTTTTATTTTAACCTAGAACATTTTCTGCTCACTTCTGAGCTCTTCTCTGTGATGACATCAGGACCCCTGGATCCTGGATTCCTCTTCTCACTGATCCTGCAGGGTAACATGATTTGTACAGTATTTTTGCTGTGCCCAACTCTGTTATAGGTCACAGAAGACCAACAATAAAAAGGGAATTAGCATGTGACCTGTGTTTGTTAGGACTTACTTAATTATAAGTGACAGTAATTCAGGTCATGTTCACCACCAAGCACAAAAAGGCTGTGTGGTTCCTTGGTTGTGTAGCATTGACTTAGCCTTGGGGACTCAAATACTGTTCGGATCATGATGCTGTTTTAGTTTTGCTTTTTGGGGGAAGGTTTCATTCATTTGCTTTCTCTGCAGTTATGCGTTATTCCCATGATAAGAAACCTAGTTTTTGGAAGATTAAAAAATTTACAAAATATAGTGTATAGCTTTTTTCCCCTCCCACTGAAAGACACTAATCCAATATTTACCTTGGCCACCATACTATACATACATACATCTAGAGGAAAGAGTTCATCGTCTTAGCTGGGATCTGCTACCTACTCCGTGACAAGTGGGTTTGGGTGATACTGGACAAAGATCGCTGCTCATGGGAAAGCCAAGTAGATAGAAGCTTGCTTCTCCTACAGATGCAGGTGCTGCTCAGATGAGTAGTGCTCCTTCCTCTGGAGATCTGCAGCCTTGCAGGTTGTGTGTGCAGAGAAGGACCAAAGACAACTTAGAGGAAGAGGTCCACACTGTGCAGGAGGGCTGCTAAAAAAATGGATCTCCTATGGGGAAATAGCATGCACAGGAAGTACTTTGAAAGACTAATATTGAGATGGTAATTATGTCAAGCTGTATTTTAGGAAGCAAATGGGACACATGAATATCTCATCTAGTAATTCCTGAATAATATGTTCAGGCTTGTCAAGTCCTCAAAATACGAAGGGGGAGTTCCTCAAAAGGTTTTCTTTTTCCTTTTTACAGCACTGTTATTTGAACCCAGAGCCCCACACATGTTGGGGAAGTGCTCTGCCACTGAGCTGTACCCCAAGCTACTATTTTAACTTGTTTTGAGATAGGGTTTCCTTAAGTGGCCACCATGGTCTCAAACAATTCTGAAGCCCAAGCAAGCCACAAACTTGTGATTTTCCTGCCTCAGCCTATAAAGTAGTTGAGATTACAGACCTGCACCACCAGGTCTAGCTCTTTTTCCTGTTAAAAAATTCAATAGAAACATTTTTATGTGAGTGAGTAGTGCATTCATGTATCTGTTTGAGTGTACTTCCCAAGTGGGAGTGTGTGTAGGGCAAAGGTAGACATCAGGACATTTTCTTCAATTGCTTTAATATCACACACACACACACACACACACACACACACACACACACACACACACACACACACACAGTGTATTTGCACTAGATCTATCACTTAACCTGGAGTTCACCATTTAACCTAGGCTGTCTGGCTGAGCCAACCTCAAGATTCACCTATCTCTGCCTTGCAGCACTGGAGTTCCAAGTATAGCCATCCATACCTGATTTACATGGGTACTGAGGATCCAAAGTCAGATTCCCAGGATTTTGCAGCAAGCTTTGTATTCCCTGAAGCATCTCCCAGGCCCATCTTTTTACATGTATTTTAGGATATTAGATTTCTTTTCCCCAATGTAAAATGATAGCAACATCAACAATAAACCCGTATTTATTGCTATCCATGATGCAATATAAAGGTATAAATTTAAAAATACACAATGTATCCTTAACTGATTTTCCCTTCATCATGGAGAGGTGGTTAAATGCATAATGACACATGAGAACAGTTTCTATAAAATGAAATGCTAGTTTACATATGAGATTGAAACTTGATTTTCTTATTATCATGTAGCAGGCGATATCCCATCTAGTCAGTAATCATGACTCTAGAGCATTGTTTCAAGTTGCTGCATAATACATCACAGCAGGAAACTATTCACGTATTCACTCTTCCACCACTATTTCAACTTTGCATGTAACTACCCAATATCTTTCATTTATAATCTGCAATGTATATTTTTGTTTCATCCAGATAGAATCCTAAATACACCCCCATATCAAAAGTTACATGTATTTTAGATTTTAACAGACGTCATCAAATGCCTTACAAAACATTGCAAAAATTCATTTTCTTACCATCAATATTTCTCCATGTCCTTAAGTGTGTACTGCTTTTCACATGTATAATAACATTTTACTATTGCCTTATTATACTACAGTAACTACTATACTAATTGACTAGCTTCTTAAATATTTATTGTCAGTTAAATTTTTTTTCTACTGTGAATTACAAATTCACATACTTTTCTTTTGTAATCTGCCTATCGGTTCAACTTTCATCATGGTAAAACTGGAAGAATTCTGTGTGTCATAGAATAACCATTGTTCTGTCTGTTATGTAGAGTGTTAACTTTTCTAGTATAATATGTGTGTATGTGGTATTTTGTTTCTTTGTTACATGCATGCATACTCATAATTATTTGACTTATGTACATTCCTTTAAAAAATAACTTTGAGCCTTTGTGTTTAAAAGCAGTAGCAAGAAGAGGACCCTGGATCAGAAGTGCTCATTTTGAGTTCACACATGCAATTTTGACGAAATAAAAGGGAACTTTTTAAAATAGAGGTTTCTTAGTAGTTGCCATTTTTCAAAGTACAAACCATAATGCATTCAATAGCATCCATCTTCAGTTATGTAAGTGTTTAGAAATTGATGTTCTAATACAAACAATATATTGTGTAGTTGAATATAAATTAAGGTAAAGAAGATAAGGACTTGTATTTTCCTATGCTGTTGAAGATGGGAAAATTCAATGGATCTGGAGAGAAGTTTAAGTATTTTTTAAACATACTTAATGATAACAAGTGAATTTCAGTGTCTCTGTATGTCCAATCATTTTTTTTTTCTGCCTTGATATATATTTCTTGCTTTCATTGCCTTTCTGAAAAGTACTAATTTATAGAATATTAATGTCTACACATACTCTCCAAAGACTTCTTAAAAGTAAGATAGGGGAATGTCTGGCATGGGCCTCAAGGTCCAGGAGTCCTTGGTTGGCCACGCCCACAAGCTCTGAGCCACTGTTTCAGAGAGCATCTTGCAGGCAGGATACACACATTGTAGGGTTTAGGTTTTGTAGCTGGGTTGGTGTTCAAGTCTTACCACTAGGAGCCTAGCATGGTTACAGAAGACGGCTGGTTTAGTCTCTATATCCTCCATTACTAGGAGTCTTCACTGGGTCAACCTTACAGGTTCCAGGAAGTTCCCACTGCAATAGATTTCCACATTGCCCCCAATTGCCGACCATTTCCAGTCATCTCTCCATACGCTTTCCTTCCCTTCTCCACCTGATCCCTCCTGTTCCCATCCCCACCTGCCTCCAGTACACCCACAAAATCTATTCAATTTTCCCTTCCAAGGGAGAGCCATGCATCCCCCCTATACTTCTCTTTATCTCACTTCTCTGGGTCTGTGGATTGTAGTGTGACTATCCTTTACTTAACAGCTAATATTTACTTACAAGTGAGTACATATCACATTTGTCTTTTTGGATCTGGGTTACCTTGCTCAGGGTGATTTTTTTTCTAGTTCCACCAATTTGCCTGTGAATTTTATGATGTTATTTTTTTTCTAACAGCTGAGCAATAGTTCTTTGGGTAAATATACCACATTTTTTAAATTCATTCTTCAGTTGAGAAACATCTAGTTTGTTTCCAGTTCTGGAGGTTGGACAGCTCAGAGACCTAGGGTAGAACCAAACATGACTGACAAAAACACAAAATGTCAATGAAATGATTCTTAATGATATTCTGCTGTATTCATAGATTGATGCCTAGCTCAATCATCATCAGAGAGGTTTCCTCCAGTAGTTGATGGGAGCAGATACAGAGACCCACAGCCAAACAGTATTTGGAGCTCAGTGAACCTTGCAGAAGAGGGAGAGGAAGGATTGTAGGAGCCAGAGGAGTCAAGGACACCAGGGGAACGGGGCCCACAAAATCAACTAAGAAGTGTTCATAGGGGCTCACAGAGACTGAAGCTGTAACCATGGAGCTTACATGGGCCTGCACTAAGCACTCTGCATACATACTGTGGTTCTTTAGCGTGGGATTTTTGTTGGACTTGTAGCATCGGGAGTGGGGATGTCTCTGACTCTTTCATCTGCTCTTGGAAACTTTCTCCTCCTGCTGGGCTACCTTGTCCAGCCTCGATCTGAGGGTCTATGTCTAGTCTTCTTATGTTGTGTTTAGTTGATATCACTGGGAGGCCTGATCTTCTCTGGAGAGAAATAGATGAACAGTGTGGATTTGGGGAAGAGGGAAGGTGTGTGAGGGGACTGGGAGGAGGGGAGGCAGGGAGGCTATGGTCAGGATGTATTGTGTGAAGGAAGAATGAATGAAAAAATAAATTGATATTAAGTTTTCACATAAAAAGTACACTAGGGGATAATGTTGACCTGACCAGGTATGTCAAATCTTTATAACATAATATTTCTGATAATCTACACTATCATTAAAAATAAGCATTTTATCACTATAGTAACATAGCCTCATGTTTAGATTATGAAAATCATCCTGAGGGCTCATATCTTCAATCCTTGGACTTCTGATGGCAGCTACTAAAAAGGGCTATACCAGAGGATGTTAACCCCAGCAAAGGAAGACTCCATCCTTGTATTTAGAGTACAGTGGCCCTTAGGAGGTGAGACCCTGGTGGAGGAAGTAGGTCACTGGATAGGTGTCTTTGAAGGATGTGTCTTTTCTTTGGTCTCTTCCTGTCTGAGCCTGCTTCCCAGTCACTATGAGAACAGCTTAGTTTTTATGTAGGTCTTTAAGGTAGAAAAGAAGATATTTGTGTTTTAGAAATAGAATAAATAATGTGTATCAGTTACTTTTCTCGTTGTCGGGACAAAATACCCAACAAAAGAAGCAATGAAATAAGGGTTTATTTTGACTCACAATTCAATGGTACAGTTCGTCATGGTGCAGAAGATATGGTGTCAGGAGTGTATCCAGCTGGCCTCAGGGTGCCTGCAGTCAGGAAGCAGAGAAAGATGAATGATGGTCTCAATAATCTTTCCCCTTCTATTTATCTGGGGACCCCTCTCCATGAAATGATGGTGTCACACACACCCAGGTAGATCTTCCCTGCTCAAGTAAGTCTCAAAACAGTCTCATGAATACATCCAGAGGTAAATTCACATAATAATGCAAAATCCAGTTAAGTCCATCTATACAAGATGCCTTGTATAGAGAAATAATGAAAGGGAAATAAGAGGTGAGGAGTGGAATTCAAGTGCTGGATCGTAGGTAGGGTACATTAAAAATACTTTTTTTTTTCTAAATTTAGTTTTTCCTAAATTTAGTGCAAAACCAATGAAGGGTTTAACTTCTATATAAAACAATCCTGGAGGCTAGTGACACAGGTAGAAGTGCTTTGCCTGTCAACCTGATGACCTGAGTTTTATTCCTGGAATCCATGGTTGAAGGAGAGAAACAAACTCCTAGTAATTGTTTTCTGACCTTTACATATGTGCTGTTGTATGCATGTGCGCGCACGCGCGCGTGCACACACACACACACACACACACACACACACACACACACGCACACACGCACACACATACATACACATAGGCATCATCATCATCATTAAAAAAATAAACATAGCTGCTAGAAGAAAGCGAATCTCAGTGAACAAGAATAGAAACATGGAAAATACCTAGGATTACTTAAGAATTCCTTGTCTGACCCTGTCACGTTGTGCTCACACAGATCCTGGTAAATGTTTTGTTTTTATCACAGGTTTTATTAGAACATGTTGTAGTTGTAATTTCCTTCTGTAGACAGTGCACTGACCCAGTGATGGCCATGGTGCTTGGCACAATGTGAGGATTTAATGACTGTGGATGAGTAAATGGAAGTATGTCCTCTAAGGCACTGCAGTGGTGGTGGGATAGTGATCAGGCTCTTGAGTCTAGTGATGGTCTGAGCATGGCACAAGGACTACCTAAGGTCAAGGACCCTTCAGAGGACTTCCTTTAATTACCACAAAAACTCTCAAGAAGGATGATCAGAACATCTTAAATGGTAATGATCTGGAAAATGGAAAAGGACTTACAAATTGGAAAATGAAAATAGTCACCTCACATGCTCCAAAATTAGTTTAAAAGGCAAGCTAACTGAGGGAGGAAAGCAACTCGGCCCTGGAGAAAAGATTAAATTCACCTGAGAACAGGTCAAGTCCTATTACTTAATGCGTTCATTTTGCAAGGCTTTTTTTTTTCATTTCCAAAATTTTCATCTTAAGTTGACTGATATCTAATTTCATGGTATATTGCATATTGAAGGAACCTGATGGTGAGGGTGGGAGAGTTTAAAAACTGTGGCAGTATAAAGTTACATAAAACTGGGATTTCTGATTTAGGTCTTGTGTCTACTTTATAAAATTGAAGAAACAGGAGCTTAGGTTTCAATTCTCTCATACATTAAAAATAACACTACAAGCTTGGCAGTAGTCATGCATGCCTTTAATCCCAGCACTCAGGAGGCAGAAACAGGTGGATCACTTGTGAGTTTGAGGCTAGCCTGGTCTACAGAGTAAGTTCCAGGAAAAGGTGCCAAAACTATACAGAGAAACAAACAACAAAACAAAACAAAACAAAACAATACAAAATATTACTTTATGCTCTTTCCAATTGCAATATCCCATAACTTTTATGACATTTGTTGTTATATAATTCATCTTGCTTGTCCAATTATAATATGATAAGCAACAGAGGACCATAATTCCACCACAGTTCACCTTAACTCCACTTACAATGTTTGGATAGATTGAGTAAATATGGTATATAATCATTAGAATGCTGGAGAGATTCTAGACATGGACATACATGTCAGCCGAACCTTATCTGCTTTGCATAAATTCCTTGAATTTATCAGGTATAATAAATTTACCTGAGAATTAGGATTTTTGGAGATTTCATCATGAAGCTACATGAATTAAGTAAACCATACACCAAGGCATAACAATGGTTCCTAGTGTGGATTCTTTCTTCAACTCCAGAAAGTTTCTTCAGCTAAGATGTTTATATACTATATTATAAAATCCCCGAGCAGTCTTATAATGTATATCTTAATAGTTCCCATTGTCAAAAGAAGATAAGCCCATAAATATAATTAATTTGCTCAAGCTCTCAGACAAATGAAATAATGAGTTGAAGATCTAATTCTAAAGATGACAATAAAAGATAGTCTTCCCAAGGGCTGGCAAACATGTGCCAAACTCTTTTAAGGAAGTACCTAAAATGCTAAGTCCCTTTGGGTCCAGTAGTGCAAAACAAAAATTACACATTGAGTTAGAGTCTCAACAAACTTGAGGAGAGGATGTTTTGTTGAGAGTGTTCTGGGTATGCCTCTGACAGGGATACCCATCTAGTTATATCAGCATCTCCATCTCTATGCTGGAACCTATTAGTATGACTGTGGCATAATGTGTTATTCCTTCAAGAAAAGATTTGTAGGTAAGTGTGATTATGAAATATGATGAGGTTCTCTATCTCCCATTGCTTCATTACTACTGATCTATCACAGTCTTGGAAATGCTCTGTGAACTGCATACCTTAGCTAGAAAGGTGTAGGCATCATATCTCCTTTCTCTCTTTTGCAATAAATTAAGATAATTTGATAAATCATGTGTGATTTTTTAAATTGAAATTATATTTTTTTTCATGCAATATGTTCTGGTAATGATTTTTCCTCTTACAAGATCTCCCCTACTTCCCCACCCACCCAAATCCAAACCATTTATATCACTCTTTCATTAGAAAACAAATAGGCATTTAAAAAATAAAATAAAATATAAAAACAAACAAACCATTTTTAAGTTTAGACTTTTAAGTAAGATTCAGCATTATCATCTCTAGCCCAAATGGATCCTAAATTTTTTTTTTTTTTTTTTTTTTTTGGTTTTTTCGAGACAGGGTTTCTCTGTGTAGCTTTGCGCCTTTTCCTGGAACTCACTTGGTAGTCCAGGCTGGCCTCGAACTCACAGAGATCCGCCTGGCTCTGCCTCCCGAGTGCTGGGATTAAAGGCGTGCGCCACCACTGCCCGGCGGATCCTAAATTTTGTATGAATTAGGCTTA
Organism: Peromyscus californicus insignis; assembly: GCF_007827085.1. Lineage (NCBI taxonomy): Eukaryota > Metazoa > Chordata > Mammalia > Rodentia > Cricetidae > Peromyscus > Peromyscus californicus. The sequence continues at coordinate 71,024,732 of NW_026294595.1, forward strand.
ATAAGTACAATTTTACTCTTCATTTGAAGATTCACTGAAGGAACATCATAGAATTCATATTTTTTTAGCTGTTGATAACCCTTTCTTTTTTGCTCTGGCAGGTGACTCTGTTATCTTTTCACTTCTGAGACTCTTAGCAGTTGGCTTTTCCAAACATGCTATCTCTTTTTCTGCTGTTTTTCTAGACCCTAGTGAGCTTAGGGTATTATGGTGGTTTGAATAAGAACCGCCTCCATAGATTCATGTGTTTTAATGCTTGGTCCTTAGGGAGTGGCACTATTAGGAGGTGTAGCCTTGTTGGAATAGGTGTGGCCTTTTTGAAAGAAGTGTGTCATTGTTGCTACAGGCTTTGAGGTCTAGTGTGGCTCAATTATTTTCTGCTGCCTGTGGATCTCTCAGTTCCTTCCTTAGCACCATGTCTGCCTGAATATTGCCATGCTTCTTGCCATGACAATAATGGATTAAATTTCTAAAACTGTAAGCCAGCCTCCATTAAATGTTTTCTTTTATAAGAGTTAGCATTGTTGTGGTATCTCTTCACAACAATAGAAACCCTAACTAAGACAAAAATTGGTACAGGATATTGTTGTAATATGTCTGACCATGCTTTTGTTTGGGGAAATGTGGACTTTGTCACTGTGGATTAGAAAAGCATTTGAACACTTTATTTGGGGCTAACCAGGCCATCCTAGTAGGAACATGGAAGACAGTGGGCTAAGGATGATTTGAACTGTAGAGGCCTGGCTCAGGAGGTTTCAGAGGAGAATTTTAGTATGTTGTGGAGAGAAAGCTGATAGAGATGTAATTGAACAAAGGGGTCATGTTCCAGCCCCAGCAAGCAGTGAAGTTGGAGGCTTTGGCCACATGGTTCTGACTTTAGAGTCAAGGATAGAAGAAAGGGGTTATAAAGTCTCCCTCGGTGACTAGAAAAGCCACTGAGTCCAGGCATATAGCAGGAGTGTTCCTGAACGGATGCCCAGAGAGGTCATTATATGAAGCTGCGAAGATAAAGCTTAGATTTCCTTAAAAACCCTAAGATGTTGGAGATGCCAGAGTCATGGGATACCTGCCAATGAAAGCTGATAACAGGGAGTGGAAACAGCCCAAGAGAAAGAAGTATGTTGAAGTCAACAAAGCTGAATGGAGTTGGAAATCTGAAGAGTGTTTTGACATTAGACATGGAGATGCAGAGTTTGGTGTTTATTTAGCTGGTTTTGGGTCATGATTGGTACAGTATTTCCTTACTATGCTCCCTTCCCTATGTTTTGGAATGGTAATATATATCCTGTGTCATTGTATATTGGCTGTATGTGATCTGCTTTTTAATTTTTGTTTTTATAGGGGATTACAGTTAGAGATTGCCATGAATCTCAGGTGAGAAATTAGGCTTTGGACTTTTAAACAGGGTTGAGATTGTTATAGACTATGGAGATTTTTGAAGTTGGGCAGAATCCTTTTCAGCGTTATGTATGCCTGCAAGCCTGTGGGAACCAGGGAGTGTGGAATGTGATGGTTTGAGTAGGAATGGCCCCCATAGACTCATGTGTTTGAAAGCTTGGCCCTTAGGGAGTGACACTATTAGGAGGTGTGACCTTCTTGGAGTAGGTGTGGCCTTGTAGGAGGAAGTGTGTCACTGTGGGGGCAGGTTTTGAGGCCTAGTGTGGCTCAGTGTCCTTTTGCTGCCTGTGGATCAAGATAATAGAACTCTCAGCTCCTTCTCCAGCACCATGTCTGCCTGCAAACTGCCATGATCATAATGGACTAAACCTCTGAAACTGTAAGCCAGCTTCCATTAAGTGTTTTTCTTTATAAGAGTTGGCATTGTCGTGGTGTCTCTTCACAGCAATAGAAACCCTAACTAAAAGCTGGGCAGTGGTGGCACAGGCCTTTAATCCCAGTACTGGAGAGGCAGAGCCAGGTGGATCTCTGTGAGTTCAAGGCCAGCCTGGTCTATAGAGTGAGATCCAGGAGAGGCACCAAAACTACACAGAGAAACCCTGTCTCAAAAAAAAAACCAAAAAAAAAAAAAGGAAATAAGAAACTCTAAGGCAGGTATCAAGCCACTTTTCATGTGTTAAACTCTCATCACATCTCATAATATTCCTTTAATCAAAAATAACAAGACATTACATGCACTACATCAAGGTAAAAAGAATTCTCTACTTTTGCCTATGGATTAAATTAATCTATCTTTATACTCCAAAGATCATTTAAATAATAGATGCAGTTGATTAAGGGAATGCTACAGATCCTAAACTTTAGAATATCAGAAGGAGTAGCTTTTATCCACTTCCAAGAAATTAAAAACTGAATAATAAATTTGACATATATTCAATTAAAGAAATATAGCTTATCTTGTGAAGTTTGGGAAAATTTTGAAAGAATTTGATGAACCAAATGATGTCTCTATAGCTTTGAACAAATTCCTTCTTAGTTCCTTGTGTTCCACACACGTCTATTATCAATGGTTGGAGGAGAATAAAATGAAATAAGCATGCATTGGATGCTATGGTCTTTATGAAAGACTTTTGATCTTTTCTTCTTCACTATTTAGCATCTATCCCATGTCATAACTGCTCTTTCCTCTGAAGAACTTTTACTTTCTATGCATGCTTCATGGAAACAGAAGGAAGCTTGATCTGTTCTTCACATGTTCCCCTTAGAGATTAAAACTTACACACAGAGATTCTCCCCAAACCTACTCCTGAAACATTGAGTTAGTCAACTCAATGGGGAAGATGTTTGGTGTTTGGGATGACTAAAGAATGTTACTTCTCATTAAGATCTCAACTTGGTATGACAGTAATAGAATGTCTTGTTCTAAACCAGTGTTCTCAACCTTCCTAATACTATAACTTAATACAGTACCTTATGTTGTGGTGACTCCAACCCTAAAATTATTTTTGTTGCTACTTTATAATAGTAATTGTTTTACTGTTATGAACTGTAATGTAAATATCTGTGTTTTCTGATCATCTTAGGCAACTCCTCTGAAAGGGTTGTTTGACACCCAAAGGGCTTTTGACCCCATGGTAGAGAAACCTTGTTCTAAATAATGCTATGAAAATTTCTTTTTTTTTCCTTAGATGTTACTAGTATTTTTTTAATTTTTTTTATTTTTATTTTGCAATACAATTTAGTTCTACATATCAGCCACGGATTCCCTTGTTCTCCCCCCTCCTCCCCCCCTCACCTTCCCCCCAGCCCACCCCCATTCCCACCTCCTCCAGGGCAAAGCCTTCCCCACGGACTGAGAGCAACCTGGTAGACTCAGTCCAGGTAGGTCCAGTCCCCTCCTCCCAGGCCGAGCCAAGCGATCCTGCATAGGACCCAGGTTTCAAACAGCCGACTCATGGAATGAGCACAGGACCTGGTCCCACTGCCTGGATGCCTTCCAAACAGATCAAGCCAATCAACTGTCTCACCCATTCAGAGGGTCTGATCCAGTTGGTGACCCCTCAGCCATTGGTTCATAGTTCGTGTGTTTCCATTCGTTTGGCTATTTGTCCCTGTGCTTTACCCAACCTTGGTCTCAACAATTCTCGCTCAACCTAGATGCCCTTCAACTGAAGAATCGATAAACAAAATGTGGTACATATACACAATGGAATACTACTCAGCAGAGAAAAACAATGATATCATGAGGTTTGCAGACAAATGGATGGATCTAGAAAAAATCATCCTGAGTGAGGTAATCCAGACTCAGAAAGACAAACATGGTATGTACTCACTCATAGCAGGATACTAGATGTGGAACAAGGATGACTGGACTGCTACTCACATCACCAGGGAGGCTACCTGGAAAACAGGACCCCAAGAAAGACACGGGGATCGCCCAATGACAGAGAAATGGAATGAGATCTACATGAACAGCCTGGACATGAGTGGGGGTAGTGAAGGGCAAGGGTCGAGGGAAAGAGAGCTTGGGGGAGCGGGAGATCCCAGATGGATCAACAACAGAGAGGGAGAACAAGGGATAGGAGACCATGGTAAATGAAAACCACATGAGAATAGGAAGAAGCAAAGTGCTAGAGAGGCCCACAGAAATCCACAAAGATACCCCCACAACAGACTGCTGGCAATGGTCGAGATACAGCCCGAACTGATCTACTCTGGTGATGGGGTGGCCAAACACCCTAATTGTCGTGCTAGAAAATATCTTAATACAAAGGTGTGAGTAACTTGAAATAAACATGTATCACTTATAAAGGAACTGCGCAAGAAGAGATGCTCCAGTTGTCCTGAGAAGTTACATGACTTCTATAGTTTTTCTTTGAAAAGATGAACTAAGGAAAATGCACAGCATGTTAGTGCAGGGAAAGCCAAAGGAGAAAACCAGGGTGATGATGTGTATAGACCTACATAGAAGGTGACCTGGTACTGAGCTTTGTGACATGGAAAGGGGATCTAATGGGTTTTAAGGAGAAGTAGTACACAACTTAAACAGTTAGAGGAAACTTACTGAACATAGGAAACTAGCAAACAATTATAGTGCCAGAAAAATTAAAGCAGTAGCTTGCTTTTTTAAGGGTTGTGTGGGGAATATATCCAGAAAAGGTAAATGAGTAATGATAAGCTTCAAAGACAAATGCAAATAACAGCAGCAAGCAAAAGAGGGATGATGCTTTGAATTTAGATGTCATAATAAGAGCACAGGGTTTGTATGTGACTTTTCAGTATTTATCATTTTCCTTCCATGAAGGAGGATTTCTCTTTTTTTAATGTTTTAAGCTGTTCTCACAAAGCTGCATTATTGTTTGATTTTTTTGAAGGTTTTTTTTTTTTTTTTTTTTTTGCCATAGTGTGTTTTTTCTCATTGGTGAATTGATCAGTGAATTGCCACATTCTTACCAAACTATGAATAAATAAGACACTGGCTTCCACCTGGCTCACCTCTAACAAAATAGGAAATGGGATGGAAAGATAGCTCAATGGGTCAAGTTCTTGTCGCAAGCACAAGCTCTAGGATCTGAGTTTCATCCTCCAGCATCCACTTGATATAAGCCCTGCCTGTAACCCCTGTGCTGAGGAGCAGAGACAGAAGAATTCCAAAGGCTCACTGTTTGGTCAGTTTAGCCAAAATGGTGAACCCTAGGTTCAGTGAGAGGCTATGTCTTAAAAAAAAAAGGTAGAGAGTGATAGAGGCCTATTCACTGGTCTCTACATGCAGTCAAGCGAACCTGCTCAAACACTTGTCCTTGTATGTACATGTAACACACATACATTAGGATGGAGGGAGCAAGACAGTAACAAGATGCTGATTAAATAATCCTCCTTTGTATTCCTACCTATGCATTCTGAGAACAGCACTCTGGTTTGTATAGACTGGGGGGCCGGCGGGGGGGGCAGGCGGGGGTCTAAAATTATACCTGTTCAACATTTGCAGAAAAAATAAGACATTTTTGAGAACACTTGATTTTTCAATAAAAGATGGTCAGTTAAATCACTGAAGGTTGTTAGATGAGCAACTTGAACTCATTTATGAAGAACTGTTTTTCACCATTGGATGCAGGTGCAAATCAGAGTTATCCTCCAGTGTTAGTTTACCATTGCATACACAAAGCACAACCTACTCCTGCTAATGTGTCTGAGGACTTAAACAGCATGCCACAAGATGTGCACTTGTGCCTACATATGGTCATGTATGATTCTACATAGACTATGTACGGAGATGTAAGCTTTTCCTTGAGAGTGAAGATTTGTGGTTTGTATTAGGTTCTCAAATGCTTGTTACCAATATAAAGTAATGCAATTAAATGACTGACATAATGAATGAGAAAACCAAGAGGAGGTCCTAAATATTTTAAATACTCAGAAAACATGCGGTTTGGACTGAAGTATCTCAAAAGTGGTTGTTAGCTATCAGTGTGTGGACACCAAGGATAAACATTATTTTATAAGCTACACAGAGTCAAAGAAGTGAGACTTTCAGAGTTGATTCCCACATTACATTAAAAAATGTCATCCTATTTTCTGTATTATGTATTTGTAATACATCCTGTATTGCAGATTTGTAAAATATAATATAATTAATTTTTATTTGTGATAGGGGCTTACAATGTAGTCCTGGCTGGTCTGGAACTCATTATGTTGATCCAACAGAGATGTATCTGCCCCTGCCTCCTGAGTGCTGAGATTAAAGGTGTATACCACCATACCTGGCTCTATGCAATTTTTTCTCAAATATAGTCTCATATAAAAACTTAAGTATTATATAAAATACACAGAAAAAGATGTGATTTGATTGAACTTGTTTGTGATTTTGCATTTTTCCTGGTTGGGTTATTCTTTAGTACTTCATTGAATATATGCAGGGTCACCTGAAGTTTTATTTCTCTTATAATCAGTTTCACTCTGCATTATATTACATATTTTTAAAAATCCATGTATCTATTTATGTTATGCGTAAGCATGTGTGTGTATACATGGGTGTGAGTGTGCCATGACTCATGTTTGGAGTTCAGAGACAACTTGTAGATTTTTTTTCTTTCCTTCCAGCATGTGAATCCTGGAGATTAACCTCAGGTCACTAGCTTCCTTGACAAGAATCTGTTGAGCAATATTTCTGGCCCTAAATGTTGTGTAATGTCAATGTTTTATGAGTGAATTATCAAAGAATAAATTGTGTCATGTAACTAATTTTTTTTTTATCCTTTGAGATAAGCTCTTGCTATATAGCCCAGCCTATCCTGTAATTCACAGCTATCCTACATCAGACTCCTCAGTGTTGGGATTAATGGCACATACCACCATGCTCAACTCTTCCAATGTGTAATTGTGTGTTTGCTCATTTGATCTAATACTGTTGGCACTGGCCCTTGAGTCAGGTAGACTTGACACGATCCTGGCTGTTAGCGATTTGCTATGCAGTCTTAGGCAAGTCCCCAAACTACTTTCTGCTTCAGTTTCCTAATCTGAGAATTATGATTAAAATGGAAGTAATTGCATTGATGATGATAACACCAGTGATGAGGAGGATAATAAAAACAGACATAGAGATAATATGCACCCACGGGGCCACAGTGATGCTGAAATGAAGGAGGGCTTCGGAAAGGCCATTCTTCTAATGATCTTCATCCATCCCCGATAACCCTTCCTCTAACTGAAGAGCTATTAAATATAAATACATAAATATGGCTCTATTAGTTTTAATGGGGAAATTATGATGCTTTGCATTCTAATCTAAGGAAATTAGTTTTCAAAGATAGAAAAACACATAAATTGAATAACAAAAAGAAGTTACATAAGACATAGGCAATGCTTATCAAGTAAATTAGCTTGGGTTGTATGTGAAATTTATCATAACAAAGGTTGAATATTAACTGAAGGATCAAATTAATAAGGGTGCAAAGTGGTACTTTTTGGAAATTCATTATTCAATCCATTATCTTCAAGGGGGCTTATGGTGATTTTGACCCTAAACTACACAACATATATTCCTCACATAGAAATCCCTTTCATATTGGAATAAAAGCCTCCTTCACATTTTCCCCCAAGAGCAGATATAGAACCACTCAAATTTTATTTCCTTTACAACTAGTTGTTTTCTTTTTTATTATCTGCACTTGATCTTAGACAGTGGGCTGAGAAGCAAATTTTGCATTTTGATTGGTTTGTCAAAACATAAGTTACATTATTAGAGTGAGAAATTGTTGGTTAATTTTCTATTAATCTCTGGTCTTGTTGATCTAGCAATCCTAAAACTCAGATGAATAGCACATAGGTGGAATCAACTGCTCTCTTAGGTAGTGCTGTCTTGTCATCTCTCTCAGCATCTATATGTAAAGCCAAAGAATTGAAGTTCATTCCAAATGCAACTCTATTCAATTCATTCTTCTTTTTTTTTTTTTAAATTCCCTTTTTTTTTTTATTAATTTATTTTGCAATACAATTCAGTTCTACATATCAGCCACGGATTCCCTTGTTCTCCCCCCTCCCGTCCCCCTCACCTTCCCCCCAACCCCCCCCCCCCCATTCCCATCTCCTCCAGGGCAAAGCCTTCCCCACAGACTGAGGTCAACCTGGTAGACTCAGTCCAGGTAGGTCTAGTCCCCTCCTCCCAGGCCGAGCCAAACAATCCTGCATAGGCCCCAGGTTTCAAACAGCCAACTCATGCAATGAGCACAAGATCTGGTCCCACTGCCTGGGTGCCTCCCAAACAGATCAAGCCAATCAACTGTCTCATCCATTCAGAGGGCCTGATCCAGTGGGGACCCCTCAATTCATTCTTTATGAGAGTCTCTAAATGGAAACTTCAGTGTCAAGTGAATTGGCAAATATGTCTTAGCTTGAAGTCACTGTGTTGAAATATTACCTTCCATACTATATTTGTTTAATGTGTTTGGGGAAGGTAAATATTCCTCATACTGAATCAAGAAAATGAAAACAGAACGAACACCAGACTTTCCTGGAGAGAGCTTGTTTTTTACCTGCAGAGTTGGTACACGTGCTGAAGCCTGTACTTAGCCGACTTGTAGGTGCCACAGTCAGGACTTAGATCAGGTTGTCTTCGTTCTTTAATACCTTTTTCCTTATTTGTTTTCTTTGCACATCCCTTCTATCTCCTGATACTACACTGAAAGCTTCAACATCACAGAACACCTCAAAATCTTCCAGTGATTGCTACAGACTACCAGGCGACACTTTGGAACCATGAAAACAATTTATTCCCTCCACTACAGTAGAATCTCAAATTCACTTCTAAACTGCGTGTAAGACAGACATTACCATTTTTGAAAGACTGAAATATTCCCTAGGTTTGCTTTGCTGTTTCCGCATGTGTCTGTAAAGCAGTGATGAAAGTGTACTCTTTTCCAGGGGAGGTAGCCTAGCGAATAGACGTCCAGGGTTAGCCAACTCCCAGCAATGCCCTGTTCATCCTGTGTCATCATACTTATCTCTGTGTGGCTTACCTCAGGAAGTACATAAGACAGTGACAGTTGTGATTCAGACAGATATTTTTCTCCATACTGGGATTCTCAGACTTAAAAAGTAAGTTAGGGCTGCTGTGATGATGCAGTGGATAAAGGTGTTTGCCTCGCTAGCCTGATGACCTGGGTTTAATCCCTAAATCCCTTGATGGAAGGAGAAAATCAACTTCTAAAAGTCCTCAGCCCTTCACATGCACATCGTGACATGAGTTGCCAACACTCATACACACAAAATAACAATAATAAATTAAATCCTAAATTTATAGTTTAACTTATTTGAGTTTCTGGAATTCTCTTATGAAAATCTCATTACATGTCCCACATTTGGTATGTTTTTTACCAAAGACAGGTATAAGTATTCACCCAAGGGTCCTGTATTTAATTTTTTTTTTGCCAGTCAGAAATATTCTAGCACCACCTGTCACTTTTGCTCTTGTGTTGGAAGTATTAAGTTAAGCATTTGCAAAAGGCAGAAGGTTTGTAATTTGAATATGTTGTAGCTGCCACTAGAATGTTGATTATGGAGCCTAGATTCAAGGGAATATCCTTGAGTAAGAGCCCCAGTTATACATATTAAAACTTATTAAGTATTAAGCATTATAGTGAGGTCTCAGTAAAAGTTCACCATATCTGCTATAATTATTGTTAACCACATCTTTATTAGACTACATATATGAACACCATTAGTTAGGCATTGTGCCAGGTAATTGTTATGAAATGACTAATTGATTTATTTCTTTCACTGTAACAAAGGACAGAGTTATAGTCATGGAATAAGAGAAATATTCAACTAAAATCTTCATTTGATTGTGATGCATTTGAGCACATGTTCTATTTTGCTACTATATGTATCTGCCTTGCCCAGGAAAGATTGACAGGCTGAGAGGGTCAATTACTTTCCTATCACTAGATAATCCCATTCTGGTATTGCTCACATTATTTTATTTCATAAATTTAAAAACAAAGACCTGAAAGTGGAATGTGGTTCACAACTGCCTATAGTTCTGGTCTAAGGGGATCTGACACTTTCTTCCTGTTCTCTGTCTCTCTCTTTCACACACACACACACACACACACACACACACACACACAGAGAAAATTAAGGAAGTGCTTGGTAAGAAGACACTTTCTACCCCATCCCATTCCCCCCGCAGCACTTCTCACAAGTGACTTGCATGTCCTTAGTATCTCATGGTCCTTCCATCTTATCCAAACATTGTTTTAGAACAAATGTAAATAATAATTTCCAAAACATGATAATTCTCACTCATTTCTCAGTTTTGATTGTAGAAATTTTATCCCAGACACCAAAGAGCTAAGAATTTAGATTATTTTTAAAATTCAATTATTTTGCACTAACATTTCATCTGAATTTGCATTAACCAATAAACTAGAACAATAGATGCACATCTACCTTTGGTAAGAGCAGTATTGAAAATTTAAGCTGTAGTTAAACATACACATACAAGGTAGGCAATGACGAAGGAAAAATGTGGCCAAGTAAATCTCAGTGAAATATCCAGAGGGAACAAGTCCACAAAGGCTGGGTTTTGTCCATTTGTCAGTAACTTACAGATGTTATGATTAGCTGACTTTGGTTTTGTTTGTTTGTTTGTTTTCCTAATAGGAAGTTTAAAGCCAAATACACAAGCTGTCTTTGAATATACCTGTTTTTTCCTGTTATCTATCATGTTTTAGGAGCTTCTTCTGCAGGAGTTTCCTAGCTCTGACTTACTTTTAACCAATTCTGTGGCATGTTTCTTGAATGGAAACTTCTTTGTAGAAATTTCAGTTCTGTGAACACAGTACATTATGTAGCTGGAATCAAGTTGCTGTTTTGACTCATATTTATGTATAGTGTTGTTTATTATGAAAAATGTCTCAAACATATGCTATTCATAGTATGAGCTGCACAGATGATGCCATGTACTTCTGAGAATAATTCAGTACAATACGTGAAGAACCACCCATTTTGCAGCCTATTTTCATACTATTTTTTAAGTTATATGTAGATGTAACCGACCATCTTATTAAATAAGAAACAGAACCAATGCAAAGAAGAAAGCCAAGAGATCAGAGCTAAGAGCTTTACCCTTCCTGCTGAAGCTAGCCTCTTTAGCCAAGAGACCTCTCCGAAAGAGACCTACTTCCTGTCTGTTTGTCTTTATATAGACTTTCTGTTCTGCCTTCTCATTGGTTGTAAACCCAAACACATGACTGCCTCATCAATGCCTGCATGTACAGCCCTCCAGGTCTTCTATGGTATTGAGATTAAAGGCGTGTGTCTCCAATGCTGGATGTATCCTTGAACACACAGAGATCTACCTAGCTCTGCCTACCAAGTGCTGGGATTAAAGGCATGCACCACCACCACCCAGCTTTTGCTATGGCTCTAATAGCTCTGACCCCCGGGCAACTTCATTTATTAACATACAATAAAAATCACATTTCAGTACAAATGAAATGCCACCATAGTTATAGTCAGTTTAACTCATGCTGATAAGGAATTGGAGTATTTATCTTAACTTTAATACATTTGTCAAATAATAATATCCTTCTTTGTGGGTTGGGTAAAAAGTCAGCTGCTAATTCAAGAATTTCTAAGTATTCTAATTAAGATTTAAAACCTAGCAGGAAGATGAAATGAGGCACTCACAGTGCAGATTTAAAGAGACAATATATTAAGTTCCAAATACATTTAACTCAGTGAGGCCATAAAAGTAAAATAAAGAAATAATCAATCTCAGTGTGTAAGTAAATGTAGCCATAGTATTTATTAATTATGACCTATCTTGGAGGGACATAAATAGTAACTCTTTTGAGGTCATCAAAATTTTACCCACAATATTTAAGAGATGGCTTCAGTCCTGAAGACTGAATATACCAGCATACACCATTAACAGGTATATATGGGTGAAGAAGTGATACATATACATATACATACATACATACATATATATATATATATATATGTATATGGGTGAAGAAGTGAGATATATTATATATATATGTGGATAAATAAATAAATAAATATATATAGCTTTATTTATCCATAAAGAAGAATAAACTTAAATATTTGCAGGAAATAGAAGCAAATCATCATGCTAAATGAAATAAGCCAGACTCAGGAAGACAAATTTCATGTTTTCTCTCATATGTGAAACCTAGATTTAAACATATATGTACTATGTATGTGACCATAAACATAGGCTAATGGGGAATAAATGTGAGGAAAGCAAAGATCAATGGTATATATCTGTGAAAAATGTTACAGTGAAAACCATTGTTTTCTATGCTAATAAAACAAGCAATAAACAAGGAAGAACAACCAAAACCAAACCAACATTTGCCAACTTGAGGCTACTACACAGAACACTGAAATCACAAGTGTAACAACAAAGGCAGACAAAACTATGTATGGGTGGATTAAAATGGATTTGTTTGTGGATGCATTTTTGTATATTTCTGAATAAAAGCATGGAGAAATTAATTAATGACAATTCATTTCTTTTTTTTTAACTATCAAAACACACCTTAGATACAATTGCTAACATTAAGTACTGTCCCACAGCACTGTGACACAATCAGTTCCATCCCATTAAAAGTAATTAAAAAATAGCTGGATTGATAAAGATAAGCTTGATTTCCTTTGATCTCCTGGAGCATCCCATAAGTGACAGTTCACAGCAGCCATCAACAAAGCTCATGATTTAACACTTGAATGAAGGTACACATCAAAACCTTATGTTTTCTATGGTTACTTGTGAGGTCCTTATCTATTGTTGAGAAATCCCTTGCAACAACATAGGCTGGAGGTAGTGCTTTGTGACTTAGAACACCTCTTCTAAAATGTAAACCAAACTCAAAGATTTCACAACTCTTCTGATTCCCCATTGATTGTTTCTTGACAAAACAAAAGGGAAGTGATTAAAGAGAGCCATTCTGAATGTCATGAGATAATTGTTTTTGTGAGGTAAATTCTTATTGTGTGTTTACCCAACATAGAAATAGCAGCAAAACTTTATAGGTTCAGGAAAAATACATACATCTTTATATCCTTACTGAAACACATACAGAAATAAGTAGTGACATTTTCTCCAAGAAAAATTTTATTGTAGATGATCTCTTCTGAATTTGTGGCCATATAGGATGTTCCACTTTTATTTATCTTTTTCCTTCTATCTTCAGGATCATCTTGACTTACACTTTTTGTATTTAAATTTTATAAAAATTCTACTAGCTGGTGATTGATTGGCAGGTGAAAAGCTTTTCTTCTAACCGTCTTTGGGATCTTGTCATAGAAGGAACTATTGACTGGCAGGTTGATAATTAATGCTGGGCTGCATTTCTTTGAGAACATTACCTGGTAAAGATTTTTTGTTAGCTGGGCAATGGTAGCACATGCCTTTAATCCCAGCACTCGGGAGGCAGAGGCAGGCAGATCTCTGTGAGTTCGAGGTCAGCCTGGTCTACAGAGCAAGATCCAAGAAAGGCACAAAGTTACCCAGAGAAACCCTGTCTCAAAAAACAAAAACAAACAAAAAACAAACAAAAAAGATTTTTGTGTTATTATTCATCCCTCTTAAAACTCATGGGAAGGGTATATGCTCCTCACAGAAGCCATGGGTTGACAAATAAAAAGACCTATGTCAAGTGTGGGATAGCTCCTCTTAAACAGTTGATCAGGGATGCTTCAGAGATCCTCCAAATAATACAAGATGTTGTTATGTCTATTGGTCTTCCACAAGACCTTACTGGTAAGATTCTACTGCTGAAGATACCACACAGCTTGGTCACAGAACATAGAAAATACGAGTTAGAAATGAGTAGGTGTCTTCCTCTCTACTGGAAGGTATTCTGCAGGCTGTTTAGGGGAAAAGATCAACATCTTCCAGCTGTGAACCTATTATGTTCACTACAAACAAACGTGGTAAAAACATGTCCATGCCACAGTGGCATGAATGTTATGAGGGGTAACCAATTGATTTGTCATTGGATTCAAGATCCTCTCTGAAGGAGGAAATATGTGCCAGAAACTGGAATTTTGATCAAGAACTCAGAGGCCCCATGGATGAAACTATGTTTACTATTTTGCTTAATATAGTATAAAACTGTACTTTATATTCATAACTCTATATCTGTATAGGACCTCTCAGTCCTCATCAGAGAAGTTCCTTTGTGCAGTGGATAGCAGTCAGGTAATGCAGAATCACAACTGGTCAAAATACAGAAAATAAGTATCTGGGGAATGCTCAGCCACAAATGTGGCATCTACATTCTACCCACTCTCCTAAGTTCTTAGGGAATGTTGCTGAAAAGGAAGTGGAAAGATTTTAACAAACAGGTTAGAAAAGACTAGGGTGAAACAGTGTAATAGAGACATGACAGGTCTGCTTTACTCATAAACTTACAACTGTGGTCACTTGTATAAAACCTACACAAAATCAAGCCAGTCAACATTGTAACATGAAAAAAGATAGAGGGGGAGGGCGTCATGAGCTCCCACCCCTAGCTGAAGAGATATTTGCAGGTGATGGTTTCTGCTATGGAGTCAGATTTCACTGTGGGTGAGGCCCATGGTAAGTTTCCCATGCTCCAGTGAATTGCCCCAGATATATGATTATATGGACAACACAAATTAGATTCCATAGGCTATTTAAAAATAAAAGAATAGGTGTTAGGAGAGGGTAAGAGTGGGAGGGTAGATTTGAGAATAATTAGGAGGGAGAGTGTGGAACAAGTGTCATTAAATACATTGAGGGCATATATGAAATTCTCAAAAAACTAATAAAAATATTACATTTGGAAATATATGAGAGCTCCTGAGTAAACTGAGTGTTAGGGGGCCCAATAGAGGGTAGGGGATTGGGCATGAGAACATAAGGGAATGGGATGGTCCAGATGGAACAGGGACAGAGTGGGAGAGCAATGAAAGAGATATCTTGATAGAGGGAGACATCACGGAGATAGGGAGAAACCTAGTGCTAGGGAAGTTCCCAGGAATCCATAAGGATGACCACAGCTTAGACGACTAGCAATAGTGGAGAGGGTGTCTGAACTGGCCTACCCCAGTAATCAGATTGGTGAATATCCTAACTGTCATCATAGAGCCCTCATCCAGCAACTGATAGAAGCAGATGCAGAGATCCTCAACCAAGCACCAGGCAGAGCTCCAGGAGTCCAGTTAAAGTTGAAGAGAGGGAAGAAAGATTCTATGAACAAGGGACATCAAGATCATGATGGGGAAAGCTACAGAGACAACCGAACAAAGCTAGTGGGAACTCATGTACTTTCGACCAACAGGTGTGGTGCCTCCATGGAACTGGACTAGGCCCTCTGCATAAACAAGACAGTTGTGTAGCTTGGTCTACTTAGGGGCCTCCTGTCAGTAGGATCAGGATCTATCCCTGGTGCATGAGCTGGCTTTTTGGAACCCATTACCTATGGTGGGACATTTTGCACAGCCTTGATTCAGCGGGGAGGGGCTTGGACCTGCCTCAACTAAATGTACCAGGCTCTGCTGAGGCCTTACCTTTTTGGAGATGGGGGGGTAGGTCAGGGAGAAGGGAAGAGAGGGGGATCTGTAATTGGTATGTAAAATGAATAAAAATTTTCTTAATAAAGAAAAAGAAAAAAATAATAACTAAAATTTAGACTGAAAAAATAAACCCTCATTCTATGTCATTATCTTTTGAAATTTTAACATGAAAGACTAATGCATGCATATCTTTGGGCCTTCATACAACATTAGGCTATGTGTATCAGAGAATTTTTTATTCACTCTAGTCTTAACCTTATAAAAAGGGTAATTGAGTATACTCTTTTCATATTCCTCTGGAATATAGACATTGTAGAGTTATCTCCCTATACAACCTACAGGGACTGTATTGAATTATTTTGTCTTTGCTGATATTCCTACCCTTATGAGAGTTCTTCTGTGACTACTTTAATACCTCACATTTATGTTTCATTAGAAAAATGAGTTATATTTTATGCTAAAAGCGACCTGATTTAGGCTGGTCTCCTGTGAAATTCTTGCTCATTATGGGAGTGACCATTAGCATCATAACCCTCAATGCTCATTACATTTTTAATCTCATTATAAGAGGACTTGGAAGAAGATATTGCCAGAGTTTTTCTGTCATGCTAAATTTTGCAAGTTGCAAGATGTTTGGAGATAGAATTATCATAGATGAATATTGAATTAGTTCAGTGATAAGAAGAAAGAAATATCTGAAGTTCAAAATTGAAGGAAAACAAAAAAAGTATAAACTCAATGGAGAAACAATGTCAGTCTTCTCTCTTTTTATGTTGAAATGATTTTTGTCTTTGAAATATACTTCTACCAAATCATCACTTTTACTGGGTCCATTTTTCTCCTTGTCCTTGTCTGCCTCCTCCTCCTTCTCCTTTTTGTCCTCCTCCTTCTAGTTCTCCTCCTTCCAGAGAGTTCAAGAACAAGAATTCAAAGAAAGAGGGGTTGACACTGCCCTTTGGATTTAATATGTTAATCTGATTACACTCTTTTAAGGAAGTTAGTGGGTATTACACATTCAACATTACTTCTCTCACTGTTCTCATAGTGATGTTTGTGTTTTGTAGGATAGTCTTCCTCTGGGATTTTTACCGTAATATCGTACAAATGATTCTCAGAAACACACAGGGCATGTTATCTATAATCTTTGTGGTCCTAGAAAGAAACTTGAGGAGAAAGCCAACTAAGCTACAGTTAGGAGGAGTCTTTAACTTTTTTTCTTTTATCAGTTCAGGTTATATAACGAGGCCAATGGCACTTTAATTATGCTCTCAGATGATGCTACCTAAATCAGGAGTCTTTCACTGCAAGATTGAAACAGAAAAGATACTATCAGGACTGATAATGTAAATGAGAGAGCAGAATCACCCCAGAAAATGTTGTTTTGTAATTTTAACTGCCTATGACTATAGGAATGTGTGTAAAATTGGATTTCTGTGTATACTTTATCTGTTGGGATATCTTAAGCACACATCCATGGATAAAAATTAAGCTAATTTGATTATCATGAGAAATGTCCATTACCTCCTGCAAATCTCTCAAATAAATAAATAGTTTATTTTTTATTTGTTTATATAATGAGTCAATTGCATAAGATCATAAAGCTCTGAAGCTTTTTAAAATGCACAAATAATGCTGAGTGAGGTGGTATGTATTTTCATTCCAAGTACTTAGGAGGTAGGTTATGGGAGGCTATTTATGAGGTCAAAGCTAGCCTTGGCTACATAGAAAGACCCCATCTTGAAAATAAGTATGTGGTAAGTTTAAAGTAATGACTTCTATGAAAATCAGAATATAGAACCTGTAGTCATTTGAAAACAAGGAGAAAATTAACTGAATCATCTCTGCTAATATCCTTGTCTTTTTAGGAAGTGCCCCTCATGATTTTTTTATGTCACCTCACTTTTTGAAAGGAATTATTTTTGCCTTTGGTCAGACATCACTAATGACTTCTGCCAGTAGAACCCATATCCTATGAGGTCTTCTCATCTATGGATTGAGGACTTTATTGGAGCTTATATGGAAGAAATAAGTACCCAAACCAGAGCCACAATTGGGTCTATTTAACGTTAGGAAAGGTCACTGAGTCATAGAATCTTTGGACTATTAAAATTATAGAAAGAAGAAATACTAAGGGAATGTTTTAAAATTGATGGGAGCCAAGTGCTGGTAAGCAAACAAGTCTCTAGGACACTAAGTTGGCTACCTCACCTGCCCCAGGAGGGTACAACCTATGGCATACTCAATATTTTAGTTTCTAAGTCAGTCTGATGAAGTTAGAATAGATTTGTCTAAGGATCATAAGGCTAGAGACCTAGTGCCAGCTCTAAATGACAAAGATCATTGAGTGGGCATCACTCTTCTTACTGCTTCTTCTTTACTGTTTTAGCCTCCATATCTGGACAAAGAAAGATTCTGTTTATTTTATTTTTTAAGAATTTTTTTTATTCATTTTACATACCAACCACAGATCCCCCTCTCATCCCTCCTCCAACTCTCCCCAGCCTTCTCCCTTGACCCACACCCCTATCTCCTACTCCAATATGGTAAGGGATCCCATGGGGAGTCAAGAAAGCCTGGTAATTCAGTTGAGGCAGGACCAAACCCCTCCCTGCTCTATCAAGACTGAACAAGGCATCCAACCATAGGCAATGGGCTCCAGAAAGCCAACTCCTGCACCAGGGATAGATCCTGATCCCACAAAGAACCTATTGACGGTAGCAGTGAGCAATAATTTCCAGGGGGTTCAAAGTTAAATGAAAGAATCTTTGAATCCAGTTTTGAATGTTTGTTCTTGGGTAAGGAAGAAAAAGTCTTGCCTATAGGCATAGGGACATCAGGAGGAGAAACACAATTCAGGATTGAGTGGACCATTTTTGTGGAGGGCAGAGTAATTAAGAAATTCCACCTGTGTATTTGTTTACTCAATTATTTGTGACTTCTTATCAGCAGGACTGTGATTTATCATCACTGTATTTTTGACTGCAGTATGAATACTTTACATTAATTTCACTATGAACATGATAGGAAAAGGACCTTTAACTATCCAGGGGCTGTGTCCCAGACATTTGGAAGTTAGGTTGGCAGAGTCCAAATACAGAAATAAAGAGAGATAAACAAAAAAAGGCCATTAGAATGGATGTTGTGGGTCACTGATGCCTTTCTCATACAGTTATTGTTCAGATGACTTTGGAATCTCTGATGATTTTAATGTTAATTTATCTTTACAGCTAGCATAATATCATAATTGATGATTTTATTTTTCTTTTTAATTGATGGGTTGGTTTTTCAAAATCAATTGTAGGGGAATTAAAAATGTGAGCAGAAAAAAAGTCTAGTATAACAAATGTCTCATTAAGTTCCTTTCTTCCTAGTATCCTTCTTCCTGTTTAGTTAAGTGACTTAATTATGTCTCGTGAAAATGAACAGTGAATGAGTGTGAAGTGAGGCAGCAACAAGGACTGACTGGTCTTTAAATCTGTTGAGGACAATCAGAAGGCAACAGAAAATGTCAGCCGGATAGAACAATTCCTTCGAACACATTAGATGTCTCTCTTCTACTTTCTTAGAGGATCTTGGTTTGAGATCAGTGACCATTCTCCTTTTGACTTCTTTCATCATTTCCTTTACCTTCTTCTGTTCCACAGAAGAGTTCAATGCAACTCTTCTTTTGTCTACAACTAATAGACAGAGGTCAGAGGCAAATGTATTCAGTGGTCAATTAGTTGTATTAAAGATGTGATGATGTGGTGATGGTGATAGTGAGTACTTTTCATTGACTGCATATTGTAGGTGAGACACAACCTCATTTAATAGATGATGTAATTCTATTTTTGCTTTATTACATATGTTAGGGAACCTTGACTCACAGAAATTAGTTATAATTTCCAAAGTCATGGTTGACTTTTGTTTTCATTTGTTGTTGTTGTTTGGAGGTTTGTGGGGTTTTTTTTTGCAACTAATAACATCCATCTTCAACTGGCCCAAGCAAGTAAGAGTGCATTGGCTCAAAATACTGAAATGACTGTTAGTAGCTTTGTTTATAGTCCAAAGACAGATTCAGATGTTTAGACAATGTGATAAAAAATTAATTATTCCTCTTGGTCTGATTCTCTCTGTTGTGTTGGCTTCAATATTTTATTGGTGATAGCCAGTTAGTTGTGAGGGTTTTATTGCATATTCAACATTTCCAGCTTGAGAATAAATTTGGGAAGGGATCTGATTGACTAGTCTTTTAGACATAGGTTAATCATGTAGTGTAAGTGTTTCAGGGCTTTGATTTTGATAGGCCTTAGGTTTATAGAAATCCAACCCCTGGAAGTGGGAGGAGTCACTTTAGTATACGTATGTGTTTTAGGTTTAGTCATGTACATATATAACTACATATAATCAAATATATATGGGAAGGAATATAGACAATATGTGTTTAAAAAGCACTAAATTTTAATATTTTAAATCTCTCTGCTTCCAGAAAGATGATGTGAGATCCTAGATGTGGACCCAGATAATCTGACCCTGGATTCTACTATATTCTGAGTAATATTTTAGTAGTTGATCTGCAGAGGTTATCTCATTTAATTACCACTATGATTTGCTGAGACTATATTGCCTCCAGGATGTATAAGAAATTAAAGACTTACAGGGTTGTTTGCCAAAGACTGTAGTATTTCTAAGTCACTAAAACAGAACTAAACTAATAATTACTTAACTTTGCATTGAATTTCTTCTCCCCTGCTATGGACATAATAATGAACATTATATGAATTCCTTTTACTTTCAACAGGAGGTAGGGCATGTGGTAAATTTTGCTATTTAGAAATAATCACAATATCTCATTGGCATTAAAAATGATTTTTGAATTTCAGCGTCATATTTCTCTGGTCAGCCAAGAAAGAACTGCTTTGAGCTGGTAACAGAAATGAGTTTTCCTCTATCTGTGACACTCCTAAGCCCAGGCTGGAGTAGCAAGGTGCATCAAGGGAATTTCCAAAGAAAATTCCAACAGGGCAAATACATTTCAAGCTTCTGCCTGAATTTTGTCCACTAAGATTCCATTGATTAGAACAAGTTCATGTCCCAGTTCTGGTTGAATGAGTGGGAGAGGCACATTCTACTCACAGTGGTGTAAGTGGAGTAATGAGTCTTGTAATCATCTGAGTTATCATGAAGTACTCCAAAGAATGCTGATCAAAGGTTTTTGAACCCAATTTACATTGCTTGTTGTTTTCCTTCTAAGACACAACTTACTGAAAGGGCATGATAAATGCATAATTTGAAACAACAAGATCACTAGTCAAACATAGCTGTTATTGATAGTAGTGCTGTACTTCATACAAAACAGAAACCTATGAAAACTTGAAATACATCTGTTATTGTTATGATATATTTATATGATAATAGAAACACAAGTATTGTGGGGGGCCAATACATTATATTTTATGGCAATATTTTAACCTGAAATTGAAAGAGATAGGCAACTCTTATGTTAAAAATGATTGTGATGATTTGACAGCCATGAAGCTGAATGGAATCATTTGTTGAGAGTTGGAATATTATCTACCAGAGTCCTTTTCCCAGCATGTCTTCAGGACTTCGGAAGATCATAGACAAATTATGTTTTACTGGTTATACTTATGACTAATTGAACATATTACATTCTAAATTTCTCTCTGCTTATAAAGCACTGCAAATTTTCATGGCAGCAATACTTCTTTACTAAGGAAGTGAAGGAGATAAGCAGGGTAATGCGGGCATAATTTATGTTGAAGAAAAGGCTACATTGTTCTTATAATTGAAGCAGCAGACATGAGAATTGAAATTATCTAGCTGACTTCATTATTGAAAGTGTGATATGTTTAATACATTCATTCATTTGTCTAGCAATAAGTAATTTTTTCAGTGTTCCTAGGATGGATACATAAAATAGGAAAGAAATTGTGCCTTCCAAAGAGAAAACATAGCTTCTCACCACAATGTAGAGACAAATTGAACAAAAGGGAGAGATCTGAACTCAGAAACCCTGGATTTTACTATTGACTAGTTTTTGGACATTGAAAGAATAACAACTATGCTTTCCTTGTATTGAAAAGAAAGGGGTTTACAGTTATTCCAAAAGCAAACCCAAATAGAAATTACAGCATGTTAGAGAGACACCAAATATATGGCAAATTCACTCACATGAGTTTATTTTGAGTACTTAATACTTGTAATGAGTTTTAATCTCAGTGTTGGCAAAATAGACAAAAGACAAGCCTCCAACCCTGAAGATTTTATATGCTGGTGAGGGACAGTCATCAAATGGGTGAAAAAAATGATTCTATGGTTTAACTTCAGGTGTAAATAAATGCTGTAGAAAAAAAAGACAGAATGAGGGTAGCATAAGTAATTGGGTACCCGTGTCTGTTTGACGAGATAGCAATAGGGACAACAATTAAGCTATTGTATTGATGTCACAATGATTTTGGAAAATACCATACCCCAAGCAGTGAAAGGTACATGGATAGGAGGGTTTTTGATAAGCTTAAAGAACTGTAAGTCAATAATTTCCACACACACACACACACACACACACACACACACACACACACACTAAATAGATAGATAGATATAAATAAATAAATAAGAAATGTGGGACAGTGAGTATAGCGTATGGCATAGAAGTTACTTAAGAGCCAGGCTGAGTGTTTAAACGATTATGTTACCCTATTTATTTTCCTTTTTCTGTATTCAAAATCCAGGGCCACATTTACACAGAATTCAAGTGAAAATTAATAACGCCAGTGTCTGGAAAACAAATGATACAAAATGCTTGTGAGCATTTGGAGAAATGAGGGCTCTTAGGCATTGCTAATGAGACTGTAAACACATACAGTTGCTATGGGAAAGAATATAGAAATTCCTCAAAAAAATTCAAAAATTAAACACTTATCATTTTCCTCATATTTGATTTTGTGGTTTAGGAATTCCCATAGAAGTCTCAGTTGTGGAAGGTTTGGTTCCTAGAGGGGGGATGTGATCATTGAGAACACACGGCAACAAGATTACCCTGGCCTAGTCAGTGAATGAATTTGTGGATGAGTTTGTGGTGGCATTGCTGGGAGGTGATAGACATTATTGATGTGGGACATACTTGATAGAGGCAGGTCACTAGGGCCCATAACTTCATGTTTCTGTTTCATCAAAGTCCTAAAATGTATTGGAGATTGGTATCCACGGAAACTGCTGAAACCATGAACTAAAATGAACACTTATCTTCAGGTGTTTGGACAGAGCAATGGAAAAAAGTAATACACAAGGAAGCTGCAAAAGGATGACCCCTTAGAAGTAGAGAAGAAAACGGTGGTTACCAGAGGC
This sequence comes from Peromyscus californicus insignis, assembly GCF_007827085.1. Lineage (NCBI taxonomy): Eukaryota > Metazoa > Chordata > Mammalia > Rodentia > Cricetidae > Peromyscus > Peromyscus californicus. The sequence continues at coordinate 71,047,550 of NW_026294595.1, forward strand.
TGGATAGGATAAGAGAGGAGGTCTGTACTTACTTATCCAGAATGAAGACACAGAAGAAACCCATTTTAGTGGACTGTGACACCTAAGCATGGATATAGAGTTAACAATGTCACATCACATAAAACAAATAAATGAGCCGGGCGGTGGTGGCACACGCCTTTAATCCCAGCACTCGGGAGGCAGAGCCAGGCGGATCTCTGTGAGTTCGAGGCCAGCCTGGTCTCCAAAGCGAGTTCCAGGAAAGGCGCAAAGCTACACAGAGAAACCCTGTCTCGAAAAACCAAAAAAAAAAAAAAAAAAAAAAAAAAAAAAAAACCAAGAAAACAAATAAATGAGCTAGGAGAGATGCTTTGAATGCTCTCATGACAAGAAATGATACATGTTCAATATTATGGATCAGTAAGGTATCCTGAATTGACCACCAGGCAATGTATATATTCACTGAAATAATGCATAGTGCTGTGTTCCCATTCATAGCTTTTAATTAAAATAAAATGTTCGACCCATCCCCACAAACACATTATTTATAATAATGGAAAAGAACAGTGTTGCAGGTGAAGATATTTCTTGTTGATGACCTACTGAAGAATAACACATGTTTGGAAAACTGGAAACTCTCCACATAGACATTGCTATCATGGCTGCAGCATTTCTCAGGTTTGTGCATATCATGCTTGTCCCTGACAACAATGAGCACTTTGCCTTAGCATTTTCTATGTCTCATAAAACTTGCCAGGGTTATTTTCCTCTCTCAAAAACAAATAATAATAAATCAAAAAGATGTAACTCATCCCTGAGAATTTCATTTGGTAGGTTATGGTCTCTAGTGGGTGAATTGTTTCTCCCATTGTATGATGATTCTGTTTTAATTTATTTCATATATGTATACATTTTAGCAAATGTCTTCAGTAGGTTTTCATATAGCTTTTCATAAGGCCTGTTGTTTCAGTTTTCCTTCCCCTTATTTCCTCCCCTACCATGTACTTCTATCTTCTACTTCATTTAATCCTCTTGTTCTGATTTCCCTTTCAACCCTTTATAACACTCTGTTCTATATCCTCTTCCTTGGAAGAACCCCTCCTGCCCCTGATCCCTTACTAGCTACCTAACTTCTATGGTTATTTTAAATGAAACACACATATCTAAAGCTTAAAAGGTAATATCCACATATAAGAGAAAATGTGCACTGTTTATCTTGCTAGGTTTAGCTTACCTCTTTCAGGGTGATTATTTCTAGTTTCATTATTTTAACTGCAAATTTAATTTTTTAACAGCTAAACAGTATTTCATTGTGTTAATGTACCACATTTTTATTATCCTTTCATCAGCCAAAGGATATCTAGGCCTCTTCAAATTTCTGGCTATTACAAACAGAACATCACTGAACATACATGATAAGGGTCTTCGCAGTAAGATGCAGACTCTTTTGAGTATATGTTCACAAGTGGTTTAGATGGATCTTATGAGAGATTTATTTTCAGCTTTCTGAGGAAGCTCCACGCTGATTTCCATAGCAGTCGTACACATTTGTATTTTCACCAGCAATGGGGTTTGTCTTACTCCATGTCTTCACCAGAATCAGATGTCATTTTTTTTTATTACTAATCTTGGCCATTTAGTCTGGGGCTAGATGAAATCTCAAAGTAGTTTCAATTCAAAGATGTTTCTCAGCTGTTTGTGTTTTATCTTCTGAAAACTTTCTGTTTAGTACAGCACCCCATTTTAAAAATTGGGTTACTTTGATGATGTTCAGGCTGTTTTAGTTCTTTGTATATTCTAGGTACAATCCTCAGGTAGATGTACAGTTGATAAAATTTTCCCATTCTGTGAACTGCCCCTTTGTTCAAATGATGGTGCCATTTTTCTGTGCAGAACCTTTTCTGCTTCACAAGGTCCCATTTATTACCTATTGGTCTTAATTTCTGTGTTCTTGAGATCCTGTTCAAATAGACATTTCCTGTGCCACATAGTTCAAGCCTATTCTTCAATTTCTATCCTACCAGATTTGAAATATCACATCTTATGTTGAGGTCCTTAATCCACTCGGCTTTGAGTCTTATGCAGGGTGTTAGATATGGATCAATTTTCATTCTTCTGCATGCCAATATCCAGTTAGATGAACACCATTTGTTGAAGAAGCTGTCTTTTCTCTATTGTCCATTTTGGCTTTTTTAATGAAAGATTAGGTGTCTACAGGTGTGTGAAGCTATGTCTAAATCTTTAATTTGATTCCACCAATCAATATGTCTGTTTTTATGCCAATGCCATTTTGTTTTCGATTACTGTAGCTTTGTAATATGATTTGAAATCTCAGATTGTGGTCTCTCCAACATTTCTTTTGTAATTCAGGACTGTTTCAGTGATTCTATTTTTTATTTGTCTTTTTTTTTTGTGTGTGTGTGCTTCCATTTGAAGTTTAAGATTTATTTTTCAATTTCTTTGAAGAATTGTGTTGGGATATTAATGAGAATTGCATTGAATCTATAGATCTTTAGTAGGATGGTCATTTTCACAAGATTAATCCTACAAATCTATAACCATGAACAGTGATATCTTCTTTAACTACTTTCTTCAATGCCTTAAAATTTTTATAACACAAGTCTTTCACTTGTTTGTTTAGAATTACTCTAAACATTTTTGAGGCTCCTGTGGAAGTATTGTTTTCCTAATTTCTTTCTCAGTATGTTTGCCATTTGTATGTAGGATGGCTACTAATTTTTGTGTGTTGATTTTGTAGCCTTCTATTTAGCTGAAAGTAAACCACTGGGAATACTCCAGGCTATTACCAATGTTATTGGTTACTCTTTACAACTTGAACGATATTGCCAAAGACACCACATACTTATGACATAGAACATGGAAAAATGTCACTGCTACTCAACTGAGAGCTTCACCACTCCCAGCATTCATAATGCTAGAAGGTGCTATGCAAACTACTGGGGGGCAGGAAAGTAATCAATCTCATCCAGTTATGAATTCTATAAATTATAATAATATTGTGATTTCAAAATATGCACATAAAGTGGCACAGATGTCAGGGGAGTAACCAATCATGTTAAAAAAATTGTATTTAAAGTCAACTCCATGAGATGGAACACATACCTGATGTTGTTAATGAGGCCAAGAACCAGATACCAGATAAATCATGGGCCTAGGAGGAATATCTATTACAATTATCTGCTAAAAGATCAAAGCAATAACTTGACTCCTATCTACATATTGCTATATCCATAAGTCATTGCATTACTTAACCTTTGTCAGAGAAGCTTCTACTTGCAATACATGGTAATTAACACAAAGACCCACAACTGAAAAATGTGCAGGGATACACCCTGAATGTAATGTCTTTGTTATACAGTCCCTCAAGGCTTAGAGGTGGTAGAAAGACTATAATAGCTATAGGCAGTGAAAAGTTTTGTTTTCCAGAAACAACAAAGAAGATACATGTTGTAGTTAGAGTTTTCCTGCCTGGCCCACAGTCAGGGCAAATCTCTCTTACCTGCCAGTCCCACAGTCGCTCAGACCCGACCAAGTAAACACAGAGACTTATATTGGTTACAAACTGTATGGCCGTGGCAGGCTTCTTGCTAACTGTTCTTACAGCTTAAATTAATCCATTTCTATAAATCTATACCTTGCCACATGGCTCGTGGCTTACCGGCATCTTCACATGCTGTTTGTCATTGTGGTGGCTGGCTGGCAGTGTCTCTCTGACTCAGCCTTCCACTTCCCAGCTTTATTCTCCTCCTTGTCCCGCCTATGCTTCCTGCCTGGCCACGGGCCAATCAGTGATTTATTTATTGACCAATCAGCAACACATTTGACATATAGACCATCCCACAGCAACATGTATAAACTCACCAAGTCTTTGACAGTAGGTAAAGTTCTGAACAAGATCAAGCATAAACAAAGGAGGGGAAGTGGGTCCAAAGTCCACCCCTAACAAAGAAGCTATTCATAAATGACAGCTGCTGAAAGAGGGAAAATCAATTCCTTTCAATGTAGTGACATAGGTATATCAACCACACTCCAGGGAAGGCCCTATGCTCACTAGCAATTGGCCACCAGAAATCATGCTTAAGGTTTTTAGTGACTTTTTGTTATTATTGTTTGTCTTTAAGAGAGAAAGAACATGATGTTGAGTGGGTAGGGAGTGCAGGAGGATCTTGGAAAAGTTAGGAGGACAAGACAAAATGTAATACAAATTTACTCTATGAAATTCTCAGGAAATAAAAAAAATGAAATGGCTTTAGATTAAGTGGATTTAAGAAAAAAACTTTCATCATTAGCCAATGACCATTTTAAGACTAATTTTCTCTTCTTTGATCTTTGAATGATTTGATTTTCATTTTCGGAAATGAGTAAAAAGGAACAGAATTAAGAGATAGTTGTGAGTCTTTTCTGTTGCAATTTACAATTTTTTAAAGTAGGCATTATCTCCACCCTAGTCATGAGAAAAATGAGATTCAAACAGAGTAAGCTATGCATGCATGCAGCCAGTTGAAGATAGAGATGGGTCAAGCCCAAATTTTATATCCAAGAAAAGAAGTTTTTTTTCTTTTCACTCTGCAGCACTCCCCTGTCCTGGTATATGTTCTGCTATACAATGCTAATACATGTGTGGGGGAAGTAAATACATTTTTCTGAATGTTAGCAACAACTTATTCAGATAATACATTAAATGATTAAGCAGAATGCCTGGCATTGCAGTGTAGGCAAAGTCTTTGAGAATCCTCACTGGACATTCCTAATTTCTTTGACCTATGTACGAACTCATGTTAACAACACAAAACAGATTCAGAAACATGGTGTAAGCAATATTACAGGAGAACTGAAATTAATAACTTAGTTTGAAGTGACCTTTTTTCTGCATTATTATCATAAATAAGAAAAAAACACATGGCTGTACTTTCTCCTGACTCAATCATAGCGGCCAGTGGCATCATTGCAGCTCCAAATTCAATTTTGGATATGAAGTTGTTAATGAATATTCTAGTAATTCTCTGTCGTTGGACTCTTCCAAGTATTCTGGGTATAGTTTCTATTTATTTAGACTCATTAATGTATTCAAATGTAGTATATTCCTTTGAAATAGGTGCTTTTATAATCATTTTCTAACAAAATAGCTAAAGGTTTAAAATATTGAGTAATAACTCCAGATTTTATCTGCTTGATACAATCTTGGGATTGTCACTAAAATTTTTGAGTGCATGTGTGTTTGTGTGAGGACATGTGTACATGTCCCTGTGTGAGAGTGTAGTTTTGTGTGCTTGGCAGTGCGTGTATGTGTGTATGTGTGTGTGTGTGTGTGTGTGTGTGTGTGTGTGTGTGTGTGTACGTGTGTGTGTGTGTGTGTGTGTGTGTGTGTAAATCAGGGTGTTGGCTGTAGGTCCTTGTTTTATATATTGTATTTTGACTATATCTGCTCCTCCCCCAATTTCTCCCAGGCCCACTCACCATTCCCAACCTATTTTACTTCATGCCCTCATTGAATTATTTTGAAAAACACATTGGATCTAATTAGTACCACCCATATTTAGGTGTGTTGTCATCCACTTGAGCCTAGAGTCTGAAGCATTATCTACCAGGAAGATGGTATACTTAGAAAAAATTGACTCTCTTTCTCTTTAGAAAGTTATCAGTTATCAATAGCTACTCAGATAGGGATGGGACAACTCAAAACAGACAAAACCCCAGCATAGAGCAGGGTGTTGGAATCTCTTGTCACTGCTGTGAATGTCAGGCTGACTGACCTGTGAGCTTCTAGGGGCTCTCCTTTCTTCCCTTCACCTCCTGTTCTGTGCTGAAATTACAGGCAGAATATGCCATATCTAGCTTTCTATGAGTTCTGGGCATTCAAACTCAGGTAGTCACTAGCACAGCAAACTCTTCACACATTGAGTTATCTTCCTAGCCCTCAGAATTTCCATTTTTTTTGTTGGAATTCTTTCAAAAGCATCTAGCCTGAGTCTAGAAACCTAGTTGTAGCCTCAGAGAACCCTAGTTTGGTTCTGACAAGCTTTGTGGGCTCAGGCAAGTTATATTCCTTCTCTGAGGACTGCTTCCTGTGTTTTGAGGAGATGAATCATGAGAAGAATGATTTCTGAAGTGTCTTGCAACTGAGAAATTAAATGATTGAAATGCTAGAAATGGTAGCTCATTATCTCACAGTAGGATGCAGCAATTTCCCAAGATCATTCTGGCATAAATATCAGTACTTGCTATGCTACAAGACTATCAAATTAAATTTTATTTTCACTTAATATTTTGCCTATGCTTGTTATCATATTCTTAGGATCTGGTCAGAATTAAGATAAGAAGTCATAAACCTCAAGCTATACACAGCATAGCATGTGAAATTTATTTATGGAAGCCATAGGGCACCAAGTTTAAATTATAACTGTCATTTAAAAGCAGGTATTCTATTCCACAATTTGCGAATTAAAAAAACTGAATCCCTGAGGGTGTGAGGGATAATATATGATATTTACAAATGAGCAAATTTAACCATTTACATTGATTTCTCAAGGGTTGGACTTGTCATGTTCTAGAAGTAACATGTTTATTTTGGGAGGGTCTCTAGGTACCTCAGCTCCTGCCTTTTTGTCTTAGGTGAATGGTGGTTATCATATTGTGAGATTTTGCCAGTCCAAGCTGGAGCTGGCAGTGATGTGTTACAGTAGTGTTGAAGACCCTTAGAGGAAGGTTGTTACCTCCTCACTGTTAGTATTCTGACCTGCCCCTTGGAAACCAATTTCAGTATTCTGACCCACCCCTTGGCACCACCATGCATCCTGATGTAAATGCCTCATTTTGGGGAAAGGTCCCTCCCCTTCCTCTCTTTCTTCTACTTTTCCTCCCACAAGGTATGCACCCCTTGACGCCCCTCTTCTCCTCTTTTACTATCTCTTCTCTCCCTCTTTTTTATCTTCTCTTTGTCTCTCTATTATAATAATAAACCATTTCTGCACAGAGGCAGCATCTGGGGTAGTGATTGAATGTCTGCCACCACCCCTGCTGCCATGCCAGCATGGTGTGGGTCACCTCTCAGCCCATCCCTGCATCTGCCCAGTATGCCAACGTGTTTCCCTGCACACACAGGATACCCTTAGGGTCCCCTGTGCAATTTATCATAACACTCACCAAATGAATGAAATTTATCTCTGAGTAGAGGTATGCTATTATCTCTCCGTTAGGAGTTAATCAAGTTGGGTCAGCAATCACTTGGCCAAGGGACCACTCTTCAGAAAGGTGGATCCATCTTAAGTCATACTAAAGAAATGGGCAAAATAATTGTTGCTGTGGGATAATGCTTTTGTACACTGGCTTAATAAAACACTGATTGGCCAGTAGCCAGGCAGGAAGTATAGGAGGGATAAGCAGACAAGGAGAATTCTGGGAAGAGGAAGGCTGAATCAGGAAACACCAGGCTGCCATCCAGTGAGCAGCATATAATGATATACAGGTAAAGGAACAGTACACATGGCAACATACAGATTAACAGAAACTGGCTGAGTGTAAGTGTGAAAGCTAGTCAGTAGTAAGCCTGAGCTAATGGTTGAGCAGTTTTAATTAATATAAACCTCTGTGTGATTATTTTATAAAAGGCTGTGGGATTGCGTTTGAGAGATTTATCCCGACTGTGGGACAGGTGGGACACAGGAAACCTTCAGCTACAAACTGTCCCTTTAATGAGATAATGTACTTTCCTTTTCTGTCCCTAGTGCAGTCACTTACAGAGCTATAGATGGGCAGCTTCCCAGGTCCCCTTGGCTTTTCTGGACTACACAGGAAAGAACAACTTTTCCTTTCCTTTCCCTTTTCTAGATGTGCTTTGCCTAACACACTGGACTTCATTATATCTGTACATGGCAGCATGGCTGCCAGGTAGCTGAGCTTCACATGCCCACTTAACTCAAGCAGCATGGTTCTCTTCCTCTTCTTCTCCATCCTCCTCCTTCAGACAGCTGCTGAGAGTTACAATTTCCTTGCCGTAGTGTTTTCCTTTTAAACTCTAATAAAATTGTGCTTGAGCTTCCTTTTAAGTCAATTCTTAAATTCTTTTATTAACGAGGGTAAAAACTCCAAAGGGCACCCTACTTTCGCTGGTACCAGATGGAAATAGCTTGGACGGCACTGGACAAGATGATGGTTTAAGTGTCAAAAGTCCTTTAAAAAGCTCTTTTCTTGAGCATTATTTTCCTCAGTTTTCATGTCTTACACTAATTATGTGCTGCTTTTATTACCTGTGCAAGTATTCTGTTTCCAACTAGGTGAAAATCAATAAAAAAAATTAAAAGATACTTTGAAAGGAAGAAGTTAGATAATGGCTGCTCCAGTACTCTGAATTCACTTAAGTTTTTTCCCTTTACTTTTCTCCTTGCCCTCTCTCCCTCTAGCTCGTCTCCATTTCTCCCTCTTTTCTTTCCCCACTCTTTCTTTTTCTTCTTTATCACGAATTCTCTCCCCTCCTCTTCTTGGCTCCTTCCTTTACTCTTTGTCTTTTTTTCTCTCTCCCTTCTTTCTTTTTCCTTTCTTTTCAGGGTCTCATGTATCCTGGGCTGCCTTCTGAATGGATATATGGCAGAAGATATTGAACTTCTGATCACCCTACATCCATCCCCTGAGTGCTGGGATAACAGGCATAAAGGACTAGGCCCTCTTGTGCATACTTTATACACAGTAAGCAAACGCTACCAGCTGAGCTATGTCCCCAACCTCTTAATTCCTATTTTATATAAATTGAAATCCTCTCAGTAACTTCCTCCTTTTCCTGTTTTTCCATCATCATAAGATCAATATTAATGACAATTGCACAAAGTAAAGTATTTATTAATATTTGAATTCTCTTATGATTTCTCTACTTCCACCATTGTATTAAAATACAAAGACCTTTCCTCCCATTTTACAGAGGGGAAACCTTTTTTTGTGGGGCGGGGGGTGTTTTGAGACAGGATTTCTCTGTGTAGCTTTGCCTCTTTCCTGGAACTCACTCTGTAGACCAGGCTGGCCTTGAACTCACAGAAATCCGCCTGCCTCCCGAGTGCAGGGATTAAAGGCATGTGCCGCCACCACCTGGCTCAGAGGGGAAACTCTTAAGAGAAATGAATGAGGTATGTTTTTAGAGCATAATGAAAGATGACTAATAAAGATTAGGTTAAGTTCCTTTTAGCTTACAAAATTTGTGATCTTGCTGTAACACGTTTAATTCCAGAATTAGAAAATGTATCAGCAAAACTACTATCAGTGTTTTCCTGAGGTAAACTTTCTTTACAGATGGCTACCTACCTGTTACATGTGTAAGATACTGAATGCTTCATTTTTCAGGGCTAGATCAAATCCAGAGCCTTTAATAACCTATGCAAATGCTATACCACTAAGGCACATACCCAGGTCTTTTTCACATATTTTATGTAAATAGTTACCAATTTACCATCTGTCCATCTGTTTGTCTGTCTCTATCTTCTATCTATCCATTATCTATCTCCCTTATTATCCTTTAAAAAATTATCTACTTCTCATATAACTGCAATAATGTATATCTCTATAGTTTAATAAGTTTTATGCAATGAATATGTATATTTAAGTAAGAGTCAAAGTACCACGTTGAAAATGATCAGTTCTCTTCATAATTTCTACTTTCCTGAGTGAGATTACAATCTCACTTCTATCATCAAAGTTTAGTGTTACCTCTTTTCAAACTTGGAATCCATGGAAATATGTGGTGTGTATGTGGATCTATGTCTTCTTAATTTCTTTCTTTACACCCTTACCAATATGTTGAAGAATGCATGCATATGTGAGTACACATGTAGACACATACATACATAGATTTATAAGCATAAATATGTCAGAGATTTGAGTCCATCCTTAGGTATACTGCTTCAATGAAAGGACTCCCATGCCTCAGAAGCTTTTATACACACAGTTACAGTTTATTGAAATGAAAAGATGTATCAGCAAAAATGGACAGCACATAGCCTGGGATGTAGGAAGGGCCAGTAACAAATTTCTTGAAGTCCTCTCTCTGGAGAAACACATGGACATAACTAATTTCCCAGGAATTGTGCCAATATTTCAGACCATTTTTACCCAGGGAAGTGAGCTCGGTCCTTAGATTTTAGTGGGAGCAAGCCACTAAAAATGATGCACCCAAGATCTTAGGTTCTCCCAAGGTCAAAATGATACTGTCCACAATGTATCTCTTTTAGAAATAGCCCCCACCATAATTTACATAGATCACACAAATGTTCCCTGAATGGCTCAAGCTCTAGAGGGATACTCCTTGGATTTACAGGTTTCCTTACAGGAGTTGGTCTGGATTCAGCCTTTTCTTCCAGAGAGGAAAGATTTTAGCATTCAAACCACTGTATTATTCATTTACTACACACTAAACCTCTAAACAATGAATTGTCTCAGATTTGTTCACTAAAAGTCACACTTTACGTTTATGTCTGATAGATAAATTATCCTTTCACAAGATATAGAATTATGATCTCAGTTCTTTTTCCTTTCTCTTCTCCACACGTACTTTGCCTTCTGACTTACATAGTTCCCAATGGGAAGTCTACTGTCAGTGTCTCTCCATAGCTTACACCTCTTTTTCCTTTATGTCTTCAAGATGAACAAAAATGAAACAGTAAGTTGTGATGATATTGTCCTGAAATGTGGTCATATTTTATTTGTGCTTTAATAAATAAAGGTGTGGTGGCACATGCCCTAAATTCCAAAACTAGTTAACCATGGAGGTCTGGAGGTCTGTACAGACAGACAGGAAGTGACAGAGCTGGGTAGGAAGAGGAAGTGATGTAGCTGAACAGAGAGAGCAAATTGGATGGCAGAACAGCAAGGCATATAGGTGTAGGTGAAGCTGCGGCATTTGGAAGCTGCAGAGTTGGTGAGGTAAGACTGGCTGGTTGCTTTCCAAATTTCCCTGATCTCTCTAAGGCTTTCACACCTATATTTGGCTCTGTGTTTTTTTATTTAATAAGACCATTTAGAAATTCATCTACAGTATGTAGTTCTCAGCGGTATGACTATGATGAATAGACAATGTGTATGTGTTTGTGGACTGTACTTTCCTGAACTCCTTAAGATAATAATAGGTAACATTATTTATTGTAATATGTTCTTGGTTTTGGTTACTCAGTAATTTTTTTCTAATTTGTCTATAAAGTTTTTATACATATATTATGTGGGGACATATATGAATACACACACATATATATGTACACACACACACACATATATATATATATAATATACTGTATGTATGATATGCTATCATATATATGCACATATATACTTACAAGTCCCACTTCTAGCTAATATTATGCTTTAAGTCTTCATTTATGATATTTTAATCATACAGTACATAGGGATATTTTGGCATGAATCAAGGCTCCAAAGAGATTCTAAATATATGGAGAAACTTACTACTATACTTTGTGTTGTTTTGTTGTTAGTGTTTAACCAGATTCGGGTTTGCAGGGTTTCCTGCAGCTGTATAAGTCATATCAACGGTTTTAAGTTTCTGTACTCTAATTTCATACATTTTTAATCCTTCTTGCTTTTTCTGTCAACTTCTCATAGGTCATAGTTCAGACATTTTCACAATGTCCCCCAGTTCACTGAGACTCATCCCCATTTTTAGAGATCTTTGTAATACCCTCTAGTTTGAATACATTTCTATTGCTTGTTGGATTGCTAAGCTTGTCTTTCATAGAACTGAATCTTCACCAAGCCCATACAGTTAACTTTCAGTTTCAGATAACATGCTTGTGATGGCTTGAGTTAGAAATGATGTCTGTAGACTTAAATATCTGAACACTAGCTCCAAAGTGTGCTTCTATTTGGGAAAGATTGTAGGAACTTTAGGAAGTGGAGTGTGCTGGAGGAAGGGCATCACTGGTGGGTGGACACTGAGAGTTTAAAGCTTTACTCCATTTCCTTTGTGTGCAGTAGTGATGTGATGTCTCAGCTCTTTGCTCCAGCAGCCTGGCCTGCTGCCATGCCTCCTCTGTCTTTGTGGGCACTTGCTCTGCTACCATAGCCAAAAGAAATTCTGTCGCATAATCATGGTGTTTTATCACAACAACAAAAATTAAGTGAGACAACACTGTTTTGCTTGGAATGTTACTTCTGGTTCTTTCTGAGCTTGGGTTCTGTATTTCCTAAAATGCATATTTTTATGTTGTTTGCTTGTTTGTTCTTTGTTTATTTTATTTTATTTTGCTCTTCTGAGAAAGAGTTGCCTTATGTAGCCTAGACTGGCCCTGAACTCATGATTCTTCTTACTGAGGATCTTGACTTGAGGGTTTACAGGACTGTCACTACCACCATCAACTTCATTAAAAATCCAGAACTCATTAGCTGTTTTACAAGCCTTGTTTGCTGCTTCCATAGTTTATATTCTTTGATGACAGTTTTCTATTGGCTAACTTTTTGATTATTGGCTACTGTGATACTTAGCTTTAAGTGTCAACTTCACACAACTTGGAACCATCTATGAAGAGAGTCTCAATGACAGATTGTTTACTTTGGGTTGGCCTGTGGGCAGATCTGAGCGGATTGTGTTAATGATGTTCCAATGATGTTCATATTCCCTAGGAAGGAACTGCTGAAGAGTGGAGAAATTAAGCTCAGCACAAGTAACTGAGCTGTTGAGAATATTTGCATGAATTTCTCTGTGATCTTGACTGGGAATGCACAGTGGTTGACTGTCTCAGGTTGCTGCCTTGATACTATCCCCCAATGATGGATTGTAAACTGCAATTGTAAGCTGAATAAACCTTTTCTTGCCTAAATGGCTTTTTGTCAGGATATTTTATCACAGAAATTGAAATAAAACCAGAACAATTGTGTTTTGCTGGTTCATTGCTTGTTTTGTTATTTTCTGTTGAATAATGGACTTTGTGCATGTGGTGATGTTGATAGTTTTTGAGTAGTTTTGAGTTTTCATATAAATGTGTGAGTTTCCCTTGACAAGCAGATGAATTTAATTGCTGCTGCCTAGGCTCATGCTTGCCAATGCTCCTCTTTAGCTCTCTATAAGTCAGGAATGAAACTCCCTACATGGTTTGTGAGATCACTCATGATCTGGCTTATCACTGTTTTCCTTCATGTCCTATATTCATTGGTTCTTGCTTCATTACTTCAGGCACATTTGTCTTTATGCTATTCATATAACCTATACAAATTGTTTGGGGCCTGGATCTTTTTTCTCTTAGTCTAGAAAAGTTTTGCTCAATTTGCTCAACACACTTCTTACCTCACTTCAAGTTGTCCTTGGTCTCATATCTCACACGTCCTTTTAAAAGTGGATGTCCTTCACTTCTCAAAATCCACAGTTTTTCTTATTTCATTCTGCTTTTGTTCATAATAAATGTTACTGTGTGGCATGATACATTTATTTTCTCAATGTAACCTGACTGCAGTATAAAATTCCAAATTTTGTCATTTTCATAAGAATTCTGCCGGGCGGTGGTGGCGCACGCCTTTAATCCCAGCACTCGGGAGGCAGAGCCAGGCGGATCTCTGTGAGTTCGAGGCCAGCCTGGTCTCCAAAGCGAGTTCCAGGAAAGGCGCAAAGTTACACAGAGAAACCCTGTCTCGAAAAACCAAAAAACCAAAAAAAAAAAAAAAAAAAAAAAAAAGAATTCTAAGTGATTTAGAAAATACTTAGTATACTAAAAATACACATACTGAATGAGTTTCTACTGCTTCATGCCTTAGATAATTACAGTAATATCTCTCTTGACAATTTTATATTTACTTTTCCTGTTTTGTGAAAACTTATCTGTACTGTTCTTATTTGTCATTTCTCAGTCTCTTTAAGATGGAATAACTGCTGTTCTGGTATGACTAAACCTAAGATGTTTCCAAGTTGTGGGGTGTTAGTGACAAATTATAGCAAACGGTGACATTTGTGGTCCAGGAATGTGGCAATAAGAACATGGATCTTGTTTGGGCAATGATATGTTACTACTTGTGATGGCTAGCCTTTACTGTTGACTTGACTGGGTTGTGAATTACTGAGAATAAATCACATGCCTGTGAGGACATTTCTAGATAATTAACAGAGGGGAGGAGACTCACCTTGAATAGGACTGACACCATTCATGGTCTGGGAACCCAGAAGGGAGAAACAATAAAGGAAAAGAATGCTAGCGTCTATTTTGCTTTCCCTTTCCAAGGAGATTCAGACATCCCCCTTGAGTCCTCCTTGCTACTTACCTACTCTGGGTCTGTACTCCTACTGTCCACTTATATGTGAGTACATACCATGTTTGTCTTTCTGAATATTGGTTACCTCACTCAGGATGATTTTTTTCCAGTTCCATTCATTTGTCTGCAAATATCATGACTTTATTTTTTAACAGTTGAGAAATACTCTTGTATAACCTACCACATTTCCTTTATCCATTCTTTGATTGAGGGACATTTAGGTTGTTTCCAGTTTCTGGCTATTATGAATAAAGCTGCTATGAATAGTGTTGAGCAAGTGTTTTCATGGCATGATGGATCATCCCTTGGGTATATGCCCAAAAGTAGTATAACTTGGTCTTGATGTAGACTGATTCCCAGTTTTCTGAGAATAGACATTGTATGTGGATGGGTGGTGGGGTGGAGAGGTGAGGATGGGAACAGGAGGGATCTGATTAGTGGAGGATGAGGGGAGAAAGTACTGGGAGAGACAACTGAAATTGGGGGACATCTCAGATGAGCTAGAAACCCAGTGTAATGGAAACTCCCAGGAATCTATGGGGGTGACCCTAGCTGAGACTCCTACAACTGGGGTATTTGGAGCTTGAACTGACCATCTCCTGTAACCAGGCAAGATTTCCAGTGGAGAGAATGGGACACCTACCTAGTCACAAAATTTTTGACAGACATTTTGTCCTGCCTACAAGATGTGCTGGGGTAAAGGTGACACAGAAATTGTTGGAGTGGACAACCAATTACTGGTCATTGATACCTATACCATGAGAGACAGCCAACCATGACACTGCCTGGAAGGCCAGTACCCAGAGGCTGGATAGCCCAGAGACCTAGGATAGAACCAAATATGACTGACAAAAAAAAAGAAAAGAAAAAAAAGGAAGGAATAAATAAATAAATAAATCATTGATCTCTAACCATATTCTGCTATACTCATAGATTGGTGCCTAGCCCAGTTGTCATCAGAGAGGCTTCATCTAGCAATTGATGGAAACAGATGCAGAGACCCACAGCCAAGCATTAGGTGGAGCTCAGAGAATTCTGCAGAAGAAGGAAAGTATTGTAGGAGTCAGAGGGGTAAACAACACCACAAGAAAACCTACAGAATCAACTAACGTGGGGTCATAGGAGCTCAGAGACTGAATTATCAACCAGAGAGCTTGCGTGGGACTGACCTAGGCAATCTGCGTATATGCTACAGTTGTGTAGCTTGCTCTTCTTGTGGGACTCCTAACAGTGGGAGCAGGACCTGTTTCTAACTCTGTAGCCTGCTTTTGGGACCCCTTTCTTCCTCCTGAGTTGTCTTGTTCAGCCTTAATGTGAGGGGGGTGCCTAGCCTTACTACAACTTATATGCATGTTTGGTTGATATCCCTGGGAGGTCAACCCTTTTCTGGAGAGAAATGGAAAAGGAGTGCATGGAGTGGAGTGGGGAGTGACTGGGAGGACAGGAGAGAGGGGAAATTGTGGATGGGAAGTTAAAAACATAAAATAAAAAAAAAATGCTAGGGGTTACTATATTCACCTTCCCCCTACTTCCTGTCTGCTCTGATGGAAACTGGTGTCCTTTACCACATGATTTTACCATGAGGGCTTTGCTTAAGAACTTGAGGCCAAATGAACATGGGTTGAACCTTCTAGAACTATCAACCAAAATAAACCCTCCTTCTTTGGTGTTTCTTCAGGCACTTTTATTACAGCAACATAAAAATAACTCATAGATCTTTTCCCATTCTGTAGGCTGTTGCTTTGCCTTGTTGACCATATCCTTTGCTCTACAAAAGCTTCTCAGTTTCAAGAGGTCCCATTGGTTGATTGTTTCTCTCAGTGTCTGTGCTACTGGTGTTATATTTAGGAAGTGATCTCCTATGCCAATGCATTCAAGACTACTTCCTACTTTCTCTTCTAGCAGGTTCAGAGTAACTGGATTTATGTTGAGGTCCTTGATCCACTTGGACTTAAGTTTTGTGCACAGTGATAGATATGGATCTATTTGCAGCCTTCTACATGTTGATATCCAGTTATGCCAGCACCATTTGTTGAAGATGCTTTCTTTTTTCCATTGTGCACTTTTGGCTTCTTTGTCAAAAATTATATGTTCAAAGGTGTGCGGATTAATGTCAGGGTCATCAGTTCGATTCCATTGGTCCACATGTCGGTTTTTATGCCAGTACCAAGCTGTTTTTATTACTGTAGCTCTATAGTAGAGCTTGAAGTCAGGGATCGTGATGCCTCCAGAGGTTGTGTTATTGTACAGGATTCTTTTGGCTATCCTGGGTTTTTTGTTTTTCCATATGAAGTTGAGTATTATTCTTTCCAGGTCTGTGAAGAATTGTGTTGGTATTTTGATGGGGATTGCATTGAATCTGTAGATTGCTTTTGGTAAGATTGACATTTTTACTATGTTAGTCCTGCCTATCCATGAGCATGGGAGATCTTTCCATTTTCTGAGATCTTCTTCAATTTCTTTTTTCAGGGACTTAAAGTTCTTGTCATATAGGTCCTTCACTTGCTTGGTTAGTGTTACCCCAAGGTATTTTATGTCATTTGTGGCTATTGTAAAGGGTGATGTATCTCTGATTTCCTTCTCAGCTTCTTTGTCCATTGTATATAGGAGGGCTACTGATTTTTTTGAGTTGATCTTGTATCTTGCTATATTGCTGAAGGTGTTTATAAGCTGTATCAGTTCCTTGGTGGAATCTTTGGGAGGAGAACAAGGGAATCCATGGCTGATATGTAGAACTGAATTGTATTGCAAAATAAAAATAAATAAATAAAAAAATAAAAAAATAACTCATAGATCATCCTATGATATGACTTCATGGTGAATGAGATCGAGCCTAGAATGAATACCAGCTATAGCAATGAGACAAAGTTCAGGGGCCACAGCTCCCCAACTCCCACTTTGCTATGTATTAAGCTGACCAGCTCTCTAGTCTTCTTCCAAGAATCTTCATTTGTATTAAACTAGTGTAAGGACATTTCTGCTATTTATGGGTAGGATCAGACTTATATACTACCCTTTGAAATAATTTTGAAGAGGATAAATGACTCTTAAATATAACATTATTCCTACTTTTTCTTTATTAGTGGAGTGTGGTGCTCAGCTGACCATCTAGGTGTACAGCAGGAAACATGTGTGAACACAGAGGGTTTTCCTGAAGTGAGTATTGTCATAATTCAAGGAGTTTGATTATAGCAAGCTTCTGACTGTGTTGGGAAAGCACTTCATATTCTAGTTTTTATGCCTGTTGTGTTCTATTCAAATGTGTTCCCGTGGTACAATAGGTAGGGATGAATTTCTAAAGACACGAAGAAAGTAATAACTGACTGGGCATAAGCCAGTTGGAAGAAAATAAAATAAAATATATTGTATATAGTAAAGGAGCCAGAAATATGACAGGATTGGCTAATGATGTGTTTGTGTCTGTAGGGGGAAAACCAAGAAAACCAAGCAGATCATAGAATTTTATGTAGGTTGAAGGAAACTTTTTGCTATGCAAAACTTTCTTCTTTTAGGGACCATTTGAAATAATATACTTATCAGTAAGCTTTTGAGGTACAATGGCAAACCATATGTTCTCAGTTATGTACAGTAAAAGGTATACTGGTGTCCACATGTATGTATTTATAAGTGCATGTGTTTGTCTTGGATTGAATAGATGCATTGGGCTATGAGTATTAGTTGATCCCTATTGATGTTACTAGCCTCTCCATGTATCTCTCACTTCCCCACAGGCCAGCTCAGGGGTACTGTCACAGTGGTGGCAGAAATGTAGGAGAATGAATAGAAAAAGTCATGTTTTCATGAAACCCAAGATTAGAACTGACACACAGTCAATTCTACATCTCCATATTTAAGCAAATTTCAGAGCCATGCTCCCTATCAAGGACAACCCAAGCTTTCTGTGTACAGAGGAGATGACACTGAAAATTTATTAGCACATGTTGGGTATTTCGGGGCATTGTTACAATTTGCAAATTTTTATATCACCTTAGTTGTATAAAGCGGGATAATTCTAGAAAGCATTTTAACTGAGGAAAGGCAAGTGGTTGCATTACTTATTTTTTTAAATGATGATACCAATTTCTGTGTCTTACATAGCTCTATCAGATATGGTCCAAAATTCCTTCTCTGTGTAAAGACTAGCCAGATTATGGGGCTGGAGATTGCTCAGTGGTTTAGAACACTTGCTGCTAATCCTGAAGACCAGAATTCAGTTCCCAGAACCCATGTGCATTTCATAACTACCTATAATTCCAGATCTGGGGAATCTGACACCCTCTTCTGGCATCCAGGGGTACCACACACAGTGACATATACTCACACAGACACATACATATAAATAAAACTAACTCTTTTGATAAGGAATCAGAAACTTCATTTAACAACAGTGCTTTAAAATAGGGCACCAGAATGCAGCCTTCCAGAGTTGAATCTTAGTAGCTTTGTAAGAAAGGGGAGAAGCAGAGACTTTACACACAAATGTACACAAACACAAAAGTCATCAGTGATCTAACCCAGCATTGAACCTGTGTATTTGTGTCATCAGTATGAAAGGGACATGACTGTTCCAAGACAATCAAGTGTTTCCTCATTGGATCTGATACCTGCACTATGGGAGAAAATACATGCCTGATATTATAAACCTGGCCAAAATCCTATGACTATCGAAATCATGGGCCCTATGGAGGATCTACCACAGATGTTGCTAAATGGATGTATAAGTTGACTTTCTATTAATATTTATATTTGTACACATTGACAGATGTAACTTTTGTCCTTAGTCAGAGAAGTCTCTTTTAGCAGTGACAAGTGTCAGAGCAGACTGATCAAAGTGCTGAGATTAAGGGATCAGTACATTCTCTGCCCTACACGGGACAATTATATTTCCCACTTTGAAGACCCAGGGAGCATTGTGGGTGTCAGGGATGGGCTTACTCTCCTGACATGGGTTTTAGGCTAGACTTCTAGGCTGCACTTACCCCAGCATATCCCATAGGCAGGACAGACTGTAGGATGAAGGTTATGTGGCTGGGTTGGTGTCCCACTCCCTCTACTTGAAGTCTTGTCTGATCATAGTAGATGGCCAGTGTTCAACCTACATATCTGCTATTGCTAGAATTCCTAGCTGAGGTCATTTTTGTAGATTCCTGGGAGATTCCCCTGTGCCATGTTTTTACCTGACCCTGAAATGCTCCCCTCTTTCCAGTAGTCACTTTCAGTACTCTCCACCTTTGCTCCCCACAACCTGATTTCTCATGTTCCTATTCCCACCCACCCACCCACAATCTACTCATGAAATCTTTCCTATTTCCCTTTCCTAGGGAGAACCCAGCGTTCTCACTTGAACAATCCTTGTTACCTAGTCTCTCTGGGCCTTTGGACTGTAGCATGGCTATCCTTTATTTTACAGCTAATATGAGTGAGTACATACTGTTTTTTTTTTTTCTACATCTCACCAGTTGCTCTGTGGGGGATAAGTGAGGGAGAAAGAGTCAAGATGATGAGTTTCCCAAGAAACAGATTCAGGGGACCAGTATTGAGGAGTAAATCTGGTTTAATGTGTATGTTCACTGACATATATCTGTACATTACCCAATCAGCTAAGGTCACACCAAGTTGCTGTCCAATCAACCCGAATTACACACAAACAGTGTTATGTGAGGGTGTATTGGGGAGATAGTATGCTCTGGATATTACTCTGTATGCTGTGAATGTGTTGCTCTGATTGGTTAATAAATAAAATGCTGATTGGCCAGTAGCCAGGCAGGAAGTATAGTATAGGCGGGATAAGCAGAGAGGAGAATTCTGGGAAGAGGAAGGCTGAGGCAGAAGTTGCCAGCCAGACACAGAGGAAGCAAGATGTGAAGGCAGAACTGAGAAAAGGTACCAAGCCACATGGCTAAACATAAATAAGAATTATGGGTTAATTTAAATGTAAGAGCTAGTCAGTGGTAGTCCTGAGCTAATGGCTGAGCAGTATTAATTAATATGAGCCTCTGGGTGTTTACTTGGTTCCAAGCAGCTATGGCTGCAGGACTGGTGGGTGAGAGAGATTTGTCCTGACCATGGGCCAGGTGGGACATAGGAAAACTTCAGCTACAGCAATATGTCTAGGTAGTATGTCTGCAGACAAAGGTCAGGAAGCAAGCAATGTTCTGGGCTTTGGCACCAAATTAGAGGGTCTCTAGTTAGCTGGGACCCAATTATGAGTCATCTGGTGTTCTAGAGACTCAGGTCTGCTCAAACAGTTTGTAGGAGGTGTTGTTACTTCACTGTTCCCTGTCTTTAGTGATACCATCTGAACAGAGACTGACCCAACAACTTACCATGTTTGTCTTTCTTGGTCTGGGTTACCTCACTCAAGATGATTTTATTCTAGTTCCATCCATTTGCCTTCAATCCTTATGTCCTTGGTTTTTATCAGCTGAGTCATACTTCATTGCATAACCATCCTTAATATATGGGGAGGTGCTTTGTCTTACTGCAACTTGATGTGTCATGTTTGGTTGATATTCATGGGAGACCTGTCCTTTCCTAAACAGAAATGGAGGAAGAGTGGATTGGAGGGTGGGAACAGAGGGGTTGGGGGAGGAAGGACTTAGAGGAGAGGAGTGAGAAAAAACTGGGACTGGAATGTAAAATAAATAAATAGATAGATAGATAGATAGATAGATAGATAGATAGATAGATAGATAGATAGATAAATAAGTAAATAAATAAAAGAGAACATCTCTAGATGCAGCTCATTGCCTTGGAAAAACAAATCAAATTCTTGACTTTCTAAAGTCTCAGGAATTTATTCTTTTATGTCCCAAGGCTTTGTAGGAAAGTCAAAGAGGCCTTCGCTAAGGACATGTCTAACATGACATGACTCCAGTCTCTCACTGCTCTAGTCCTTAAGGGTCTCTTCTCAGAGACTGTGTGTGTCTGTTTGTATGAGTCCACTGCTTTTCATTTGTTTGTTGCCTTTCTCTACCCTATGAGAGCAGAGAGAGCAGTGGCACACATGGTAACACAGTGAAGCCTGAAACATTACATTCTAGGCTTTCTACTACCGTGAAGATACACCATAACCATAGCAACTTTTATAAAGAAAACATTTCATTGGGTGGGGGCATTGCTTACAGTTCCAGAGATTCAGTCCATTATTATCATGACAGGGAGCATAATGAAGTTGCCTGCACTGGGTAGTATCCTGAGCCTAGGAAACCTCAAAGCCCACCCTCACAGTGACATATGCTGTGGGATGGTCTGTATGTCAAATGTGTTGCTGATTGGTCAATAAATAAATCACTGATTGGCCCGTGGCCAGGCAGGAAGTATAGGCGGGACAAGGAGGAGAATAGAGCTGGGAAGTGGAAAGCTGAGTCAGAGAGACACTGCCAGCCGCCATCAGGATAAGGAAGATGTAAAGTACCGGTAAGCCACAAGCCACGTGGCAAGGTATAGATTAATAGAAATGGATTAATTTAAGCTGTAAGAACAGTTAGCAAGAAGCCTGCCACGGCCATACAGTTTGAAACCAATATAAGTCTCTGTGTTTATTTGATCGGGTTTAAGCGGCTTTTGACTGGCGGGTGTCAGAGATTTGTCCTGACTGTGGCCAGGCAGGAAAACTCTAGCTACACTACAGAGATTCATGCAATCTCTTAATTGTGTTCAGGAAAAGAGATGACAATCAAAAAGAGTTTGTCACAATTTGACACTGAAGGTATGGACAGTCAAAGAAAATAGTGCACAAGCTGAACTCCATGCAAAAGCTTTTGTGCATCAAAAGCCACTAGCAACTGTGACAGCATGAAAAACCCAAGAACAAAGAAAATACTCAAAATTACTGAGAAATTTACTTACAGACTATATAGAGAGCTCCTCAAACTCAACAACACTCACAAAGAACCCAATTCAAACCTGAGTAGAGGACTTGAATTCAGAGAAGATAAGCAAGTGGTTAATAAACATAGGAAAAATTCCTCAACATGATTAAACATGAGGAAATGCAAATCAGAACCACAATGAAATACCACCTCACACAAAGCAAACACAAATGAAAACCAACCAACAGAAAAGAGCAAACATCAAGAACGTGGAGAAATTGGGACCCTTTTGTACTGTAAGTTGGAATGTAAAATGAAGCATGCAGCTGCTGTGGGAAACAATGTGGTTATTTTTTTAAGATTTAAAATATGATTACCATATGAGTCAGCAACTGCGCTTCTGAATTTGTATCCAAAAGAATTGAAAATCTGTGTGTTTGAAGAGCTATTTGAGCATCTAAGTTTATTGCAGTATTATTTAAAATAGCTAAAAGGTGGATGCCATCTACCTCTCTAAAGACAGATAAAAAAGATTGTATATATATATTACAGAATTGTAACACACACAATTACACATACATATTATATACAAAAGTATACAAAACATTTAGAATAGAATATTAAACATTCAAAATAAAGGAAATCTTGATATTGATAAATATTATATATATTTATAAAAGTCAGTTTACAACCACAAAAAGATACATATCTTATGATTCCACTTCCATGAGATTGTTGAAGTACTTAAATCCAAGGTATTGACAATAGAAGAGTGGTTTCTAAAGTCTAGTGGTAGAGGGTATGTGGAGATATCGTTTAATGTTCATAAAGTTTCTGATTTTGTACAATGAAATTTATTCTAAAGGTAAGTGGTAATGAATGATATATAATGATTATAGGGAGTCACATATCAAAAAATGGTCAAGCCGGGCGGTGGTGGCGTACGCCTTTAATTCCAGCACTCAGGAGGCAGAGGCAGGTGGATCTCTGTGAGTTCGAGGCCAGCCTGGGCTACCAAGTGAGTCCCAGGAAAGGCGCAAAGCTACACAGAGAAACCCTGTCTCGAAAAACCAAAAAAAAAAAAAAAAATGGTCAAATGCATTTTACTGTATTATAATAAATGTCAAAGAATGGTCCAACAAAAGAAGACTCTTAAAAAATCAGATAAAAATATTCACAGAGCACAGAAAAATGTGAAATGTTTCACTGTAGGTAAGGTAGAATCCATCAAAATTATCCTCATTGTACATAGTAACCAGGGAGGGTTAAAGTGAATTGTCACCTTGATGGAATCTAAAATATCCTGGAAGGTAGGTCTCATATATGATTGACCTGGGAACATTCATCTAGATTAAGGGAAGCATTACTCCATGGGAAGGGACTCTTGGACTGTATAAGGAAAAGTGAGATGAGCATTTATTTGTTCTGTTTTCTAATGTGGATGTGATGTGTATAGCTCTCCCTGATGCCATGACTTCCCTATAACAACAGACTATACAATCAACTGGGAGATAAAATGAACCATTTAACCCTTACATTGCTTTTGACAGAATTTTTATCACAACAACAGAAAAAATAAGTGAGACAAGAAGCGAATGTGCCAATCTTGAGAAACTATGAACTAAATGGCAGAGGGTTTGCTCTTCAAGGTCTAGTGAACATTAAGAGACTGTCTGCTTTAAAATGAGCCCCACGAAAACCAAAGATGTAATAAGTCAGATTAGCTTAAAAGTGCACACTTGACATATGAATTCTTAAAAATTGAAAATGTTTTAAAACTGTAAACACAATGAATACACAATGCAGAGTTTAAAAAAGTCTTACTTCATGTTAATGACATGACACTCTCTAACATATGATCAGTTCTGCTTAGCAAGTCATGACATTCCTATAAGTTCTCTTGCTGGATGCAAACAAGAGTGGCATGAGATTTGCACACTCAGTTCTCCTTGATTGCATGTGAAACCAAGGTGCAGTGCAATGAGGCCAACTGGCCAAATTCACATTGCTAGAGAAACCAGGTCCTTGGAGTTTACACCCAGGAAGCTAAAATCTATGACTCACTCCCATACACTTTTGATTCTGTGCCCATCATGGCAGAATGAAATAGATATTGCCAATATCGTTAGCATTATTCAGACTGTGTCTAAAGGGAAAAATTAAGGCAGAAGGGTAGGGGATGCTTTGAACATGCATGTTATTCAAAGTCAAGCAAACTTAACCTCCAAATGTGATTATTTTACTGCCTTATTCTGAGGACACGATCATTTAATTTGTTTGGTCCTTACCTACATAATCAATAAAACAGGTTTAACAGTCCCTACCTACCACTATTTTGAATGGATTAAACAAGACATTGAGCAAAATATTACAAGTGAAAGTGGTTTGCATAATATAGTCACTGCTTGGCTCTTGCTCTTCAGTGAGGTTTTAATACAATGCAAAAATGCATTTTAAAGCATCTATGCTGACATTGCCCAATAGGATGTGCTGGACAAACTGTGGGTTATTTTTAAATTTGAATCTGCTATGGAACTCAATTCCCAGAAGTCTGAGTCTCTTCCAGTGTTTGCTTCTCTGCCTGCAATGTTCATTTACTAGTTTGTAATATACCTTACTATCATTTAATTAATACCTGGAGGTGAGAAGTGGGCAGTACAGTTAGTTGTCTAAAGATGAGAAAACCATGATGAACACAGTCTGAGTTATAATGTGGAGAAAGACCCAGGATCAAGATCAAAACATAGCCTTGAAAGATGGTGCTACACTCAAAGACTGGAATCTGAAAATGTGGGAGTTGGGGAAAACAGAAGAAGATAAACAGTAGAACCTCAGTAATTCCCAAAGGTGAAGAGTTCTAGGCAGTGAAAGGGAATGGCAATACAGGCTGGTGGAGCATGAGGCCTTATGGAGTGATGTCTGAAAAGGATGGAGGAATTATATTTAGTGTGGCTTTAAGTAAATTTTACTTAATGCTACCAAACAGACTGGTCTAAATGACACCTAAAAGGTTAGTAAAGATGGCCTCTGGGTGTGTCTGCAAGAGTGTTTCCAAGCAACTAAACTTTGTGAGGAGAGGACACATCCTAAATGTGGATGATAACATCCCATGGGCTGGGCACCTGAATGGAATAGAAGAGGAAGAAAGATAATTCACTATCACAGGCCTTCTGTCTTCCTCTGGCTGACTACCAGGAAGTGAGCATCTCTCACACATGCCTAACACCATGGCATTCTGCCTCACTGTAGCCCAGAAACGCAGTGGCAGCTGACCATGGACAGAAAGTCAAAAACCATGAACCCGAATAAATGCTTACTTCCTTTGAATTGTGTCTAGGGTATTTGTCACAGAGATAGACACTGGCTAATCTGCCTGGCTTGATCCATTGCTGATAGCAATCTTACAAAGGAGCATCTGAAACATCAAAGAAAAGAAGCCTCCAAGCACGAACAGCTGAAGTGTAAGAACAGCAGAGGTGTAGCTGTGTGAGTTTCCCAGGAGTGACAGAAAGTCACTACAGGCCTGATTTCCCAACTGCCCTGAACATCCACCCACAGGTGGCCAGCTGTGCTCATAGGGGCCAGTTCTTAGACTGGAGAGCCCCTCTCACATTTTGAGAGATCACTGTGTGTGCCTGGATCCTTCAGCAACAATTTGGAATACCTTGGATTCTTGTTAGAGTATTGCAGCTGCCTTTCTTTTGTGGGAAACAGACTCAGGATCTTAGAGGATTTGTCCATCTGCTCAGCTATTATCAGGCTGAAGACCTTCAAAGCTGATTCCAACTAACTAAACACATCTGCCCAAATTAACCAGAGTGGAGGGTCTGAGAGCAGCCTGCAATGTGAATGGCTTTCTCACTTTTATTATGTTCATTAGAAGGTTCTATGAGTCACTGGGGCATCCAAATTAGTTTTTAATGATTAACAGCAGTAACAAAATGAAAAGGAGTGGGTGGAAGGGGAAATGGAAGGAACTCAGGGAGGCCTGACTGACATCTCCACATAGATAATATTTACTGCTCTGTGGAGAAGAGAGTTCTATTCAAATGGAGAGTGGACGTGAAATGGTGACACCCTAACTTGGGAGCACATACCCACGATTAGAAAGATTTGATTTGTATCCTTGTGCTCTACAGCCCTGGACAAGTGTTGAACTTTCTTTGATTCTGTTTCTTCAGTCTGAAAGTATTAATTGTAATTTTGTAGCATTTTTGAAAGAATCTCTATTATTTAATACTACCCTCAATGAACTTCACTTACTCTTGTTATTCCTGACTTTTATGTTTTAAACTTCTTTATTTCTCATTCATAGGAATTCATCTAGTCAGTCTCCACTTTCCCCACTTATCTCCTATACCTCAAGCACTGTAAAGTGGCAAGAAGGGACTGGATTCTTCTCCATCATAAGATAACTTAAGTATATTAGGATAAATCAGCACTTTTCACATAAGTATAAATATTAACTGATTCCTCAGTTTGATCGTGGTCATGTTTTGGGACAATATATGAGGCTAAGAAGTCAGGCTTGCATCCATAAAGGCAGACAATGACTGTCAATGGTAGAAACAATTTGTGCATATCGTGCTGGGGACATAGTTCTCATTGCTGGAGCTGAATGGTTGCCAGATGATGCCCTTTCTTTCTTGAAACCCTCTTCTCAGGGGAAGTAAGGCACAAAATAAAAATTATTCTTATCTTCTTTTTAATTTTTGAGAGTATAATAAAATTTAAATTCTCCCTTATCCTTCTTTCATCTAGACATTCCAATATTCCCTTCCCCTATGTCCTTCAAATTTATGGCCTCTTTTTTCCACTAGTTGATATTTATGCATATATATATATATATATATATATATATATATATATATTATAAATATAACTTGTTCAGTCAATATAATGTTAATTGCATGTCTGATTTGTTATCATTTCATATATTTTATTTTTTTTAACTTTTTATTGATTCTTTGTGTATTTCACATCATGCATCTGGATCCTATTCATCTCTCCACCCCCTCGCTTCTGCTCTCTGCTCTTGTAACTTCTCTCCAAAACAAAACAAAATTTAAAAGTAAAACTAAAACCAACCAACCAAATAAGCAAACAAACAAACAAACAAAAATATCTCGGCATGGAAGCTGCAGTGTGGCCCAGTGAGTCCCACAGATTACCCCTTACTCCATACTTCTTTACTTCCAAGGGTTAAATGCAATGAGTCATAGGTTCAGTTTGAAGCTTCTGGCTTCTGCTACCCTTTCAATACTCGACCCTCACTGGGACTCCTCTTGGACATCCGGTTGTCCTGTGTCATGGAGATCCTGTCGCTTTGGATCTGCAGGCCCGACCCCTTCACATACTCCAGCAGTTCATAGATAAGGTGGATCAGGGGTATAAGAAAGGATGAACTGGCCCTGCCCCCCACCAACTGCAGCAATCCAGGGAGCGGGCCTTGCTCCTTGCCTGGACAAAACAGTAGAGCTGGCACTGGAGGTATGAGTGTGGATGAGCTGGAACCGAGGGCTTGAGAGCAGGAGAACCAGCCCCGCCCCAAGCCCCTTATCCCCGCTCCTTGCTGCCTGATGCATTGGGTGAGGTCGCCAAGGTGGCAAAGATGAGGGACAGCTGGTGGGCTGACCAACCCAGCTACCATCTAGGCTCAGAATCACGGCTATATGTTAGCCCACCTCAAGGTCCACCTCACTTATTTTATTATTTTTAACATTGGGTTTTGACTTTCACGAGATTAAATGGCAAAAAGACAGAGGACGTTTTAACATTTCCCCATGTGGTGCAAATAATCTGCTCATCCTCCTTTCTCTTTGCTGGTCATAGTGAGTTTTACAGGTAAAAATAGAGAAGTGGGTTCTGGTCTGACTACTTAGCTGTCATAGGGTCTGGAACAAACGGTGCAAAGTCTTATGTACATGACTCTCATCTATCAACATGAAACAGGTACGCTTATAGAGAAGGGCCTGGCATGGAACACAGTGATTTTCAATGCCATATAAGCTAAACATTTGCATTTTCTAAAATCTCACTGCTAGTTCTACATTTACCCAGGATTAGTAAACTATTTCAGATATAAGTGATATGAGTTCATTTTATGTTCATTACATGTGAGGCAAATAAACCACTATCATATTCTATTCTTTGTGTGCATTATTATAATATATCTAGTCATATTATATTAATATGCCTTAACAGTCATGGGTCATCCTTCTAGATGCATGATTTATGATTATAACTTCCCAACAAGGGACCATCCAACTTTTCTTTAAATATGTTCAGTGACTACATATGTCTTGTTCTGTTTAAATTATTTTTATTTGTCTTGGTTTTGTAATTTGCTTGCAGCTCCTTTGAGCTATGAGAATAAAGTTGAGTCTTTTTTGTGTATTTGAAGATGGAGATAAGGCTCCTTTGAGTTGTTTCTTTACTGAGTCAAAAGCAATTTCCAAACTGATTGGTTGTCAGATCTTTGAGGAAATATGAACTTCATAGAGCTCCCAACTCCAGTTGACTCAGTTCACTCCTGGGAACCACAGGAGTCAGTACTTTCAAGTTCTCCAGATGATTCTGCTAGTGGAGTAGACTGCTTTTCAGTGGCCCTCAGCAGGAGGCAGTTTGCACTAAAGGGGAAGTTGGAGTGCCTGGTTGTATTTTTGGTTGTTACTACTATAGGAAAGTACTGATGCCATGTAGTCAGCGGCAGTCAGGATGCTGTCAAACATTTAAAACCTGTTCTTTACACTTTACAATAATACAACAATTGTTTAGCCCATAAGGTCAGAAAGGTGAAGGTGGAAAACGTCAGGTTCCATTCCATATGATGTTGCTTTGCATCCCACTCACAGTATGTTTCATCACTCAACTGTGGAAACGCCTCAGTTACACACAGAAAGGATGGAACACAAAAATACCTGGCAGCTTTTATAAAGGTGAAGAGCAGTGCAGGCCATTATGGGATGCTCTTTCATTTGCAGTGTTTTAAGTGCTCTTACGAATTATGTTGGGAGTCAATACGCACCCAGCTGCCTTCAGATACCTACCACACTATGGCCTTTCAGTAAACATGTCATGACTTCAGGATGCTCAACAAAACTAGAAGACATCTTAGATCATCTTGGAAGAAAGCTTTCTTTTTTCTTTTCTCTTGCCTCTCCTCTTCCTTCTCCTCTTTCTTTTCCTCTTTTTCCTCTTCCTCTTCATCCCCCTGTTCTTTCTCCTCACTCTTCTCCTTATTCTCTCCCTTCTCCTTTTCTTCATCCTCCTTCAACTCTTTTCTTCCTCCTCCTGTTCCTCTCTCTTCTCCTCCTTCACCTTCTCCTATTCTTCCTTAATTTTTCTTTCTTTTTTCTCCACATGGAGAAATCATTGAAAAGATATTTCACCCACAGTCACTCTTAGAAGGGCAGGCATCACAGCTTGAAGAGATCAGTCCGTGCTTCCCTACATGTCTGTCGGGACAGAGAGTTTTGAAACAGTCTATTCTGTGACTTGACCGTTCTTGGTTTATGAGACCTAGCTCTTCTGTGCTCTCTTTTATATACAGTATGTCGAACTCAGTTACAGGATGGAAAGCTTCCTGCTATCCCCCCAGACTTCCACAGTCTGATCTTTCTCTTGGGCCTTGCTCCGGGGACCCACTCTCAAGGCCCTTCTCCAGCTGTTCTCTGCTGTCAGTCTTGTGAGAGTGTTCTCTCTCTCTCCGACTCCCCATCTTTGTCATTCTCAACTCTTTCAAGGTCTGATAATTTATTTGTTACTCTTAAAGACTTTCAAGTTTTTGATTGGACTCAGAAGTAGACCATCTCAGTGGGCACAGCCTACATCTCTGGGCAATGTGTTCCTGGATATTTTTTCTTTGGCTGCTTTCATTCTCTCGGCAAAAAGTTTAGCATATTTTGCTGCCCCTTCCCTGATTTTCTTAGTGTGTTCTCCCTTCAGAGCAATATATCTGCATTTGTGTTACAGAACACATGGAGTGGCAAGATACTGGATCTTTGGTCCTGGGCTTCTCACCTTTTTGTTTTTGTTTAAGGCCTTCTGACAACATATTGGCTGGCAATTCTTTAGAAAGGTAGGATCTGTCATCCTGTCCTCCCTTTGACGGTCTGTCGTGTTTGTCTCTCAGGTATACATTGAGCCATTTTCAGTGTAATGTTCTCCCTCCCACCCCAGGGCTCCTTCCCTTCCCCCACCCCACTTTGCAGAAGGAATCATGCATGGGTTTGCTTTTCCACACTCACCACTGCAGTTTTACTATCTCCCCTTTTTGTTACTATATTTCACAAATTTGAGGATTTCTTCATGTGTGTAACTTGGGACCTCCTTCGCTGTGAGAGGAGCTCCTGGGATTTAGACACCATCTCTCTCTCTCTCTCTCTCTCTCTCTCTCTCTCTCTCTCTCTCTCTCTCTGCAAAACTAACACTCTGCACATTATTATCTCTCTGTGGGATTAAAAAATAATAAATTTGAAAACAAATGTTCAGCAATTGTTTTCATTGTTACCCACTAAATCCATATTCTTTTGGAAACGCTGAAGCCACTCTGAGAAATGAAAACCACAGGAGTGGGAGACTGAATGTGTCAATGAATTATGTCAAAACTGTGCATTAAAATAGAATGACGACCGGGCTGGAGAGATGGCTCAGCGGTTAAGAGCACCAACTGCTCTTCCAGAGGTCCTGAGTTCAATTCCCAGCAACCACATGGTGGCTCACAACCACTTGTAATGAAATCTGGTGCCCTCTTCTGGCCTGCAGGGACACATGCAGGCAGAATACTGTATACATAATAAATAAATAAATCTTATAAAAAAAAAAAAAATAGAATGACGACCAGTAATTTTGGCCCATTTCTTACTTAGGACTAATCAGAGAAGGTTCACCATGCACCCCTAACCATGCTTGCCTGCAGCCCTCCTGGCCAGTAGCTTCCAATGTTTCACTCTGCATAATATTTTCACAGTTGCCTGTCTGTCTTTGAGTATCTGTCAAGAAAGTGATGGGTGCTGACTCTCTTAAAATACCAACCTCTGGAATCGATAGATTCTGAATCTCTTCTAGTCCCTGAAAGAACTACTTAGAGTATTACAGTTAATATATTGGCCCGAATTTGAACTCAGAAACGTGGCCTTCTTCACTCCTCTTATCCCTGCATCTCACATTTGATTTTTACTCCTAACTTCTTTTTTTGGTGCCGTGTTGTGTTTTATATTTACTACTAATTTGCGGCTTTATGTGACTTCATTTCTAAATACCTCAGATGGTTTGTGTCTAAAAAAAATCTGCCTATGCTCTTGTCATACTATAGCCCATGCTCGCTACAGGCACCTGCAGATTGCCTGTCTCCTAGAAAAGGTGGGACTGAGGTGTTCTTTTCAGATGCAAAAATGAATTCTCTTACATCTAAATAACTCTGTCTTGGCATACTGTTTATGCACACATACACACACAGGCACACATATGCAGATCAAGATTGTGTGTGTGTGTGTGTGTGTGTGTGTGTGTGTGTGTATTCTTTGGTTACTGGAAGCCATGTGGGATAAGAAGACTTGCTCAGTGAGAGTTATCCAGCTGTCTGAAGTGATGGCAGAAGCTATGCCGAGCACCTATATCACAATTTTACTTCAATCTCTCTCCACCCACCACGCTTTTGTTGAGCTCATTCTTCTGTCACATTAAAATTCCAAAATAATATATGCAACTGGGAAGCTTGTGATGTGACAGAGAAGAAATGAGACGAATCAGGTGTCAGAATGGAAAAACAGAGACCATGGCAGCCAGCAGTGAGAGTGAATCAACGTGGAAGTCAAAATCAAGCAGTGCCCATGAATGTCAAGGAAATGGGCAAAGGGGCACAAGAAGATGGAAGAGACTTAAAGAGAACAACCCCAAGCTGAAGTTCCTGTGAGAACATTTTCTTTTCATCCTCCCGCATGATGTGGAAATAGCTCCATTTAGGGAGGCTCATGCTGGGTAAAAGATTGAGAACTTTCTGAAAGAGCAGTTGTCCCTCAGCCCATCAGGAGCCTGAGGGTGCTACCCAAACTCATTACAATGCAGCAACCTTGCCCTTTAAGATGTTTTTCAGTGCTCATGGCTAAAGTTGACCTTTTATATAAGCATATGGGAAACTGCCAGGACTCTGCTGTTGTTGACTGAAGCAACCACAGAGATGTGATTAAAAATAGATGTGTCTTTAATCATTTTGCATTTTACAAGCCCATACAATAAAACCTGTGATCAGTCTTCAGCGAAAGCACACCCTGGAAAGAAGGACTGCATTAAGACTGAATATCACTGGTTTTATGGGCCCAGTTCTTGATTCAGCCTGAAAGATGAGACATTGCAAAGTCCCAGCCAGTTAATGTCTGCAAGGGAAACTCCGCTGCTTGACAGAATCCAGATGCTATGGTGCTGTCGGAAGGGCCTTTTCTTTCATACAGAATCTGGAGAACTGTGATGAAAAGTCAGTTTCATGGCATTTAAAAGAGAATTTCAAAAGACAGGGAAAGTCTTACTGCTGAAGGACCAATCTCTGACCCCAGCTCCATTTTTCTTGCCCTTTCATCAATGAGTATGTCAAGACTTGTATCACTATAGAAATATTATATAGCTGAAGTCTAACCCAGGAGAGCATTTTGAGATCAGTGAATGATCTGAACCTCCAAGTACCTATCTTCAAATATAAGGTTCAAAAGAATCGCCTTCAAAATAATTGAAAGAATTATATGCTATTTAGAACTAGCAAGAAATGCCAATTATTTAATAGTAAATGCCTCATTAATTTTTAAATTGGTAACTTTGTGAGATTTTGAGTAAATCAGCATTTAAAAACACATGTTTCTTATTTAGATATTTCAGATCATGAGCTGGGACAGTTTCTGTGGCCAGAAAAAAAAAGCCATGTGACCAGGAATAGCTTAAGAAGAGTCACACTGTGTTCTACACTGCTATGTTAGAATACTGCACACTGGGTAATTTATAGGGAATAGAAATTCATTTTCTTAGGTTTGAAGCTTGAGTTCAAGAAAAAATCACCAGCAAATGGCCAGGGCCTTATCTCCATGTCCTCCCACAAGGAAAGTTGGAGGGGCATGAACACAAAGTCACCTCACCAAGCACTTTTAATATTGGCATGAATCCATTCACTAGAGCACCACACTTACTATCTAAACACTTCCTCTTAGGCACAAACATCCACCATTGATGAATTGAGCATTAATTTCCAATGGGGGCATTCAGACCATTGGTACAATACTTAAATTCTAAATAGACTCAACTCCCACTAATAACATTCTACTTAGCTCACCAAATTCACTTTAGAAATTTAGCGAAATATTTACCATGTATATATAGAAAATTACTTTGAGGAGATGGGCATCTAACTTTGTAATAGAGCAATTGCTTAAAAATGTATGAGGTCTTGCATTCAATTCTTAGTTCTAAATAAAATGAAAGAAAGAAGGAAGGAAGGAAACAAGAAAGGAAGAAAACAAATGAAAATTTTTTTAAAAAATGAAAGCAAAAATTAAAAGAAATATAGAAAAGAACATGTGTGTTAGTTAGATATAAATTATGATAATCTATATACTGACTTACTCTTTTTTTCTTCTCATATCAATTGCTGAGAGGTATGTATTTCCAAATGTGACCACAAATTCTTTTTATTCTTTAGTTTCTATCAGAATTTCCTCAACGTGTTTTGAAAGTGTATTAGTACTTTAATGTTTCCTAACTACTATGAGCTTGTATTTATTGAACACAAGTTCTAATGTTTGTAGATAACTCCATACTAATTCATATATCTATTACTTTGCTTTAAAAATATCCAACAAAACAACAGAGGCACATTATGTTGTTGTTGGCTATGTTAAGCAACAACAAAAAATTGAAAAATTAAAAAGGCAATTTATAGGATCAAAGGTAAAGCTCTAAACAGTTATGTTTGAGGCAGTTTAGAATAAATGTCCCTGGGAAAACTTAAGTTTTTCTTCACCTGCTATAGGGAAGGCAGGAAGTATAGGTACCAAAATAGTTCTCATCTTCAAGTTACTCTTTGTAAGATCAAAAGATTTTTCTTGTCCTAGATCAAGTGGAAGATTTTATTGATATAGTTTACTAACTTCATCATCATTATCAAAGAAAGTGAAGATATTTTTTGACTGGCTGCTCCTAGAATACCAAGTGTGGAAAGAAAATGGTAAAATTTTAAAGGAATATGTTTGTTATTAGTAGAAGAATGAGAAGTGCAAAAAGTCCCAATTGATAGAATGCTGTAACTCATAAACACAACTTACCTACTCCAAATGATATTTTTACTCAGTAAAGAAGTAGGGCTTAGGAGGATAGTTGTGAAACTGTCTTCTAGATGTGTCAGAGCTATTGTACTTAGGAGCTCACAGGGGCTGTGGTTGCATCCATAGAATCTGAATGAGATTAAGTCCATCAAAATTCTACATGGACCCAGCCTGGGAGACACTCATGAAGTCCACCTTCTAGCTGAGATGCTATGATAGTTGATAGCTTCTGGTGAAGGGAAAGACAGTTTTCTTCAAGAGTGTGGAACTTGGTGGGTTCACCATACTCCAATGAATGCCCCTACAGCCATCCACAGAGGGCCAATACTAAATGGACTCAATGCATCATCAAAAGAGGACATGAAGTTGGAGAGAAGATTTGTATTTGGGGATGGTTTTCTAAGAGCTGTAAGAGTAGAGTGAGTGAGACATATAATCAATACATTGCATATATATATATATATATATATATATATATATATATATATATAATTCTCTAAGAATAAGTAAAAAGATATTTAAAGTAATCCCAATTATAAATTCTAGCTTCCCTTGGTAAAAATAGCAAGAGTACTAAGGAAGAATATTTTAAAATTTTCCTTAAATATCTATTTGCATTTGAAGTCACTTCATGTTATCTTTAGATGGTGTATAAGCCCTAAGCACAGTGGCAGATTAAACATGGATGCAAATTTATGCTTCATTTTCCCTTTGAAGCTGAGTTTCCATCCCCTTGGCACTTGTCTGTAAGGCTTTGTTTGCCTAATCAACCACCTTGCCCAACACAATGTCTAAAGAGGACATCATGGAGCCTTTGAGGTCAGGCCTAGCAAACCTGTGAGTTTCAGTCATACAGAACACCTGGTTTTAGAGCTTCCATCTGAGAAGTTTTTCTTCACCTGCTGCATCCTACATTGCTTCATCCTGGGAACATGATTGGGTTACAAGGACATGAAGACAGACAAGAGTCAGAAAAGCTGGGATCCGATGGAATGTGTACACTCTGACTTAGTGGCACCAACTATACAAAAACTCAGAACCTGTACAGCACATAATAACTCCTCACAGTGTGGGGAGGTAGCTAGTCTCAGTAAGAGGTGTTGGTAGGTGAGCAGTTTCAGGATGGTGCCTGCTGGCAAGAGGAGCCACGGTTGCTAGTTTTTGCACACACTAACATTTGCACTCAGGCCAGAGGAAGGCTTTGCCATCCCCTTGTGTTTCGTCTGTATGGGGATAGCTTTGCTATTCCCATGGGTCTGAGGCCTCAGGTCCTTAGCATGTCCCTTATCCATGTCAGCAATGCACATTCACTAAGGACTTCACCGGTTCTCTACACATTCTCTCAAGGCTTCCTCTGCTCCTCACATATACTGAGGTCAGACTCCAAGAAGCCTAAAGGAAGCACACAGACTCTGAGGGACCAGACAAGCTGACTTCCAGCAAGAGGCCAGGGTGTGCCTAATAAAGTCCTTGTCCTTATATTCTTTGTACTGGTGCCTCCTGGCATCCAGACATACCTACACTAGGCTGTTCCTAAGTTCCTTACTCACAGGTCAGAAAAATCTGTACTGTAAACTAAAAGCTGTGAGGTAGTGACAGGGCCCAAGAATGGCTAAAGGAAGACTCCAGACTCAAATAGTACGCAAAGACAAAAAGCTTGTGGTGTCACCATTCGTCCAAAATGGTGACCCCGAAAGGAGCACACAGGCCCCTTTTAAGCTCAGCTCCTGGAATTTCAGAAACAGGTCATTTCAAGCACAATTGGTTAAGCAGGCTGTAGCTACATGAGTACAATTTTAATTGGCTGTGGTTATAGTTTTACCATTTTGGGGCACACTTGGGCAAGGCAGGGTATGTTTTAGGGCGATGACAGGAATTGTCCTTTGTGATCACTGCCTTGGGGGGATGTGTGGGGGTTGGTTGTTGTCCTTTTAGGAAACTGAAACTCTGGCCCAGTAGTAAAATGGGGAAAGTTCAGGCCTTTCAGTAGCTTTTCTTTCTTTTATGGCAATAAGTAAACAAAACAAGCATCCAAAATTTAAGAAAACATCTGTGGGATAAATCTTAAAAATGTCAACGTTCGACCCCCAAAGTTGGTTTTTGAAAAGGAAAAGTGAGGAGTCTAAATCTTCCAGAAAAATAACAATATACTGTGAGAATCTTTTTTTTTTTGAGCTCTTGGATCTTCAGGATTTTCAAAATTCCTTATGGTTATGATAGAGCTGAATAAATTAATAAAAAAATACCAAAGGAGGAAAGTTTTCCTGCAGCATTTAATCACAGAGAGAGAACTAGTAGCCTCGGGCTGAGGGGCTGATTGCCTCAAGACAAAATCTTACTTTACCGTGTGGAGAGGCACAGTGTGGAAAGTGGCTAACTGAAATAAACCAGAACAAACCAGAAATTATTTTGTATTCAAAGGATGTTTGATCTCTTTCTAATGATGAATTTCTCTCCAGAAGTGAAAAATAAACTCTGTTGCTTAGATCCTGTAAATGAAAGCTTTGCCTAGCTTTCAAACCGGAAGCACCTCCTCCACAGAATTGCATCTACCAGTGATTTCAAGTTCAGCTGACAACACAGTTAAAAGTTAAAACTTAAACTTTATTAAAACAGTAAATAGGAATTACCATTATACCACCCTCCAAATAGGATACCAACAAATACTTTTGCTTCAAATTGTGGAAACACACAGAGGCTATAAATGTGCTCTTTATTAGGCCATTCAAATGGGACACTTTGAAGAAAACAAACAGCGATTGTAAGATTATGGAGAGAAATTACCATTTTGCTTGAAAGAAATGCCAATTAACAGCAATGACAATGTGATTTATACTAATTGAGATTAAGTCAGACAAAGCGGCAACATTAGTAATCACTTGAAGTGCTGTATTACACATTATCCTGCGCTTGGTAAACATCTCTCTCAAAATTAAAAAGTAATTAGTAGCATTTCAGTCATTTAATTCAGTCTAATTAGGATTTTCAAAAAATCTGCAGACCTGCTGGTGAAAGCCTTTTTCATTTTTGAATCGAGAAAATGCATTCCTTTTCTTTTTCTTTTTTTTAAAGCAACTTTGAGCTACTAATTCTTGCTTTCTTGATCTCCACTCGCCATTAAAAAGAAGAAAATGGCATAATTAGCAGCAATAGGTAGAAATTTACTTGAATTGGGCTAAATTAAAAACTTCAATCCATCCTCATTCAAGAAAGGTACATTTTAATCTAATTTTCGTTTCCTGTCTTTTTTTGGAGGGTATAGAAGTGGAAAATGTTTTTTGATGTTAATTTAAGCTAAAAGGAAGGACATATTTACTTTTTGGGTTTAGGCTATCAACATCTTCAGCATGTTTTTCTGAAGAAGCATAAAAATCTATAGATATAGGTGTTATTAGGATGGTATTTTGGAATATAGAAAATTACATTTATTACTGGGATTTCATGACTAGCAATAACATTTTCTCTTAGTGGTGGAAGTCTGTACTTTGCTTTTGATTGGATAGTGGCTCACAGTTTTGAGTTCTCTGAGCCTCAGAGGAGACCCTGTGCTTATACTTCTGAACAGTGTTGAAACTGTTACTATGGGGAGATTTAAATTTGAACCAGATACATATTTCATTATTGTATTGTCATGAACCTATGGTGACAAGGAGTGGTTATGACTGAAAAGTGAAATTTTGGGGTGTCAAGTTGACAAAGGGTGGACACACCCTATAGTCACCTAGGAGAGAAGCCTCTAAGCATGTCTTTGGGGAATCTAGATGAGCCTGAGCCAGTCAGAGAGGGAGGGAGAGAGATAGAGATAGACAGACAGACAGAGAGATAAACAGGAAGAGACACAGACACATACACACACACACACACACACACACACACACACACACACACACACACGAGAAAGAAAAAGAGAGAGAGAGAGAGAGAGAGAGAGAGAGAGAGAGAGAGAGAGAGAGAGAGAGAGAGAGAGAGAGAATAAATAACCTGCTCCCATGGATCTTGCTCCAGGTTTCTGTCTTGAGTTTCTTCCCTGACCTCCCTCAGAGATGGACCTTTACCTGTAATGTGTAAGAGAAAAAAAGCCATTTTCCCCCAGGTTATGCATGGTCATCATGTTCATCATATCAGTAGAAAGTTAAACTAGAATAATTCGGTTAACTGAAGTGGGAAGTCCCATCTGAGGTGGAGATGGCGCCATCCCCCGGATAGAAGTTCTGGACTAAATAATAAGGGGGAAATGGGGTGAATACCAGCATTCCACTCTCACTACTTCCTGACTAGATGTACTATGATAAGCCAGACTCCCCACTTCTACTCCTAATGCCTTCTCCACAGGCTGCCATGGTTTCACTGCCATGATGGAATGATGGCCTTGAACTATAAGGCAGAATAAATTCTTCCTCCTATAAACTACATATTGTCAAGTGGTTGGTCACCACAATGAGAAGAATCATGAGTGCATAAAACTAAAGAGAGAGCTTCCAGTCAGATACCAGACAACTTTAAACAACAGAAATTTATTGCCTTATAGCTCTAGTCATCGGGATTTCTACATGGATCTTCCCATGTTAAAAATCAAGGAGTACACATAGCTATCTGTTCTGTCAGAGTTCCAATGGAAATTCAGTTCTTTTGTCTTACCTGGTCTCTAGAAGCTTCTGGAAGGCCTTGGCTTCTTCAAAGCTAGTAATTATGTCAACCTGATGTCCTCTTCATTGCCATGTCCCTTTTAGCCCTTTAATTACTAATGTTGCATATATGCATAAATATAAATGTATATAAATACAACTTGTTGAGTTCACTTAGTGTTGCCTATATGTGTATGGTTTTAAGGTACCTCTTTGAAAACAGTTAATGGGCTCATCCATGGGGAAGACTTATCTCCTTCTGCTGACGGTTATTAATTGCCTGTAGCTCTTCATCTAGGGGTGAGGCCTTGCGAGATTTCCCCCTATCCACCTTAGACTGTCAACTAGTGTTGTCATTGTTCAGGTCTTTAAGCAACCATTTTGATAAGATTTAATGGATAGAGCTACCCTGTCTTATATAGAAGTCACAATCTCAAAACGAACGCCCTAGTCCTCTGGCTCTTTCAGTCTTTATATCCCTTCTTTTGTTGTTCCCTGAACCTGAGGCACAGGGCTTGTGTTGTAGATATATCAAC
The DNA here is from genome assembly GCF_007827085.1 of Peromyscus californicus insignis. NCBI lineage: Eukaryota > Metazoa > Chordata > Mammalia > Rodentia > Cricetidae > Peromyscus > Peromyscus californicus. Next base: position 71,087,056 of record NW_026294595.1, read on the forward strand.
TGAGGCTGGGCATCCCACAGGCAGTTGTTCTCTGTAGTTTGATTAATGGTGGGTTTCTGTAATAGTCTCTTCTGGATAAAGAATTTTATTTCATAAGAGCTGAGAGGTACCGTGGTGATATAATGTGTACCCTAATAGAATCTGCCTGAAGATCAAAGCCACTAGATTAAATATAGAGGCCAGGCAGAGGTGTCACACACCTTTAATTCTAGCACTCAAGAGGCAGAGATCCTTCTGGATCTCTGTGAGTTCAAAGCTACCCTGGATTACATGAAATTGATTCAGTCTAGGAGAGAAACAGAGCCAGGCAGTGGTGGCACACACCTTTAATCCCAGGACTTGAGATCTCATGCCTTTACTTAGAAAGCACACATGCTTTTAATCCCAGCACTAGAGAGGTTGGGACAGGAAGTGATATGGCTGGGTGGAGAAAGGTATATAAGACATGAGGAGACAGGAACTAGAGATCTTTTCAGGCTGAGAAGTCCTAGAGGTAAGATGTGGCAGTGGCTTGTTCCTTTGTCTCTGATCTTTCAGCATTTACTCCAATATCTGTACACTTATAGATATAAGAATAATTATTCAGAATGCAGCTAGAAATGATACTGGTTTAAGAAAGTGGCAGTAGTAGGTTCTGAATCTTCCCAACTGAAGCTGTAAACAGTGTGCAAAAAAGATAAGAATTTCTTTGTGTATGTACCCTCTCCAAAATTCTGCTATTCACATCTGTGAGCATAATAAAATCAGTCACTAATGTGGGATGTCTCGTGCAAAAATAGAAATGGTCAGATATAAATGAAAATGACTATCATCTTCTTCCATGTTCACTGTGAAGTATATAAACCTGTTAAATTATTTTCTTCAAGCAAGGTATTGAGTACCGACAGAGATCCATTAAAAACACACTAAAATGTTTTGCAAACATTATCTCTTTTCATTGTTACTGAAACCTTGGGAGAAAGTTTATTTACACAAGTTACTTTACATGAGAATCACAAAAGATATCAGCAAATTTCCAAAGGTCCTATAACTAGAGAGCAGGTGCACACTGTAGCTTCATAGTCTACAGCCTTTAAACACGGGAGGGATGGGAAGGTGAAGATGATATTTTGGAGCACAGACTACATTTTTGTTTTGTCCATGGCCTGAACCTGTGGTGTGTCATCACTGAATGTCTAGAAGCCATCGTTCTCTGAACTCAGAATATGGCTATTTGTATCTTTAGTCTCACTAGACTTAGGTAAAGGTTAAATGAGACTGGAAGAGTGATTCTTCCAGCATGCTTGTATAACTGTGAGGTGATACTCCCTCATCAGTGTTGTTGGTGAGCTTGTGCTTGATGTACAAGGACATATATAACAGGTTTGAAGTTCACCTTTCAGTCTGAGCATTATTCAGTTTCCATGGGATTGTAGGCTTTCTGTAGTTTTTGTTGTTGTTGAAATCTAACTTTAAACCATGGTGATCTAATAGAACACAGGAGGTTATTCCAATTTTTTTGTATCTGTTGAGATTTCCTTTGTGGCCAAGTATGTAGTTGATTTTAGAGAAGGTTCCATGAGGTGCTGAGGAGAAGGTATATTCTTTTTTGTTAGGATGGAATGTTCTGTAGCTATCAATTAAGTCCATTTAAGTCATAACATCAGTTAAGTCCCTTATTTCTCTGTTAAGTTTTGATTTGGGAGATCTGTCCAGTGGTGAGAGTGGGGTGTTGAAGTCTGCCACTATTAATGTGTGGGGTTTTATGCATGGTCTAAGCTTTAGTAATGTTTCTTTTACATATGTGGGTGCCTTTGTGTTTGGGGCATAAATATTCAGAATTGAAACTTCATCTTGATGGATCTTTCCTGTGATGAGTATGTAATGTTCTTCTTGATCTCTTTTGATTGATTTTAGTTTGAAGTCTATTTTGCTGGATATTAGGATGGCTATACCAGCTTGCTTCTTAAGAACATTTGATTGTAAAGACTTTTCTCAGCCTTTTATTCTGAGGTAGTGTCTATCTTTGAAATTGAGGTGTGTTTCTTCTATGTAGCAGAAATATGGGTCCTGCTTTCATATCCTTTATGTTAGCCTGTGTCTTTTTATACGTGAATTAAGTCCATTGACATTAAGAAACAATTTAACTCACCCATTCTTCTGATGAATAGATTTTGTCTTGTAGAATATCCAGATTCTCATAGTTTCTAATAGTTTCTTTGCAAGGTGATGGACGTAGAAGCTTGCTTCAATGGATAGTGAGGGAAGAGGTGGCCTTCTTTAAAAAAAATTATATATATATATATAATTTTTCTTTAAAAAATATTTTCTTTCCTTTTACATACCAACCCCTGTTCCCCCTCCCTCCTCTTCTCCTGCTCCCCCCACCTACCCCCATCTCCTCCTCATAGAGAGTAAGGCCTCCCTTGAGTAGTCAACACAGGCTTATACCATGTTGGGGCCAGACCTATGCCCTCCCTCCTGCATCAAGGCTGAACAAGGCATTGTACCATAGGGAATGGGGCATAAAAAGCCAGTTTGTGTACCCAAGGTAAGTCCTGGTCCCATTGCCAGGGGGCTAACAAACACATCAAGCCACACAACTTTCACTCCCATTCAGAGGGCCTAGTTTGGTCCCATGAAGGCTCCCCAGCTGTCAGTCCAGAGTCCATGAGCTCCCATTAGCTTGGGTCAGCTATTTCTGTGGTTTTTCCCATCATGATTCTGACCCCTCTTGCTCTTATAATCCTTCCTCCCTCTCTTCAACTGAACTCCAGGATCTTGGCCTTGGCTGTGGGTCTCTGTATCTGCTTCCCTGAGTTACTGGATGTAGGTTGGTCTTCTTATTCTCTTTGCTCTTATGATTTATCTCTGCTTTCATATCTGACCACTTGCTTTGAATACAAGTCAAGACAACCATTCAATGCTAAGACCAAGACAGAACTGGACCTTCAGCAGACTCAAAACAGAAGTTCTCATTTTGTTCCCTACTCTTCAAAGCTTGCTCCACACACTCTGCTTGATTCTTATATTTCTCTTCCTCTTCTTTTGTGCTGTCTCCTTCACAGAGGTCCTTTGTTTCTCATTATTGAAAACAGATCCAGCTTCTTGGGTCTATTCTTATTTGTTTTAATATTATGGAGGAATGACATATTTTTACCAATTTTGGAGAGTTCTAGATACTTTTCCTCTTCTGTAGAACCTGCTTTGTCACTGTATCATGACATTGTGAGATGGCATTGAAGTATATCTTGATAACTGGTAGGTCCTATCTGAGTCTACATAATATCATCTTATGATGCAATCCTTGCTGGCTGTTTTTTTTTATTGCTTTAGTTTTAATATGACTATGCCTGTTAGTTTTAATTAGATGTCAATTTTATTAACTTCACTGTTATGACAGAATAGCTAAAAAGGAATATTCAGTGTAAATGAAAACTTCTACAAATACAGTTAGATTCTCCCAAATAAATTAAAGCTAATATGTTGGCTTCAGTTAGTGAATGGTATTAGTGAGAGACAGAGTAGCGCTAGAGAGAGTTAAAAGGGCCTGAAGTAACAGAAAAATGGAGAAGCATAAAGTCAAATTAATCCAGTGGAAGTTCACTTCCACTGTCAATGGAGAGCCTGGGATGTAGGTTATAAAGAAATATGGTCAGTGTGAATGAACAACATAGACATTCACAATATAGCTAGTTTTAATTCCAATGAAGGAAAGGAGCTTGGGATTCCCCCAGATGAGAAGCCTTGTGGGTGGATAGTGAGCATGGAACTTGCAAATAAAGACACTTTCGGTGCCTATCCAGATTTCCTTGAACCATCTTCACTATGGCTTATAGTACATATAATACATATTTTTATGAATTTTAGTTTTCCCTATTGGGTTGCAACATTTTAGAAGACAGGGACATTTCAGATCTGTTTCCATTATATCTCAAGAGCTTATTTAACAGTTGAATAAAATGTATAGTATCAATGACAATTAATTGAACAAAGTTAACATTCATATAGGAAAGGCATGTATAGATGGTGGAAAGTACATATGCAGAGATGCTCCCTAAATGTGAGAAAATTCAGTTAACTCTCACAACGGAATATGTTAATTTTACATTAAAATCAGTCACAATTACCTATGAGTCTACCTTCATCTCTGAACAACTGTGAGATTGAAATGGATCAGGATGACTAGATAGCTTGGTTGCACCTTCTGTTCAGTTCAACTGACTTTAAAACTTTATATAAGTATTTGGTACTACTTAAAATTTTCATTTGCATTGCAGGTGTGCAGTAAGACGGTGGCGTTATGATTTTGAAAAGGAGACTTGTGCCTGGAAAAGGGAAACATGCCAAGAATTTTCAGTGTTCTGGCTGGTATGTATTGAAACTAGTATCTCCTTGGTTATTTACAGTATTACTTTATCATATGTTACATTGTTAAATTAGCCTATCAAATAAAAGTCAAGTGATATAAAAAAAAGAAAAATGCAACAAAATTTTATAACATCTTCTGAGTAAACTTTCAACGTTAATTTCCAGACTTCAAAAGTAATTCTGATATCCATGCTATTTCATACTTCTTATTATGTTCACAAATGTTAATATGTGTTTTTTGATTTTGTTTTATGTACTTTGTCATGTTTCCTTAAACTTACATGCTTCAAATAAATATTTCAAACAAAAATAACTCTGAAAATGGAAAGTGATAATGCTGCTGTAGTTTTTATCAATGTAAATATTTTATCTCTCTCTGTCTCTCTGTCTCTCTCTCTCTGTCTTACACACACACATATACACACACATGTATGCATGCACAGATATGTGAAACATACTCAGAAACATTCATTTAAATTTTTAAAGTAGTACATTTATATTAATTCTTTGAGTATACCATATATGTATACAATGTATTTTTATCATATTTCCTCACTCCTCTTACTCCCAACTCCTCTCATATTCACTCTTCACGTCTACCTCACTCCCAAATTCATGTGCTTTTTTTATTGTAATCCACCAAGTCTAATTTGCACTGACCATATACTCATGGATGTGGTGCCATCCATTGGATTATGGTTGATCCACCAGGGCACATACCCTTAAACAAAACTGACTCTCCCTCCCAGCAGCCATCAATAGTCAATAGCCCCCCAATGGAAATGTTTACTGAATTGATAGAGTTTTTAAGATAAGATAATCCTAATAGATTTCAATTTGCTTCATTTAAATTTTCAAACAATTCACTTGTTTATATTTCTGCATCACTTCTAATGTTGTTAATATATTTTTTCAGTTTTTCTTTGATGCAATAAAGGATTTAACAAGTACTAAGATTTTGTCTGATATTATTTTTCTTCATTGTGTATATTTGCTTATACACATTCTTAATAAAGAGATGCATAAGGACATTTTTGTAAGAATACATTTTACATTGCTTATATTTTCTCTCTGCTGCTTATCCTCTGTTTTCTCAGCACTCCCTCTTCCTGTTAATTCCCTTTGTTTGCTTCTACTTTTATGTCATGTATATGCAATACGCAATACATACCTTATATGCATGATTCTGTTTTCATATATATATATATATATATATATATATATATATATATATATACACACACATATATATGTATACACACACACACATATATATATGATTTCATGTACCCATATAAAAACTAGTTATCACAGGCATCATATGTGAGAAAATATGATGATTGTCTTTTTAAGACTAGCTTAATTTGATTAACATATGTCCAGTTGCATCCATTTTCCTGCAAACAGCATAACTTCTTTTATCTTTATGGTTGAAAAATTCCATCATGTATATTCATCACAAATTCTTTATCTAATTTCCTCCAACAACTACTTTATATTTGCTGAGTTTTACTTTCAGAAGAAATCAGAATTTAAGTCTCTGTCAAAGGATATATGGTACATAATTTGATAGTGAAATATTTCTTTGAAATATAACACCTCAATTGCATTTCACATTAACTCTTGATACACATGCTCTTTCCCTTCAAAGCAATGTCATCTCATTATGTACAAAATTAATAAGGTGGAAATACTTTTTTGTTATATTTTATTTTCTATTTTATCTGAATTCTTCCCTTCTTTTTAGTGGTTTTATAATTTATTTTTATATTGTAGGAATAATTTATCTCTAATGATTATAGACCTTGGCATTTATATATACATTGAAAAGTATTCCTACATTTAAAATTTTTGCTTTCATATTTTAATGAGCATATTTTATTTCTCATGATAAAATTTCAGATTGTTGTCAATAAATCTTATGTCATACCAAGATCATCAATTTTCACCTTAATTATACTAAAAGTATTCTCCGGTGTTTTATTCTATTATTAAGAATATTTAAAATTTTTGATACTATATAACTTACCATATAAGGCAGATATTCTAGTTATTTCTTCCTCAAATATTGTCATGCCCATTGATGTTACTTTTAATCTTCTCATTCTACTGTTTATTCTAACTTAACTTCTAACTTTAACGTTTATTTTGCTGTAATAGGTATTATTGATGTTAGTTGTTACTATTTTATTTTTGTGTGGTATTGTTGACCAAACCAGGGCCCCTCACATGCAAGGCAAATTCTGTCATTGAGTGGCAACCTAAATGATTTAGTAGATTGTTGTAAAACTGATAGAGATAGTACTAGATACTTCTCTTACTATATTTTTAGTGAATTTTCATTTTCTGTGTGACTCATATGAGAAGAAAGAAGAAAGTTTTGAAGAGACAGAATTGGGACCCTTATGCTAATGGAGAACATACTATAGTCACTTTCCTAAACCAGTGTAATTCCTAATTGCATTACAAATACTTATTCTTATACCCACAGATAAGTGTGGCTCTTGGCTCTCATCAAAGAAGGTTCCCTTTGCAGTAAATGGAGACCACTACAGAAAACCACAATTGGTCAAAGTGAGAGAAAAATTGACCAAGGAAGTGCCAGGATATTTTCTTTGAAATTGTGTCTTCTATGTAGCACAAGGAAGTTGCACATGTGAAATCTCTCCAATATGGTTGCCTCAACAAAACCTCATTAGTGACCACATCAGCTGACATGCCAACCTGTAGTGGGTAGCCGTTCCAGCTTTGATCTGGAAGTACCACCCCCATTGAGGCTTTGGTAACTGTCACACCTACAAGGCGGAGTCAAGAGAGGACCCCTGAAGATGCGAGATGAGGTGCTACAGGCAGTTAATGACTGGAGAGAGAGCGAGAGAGACAGAGAGACAGAGAGAGAGACAGATACAGAGACACAGAGAGAGACAGAGACACAGAGACAGAGACACAGAGAGACACAGAGGGGGGAGAAGCAGTCATCTTCAGGGATGAGCCTTTTAACTGAAATTCAATACCAAGTGGTACCCTTAAAAACATACATATGCAAGCAACACTAAATAGACTCAGTAGGTTACATGTGTACAATTGTATATGTATACACATGTAACAAGAATAATTCAAGAAAAAAGAAAAATGGTTTTACTATTTTTCTAAAAATTATTCTTTTGATTGGACCCAATAGGAAGCAGTTGGTTCTAAATATCTGTCTTATTCTCACTTGATACCCATGGAGAACTTTGAGTTATCTGGTGCAGAGCTATTCTGGTGAGGTAATGCAGAGCACAAATCGTCCTTCTAGGTCAGAAGGCAGTGTAAAGCAACTATTTGGCACTTTGTCTGGAAGTTGGTTTACATCCACTGAACTTCCTCTGACAGTGCAGGGATCAAGTTCCAGAGTTTCCTTATCAAGATGGAAGGAAATCAGATTGTGGCCATGATCTGGTGACTAGCATAGCTAAGTGAGATTGCTTGCATTTAACAGGGAGAGTTGATAGAAACAGTAAGAGTTAAAATCAGGAAAAAAAAAGTGTATGATCTATGTGGGTATGTTTGGATTAACAGTTAATGTATTTTAGACTATGGAATAATGCTTTATTGTGGTCTACATTTTTTAAAGGAACCACTAGAATATTTAATGGTACTTTCTTTTTTATTTGAACTAGCTTGAAGCCACTGTTTGCAGAGTTTCTTCATGTATGCTTGTAAGGATGTGGTGCAGAACCTTAAGTGGGTTCTATCTGGAGCCAGACCCCATCCTTGTCCAGTGTGCTGGCTTTCCAAGCTGGTGGTGATTTTCTGTACATTTTTGAGTGTCTGAACAGATACTTGCCCCCTGATCTGCTCAGTACACAGAGCCTTTAGTGCTTTCTATCTAAAAATGTGGTTTGAATCAATGTCAAGGTCCCTTTATGCTCCTGATGGAACCTTGGATGTAGAGCGCTAGAGGCACTGGAGAATCAATGGCTGTTTTAGCAGTGACTGCTTCATCTCAGTTGTTGGTGAACGATTCTTATTTATGCTTCAAGTTTTGCAAACCACTTCATGATCCCTCTGGGCTGAGAAGGGCTAGAGTAATGTAAAATATCACTGGCAATAGTAATAACCTTTTATTTATCAAACACCTTGCTTCCAGGGAGCTCGAAGTGCCTTATAGATGTTATCTCATGAATCCTCTTGCTGTCCCTATGAGCAGGAGCAAATAGTCTGCTATCCTGGAGATACAGACAGAAAAAGTTAGGAAAGAACATAGAACACACAGCAGTCTCCAATGAAGGATGAGTGTGATGCATGCTGATACAGCAGTATGTGAAAGCTCACTTCCTACAACATTATTTCCAGGGATAATGACGGCCAATAGTAAGTAAGTGATGAGCAAGTGTTAACTATAATTTTTAGGCACTCTGATTATGTTAACAAATTGAATCCTCCCAACATGCCAGTTAGGATTGCTACCATTATTATGCCCATTTTATGAAAGAGGGATTTTGTGAAAAAGATTTAAGGATACATGTAAGGAAGCTGTGAACTAATCACTAATCCAAAGTGGTTTAGCTCTAAATCAGCAGTTTTGGTTGCTCATTGCAGTGTGAGAATTTTTCCACTTTCAGATATACAATGTATAATTTTATGCTGTATGAGTCATTATCTACATATCTTCTTCAAAATGTACTCTAGTGGCAGTTCATAGGGATTTTTAGTAAACACAGATCTTTCTGACTGAACCTTGTTCTCTTTTGAAACCCAGTTATAGGAAAGATTGACTATAATTTTGATTAGCTTCCACATCAATTGTCAGTACAATATTTTCAAGATGAGGACTGTCTTAGGTTCATTCTGTTGTTTTGATAAAAAAAATACTCTGAAGAATGCAACTTTAGAACAAAAGAGTTTATTTGGCTTATACTTCCAGGTCACACAGGTCACAGTCCAGGCCTGACTGAAATTAAGGTAGAAACTCAGGTCAGTGACCTTGGGGCAGGAACCATGAAAAAACACTGCTCACTGGCTTGCTTTTTAGGTTCATTCAGACTCACACTCAGCTAGCTTCCTTATCCAGTCCAGACCATCAGCTTAGAAAATGGTAAACTGCCCACAGAGGACTGAGCTGTCCCATGTCAAGTATTAATCAAGACAATCCCTCACAGAGATGCTTACAGACAAATCTAATAAAGAAAATTACCTAATTGAGCCTCATTTTTCAAGTGATTATAGGCTGTGTGAAGTTGACAGTTGATGAAATTAACATAGGTTTGGACAGGAGAGGGAAGTAAATTTATTAAATGTTTGAAACACGAACATGTTGATTTTTCTCATTGAATATTGAGGACAAGTTTCAGAGTTAAGTAGTTATGCTGATTTTATCAAAGATGGAATTAGACCAAAGAAGAGTATGTAGCTGAGGTCCCATGATTGAAAGGACCAAGCAGATGCCATAACAAGCTGCTCAGTCTTCTCTCAGAGATCAGGCCTCAATTTCAGTTTCCTGAGACTTAGGCAAGCAGTTTCTGGGAAGGCTGTGACATAGTCCTTGCAGTAGCTCCCTTTCTTCATGTACTCTGTTCAAGATTCAGCCAGTTGTTTACTGTCTAGGACCCCTCCCCAACTTAGAGCTATGTGCATGGGTCAATGTGAACACGCTAGGTCAGCCAGCCCACATGGCAGCTCAAGGACAAAGCCTGGGACTTGTCCAGGCCTGCCACCAAAATGGTAACTGTAACCCCCAATTAGTAAATTCAAAGGTTACACACTCTCACCCAATCATAGGGCCTTCCTCTTTCATCTGGCTATCCAGTGTATTGGATGTGGACAAAGCCAGGGCTTGCTTATTGTTAATAAACCCCTGTGTATTTTGCATCGGATATCGGCTCTGTGGTGGTCTTGCTCAGGGGTCTCGTGACACAACAGATGAACTAGGTCTTTCTAAAATCTGTGCTTTTACCAACTTACATGTCACACAAAGGAGAAGAGTAGGCAGAAGCAAGGGCAAGGTCAACACTTAGAGAAGAAGGCCAAAGAAGAGCTATGGGTGGACCTGTTTTCAGGATAGAAAGCCCTACATACACTCTATAGGAAAATTTTAGAGGAAGAGCAATAAGACTACAGAATATTTTTATTGCAGGTAAGTTGTTATTATGTCCTTATATTAGTAGAATGGTAGAAAAAAATCAGGCTGCACTGGATTTTATATAGAATAGATAAGAGAGATAAAGCCACCATCATGCTAAGTGAAACAAGCCAGTCTCAGAATGTCAGAATGTCAACTATCGCATGTTTTATTTTTTCCTTTCATATGTGAAATCTAGATTATTAAAACAAAAAGGAGTCACTTATGAAAAGGAAAGGAACCAGTGTGGGAAGTGGGCAGTAAGAACAGTGAATATTGAGGAAGGGGGTGAATATGATAAATGTACATCAAACAATAAAAATAACATAATGGAACCTATTCTTTTGTGCAATTAATATGTGCTAACTAAAAAATAAAATAGATTGAGCCAGTTGTTTTTGTTGACTTTTAGGCTTTATTCACAAGGAATAATCATAATCATATTTATCATGAGCAAGATCTTGAAAAGGCAGAAGTGGAAGGCATATGTCCTTCATCAAAGCAAGGCTTTGCTGAAAGTCCCAAAACTTTCAGCTTATAACAAGCGTTCACAGTGCTTAGTGTCACAGAAATTCGCAAGCTATCATGAATTATGATTTTATTCAGTTTACTGTGTTTGGTGACTTGCTTTTCCATATCCAAATTTGTTGGGGGAGGGTATTCGAGGGGGAAGAGCTTGTCGTTGGGGAGAATAGACACCAAATCCACTGCTCAAGCAGCAGAAAGTGATTGGTTGATTACAAATATTTGCTGATCCTGTTGTTTGGGCATATTATATACTACACTGGTAGCATGTGCCCTCCATTTGCACACACTGTCCTTACTGCTGGTGCTTCAATACTTATCTCCACTGGCTCCATTAACTATAGTTGGCCTGTTGGATGTTTTTTAGCCACATCAGGAAATTCTTTACCCAGCAATACTATAATACTTAACTGTAATTGTAGTAACATGCACACATACACACACTAGCCTAGACTAGACTACACTCCCATGAATTAAAATCTGGCTTATCAATAATTTGTCTCTGGAAAAAAAACCTATTCTATACTTGTTCAATGGAGAAAATACCTATCTTTCAGGTGGGTCTGTCATCCCAGAAGCATATGTTCCGTAGAGCACACAGGTTTGATTAGTTGCTACACTTGAAGTCTTCTTAGTGTTTCCTTATGCACTTTTAGGTGTGAGTAGTTTAATTGTGGTTGAACTCGTGGTGATTGGCCTAACTACTAACCAAAATCATCAGCCTGTTGGCTGGCTCTGCCAGCATCAGAAGAGATCCACCCTGGACTGACTGACAACTCTTTGATTAGGTGCTAATTAGACATACATTTTCTGATTTTGGCAGTGCTCTGAGATCCCTTTATTATTACTATATTGGGAACAGATGTCCCAAATCAGAAGCTATCAGTATGATGTACTTTGTGGCATAGCTAGCATTTATGTTCGCTTCTCACTGATTCCAAAACACATGGCTTTTGAAAATAATTTTTATTTTATGTGTATGAATGTCTGCGTGCATGCAGATATATGTATCATGTGTGTCACAGAGGTCAGAAGAAGGCATCATCTAAAAGAGTAACAAGTTCCCTAACCACTGAGAATTCTTTCCAGCTCACTACTATGGACAACCCCCGCCTCCTATTCCTCCTCCTCTTCCTTTTCATATTCTCATTCTAGAAGGTACACCTGCTGTTTGGTGAAGAATGCCTGTCCTGGACCCTTTCACTGCTCTCTCATATTTATTAATTGCTGCTTATTATAAGAAGATGAGTCTTCTCTGCCTACTTGATGTCAGCCCTGTGCAGGTAATTTACTTTGATCAACTAATGTGGATGAGAGTTACATGTGTTATTTTCAAGAAGCCTATATGATCCAGGCTGTGAATCACCATGAACTTTCCCTTATACCACAAGGACAGCAATATTAAGGATTAAGGCTGCTTAGTCAGCTTGGATTGCAGCATGCAGATAAAAGAGGAGCAGAATGCTAACAGGTGTATAGCCACTTTGTACCATGAGTTGAATCGTACCCAACCTTTGTTTCATGAACCGTACTAACATGTTTATAATAGAAGGCCCGCATATCAACACCAATATCAAAAGAATAAGGGGACCAAGGATACTGGAAATTAAGGTAATGAACCAAGGAGATTTAGAATACCAGGCCTCAAACCATCCCTGGTTGGCCTCTCATTCCCTCTTTCATTGTGCTATGCCCTCTCGGACCTTGGCTACTGAGTCCTTTATTACTCCTGAGTGGTCTATATAGAAGCAACATTCCTCACCTAAAGCAGCACATAGTCCTTTTTCTTTCAAGAATATTAAGTCTAGTCCTTTCCTATTCTATAAGACAACTTCTGCTGGGGAGGTCAGGGACTCTTGGAGGTGAGTTATCTGAAATTCTAGTTTTTTCTATGTCCTCATCTATAGACTCACGTAAACTAGAGTAGTGTTGTTGTTGTAGGACCAAGGCGGCAGCCCCTGTTCCTAGCCCAGCAATACTGGTCCCTAACAGTATGCTTAATGTGGGGGCAGTTAAGGGCTCTCTTTTTGACCTGCGGAGGCTTACTGGTCCGGCAAGACTTTCTAGTTCTTCCTCGGAATAGTATATCAATCGTGGCAGAAGACGGACGATTATACAAAAGCCCTTAGTTCTATTGAGGACCAGAACATGTGCACAGGGTGTTAGTCCCGTGGAACATGCCCACCAAGTGTTATCAGGAGGCTGCAGGTAAATGTCCTGGTCAGGGAGGTGTCGGGTATTATTACAATGGGCATGGTACTTGGTTGGCACTGTCCCTATGCAGAGGCCTCGGCCCTGTACTTGCTGGATAGTTAGTGAGGCCTTAGCCTGCCATCGGCATTCCTGTGGTTTGCTGG